>NC_080599.1:9193645-9869759 GCF_027887145.1 Ammospiza caudacuta | reverse complement strand
AGCACTGGCTCAGCAGCCCCTGTTTGCATTGCACAGAGCAGGGGGAGCACCCCCATGCTGTTGCTGAGGGGTCATGAACCTGAGGGAGCACAAATGCCACCAGCCCCTGGGGCCAGCAAGGGCTGGGGGACACCAGGGAAACCACTCAGCTTTGTCCTGGCCTCTGCAGTCAGCCAGAAAGTTTGTTCCCATCAGCTGGGAGTTTCATGTCCCACTGCAGATGCTGCTGCTCAGAGCCAGGGCTGCCTGGCAGCCACTCCCAAACTGCCCCGAGCATTTCCCTGCCTTCACCTTTGCTTTCCTTCCTCTTTCCTGATCCAGATTTCTTCCTATTGCCCATTGCTGTCCCCTCCCCTGCAAACAGCCCATCCCTGTTTGCCCTTTCCTCTCTGGCCCCACTCCCCATTGCAGTTCCTGCCTTGGCACCATGGGAACGTCCCTTGGGGAGCAGGATCATCCTACAAGTGCTGCAGGAATTGTCTGCAGGCTCCTGCAGTGGCTGGTGCTGCTCCCTTGCCAGAGGCACCCCAGGCCAGGGGAGCACATCTGGGCTGCTGTGTCTGGCTCTGGGGCTCCCTGTTCTGGGCAGTGAGGAGGAGCTGCAGAGGCTCTGCAGGACTGACAGGATGGGCTTTGGGGCTGGCAGGAGAAGCTGAGGGACCTGGGCTGCTGGAGCTTCTGAAGAGGAGGCCCTGGGCTCATCCTGCACTTCTCCAAGGGTGTTTCCAGAGGATCCCAGAATCAGCAAAGGTGGAAAAGACCTCGGAGATCATCAATCCAATCTTTCCCCTGCCACTGCCTTGTGTCTTCTGAGCCTCCTCTTCTCCAGGAAAGACAACCCCAGCTCCCTCAGCTGTGCTCCAGACCCCTCTCCAGCATTGTGTCCCTTCTCTGGACACGCTCCAGCCCCTCCATGTCCTTCCTAAATTGGGGGCCCCAGAACTGCAAACAGCACTCAAGGTGCTGCCCAAGCAGTGCTGAGCACAGGGGAACAATCCCTGTCCTGCTCCTGCTGGCCGCACCATTCCTGAGCCAGGCCAGGAGCCATTGGCCTTCTTGGCCACCTGGGCACACTGCTGCCTCATGTCCAGCCTGCTGTCCATCAGTGCCCGCAGGTCCCTTCCTGCCTGGCTGCTGTCCAGCCACTCTGTCCCCAGCCTGTAGTGCTGCAGGGTTTATTGTGGCCAAAGTGCAGGACCTGGCACTTGGACTTGTTAAACCTCACCTTGCTGGGTTTGGCCCCTGCCTCCATCCTGTCCAGGAGCCCTGCTCCCAGCATGAGCCCAGTTGCTGCCCCTGTGTGCTTCCAGTTTACTTGTCACTCCCAGGATGATCCTGATCACTTCCCCTCACTCCTGGCAGGATCCCTCTTCTTCCGAGTATGAGCTCAGGCACTCCCAGCCATTCCTCATTATGATGCAATTTGTACCCAACGCGGTCCCATTTGCTCCCAGTTGCTCCCGCTTTCATCCAGTGTGTTCCCCATTCTCCCAGTTGGCCCTAGTATAGTCCCAGAAACTCCCAGTGTGATCCCAGTCTCTCCAAGCAGGGCCCCAGTCACTCACACTTGCCCCCAGTTCCCCCAGTATGATCCCAGTCACCCCCAGCACATTCCCAGTGGCTCCCAGTGTTGTCCCAGTCACTACCTGCATGGTCTCAGGCACTCCCAGTATATCCCAGTTGCCCTGAACATTCTCGTAGTCATTGCCAGGCACTCCCATTTACCTCAGCATGGTTAAGCTGCCCCCAGTTTCATCCCAGTCACTGCCAGGACATCCCAGTTGTCACCAGCATGCATCCTGTCATTCCCAGTTTTTCCCAGTTCCTCCCAGTGTGTGCGCAGGCAGCTCCCAGCATGGGCCTGGTAGGTCCCAGTAACCCCAGTTAGGGTCTATTGACACCCACTATAATCCCAGTGTGATCCCAGTCACTCCCAGTATGATGCCAGTCACCCCCAGTGGGATCCCAGTTGTTCCCTGTCAATGCCAGCAGGACCCCAGTAGCCTCCAGTGTGATCCTTGTGACTCCCAGTCTCTCCCAGTATATCCCAGTCACACCCAGCATGCTCCCAGTCACTGCCACTTCCTCCCAGTGGCTTTCAACATGATTCCAGTTGCTCACAGCCCCTCCCAGTCAATCCCAGTATGATTCCAGTCACCCTCATTGTGATCCCAGTCTCAGCCAACATGGACCCAGCTGCTCCCACTGTGATCCCAGTATGATCCCAGCTGCTGCCAGAATAGTCCCAGTTGTTCCCAGTTCCTCCCAGTATGATCCCAGTTGTCCCTCGAATAGTCCCAGTCCCTCTCAGCATGGTCCCACTCACTGCCAGTTGCCCCCAGCATGGTCCCAGCTGTTTGCAGTGTGGTTCCAGTCCACCTGGTATGGTCACAGACACTCCCAGTATATCCCAGTGTGCCCAGTAATGTTCTGGTTAGCTCAGAATTATCCCTGTCTTTCCCAGTTCCTCCCAGTTGCTTCCAGTATGATTTCAGTTTCTGGCAGTTTCCTGAAGTAAGGTCCTAGTTGCTCCAAATATAATCCCAGTTATAGTCTCAGTTGCCTCAGCATGGTTTCAGTACCTTCCAGATGATCCCAGTTGCTCCCACTGTGCCACATTTTCCTCCCAGCATGGGCCCAGTAGCTCCCAGTAACCCCCAGTTAGGATGCATTCTCATCTGCAGTAATCTCAGTGGTTCCCAGGACGATCCCAGTTGCACCCAGTCACTCCCAGTATGGTTACAACCACCCCCAGTATGATCCCAGTCACTCCCAGATCCTCCCAGTATGATTCCAGTCATGCCCAGAGTGACTCCCTGTCACTCCCAGTGTGGGCCCAGTTGCTCCCAGTCACCTCCAGCATGGTTCCAGTCACAGCCAGCACCTTTCCAGTCACTCCCAGTTTGGTTCCAGTATGAACCCAGCCACTCTCAGATACTCCCAGTACTATTCCTGTCAATCCCAGTATGATGGCAGTCAGTTCCAGTATCACCCCAGCATGGGCACAGCTGCTCCCATTATCATCCAGTGTAGTTTCAGTTGCTCCCATTTACCCCAGTGTGGTTTCAGTCTCTCCCAGTGTATCCCAGTTGTCCCCACTATGTTCCCAGTCAGTCCCAGTTGTCCTCAGTTGCTTCCAGCCTGATCCCAGTTGCTCACAGCCACTCCCAGTCACCCTCAGTGCAGTCCCAGTTGCTCCAAGTAAGATCCAGTATGATCCCAGTCAATCCTAGCATGGGCCCAGCCTCTTCCACTGTGATCCCACTAGGACACCAGTTGCCCCCAGCATGGTTCCAGTTGCTGTTCCTGTTCCTCCCAGTGTGATCCTATTTGCCCCCAGTATGGTCACAGTCACTCCCCGTATGGTCCCAGTCACTCCCCATATGATCCCAGTTCCTCCCAGCATGGTGCAAATCATGCCCAGTTGTCCCCAGTGTAGACCCAGTCACTCCCACTCACTCCCAGTTTCTCCCAGTTTGTGGTCCCAGTTCTCCCCAGCACAGTCCCCATTGTTCCCAGTGTGTTCCCAGTCATCCCCAGTGTGGTTACAGACATTCCTAGTATACACCAGTTGCCCTCAGCATGTCCGTGGTCATTCCCAGACACTCCCAGTGATCCCAGTAAGGTGCTTGTTACTCCAGTATGATCCCAGTCACACCCAGTATATCCCAGTTGCCTCCAGCATGCATCCAGTCATTCTCAGTTCCTCCAGTTTGCTTGTAGCATGATCCCAGTTTCTCTCAGTTGCTCCCAGTAACCCAAAGTGTGATCTCGGTTGCTCCATTTCAACTCAAATAAGAGCCCAGTAAGCTCCAGTAGGATCCTTGTCTGTAGATTTCATGTTTTTCTTTTTGCTGATTTATGTCCGGAGATAGCTCAGGGATGCCACTTGCTCGGTTTCTCGGCTGTTTAGGCTTGTAAGTTTTCTGCTGCTGTTTAGGCTGTTTAGGTGGCCTAGAAAGGCCCAGGGATGGCCTTGAAGAGCCCAGCGCTTCAAAGGACGAGGAGAGACTTCTGATCTTGTCTCGGTCTCGGTGTTTATTAATTGTTTATCTAAAAGATTTTCTTTCAGCCTGACAGAGGTCTGCACAGCAAGTCAGCCATGGGCACACTCCACAAGCCCCTGGGCGGTCACTTATCTTTATACCCGAAGTTACGTGTACAATATTTATCATTTCTCCCCAATACCTTCTACCCTTATTAACCGGTGCACTTCTAGTAATAACCAATCCCAAAGTGCCAACATCACCACAGAAGATGGAGGCCAAGAAGAAGAAGAAGAAGAACAGGACATGCCCCAATTCCTCCATCTTACTTCTTTAGACCCCCCTGTACCAAAATCCTAAACCCTGTGTTTTACACTCTAACTAACTTATCCCTTCACAATTCACCCAGTGAAATCCTCCCAGTCCTCATACAGGTGTCATTTCCTGTGTAGGATCAAAATCCTGCCACCAGACACTTCTGGCAACATTCCAGGACTCCCGAGCCCCCCCCAAGGGTGGTCTCGGCCTCTCTGCACCTCCATCCTGAGGTGCTGAGATCCCACATCTGCCCCTTCTGTTTGCACCAGGAAGACCTCTTTGGTTACCCGATTCATATCCGATTTGCATGTTTTAAACATGCAAATATGCATGGGACGACAAGTATGAGGACTAGGAGAACTATTAAAACATAGAACCCTACTCTTAAAATTCCTCTCCAAATGGGAGAGATGTCAAAGAACTCTACCCTTAAAATTCTTCTCCAAATGGGAGAGATGTCAAAGAATTCTACCATACATTTTGCTTTGGCTGACTAATAGGTAAATTACCCCCATTGCTTATTGCAATGAATGAAAGAACGATGCGCATAAGCATCATGAAACTCATGGCTTCAATTCAGTGTGACATCATTGTTTTGCTTTTCATTCAGGACCTTAACAGAGAATTCCCCCAAAGTCCTTAGTTTCTTTTTATTTCTCTTCCGAGTCGTCTTGGCAATCTGAGTCTCGACTTCTGTTTGAATGCTCGTTTCTTTGTTTTTTGGATCTTTGTTTCTGGGATCCGCGTTTTCATGTTCTCGCACTCGAAATGGTTTCACGTGTCGTGCCGACACCCACATCAGACCTCGATCTGTGGAGATACAAGCGAAAGCCTTGCCCCCCACTAGGTGGCGCTGTCACCGGCCTCCCCAGCTGTGTCTGTGGGCATATCAGAGTTTCGGCTGTGACTAGCGCAGCCTTTTTGCAAGGCAGTAAAACAAGTGTAAGTAGACACAGTGCTTAATTAGATTGTGCAAGAAGAGAACTAGAAAAGACTGATATTTTTTAAAACAGAGTTTATATAGAAGAGATGAATGAGATTAATTAGTTAATGAGACTTATGAGATTTATGAGACTTCAGCTGGTACTGCAGTAAGTCTGGACTGGAAACAATCTGCTGTAGGGATTTAAAGTTCTCTGTAACAAACAGAATAGCCTGCCTTTGCAGGCAATTTCAGGGAGCCTTTGGTACATCAAGAGGCTAGCATGCTGTGTGAGGTGACAGTGGCTGTCCCCTGGGCACAGGGACAGCTCTGGCTGCCCTGTCTCCCCAGGGAACACGGGAATGGCCTGTGGGCAAAAGCTGGATGTGCAGGTATTATTGCAGTGCGGTGTTTATGAGAAACACTGGTATTGCTGTTTTGCTGTTCTAATAAGTGTCAGGGCACATGCCCCGAGTGTAAATTAGAGGGTTCTGGTCAAGCAGATTCAGAACCTAAGGTCTTAGAACTTGTGTGTGGGAATCACATCTGATACCTGCCACCTGGAGCTGTGTGTATAGGAGGAAAACTGAGAAACTACTGTGAAGGTCTGTAAAAAGGTTTGAGTGGAAGCGAGATAGGGCAAGGAGAAATAAATAATGAGAACTTACCAGAGCAAAGAGGTTCCTAAATTAGCCCCTTTTAGGAGGGGCTCACTGGGAGGAGGTTGCCAGTAAGAGCAGCTCAGAAAATAAAAAGATTTATAATACTTCATTGCTGTTAGTGCTGTTTTATAATAGGAAGATAAATGGGATAGAGTTTTTGTATGCTGAAATGGTTTTTTGTTTTAAGAAATCACCCAGAATGGCAAAGAGACTGTGAGATCAGACCGCCCTCTGGTCTTGGCCCTTGAAAAGGAAAACAAGGCAAAGAGAAAGCAAATCAAACGTTGTTTAGCATGCAGCATAAGATAGCAATGTATGAAATCAAGCAAAGATTATCATGCTGAAATGCAAAGCAATCACAGTTCACAAAATGAGTACATATGATTTGCTAAAGGCTCCTCCCAAGGTAAGGGAGGAAGGGTAAACATGACCTCCCAAAAAGGGAAGAAGTTTAGTCGATACAAGGGCCATATATTCAGTTTTAAATAAAGCTTTAGTACCTGTGGAGAATGTTTATGTTGTAGTGTGGGGAACAACTGAACAACTGGCCAGACTGAGAAGGCATACTTTTGCAAACCTTTAAAGTAACATGTGTACTATGTGTACCTGAAAGCTTTTGTACAATTTGCTCAATTTGCTAAACATTCTCAAATGAGAAAGGTTACTCTGGAGGCAAATGATATAAAGAGGTTAGGCTTACTATTAACAGACACTGAAATTAAAGACATTAGTAAGGAGATATTAAAATAAGTAAATAAGTGTTTTCAAGGGTATGGGCCTCTGCTGTACCAGGGAGAATGAAAGATGCCCCCCCACAGTAATCAAGCTTAAAGAAAGAACACAACCAGTGAGAGTTGAGTAGCACCCTCAAAAGGAAGATAAGGAAGGAATCAGCCCAATAATTGATAGTACTGGATTAAGGACTAAGATAACACAGAATTTGTACCCTGTGGTAGCAAATCCACATACTTTACTAACTTGTTGTGGTGGTTTGACCAGGAAGAAGTGGGAATTCTGGGATGTTGTGGTCAAACAAATGGGTGCTTGGATTTTGATATTGGCACCTGGTGTAGCCAGTGGGGTTTGGACACACCTCTGAGAACACACAGGGGTTAAAAGCAGAGCTTCGGCCCTGGGAGGCTCTCTTGGGACTTCGAGGGACGGAGGTCGGATCTCCCTTCTCCCATCCAGCTGCTGCTGCTGGGCGGGGGAGGGGCAGCCATGTGGTAGGCCTGGGCCTGAACAGAGATGGGGGTTGAGGAGGCCCTTGAGGATGGAAGGGTGGAGGAGCCCCAAGAGACATCGGGCAGCCATCCCCCCCCCCCCCCCCCCCCCGCCTTGGAGACAGACAGAGAGAGTGCAGCCTGTGTTTGTGTGCCATTACCTTGAAATTCAGGAAACATGTGCTGGCAGCAGGCAGCCCGGCTGAGGAGATGGGGGGGTGCAGCCAGGAGTCCAGCCGCCTGGAGGAGTTTTTAACCCTTTTTGGACAATGAAAACCTTACACAACATTAACCCTTCCTAGATGAGTGATGAAGGTCTGGACCAGAGAGAGAGAGAGAGTGAGAGATGTTGGAAAGATGGAGAAGATGGAGTGGCATTTTATGCTGGACTCTTTTGTGTAGTCATGGACAGAGCCATGTTTCCGTGTGATACAGAGACTGAGTCCAGGGGGAGAAATGTTCCAGAGCCAAAGAAGATTCAGTGTGGGTACCCCTCGGCCCCAGGGGGTATATAAAATATGGGGGGGACAGATGTCCCAAAGGTGAGAAGGTGAGATACTGTGCTTTTCTGGAACTGGACAAAGCATCCTTAAAAAGACAACCCAGGAAGCAGTCCTGATCCCTGTTTGGTGGTGAGAGCACCGGAACAAGGACGGAAAGGGCCACCACGACACATGGAAGGACTCCCTCTCCTCTTGAGGAATTGAAAGTTGAGCATTCTAAAGGGTGGTGCTGGACCCAGAACTGGTGATTTTGGATGATGTATTGTATTGGGAATTTAGGGGGGAGGAGGAGGAGAGTGTTTTTGTGAGGTTTTCATTTTCCTTGTGTTTTCTTTTTCTTTTGTGTGTAGTTTAGTAATTGTTTGTGTAGTTTAGTTAATAAACTTTTCTTTATGTTTAAGCTGGAGCCTGCTTTGCTTATTCCTGGTCACATCTCACAGCAGACACCAGGGAGAAGGTATACTCATGGGGGCTCTGGCTTTGCCAGGCCTAAACCATGACACTTGTCTAACACCTGAGCTAACCTGGTTCCCTGTTTTAGGCCTAAGAGATGCCTTCTTTTGCCTCCCTATCCACAAAGCCAGCCAGAAAATTTTTGCATTCAAACTCAAGCTCACATAGTCCATGTGCCTGAAGGCTTCAAAATTCCCCACTCCGATTGGAGAACAGCTTGCAAAGACCCAGAGTCCTGGGAAGCTCCACAAGAGGAAAGGAGGCTGTTGCAGTACGTGGATGATCTTCTAGTAGCCACTCAGATGAGGGAAGCAAGAGAAGCCTGCACGGTAAGCCTTTTGAATTTCCTAGGACTCCAAGGACGCAGAGTCTCAAAGAAGGCGGCACAGGTAGTGAAACAGAAGGTAATCTAAGAAGGTAATCTTCCTGGGGTAAGAAGTGACTGCTGAGCAGCAGACTTTAAGGCAGGGAAGCCCTATGCCAAACCCTGAAACCCCAGACAATGAAAGAACTCCTAACCTTCTTAGGCATGGCAGGGTAGTGCCAGCTGTGGGTTTATAATTATGGACTGCTCGCCAGACACCTCTATGCTCTTATTGCCAATGGAAACAGAAATCTGCAGTGGACAAGAGATGCCACACGGGCCTTTCACCAGCTAGAGAGTGCCCTCATGTCGGCTCCAGCTTTGAAACTTCCAGATGTAAGTAAACCATTCTTTCTGTTTTTCCACGCAAGGAATTGCCCTGGGAATATTGTCTCAAGACTTGGGTCCATACCAGAGGGTAGTTGCTTACTTCTCTAAGCAACTAGATGCAACAGCCAAGGGCTGGCCAGGTTGCCTCAGAGGTGTAGCAGCAGTTGTGCTGAATATTCAAGAGGCATGCAAGTTTACCCTGGGACAAAAATGACTGTGCTAGTGTCCCACACAGTGTCCGCAGTACTGGAAGTAAAGGGTGGCCACTGGCTTTCACCACAGAGGTTTCTGAAATACCAGGCCATCATGGTAGAGCAAGATGATATAGAGATAGTGGTGACTAATATTGTCAATGCAGCTTCCTTTCTCAGCGGAAATCAAGGAGAAGCAGTACACCAAGATTGCCTAGAAACCATTGCAGCTACCTACTCCAGCTGCCCAGACTTAAAGGACACTCCTTTGGATGATGCAGAGGCCTGGTTCACTGACAGAAGTAGCTACATTGCCAGTGGAAAGCGACATTGCAAAGTACACAGTGACTACTTGCAGAGAGGTAAGAGTCTGGACCCTTACCAACAGGTACCTCTGCACAGAAGGCTAAGATAAATGCATTGACCCATGCCTTAGAAACAGCAAAAGGCATTCAGAGTTGAGCATGCACGTGGAGCCATCTGGAAGGAGAGGGGACTGCTGACCTCACAGGGAAAGAAGAGACAATCCAACTGCTGGAAGCAGTTCAGCTACCTGAAAAAGCATATTAAGGCACACCAGAGAGTGAGCTTAAAATTGGAGGAAAGAAATGAGCTGGCGGATGAAGAGGCAAAGAAAGCAGCAAAGGGTGAGGTACAGATTTTCCAGGAAGGTAAGCCATAATATAATAATACTAATCAAAAGAGATGTACGACTGCAAGGGGTGGGCTACCATTGAAAGAGAGTTAGCAATCTCTTCCCATTTTTGTGGTTACTAGTGAAAGAGGGGCACCAGAAAACACACTAGGGCCTAACTACTTAAAAGCCTTTTATAGAGTGTGGCTCCTTTCTCAAAATGACCAAGGCTGCGAGTGATACAGAGTGCATTGAAATGAAGTGTTGACTTTGAAGCAGTAATTTCCACAGGCTTTCTAGAACACACATCTGATTGAAACAATCGTTGTATCGTTGTCAGGAATTTATATGCCACTATCACTCAGGTAAGCCGACAATGTGATCCTTGCCTCCAGACTAACCCCAAAATATCCCCCCAGCCAAAACTCGGTCAGACTGGGAGAGGCCATGAGTCTGTACAGCAGTGGCAAATTAACTTTTCAGAACTTCCAAGGAAAGGGGGGTATCATTATTTACTAGTATGAATGGATACATTTTCAGGGTGGCCAGAAACATTCCCCACCAGAACTGTCAAAGCTCAAGAGGTGACCAGATTATTTTTACAAGAAATAATACCACGCTCCAGAGTTCCAGCCACGATATCCTCAGATAAAGAATCACATTTCCTTTCAAAAATAGTGCAACAGATTAGTAGCCATCTGGGCATAGATTAGGAACTTCACACCCCATACCACCCCCAATCAAGCGGCCAGGGGGAGAGAATGAATCATTTGATTAAGCAGCAAATCATAAGACTGGGGCAAGAAGTTAATCTACCCTAGCCCAAGTTCTTCCACTAGCAATATTGCAAATTCAAACTAAACCTTGAGCTAAAGGAATGCTGAGTCCTTTTGGAATGCCTTATAGAAGACCATATAGAATACAAAGGGAATGTCCAGAATGTCCACCTACATGGTGGCATTAAGCAAACAGCTCAGAGTAATTGAGAAACATGTGGCTGGAACTCGGAGCAGGGAGTTAGATAGCCTGAAGATGATGTATATGTTAAGTCTCTTACAGAGAAGACTTCGGAACCACAGTGGGAGACACCACTTCAAGTACTTCTCACCACCTTCACTGCAATCAAAATCAAGGAGCAGAATGCCTGGATCCATCACTCTCGGGTGAAGAAGGCCCAGAAGCCCCTTCAGGAGTGACACCAGGAGACAATGAACTGAGATTAAAACTTACTCGGGCAAAATGAGTATATTGCGGTCGGGAGTAGCTCATATTTTAGTTTACAGAATTGTTTTGTGTGTAATTATAACTGAAGTTTCAGAACTAGAGAGTACCTCTACCCAAAGCAATGCTTAATGGCCTTGGTCCCTGGCATTTAATCAGTATACTGGATCCATGGGAAAACCTTCTGAGATAAAAGATTTAAACATATCTACTGTAGTAATCCATGAGAATCAGGTATATCAGGAGCAAGAATGGCAGGAACAGGAACTGTGGACACTTCAAGGAATCAGAGGAGAAGAAATCAAAGTAGGGTGCCAGGTCATCAATAGGGTAGCTTAGGAGAGACCAGGTGTAATTAGTGTCTGAATCTCCCCTGGTGTATATGAACACCAGGAAGTCTGTGATAACCTAATCAGTTTCCTTAGGTCATTTTCCAAGCTAGTTGGCTGAACACCCCGGCAATGGCTGGTAAAGGGTGCTGAAGTGCAGGTGGTGAATTAACCCAAGCAAGGAAGGTGATTTCCTTTATTTATAGCTATCCCTTTTCCTACTGAGATTTGGATCAGTGATTGTCCCAGTCTGAGGCAGTTGGATTCTGCTTAAAAGAGGTAGAGAGAGACCCCTCCCTCAGAGCTCAGCAGCAGGCTGTAGGATTTTGAGCATCACTTTTGTGCTGAGTGTTTCAAGTAGCAGAAACCTGATTCCAGTTTCTTCTGAGGCACTGCAATGGATTTCCCCTTCAGTATTTACTTGAGGCTTGGACCTGAAATCTTTCTACCCAAATCCCATATGTTCCAGCCAGTTTTATTCTCATCTGTTTGAAAAATGCTGTTATCTTCTGCCCTGAACACAGTCCACAGCTTGATCTTAGCTAGGGGCAAGGTGGGTGAGGTTTTGTAGACCAGGAGAGACATTCCTGCTTGCCACACATCTGGGAAATCAGGTGCTTTGGAGGGGGAAGGAGAGGTTAGATTCCCTGAGGTCTCTACATTTCAGAACAAACATCTGCCTCAAGTATGACCTAAACCTCTGTCAGATACACTTGTGAAGTGTGTCTGAATTTGCAGTGTGAGCCCAACACGTCCCTCTGGCAGGGAGGGATGGTCATGGACAGAAAGCAGTTCCTGTTCCCCATAACAAACATCTAACTGGCATATTAGGGACAAGATTAGCAGTTTAAAATGGAATTGATTCAGAAATACTGATGAATAAACTGGCCACTGCAGCAGGTAGCCTAACAAAATTGAAGCAACCCTTACAGTCATCTCTATTGGCATTAGGAACTAGCCAGTGACAGATTTCAAAAGCACTGCCAAAGTAAGGAAGTATGAAAAGGCCAGGGACCAAGACCACAAGTTGATAGTAGAAGCACTTAGTACAGTTCAAGGTAATGTGTCTTTAGCTTTCAGTTGTATACAAGCACAGTTATGGATGCAGGCAACAGCAGCTCTGATCATATGGGAAAGGGGTGAAGGTAATTTTCCAGCTGAAATTCGGAAAACTGTGTGGGATAATGCAATTGATATTGAAAGGAAGTTCCAATACTGGTGGGCTATGGTGAATTTCACCTATGATCCTGCTTCTAATGTGGCCACTGCCTTTGTGCTTACCATACATAATGCCACTGTTTATGTTATCCATCCCATCATTGCCCTAGGATTAAACCATGAAAGAACAATACTCTATCCTTCAGAACATAGAGTGTGGGCACAAAAGATGATTGGGAAGTGGCAGACAGTAAACTTAGAGTCCTGCATTACTAGAGAAACAATGAGATTCATTTGTGAAAGCAATACTATTAATGCCCAAGATGTGTGTTTGGACACTGAACAGTGTATTTGCCACTTTGAAATTCATCCAGTCACTGACCAGAAAACTGCGCTCGTATATAATGGAAAAGGGTGTATGCCTGAGAACTGCCTGTGCTGCTGTAAAAATTGATAGCAATGATGTTATTTTGTCTAGTAGAAATCATTCTAATTTCTGTATTTGTAATTTTGTTAGGATTATTTGGTGTGATTTTTGTACTCAGCCCCAGTGACATCCCACCAGCTGGTTAAAACCAATTATACAATGTATCACAGATTATCACCTACCCCTATTGAGATGGACCTTACATTGGTAAAACAATTAATTAAGCACCAAGACCTACAGCAAATCTTGGAAGACATCCAAGAAAGGGGAAAGAAAACCTTAATTACTGTCCAACACGATACAAAGGAGATAACCAGGGTTCTACAAAGAATAAAACAAAATACGGATCATCACTGGTGGGATGTGATCTTTGGGCGGTCACCAACTGCGAATGGAATCTTTAATAAGTTGTGCCACCCCATTGTAGTTTTGCTAATATTAGTTGGTATAAGCTTAGGATTATCTATTATATTGTTAATTTGGAACTGGAGAATACTACAATGAATAGCTGTATTAACCTTTTTATCAAAGATATATGGTGGAACATTAAAAGACACTTATTGTCATGAGGGTTTTCATTAAGTAAAAGCATTTACTTATTTCCGAGGAAAGGGGGGAATGAGACAGAGTAGAGATCCATTCTGAATTAGGTGAAGTGTCTAGGAGAGGTGAAAAGTCTGTGAGGCCAAAGCTGAAGGAAAAACTCACATGCCAAGACAGCAAGGAGACAGAGAAAGAAAAACAGAAAAGACCACGAGGTCAATTTGCCCCCGACCTAGGAATTTCTTTGATAAAGAACTGGCGATAAATGTCACGTGGAATGAATATGTATGAACCTATTGTGAAACTGTATGCATATGCATTTGGAAGGGGGATAAAAGGAGACCTGAGATCTTCAGGGGCAGGCATGCCTATTGAATTTTCTCCGCATGTGTCCGGCCGTAAATAAACATACCGAGCATTACAACTTTTATAAAGTTGTGAGGTTTCTTCTTTTCTCCGCAAAACACACCTGGGCCAGGCTGTACAAGCTGACTGGACGGGGCCACAGGCAGGAGCGTCATGACTACATCAGCAGGCTGTGCTTCGGTGAGATCCAGCAGGGTCCTGTCCAGCCTGTGCTCAGCAAACTGATTGGCCAGGAGCCACTGGTTGATGTACCTGACAAGGGCAGGAACCTGGAGAAGGCACGGGGAGACTTGGAAAGCTGCCAGAGGGAGGAATGTCCCCAGCTTCCCCCCAAAAGTGCTTCCCTTCCCACCACACTGCCATGGCCTCAAAGAGTTACAGTGACCAGCAGGCGTGGCTTGGGAGAGCAAGCAATTCCTGGGAGGATCAAACCCTGGCCTCAGGCTGCTTACTTGCTTTGGACTGGAAAAGCCCTCCTCTACGAGCATATCCAGCAGGGCAGCACTGGTCTTGGTTTTGAAGATGTGCGAATATGCTCTGAGCCCAGTTACCATGGTGCTGGTCTCTTCCGCCCGAATTTTCTTGATGAATTTGCAAACCAGCTGTAGGAGAAGGGCAAGAAGCCAGGGATGTTGCAGGGAATGCTCAGGCGCGGTGCCAGCAGGCCCAGCCCAGGTGGGGATGGCTGCAGGTACCTGCGCTGTGCTGCGGAAGAGGCCACGGGCGGGGTCCTGCTCCTGTGTGCGCTGCAGGGCTGCACCTGGCAAAGAGCGAGCGCAGCCAGAGGTGAGGGGCTGCGGAAGAGGCCGGAGAACACAGCCCAGCCCTGCGCTCCCCAGGCAGGGACAGCCCCAGGATGCCCCAGGGGATGGAGCACAGCCCCTGTGGGGTGTCTGCCCGGCCCCTCTTCCGTCCTGTCCGTGGGAATGGGATGGGATTGGGTGGGATGGGATAAAATGGGATAGGATGGGATGGAATGGCGCCAAGCTGGCTGCAGGCACCGACCCTGTGGCCCAGCTCTGCCACTCACCCTCCTGCGGCAGCTCAAACGGCACCACCGCTTTGGTTGCATGTGCTGGGGCAGCTCCAGGGCCTTCTTCCTCCTCTTTCCCCCAGGCCACCTTGGGCGCTTTCAGGGGTCTCTGCTCCATGATAATGACTGGATTTGTGAGGGCACCTGCAGAAGAGAAGCCTCCGGAAGGCCACAGGTCACCAAGTCCTGTGGTCTGGCCTCGAGCTCAGCTGCAGGAAGAACGCCTCGAAAAGGCTCCGGGTCAGACAGGAACGAGTGCGCTGTGTGGGGGCTCCTCACGGCACTGCTCTGTCCCGTTCTGCCCCGTTGTGTGTTCCCAGCAGCCGGGAAAGCTTCTGTTTCCCACGTGTCACAAAGGGCCCTTGGTCACCGGGTTCCGTTCCATGGCACAGAGACCGTGCTGCAGCATGCCACCCAGGGCCCTGGCACACACTGCCTTCTGCCCTGGGGCCGCCCCCAGCCCAGCCAAAGTGGCCCAGCTTGGAAGGAGTCCCTGGCCCCAGGTGTCTAAGACAGCCCGACAGGATCTTTAGGAAGGGCTCAGAGCATCAGCAAACGCTGCCCGGCTCTGCGAGCTCAGTCCTATCCCCATATCTTTCCCTGAGAACATTTGAATTTCTAAATGAGAATCATTTGAAGGGAGGGGATTTGCATTTTCTATTTCAGAGAAGCCTTCTGCCTTCATTAGCAGACACGTCTCTCTTCAAACCAAGAAGATTGTTTATCATCTTGCAGATGCGCAGTTGCTGGGGAGCCCCGTTTTACACCAGGGCCCTGGAGAACCATTCCCAGCAATTGGGAAAATCCTAGGTAGTCCATCCACCCACAGATGAGGTCTCCAAATGTGCCCCGAAATTGGGTCCAGCTCTTAGAGGCCTAAAAGAGTAAGTCCAAGTGACTTGATGATATTTTTAGCCCAGAAAGCCCTGCAGCTGATGGCACACTTCACGATCAGCAGGGGACACAGCTAGGCCAAAGCCCAGACCTCTGCTGGGAGCCTTTCTCCTCAAATACCCTTCAGACAAACCTCCATGCAAGTCAGTTGGGAAAGTTTCTTCCAATGATCCATTTCTGGCACATGACTACACAGGCTTATGTGAAAGATTCTAAAGCAGCTGCTGTGGAGTCAAGGAGCCAGCACTAAGAGTCCTTGTCATCTCTTTGTAGCTAAATCCCACTTTGGGGGATTTGAGGGAGTTTGGAATGAGCTAGAGAGCAGACCTCCGAGTTTTTTAGATGATGCCGTTGCTATTTCTTCTCTTCTACATAGACAGGAAGGGTGAGTTTGGCTCACATCTGCACTGCATGGCTCACAAGGCCCGCAAGACTTGTAGTTACAAGAGCTTTGAAGGATTTCTTGGCCAAGAAGACACTGCCAACAAGAATATTTATGTTTTGCAGCCAATCCTTCAATATTTCGTCTTAGGGACTCGTGCTACAGTGTAAGCTTCCTTAGCCAATCATGTTATGACACACAAACTCACAGCACTGCATCCTAAGCTTCTTGTTTACCATTGTAACTACTTATATTTTTTCTAGATCTTCATCACTAAAGCTCTAAACTTTCCTCCACTTCAACATTCCTCCCCGTGTCTCTGCAATAATAAACTAGAAATTCACATTCTCGCTTCTAGTACCTAGCGTTGCAAGCCCTTTCCAAGGTCTCTGATCAAATCCTGTGTTTAATTCTCAGCTTTGCTGACAAGACCAGAGGTCTGAGATTTCCTTGCATTTGGGTTTCCAACAACACCGATGCTGTTAGTTCCACAGTGCCCAGGGTCTGTCTTGCAAGTCAGCCCTGGCAGGAACAAGGCGCGCAGCTGCCGGGGGGCTGCTTGTGGCCTCTGACAGCCCATTGCTCAGGGCTTGCCAGCGCCCCAGCCCCTCAGGGGCTGCCCCAGCCCGGCCAAGCTGCCCGGCAGCAGCGCCGCAGCCCCACAGCAGCTCCAGAGCAGCCCCATCCAGAGGCACCTGGGAGCCCTCAGCAAGGCAGCCAGCAGCACACGGGCAGGAGGACACGGATGGCGCTTCCTGCCTGGCACAGGGCTTGTGGCCATCTCCGGGCACCGCTCTCACAGGGATCCCCGCAGCTCCGGCCCCTGCCCACCCGCTCTGTCACCAGCACAAAGGCTTCAGCAGAACCACCACAAGCCTAGGGGCTTCTGGCCATTTCCCCTGCAACACTGCACACCTGGGCAGCTTGCTGAGCCATGGCACACTTTTCCCCCTCTTCCCCTATGCCATGCAGACCCTGCGCAGTAAAAGAAAGCTCCTGGGAGTCTGTGTATTATAACACACTCTATATTCATATACTAATGATAAAATTAAAAAAAAGAAAAGAACAATCTCAAAGAAATGGAAAATTCCCGCTGACTCGGGTGGCCTCAGCAGAAAGAGGCATCAGCACTCGGCAGAGCTCCAGCAGCGCAGATAGCCAAGCCCCGACAGATGAGGCCGTGTCCTCCATGCCCAGCGCAGATGTTCTTGCACCCTCTGGAACACGGAATATCGCTCACTCTGCAGTGCCTGGAGGACATACGTTTGATGTGCCAGGTCCGACACAGCACTGCTGGTGTCCTCTGTCAGGTGTTCAAGGGCTGAAAGAGAAAGGAACAGAGCCACGGTCAGATCCCGGATCTGCGGGGAGCCGAGGAGAGCCCCCTGCCAGGGCCATCCCAGCCAGCTCTAGCCATGGCCAGGAGGGAGCAGGGACCAACGGTACCAGCCCGAAGCTGCTGACCATGAATTCCCCCAGGTGGCCCTGAAATCTCTGTGTGCTCTGCCCACGCCACCCCTGGTCCGCACAGGGAGCAGAGCCCTCTTGCAGCCGGGGCAAGGCTTGCAGCTCCCCCGGCAGCCCCCGCTGCCAGCCCGCTGCCCTCACTCACCGTTGCAGATGAGCCGGAGCTCTTACTTCTTCCCCCTCAGGCGCCGGCCGGCCATGCCTGTGAACACAGAGCCTGTCACGGCGCCAGCGGCACAGCTCCCTGCCAGCAGCGCTGCCGGCGCTGTGGCCACACGGGCTACTGGCCCGGCAGGGCTCGGCCCGGCCCTTGCCGCACGCTGCCGCCCCAGGGCACGGCTGCCAGAGGGTGGCAGCAGCAATGCCCAGGCCAGGCGGGGCTCCACGGCGCCCCAGGGCACGGCTGGCGCTGCCGGGGCAGCAGGCGGGGCCGCAGCCGAGCTGCGGCGGGCCGGGCCGGGGAGGGAGCCCGGGCTCGTGGCTCACCCATGAACCTGACGGCCGCCGCTCGCAGGGGCTCCTGTGGGCTCTGCACGTAGGGGAGGGCCCGGCGCAGGTGCTCGGTTGCTCGGCTCCTGTCCTCTGCCAGCTGCAGAGAGCGGCAGGAGGGAAGGGTTGGCGCGGGCTCAGCCCCTGGGCCGGACGCTGCCTGCGCCCAGCCCCGGCCTCCCCTGCCCGCACAGCCCTGAGGCGCGGCCAGCAGCCGCTGGCCAAGGGCTCCCGAGGGGGGGGGGAGGGGGCCGGCTGCTGCCCGGGGAGCCGCGGTGCCGCCCCGCCCCGCAGCCCCGCCGGGCCGGGGCTCCCCCGGCAGCCTGGAGAAGAGCCCGCGCGTCCTCTGGCTGCAGCACCGGGCAGGACCACAGCTGCCCGCCCCGCACACTGAGCACCGTGCTCAGGGAGCTTCTCCGGGCTGAGGCTGGGGCTTGCAGGCTGTCCTTACCAGGCACTTGCTGAACTTCCACAGATTCTGGCTCTTCACCAGTCTTTCAAGATCTCTCCTCTTCAGGAACTCAGCCACACCAAGCAGAGTTTCCTGAGAAGCCTGGAGAGCAGCAGAGACACGGAGATGGCCCCACAGCCCAGGGCGCAGGACCCGCGTCCCTGTGCCAAGGCTTGCAGGAGGCTGCAGCCCAGCAGGTGCCAGGGCAGGAGGCAGCCGAGCCCCCTGCCGGGGGGACAGCAGCGGCCCATGAGTCCTCACCCGTGCCACAAGCCGCTTCTCATCATGGCAGTGGAGGATGAGGGGCAGCAGGCTCTGGCGCAGGGGTGTCTTCAGGGCCTTTTTTTCCTTTTGCTGTGGAAGAGTCACCAATGTTCGGAAGAGCAGTATGGAGATGAGCTGAACCTGCCAATTGTTCTGTATGGAAGGAAGAAAAAAGACCTCAGCATCGGCTGCACAGGGCTCAGCCTGGCACAGGCCTGCAAATTCACAGGGCACAAGGTGTCCGGACAGCACCCAGTGGCCGTGGCTGGGAGCAGTGAGCCTTACGTGGTCAAAGAGTGGCAGCAGCGCCTCAAGGAGCTGCAGTGTGATGGGGCCAGGCATCAGCACATCATTGTCCAAGATGATAAAGCTGAGTAGCATGACTGTCATGAAAACTATCTCTCCATCTGCATCCCACAGGAAGTCCACAAGACTTTCCGTCAGGCTCCACATTTTTTTGGTCTGTGCAGAACACAAGTTTGTGAAACGCCATCCTGCTGCCGCAGGGCCCAGAGGCCAAAGGCCTGTCCCAAAGCACTTGGGCAGCTGAACTGGGAGGCAGGAGAGCTGGGAGCAGCTGCCCCAGAACTCAAAGCCCTGCCAAGCCCAAGCGACCACATTCCCCAGCTCAGCCTCAGCCACTGCCCCCTTCTCACCAGTGAGGGCTCCTCAATGAGCTCAAGAAGGGCCCTGAGTGCCAGGCGACGCCTCTCCCTGCACTGGCTCTGCAGCTGCCTTGAGAAAATTTGCAGGACTCTGTTAGCACCGCGTTCACTCAAGTCCAGGCACTGGAGGACCTGAAAGGCACAGGGCAGTGACAGGGAGCTGGCCGGCAGGAGCCCGGGGCCGCACGGGGCTGGGCCCAGGCAGCAGCACAGGGCACGGGCACCGTGCCAGGCAGCTGCGGCTCCGAGAGGGCAGAGAGCTGGGAGGCAGCTCAGCCAGGCAGCGCTGGCCATCAGGCTCACCTCCACAAGGAACACCAGGGCGGGCAGCTCCCAGCGTGGCTCCTGTGTGCTGAGCAGCTGGAGCAGGTAGCGAGCGATCCGGGAACACAAGGGGATGGAGACACAGCACATCTCCCTGGCAGGAGGAAAAGGAACCAAGACTGTGGGCCAGGGGGACAAACCTCTGCAAGGACTGACACACAGAAGTCTGGCCTTTCCCCAGCATCCTGCAAGCGGCCCTGGGCTATTTGGGAGGCAGCTCCTGGTGGGCACCCTCCTCTCCCAGCCTTTTCCAGTCTGCTTGGCCATCCCTCGGTGACAAGGCCTTCTGGGCCACAACCTCAGGGACTGTGTGGAGCTCCCTAGGCTCAGAGCACAAATGTCAGAGGCAGTGGGGAGAAGGGGGTCTCACCTGGCCAGCAGACCCACGGCATAGTGGTGGGTGTCAGCGCACAGCAGCGTGTCCCAGCCACACCTGCGTTCCATTGCCAACACCACATTCTCGTGCTGCATTCGGCAAAGCAGGGACTTCAGGGTCTGCACTGCAAACCTGCGTGCACAGCAAAGCCCAGGTCACGCTGTGAACACTGGCTCCTGCCCAGGGACCTAGCAGGGACAGGAGGAGTGGGATGGAGCACCTGTTGGGGCTGGTGGCAAGGCGGTATTCCTCCTGGCATCCATTCCAGAATGCATCGACCTCCTCTGGTGTATCCAGAGTGCTGAAAAACACTTGGGAGAGCAGATGCAGAAAGAGGCAGGGCAAATACACCGTCACCATATGTGGGACACAGGGCATCTGGAGGATCTTCCACATCACCACAGTTGCCTGCAAAGGACAAAGGCCCCCGAGACAGGGCTCAGTGCCAAGGTGTCCATGTGGCAGGGCCCGAGCGTGGCAGGGAGAGGCCCAGAGAGACCTTGGCAGGGGGAGCACGGGGCCTGGTGGGCCTGAAGCTGCCCCTGGGCCAGGTTTCAGGCCAGCGCCTGAGGCAGGGAGATGCAGTGGGGGAAGGAGGATGGAGAGCTGCTGGAGAGGCAGCCTTGGGGACAGCAAAGGCCAGTTACAGAAACTCACAGCCAGGCCAAAGACACCCGTTTTGTCCCCATCGGAGGTGCACGTGCTGTGCTCTGGCCAGCTCCCCAGCACATCCAGCAGGATCAGCTGCGCCGGCTCCGTAGTCCTGACTGAGCCCATGATGGTCTTCCACATGGCCATGGCAGCTCTGTGGGGTCAGAGCTCTGTCTCAGGGAGTCTCAGACACAGCCCCAGGGGAAGCTGAGCTGCCTGCCAGTTCTGCCTCTGCCCACTGGCCCTGGCTAGCAGCATCCAGGCAGCCCAGCCCTGTGGGGACAGAGCCCTGAGGGAGGGAGCACGGCAGCAGGCTCATGGGCTGACGTGTCAGGGCTGGGAATGGCAGCAGCCAGAGGGCCCTGGAACTCTCTGTTGCTCAGACACCTGGGGCAGGCTGTGCAGGGTGATGGGCTGGGGAGGCCTGAGCCCTGTGGGCAGGTGGGCCCCATACCTGTCACAGGACAGGGCCACACGCAGGAGCATCATGACTGCGTCATTTGGCTGTGCTTCGGTGAGATCCAGCAGGGTCTTGTCCAGCCTGTGCTCAGCACAATCATTGGCCAGGAGCCACTGGTGGATGAACCTCACCATGGCGGGCACCTGGATAATGCACCAGGAGACTTGGAAAGCTGCCAGAGGGAGCAATGTTTCCAGCTTCCCCAGAGAAGTGCTTCCCTTCCCACCCCACTGCTATGTGGCCCCAAAGGCTCACAGCAACCAGCATTGCTTGGCTTGGGAGGCCAAGCAATTCCTGGGAGGATCAAACCCTGGCCTCAGGCTGCTTACTTGGTTTGGATAGTAAAAATTTTCCTCTACAAGCATACACAGGAGGGCAGCGCTGGGCTTGGTTTGGAAGATGGGAGAGTAGGGTCTGAGCCCAGTGCCCATGGCGATGGTCTCTTCCTCCTGCATTCTATTGATGAATTTGCAGACAAACTGTAGGAGAAGGGCAGGAAGCTGGGGATGTTGCATGGAGTGCTGCACACACGGTGCTGGGCTGAGCAGGGACAGCAGGCCCAGCCCAGGTGAGGGTGGCTGCAGGTACCTGCGCTGTGCTGCAGAAGCGACCACGGCTGGACTCCTGCTCTTGTGTGCGCTGCAGGGCTGCATCTGGCAAAGAGTGAGCACAGCCAGAGCTGAGGGGCTGCGGGAGAGGCCGGAGAACACAGCCCAGCCCTGCGCTCCCCAGGCAGGCACAGCCCCGGGATGCCCCAGGGGATGGAGCACGGTCCCTGTGGGGTGTCTGCCCAGCCCCTCTTCCATCCTGTCCTTGGGCACTTCCCCAGGGGATAGCATGGCATGGCATGGCATGGCATGGCATGGCATGGCATGGCATGGCATGGCATGGCATGGGGCCAAGCTGGCTGCAGGCACCAGTCCTACAGTCAGTCTCTGCCACTCACCCTCCTGCGATGGATGGAACGGCACCACCTCCTCAGTCTCCTGTGATGGGGCAGCTCCGTGGCCTTCTTCCTCCTCCTCCACCCAGGCCATCTTGGGCACTACTGGGGGTCTCTGCTCCATATCTTTGACTGGGTTGGTGGCAAGTTGCAGGAGAGATGCCTTGGAAAAGCTCCAAGTTGCCAAGTCCTGCAGTTGTGCCTGGAAGGCACCTTGAAGAGAGAAGCCTCATGAAGGCTGCAGGACAGCAAGTCCTGCACTCGGTCTCAAGGGCTCCTGCCACAAGGACCGGAGACTCCTGTCAAGGACCATGGTCTGGCCTCGAGCTCAGCTGCAGGAACAAGGCCTTGGAAAAGCTCCGGGTGGGACCCGAACGAGCGCGCTGTTGTCAAGGTCTGCCCGAATGAACAGGTGACGGATGATTTTTTGGTGCAAAAAATAACCAATAAGGCACAGGGGGTTTGCAGTAACAAATCAACAAAATGCAATTTTATTGATAATAACCACAGCTTAATATGCGTTTGGTTAGGGAATCTGGGGAAGAAAAGGGTAAGACAAGGGAAGAGGGAGGAAAGAAGGTCAGGGAGGGGCTATAGCTACCGAAAGATGTCGTTGTCCTTCGGGGGTCCAGCTGTCGAAGCTCACTGGTGAACGTCTCGGGAAGATCTCAGAGGACGGTCGGATTGCACCCAAAAATCTACCATTTTTCATTGGGGGAAGGGTGGCCAAAATTAGGTTTCCATGGAGGGGAAAAGAATAGGAACAGGAGGAGGGGGGTGTTTATTCCATTGTTTTCATGGCTGAATGCTCGCAGGTACATTTATTATGGGCAGTTTTTCCCCCCCTCTCCGAGCTGGGGGGGTGGTCAGTCCCAGTCTCTGGAAGGGGGTGCCAGGGGGGTGCCAGGGGGTGCCAAGGGGGTTTCTTGTCTTGTCTTGGTTCCTTTATGAGATGATTTGCATCCCTGTTTGTCTGTCACGGTGATTGAAGACAGGCAAGAGGGGTCTTCTCTTGGAGGGGGGAGCCACCCCAGAGCTCAGACCAGCCAAGTCAGGAGGTAAGGAGGAAGTCCAGATCCATTGTTCAGAAAAGGGCAGCATGCCCCTTTAGAGTACAGCATGGCATGTTCTGCAAACACCACCTGTGAACACACTGAATAAGCATGAGACTTTCTTTCCCAACTGGTTCAACAGTTTTTTAACCTTTCGGTGGTCTTTTCTCATGACAATTGTGAGGCAAAAAATGAAAGATTTTCAGATGGACTTTCACACCCAGGAGCAGCCCAGCACCCTCCAGCCCTTCCTGAGTCCAACATGTCGTGTCCTCTGCCCCCGAGCACCCTGGCCATTCCCTATAAACAACACAAACAATGACCCTCCTCTGCAGGAGTAGCTGATGGCCCCATCTTCTATTGCAATAAAGAGATGGAGCTGACAGCCAGTGTTTGGGTGGCAGCAGCAGCAAAGCCCAGCCGGCAGCAGCCCTGGCTGAGCTCCATGGCCAGGAGCAGCCGTGCATGCCCATGGTGTGGGCAGGCAGGAGCCAGGCAGGGGCTGCTGTGAGCAGCGGCGGGGTCCCGAGGGCTGGGGGAGCCCATGGGGCAGGCAGCAGCATGGGGCCCCCAAGAAAAAGAAACCCCATTTGCTTAGTTTTTCAGTTTTAGAAATTAGAAAATTATAGAAATATTTCAAAATAATTTTTCTGTAGAGAGACATCCCCAAATATTTCTTCCAAATTCCTATAGTAGTTAAAGATTTTTCTAAGTAGTTTTAGAATCCAGGAAAAGTGACATCATTTTGTCTTCACTTTTCATCTTTAGAAATATTTAGAAATATCTTTTGTAGAGAGAAATCCCCAAATGTTTCGTTCCTGTTTCCACAACATATCTCTGTTTTGAAACTAGTTTTAGAGTTCTGGAAAATATTTTCCCCTTATACAATAAAAAATAAAATTGCATTTCAGTGGTAATCTTTATTCTAGGAAGAAGTAAGACCCCTTCATCCAGCCAGCCTGCTGCAGAGGCTCTTTTCCCACAGAAGCTTTTTATCTGGTCACAACCGACATACATAAAACCTTTTCCCAGATATTTCCTGGGATTATAGACAAGCTCCCATCTTAGTCTTCTCAGACAAACTTTGAGCACAGTGGCAATCTCTTCAAGTTACCATCTTTGTTTGCTTCAGGTGGAACTCCCTCAGTTCTAGAGCAGGGCCCTCTCTCAGTTTCCTGCTGCCCTGGGCTCTCTGCCCGGCCTACTGAGCTTTGTTGGGTGGCACAGCCTGTGACATTGCTCCCACATGTGACTTAGGGCACAGCTTTTGCAGAACGTATCCATCCTCTCTGCAAAAACATTTATCACTGAAAGACACCAGGTTTCTGAGATAATTTGGGGAAAATCTTGGTCATTAAGCTTCTCCACCAAAGGTGGGGCTTTCCAGGTGATATCAGCACACCTTTCAGGGTGGGCAGGTGCCTTACTGCGCAGAGAACTGTCTCCCAACCCACTGGGCCTGAGGGGCATTTACTCTACCACAATGCCAAGATTTCGGCTGCAGCAGGAGGAGGAGCTGTGCTGAGTGAGAAGCTGAATCAGAAGCTTCAGAATGCTCAGAAAGTCCTCACAAATAGGTCCCTGTCAGTGGGGATGTGGATCATTCCTCTTGGGTTCAGGTGCAAACAGGGCATTTTGAGTAACATTTGCAGCCTGTACTGGCTCCCTCAGGCCGTACACAGGCCAAGGCAGCAAAGGAAACTTGGAAAAAAGCATTAATTCCATAAAAGTGGTGTTGTGAAAGCAGGAGATAGCAAAGCACTACTGAAAGCACGCAGTGTATATGATGTAAAATTATTGTTTATTGATATACTGCAACATATTGTTCTAATGGTGGGAGGGAAAAGAAATAATGATCAGTTATCTCATTAATAATGTTCATTTTCTCTTCCAGTATTGCATGCAGGTTGAGTTAACTGTTAAGCATGACAGTTGGGCTTTAATATCTCAGCTGTAGATTCCAGTCACAGCAGTCTAGTTTAATAATTGGGTTTCTTTCTCCCTCATTTTGACTATAGCATACTTTTGGCAATTATTACAATTCAGCATAGCACAAAAATAAACCATTTGAAACCTCACCAAAAATGGCAGCAACACAGAGCTCTGCTTAGCATTTAGTGGAGAATTCAGAACAGTTTCTTGGAAAACAAGGAATAGCTTCTCTGATAATTCAACAGCCACCATGTGAATGTGGACACTCAGTGAAAGCCAAGAGTGCTTCAGGTGAGCCAAGGCAGTGTTGAATAGGCTGCTGTCACTAAAAAAGCACATTTAAACTTCATGGGAAATTCCCTCTGAAAATGCAAATTCATATGTGGTTCTTTAGCTATAGGTAGTTCAGCCAAGCCATGGCAGTTTACCAGCACTGGCAGAAAGTTGTTTTAACACTGCATCATCAAACTGTTCTGGAGACTTCACAGTCTGCCTTGGAATGGCTGTAGGTGCCAAGTGGACACAGCTTCTAGTGTGAGGAACTTAAAATCCTCCTTACTGCTCTTCCAGACTCTTTAAAGACCAGGTTTAACCTCCAGCATGAGCACAGCTCTGCAGAAGCTCATTGACGCCAAAACCTATAGGCATCAAGGCACCCAGCAGAAATCCTGCACATTCCCACCATGCCAGAGAGAAATGGGGCTTATTCAAGGACTGACAAATAGGCAAGATTTTGAGGGGTGAGAATGGAATGAAAATAGAAAACTTGAGAAAAGCCTGGTGTTTATAGTTTTGGGAGAAAGGGGAGCAGGACTGTAAGCTGCATGCTCACTATCTCCTCCTCCAGGTGCACACAGAGATGGAGCAGCCCCAGGGAGTGGTTTCAGGCATTGAAACCACTGTAGACTTGGAATCAATTCACAAATGAAAATAAAGACAGAAGAATCACAGAATCCCAGCCTGGTTTGGGCTGGAGGGACCTCAAAGCCCACCCAGTTCCACCCCTGCCATGGCAGGGACACCTCCCACTGTCCCAGGCTGCTCCAAGCCCCAATGTCAAGCCTTGCCCTGGGCACTGCCAGGGATCCAGGGGCAGCCACAGCTGCTCTGGGCACCCTGTGCCAGGGCCTGCCCACCCTCACAGGGAGGAATTTCTTCTTAACATCTGACCAAGTACCTGGTTACACAGGCACCAGGAACTGTCTCACTCTGCAGCAGGCTGCAGTCAATGTCTGCTGAAATACGACGCACAGAATCCACCACAGGTTCCGCCTGCACACATTGCCTGCACTCCTCTCAGGACACAGCTCTCAAAACCAGTCCCAGAGTGCTTCTGCTGCCCAGGAGGAGATGGGAAAGGGCTGTGCCCTGGCTACAGCCTTGGCAAGAGCTCAGCAAGAGCCATCGGTGTCACCGCAGCCCGAGAGACAGAACAGGGAGAGAATTTCTATTTGCCCTTTGAAGCTGAGAAGGGACCAGTTTGTGTCTGAACAGCATTCCTTCATGCCTCCCCATATTATCTAAAACTAGGAGACTTAACAATTAAGCAACCCTCAGATGAATAATTGAGGAAAGCTAAAGTGACCTCATCACTCTCTACAACTTCCTGAAGGGTGGCTGTAGTGAGCTGGGGGTCGGCCTCTTTCTCCGGGCGACAACGGATAGAACAAGAGGACACAGTCTCAAGTTGCGTCAAGCTAGATGTAAGTTAGAAGTAAGAAGGAAATACTTCACAGAAAGAGTGGTCAGAAACTGGAATCATTTACCCAGTGAGGTGGTAGAGGCATCATCCCTTGAAGAATTTAAAAAAAGACTGGATGTGGCACTTGCTGCCATGATCTAGCTGAACAGTTAGAACATTGGCTGGACTAGATGATCTTATAGGTCTCTTCCAGTCTTGAAAATTCTGTGATTCTGTGATTCTGTGAAAGGCTTCCTTCACAGGACTGCAGAGTGATGCATTGCTTTGCAACTGCAGATAAACCAGGCCACAACCAACCTCATCCTCTGGCCACTATCTAAGAGCCAGAAGGAAAAGACTGGAAGCAAGAAAACACCAGCTTACTACAAGTTTTGCCCTGAAACTCCATTGGCACAGGAGCCCCAGGCTTTCCTGCATGATGCTTCGTGACTCCACGATGCTGTTACAGCCACGCTCAGCTGCTGCACAGCCCATGCATTGTTCACTTGAGCAGCCTGAGCCTGGGAACACCAGAGAGTATTATCAGAGCACAGGGAATGCTGCTCTAATTGTTGGTTTGCAATGTTATGTGGATAAATGATCATCTGGGGAAAGAAACATGGTGTATGTATAGCTAATCTACTTAGAATTTGTTGTAAATTAATCATATTGAATATTAAAAGTATTCCCTATTCTCACATTAAAATAACTCCTCAGTATTTTCATCTGATCTTACCAGAAATGATGAAACGGGACTTTGCTGTCCACCTCTCCCATTCTTACCTCTTGCACTGCCAGGAAAGTGCTAAATAGGTGAATTGCCAGCTCCCTGCAGCAGAGAGCTGATCTTCTGGGCCCTGTGACACACAGATGAGGGAGTCAAACCACAGAGTTCTTTGGAGGCTAAAATCCTGTGTCTCTGTGGTGCTCACAGCAGCTGGTGCCAGGCAAGAGGTGAGCAGCTGCACAGGTGACCCGAGGGCTGTGAGGAGTTTGAAATCCCACATGTTTTGTTCATGTGTCAAATCTGGGCTCTGTTTCCTGTGCTCACCCCATAAACTCCATAGGTGACCTTACTAAAAATGGCATCCCAGAGATCCCTGCAGATCAGCTAAGTGCAGATATCAGGTCAAAGACTGGACTCACTTGCCTTGGAGATCCTTTCCAGCTTTTGTGATGCCTGACTCTATAAACTGAAGCTGATGTTTTGCTCATACTGCATTTTTGTCATAGCTTCTGAATCAATCCCTTCAGAACATCAGCTGAACAAGTATTGCTCTCCAGGCAGCTTCTCACACAGTAGAGGGATGGGCAATAGAAACCACACCATTTTTTTTACAAAGGTGTCTTTGTTCTTTTCTAGGACAATTTTGGAATCAAGTGCTGTAGCACAAACATGTTTCTTCAGGTTTACAATAGCCTCTCACCTTTACTCGTTCTGCAAAGCAAAGTGGGTGCTGAATACCACTCACACATGAATTAGTGGCCAATTGCCCAAAACTTCTCTTTCTTGTCTCCAGCCCAGCTTTAGGCATGACTCTGTACACTCAGAAATCACAGGGCAATGGAACATTTGTCCTCTTAACAGCAGTAATGCAAGATGACTGCAGAAGAAGTTTTACATTCTAATTAATACTTGGTCCCCAGTGATGCTCATGAGTGTCCTGGCTGTTCAGAGGTGTCCCAGCTCCCTCAAACACAACTGCACCAGCCAGGACATCTCATTTCATGGCTCGTGGCAGCAGAAACGCACTGCTACAAGGCTCTGAGGCCAGTGGACCGAACTTCAGAGCAGATAATCTCCAGCAGGGGTTGGAGGAAGAGTTCTGCTTTGAGCTCACCTGAAGATGATCAATAGCTGCACCCACCAAATTTGTTTTGTTGTTGCCCATCAGAACTAAGGAGAAGAATTTCTCAGGAGCTCCTGCCAACCATTGCCGTGAGCTATTTGAACTCATGTCCTTGTCCCTTTCCCAGGTCTGCTGTGTGAGGAGCCACCTCCACAGTGCTGTCAGACACCCTGGGGCCACCAGCCCCTCGCTGGAAGGGTTCCAGCCAGGTACTGCCAGCTCTGCGTGTGCTGGGGATGTCACCTCCTACACACGCACCTCGTAAACGCCCTATAAACCCCCGGCACTGGAGTGGTGCGTGTGCATTACTATCAAGGTATGTCACTGCTTCCATAATAAAATTCTTTCAGTGGGTTGTAAGTCAGGTATAAAACTCTCTTTGGGCTAAAACTTGGCATGTCCACATATGCAAACACACTCACACAGCCTGATTTCTGGGAAGGGGAGAGACTGTGCATTACTCCTGAATTCTGCACAGGGGCAGAGGGTATTCTCACGGGGAGAAGCTGCAGAGCACCCGCCAGGCCAGTGGGGGAAGGCAGAGACTGCTGGAAATGGGACGGCCACAAACCCACCCATCACTGCCATTGCAGCCTCCTTTCCCTCCCCCAGCTCCGGGAAAGGGGGACGACATCTTGTCTGCTCTTGGGGATCGGTAGCGGAGGGTTACATGTTTTCTCAGCTCTGTCTGAAACTCGGAGGGTACAGGGACACTTCAGAGTCCCCCTGCATAGGCTGCTTTAAAGGAGGAGTCCTTGGAAGCTCACCAGCACTAAACCTATCCTTTAAACAAGCTTTGCTTTGCAAGAGTTTGGATGCTACTTGACTGTTACTGCAAACTGCAGAGGGAAAACATGTTTGCAGTGCCAGGACTGTCCTGGGATGTTGTGTTGTTTCTGTAGAAGTTGGACTTTTCTGTTCCCCCTATCATGTAATGGTTCTGTGCTGGTTATCTTCTCCTTCCCTTGTGCTGCCAGTTATCCCAACTCCTTCCCAGTTGCCTTGGACACTAATGTATCCTTTCTCAAATCCCTCCCCAGTGCCCTGTCCGTCACTCGGCGCTCGCACCCTTCTCTCTAGAAACTTCCAGCTAGAGCGTTGAGTGATTGGTTCAGGGACCAGGGCTCCACCCTCAAGTTATCCCCATTGGGGTTCTCCCTAAGTCAATCTTTTGTATCCCGCTCCCCTCTAAAACTCTATTCGCCAGAGGGTTGACTCCTCCCCTGTCTCCCTCCCTCCTTAGAAGCTGTTGCGTCTTCCCCGTTCCCTGTCCAGCTGTCGGTTCCCCTGGGACCCCGTTAGCCTGGATTCCCCACAGCTGGAGCGCGCTCTCTTTTTTCTGCCGACTGCAGCCAGAAGTCGTGCTACGTCCCGCCGCAAGGTGTGGCTGCTGTCACAGCACAGGGCGTTTGCTTTATGCGCTGTCCCGAGCCACGGAGATCGGGACAGTGCTGCCCTGCTGCGAGCGGTGCTGGATAGCTGGCCGGGCCGTCCGAGAAGGACAATCCTTCCGCAGCTTGACCGCTTCACTGGGACATGGCTGCTGTTAAAGAGTGTAAATCGCACTGCTCACAGAGGTCCCTCCTGCAGGGCCCTATCACAGGACTATCACAGGAAGAAGAAATCTGCCGCTGGAAGCTGCATGCAACAGTGCCTGCACAGTCAGTGGGAAGAGGGGAGGGATTTTTTTAAAGCATAAAGAAAAGGGGAGCATAGAGAAAAAGGGAGCCTCCTGCTTTCTCTTGAAATCTCCCCCAGTCTGAACAAGCTCTCTTTGGGGCTACAGACTCCCAGAAGCAGAATGGGGCAGTGCCTGCTGTAAACACAGCATCCTTGTGATGTCTGCAGCTGCAGTTGTTTGTACACTTGACCTTCTGTGATAAACTGTAAGGACGTTTCCTTCATACTTACTTTGCAAATCTGCTAGGAAACACACCAAACTCCAGGCAGTCATTTGCTGTGATGTTTTGTTCCCTGAATAACACAAAAACTTCACCTTTATGTCAGTGTTCCTCTGGTTTGCTAGGTCAAAATCCACGTCTGGCCTGAGGGAGATGAGTCATTTGTCCGGGTGCTTCCACTCCCTCTGCAGCCCTGAGATGGTCCACATATAAAAGGAAGAGATATAGGGAAAGAATTGTAACAACATATTATCATGTAATGAGGTGGTAAAAAAGGGGAATGTAATTGAAAGTAAGGGTATTCTTTAATTTCATGACACTATATTTAGTGATATTAGTGGTTTGAGCATTGCTGTACATCCTCGCAAGTAGAAATTATCTGGTTCCACCATGTGGACTCAGGAGAATATAACAGCTCCATCTTTTCAGGGAGGAGGCAGCACTAGGACCACAGTGATTGTTTCACACAGTAGACCTGAGCAAACAGTTTGCTCCAGCTCGGAGCATGGGCTCATCCAAGCCTAAGAACTCTTGAAGGCTAAATTATTAGAGATAGCATTACCGCAAGACCTATGATGGCTATCATGAGATAATCATCACACATCTGGATTTTTAAGACACAGAGCATAGTCTGGTGCTTTCCAGTCCCTGGTGACATGACCTAATAGCAACATGTGCCTGGAGCTGGGCTAGTGCAGCACTCTGTGCTGGGGGAAGGAGGCACTGCTGGGCTAGAAGAGCACACAATTGGCAGCTGTGATTTACACAAAGCTGTTTGTGTCTTGTAAATAGATTTCTTTTCCTTCAGTGGTAGGGAGCCAGGAGGTGCATTGGTCAGCAGCAGAACAGAGAACATCTTGGTGCAGAGCCAGGAGCAGGGGAAGGACAAGCCTTCCAGCACAGGGTACTCACATGGCTTTTGAAAGGAAGAGCTGCAGCAAATGTGGAAGGGTAAATAAAGCCAGGAAATCTTTTGCTGTATGAATGAACTCCCTGCTATTTATGATGCAGAGTTTCCAGGGATGTTGCTTTGGAGCTGGGCTCCTGCTGGGCAGATGATTCTTCCCAAACTGAGGTGGGTGCCATGTTATCATTCCCTGGCTCTACCTGTCCCTATCTGGCTGCTCCTCAAAGCTCTGGCTTCAGCCCAATCTTCTGCCTTCTGAGTAGCAAGGTTTAAATGGTCCTTATCATTCAAATGACTTGACTTCAAATTCAAATGATTTGATTATTTTAACAACTGATTAAATCAGCTCCCTCTGATCTAACGGTGTTGGTGTCTGGGAACAATGCAGCCAGGACTGAGATGCTCAGTACAGGCTGCAAAACCTGCTGGAAATGCACGACAGTATTTAGGTTGTTTATGACACTCCCCTGCCATTTCCTCATGCTGTTCCTGCACCTGTACTGGGTGGGCGAAGCTGTGCATGCCCTTTGAGCTGAGATGAACTTTTGGGGTCAGCTGCCTAATGGCCAGGAGGTGCCAAACTGTTTGGGTCACTGGTGTCCTCTGCCTGCCCTGCAATTCATAGCCACCATTTCTCTCACCTCTTATTTCTTCTCCCTGGTACCTCTGCCACTATTTCAGCTTCTCAAACCTTTTTTTCTGTTTCTCCTCCCCTCTGGAAGTTGCCGGATCTTCTCTTCTCTTCCCAAGGAAGTGATGTGGGCTCATTTTCCTTCTCCAGTCTTCACACCTGGTTTGTTCCTTCCATGTGCTGGAAGATGCATTGGCAGATGGATGTGGAGAAAACATCAGAGAGTGAACCAAGTCATGTACACAAGAGAGATTAGATTATGTTATCACTGGCTTGTTTAGAATCATGGAATCAGAGAATCCTTAAAGTTGGGAAAGACCTTCACAATAATCAATTCCAACCATCAAGCACCACCATCACTATGTTCACCACTAAACTACATCCCAAGTCCCGCATCAATAGGTCTTTTGAGCTCTTCCAGGGATGGTGATTCTACCAGTGCCCTGGGCAACCTGTTCCAATGCTTTACAACCTTTTACAAGAAGAAATGTTCCCTAATTTCCAATCTAAACCTCTCCTGGTGCAAGTTGAGACCTTTTCCTTTTGTCCTGTCCCTGTTCCCGTGGGAGCAGAGCCCCACCTGGCTCCACCCTCCTGTCAGGGACTTGTGGAGAGCCAGGAGGCTCCCCCTGAGCCTCCTTTTCTCCAGGCTGAAACCTGGAGAAACTCCAACCCACAGTTGGAGTTGATTCAGAGGAACCAACAAATCTGTTTTAGGTACTGTTAAATGATGCTGGCTGTTCTTAGTAGTAAAACCCAGAAAACAAAGGAGATATGCCCGGCAGCTCAGTGTGGTGAGTTGTGCTAGGAAAGAGCCCACTCCAGACTCCAATGGCACAAGCATCTGCACCAGATTTTGCCTGGAATAACCTCTGTGAATTCCTCCCTCAACTTATGCAGCTGAAATAATAACTGATCCACATGAACCAAATCTTGACAGTGGGTACATTTTTTCCCTACTGTTTCCAAACAAAAATCAAACATAAACAGTGAGAAATTATTTCATCTCTACTAATGAGTGGCAGCATGAGAAGTCAGCAATATGTTAAGAGTTACTTTTCCTGGAGTGAAGCAAGAACCCTTGTGATTGAAAAACTCCCTTTTCAGACTCAGAGATTGTTTTTATAAAGTATTAAAAAAAAAGTATAATGTTCCAAAATTCAGCCAGGAAAGCAGCGGTAATAATTCTTCCCTAATGCCTCTGAAATTAAGCTCCACTTAGCCTGAATTTTTTCAATTTGGAGTGTATGTATGCACAATATTGCTAACATATCCCTGCAGTAGATATGTGCAGTGTGTGCTGCACTGCCCAGCTGCTGGCTCTGTCACCCCAGAAACTGCTGCTCCATCCCCATGGGCTGCAGGCCCCCATTGGCAGGGCTGGGGCGTGGGGGCTGCTCCCCTGCACGGCCTGCCATGGATCCCTTCCCGCTGTTCCAGGCACGGCGTGTCCAGACGTGCAGCCAGAGACCTCAGCTGCTGAGCCCCAGGACAAGGCTGAGGGAATGCACCCACCCTTCCCTTTGAGCAGTTCTGTCACGATGTGCTTCAGGATGTATTTTGGCTCATGGGTTTTGTGGTCTCCTGTGGCTTTGTTTTTTCCACTCAGAAAACCTTAACATAAAGTAGTTCTGTTGCAGTAGGCCATTTGTCTCGGTGCAGGGAAGACTCGAGACCCTCAATATGAGTGTTCAGTAAGCTCCGTTTATTGAAGAGAGCATTAGACACTTATACAGCAAGTAATAAGCTTAAGAATATTCTGTAAGCCAAGTGATCTATTGGTTAAACTATACCATCAACTTTTCCTCATTCTTTTGGGCCTACATTCCCTACTTCCCACATCTCTCTGTCCACCTGTTATCATACCCAGCTAAGCCCAAGGACATGCTATCTTACAGGTGCAGTACTTGGAATTAGCCACAGCCTTGTACTTTTCCAGTCTTTAGTCAGCTAAAATCCCAACACTTTCCCCGTTTTCTTTTGGAACATGCAAAGTTCTATGGGCTAACTGCATCACACTCTTTGCAATAGAAGAATAGGCAATTCTAATAACTATTACATTACAAGCAGTATTCTCAACTAGCAAGGTTTCTCTCTTACAAGGGATCTAAGCCAGGGAGACAAACTGAAAAGGCTATCACTATTTATAGGATATGCCATATGACAGATACAAAAAGGATTCTATGCTCTACAAGGCTCAAATCAAACTCAGGTGTGCCAGTACAACCTACAAAAATAAGCTAAAGGAGCAACATGTGCGCAGGTTTCATCTGCGTTGATTGTCTGGTAAGTTTGCTTTCCATTCTCAAACAGCAGATATACTTCAAACAGGAATAGCAAACAGGAATAGCTCACAAATGCTTCTGATTGTCCCTTTTAACTAGAGTTTCTCGGATGTTCACGACAACAACTTGCACACAAGTCATAAAATAAATGTCTCGCATAAATCTATCTAACATCACTTAAACCTAATAGCACTTAAACTTAAAACACTTAAAACATTTAAACTTAACAGAACTTAACATCACTTAAACTTATCTTTACTTAAATGCAACAGAACTTTAACTTAGCAGAACTTAAATTTAACAGACCTTAACCTTATCAAAACTTAACCTTAACAGAACTTAAACTTAACAGGTTTTTAAATCAACAGAACTTACATGTAAAGTCACTTAAATTCAACAGAACTTAACTTTGACAGAACTCAACCAACTTTAAATTCTATATTACTTTAAGCTAATATAATTTAAATGTAACAGAATCTAACTTCACTTAAACTTAATAACACTTAAACTTAACAGAAATTAAACTGAACAGCACTTAAACCTAAGAGGACATAAGCTTAACAAAACTTAACCTTAGCAGTATTTAACATTTAATGGCACTTAATAGATAATTTAACTTAAACTACTTAGAAATGAATAGAATTTATTATATAGAATATATAGAATAGAATATAATATATTCTATAGAATAGAATATAAAATTTACTATAACTTACTTACAGGTTTAACTCTAAAATACTAAGGTAAAACAACTTTCTTCGTGTTTTTCCTACAGTATTTTTACACTTGAATGCACCTAAACATAAGAAGCTTGTCCAAGGTATACCTGTGGAAAAATTCTTTTGAATTCAGTGCTTGCTTTTACATGTACCACATCCAAGCAAGGCCCAAAGAATACAAAAAGCACACTTATTAGATCTTACTTATACAATCGCTTTAACATTTTTAAATTTTTCAAAATACAATTTCAGAGTTTGATGTTCCACCGACTGAGTTATCTGGGCTTCTGATGTTTAAAGTCTTATGTTAATACAGGTGATTTTAAGACAGCATAATGGATGCTAAGCTAAACCGCCAAAGTTTATCTCAACGTATTCACCACGCTGATTTCTCTATTTCTCTTTCACAGTCTCTGCCAGGAAGAACAAAAAGGAAGGTCTTTTTAATCTAGATGAGGACCGTCTTGAAAGCAAAGCTCTTCAGTGTCGCTTATTTATTATCACTGGTTTCTTAATTGCAGTAGGAGGGATTTTTTTTTTTTTTGTTTTTTTTTTTGTTGACAAGAGTCACATTTATTACGGCTGTTAGGTCTAAAACTGAAGCTTTTGCCGGCCGCAGGGCGGAGGTGGGAAAGTAGTCGCGCTCGGAAGGCCCTGGGATCGGGGCCACTGCTGCTCGTGTCGCTGTGGTGCGGTGGGCTAACGGAGCTGCTGCTGGACGCAGCGCAGCATTTCTGCAGAGCGAGTCGCGGCCCCCCCCCACCGCACTGCGCCCTCTTTGCACCGTCGCTGCCGCCGCTTCAGGCTGCCAGCAGGGCACGGCGGGCCCCGCCACGGGCTGCCCGCCCGCCGCTGAGTTCCGTGCACCCAGCCTGGCCAGTGCGCACCGCACCGCACCGTGGGCACGGCACCGCCCGCCTCGCTTGGGCTCCGTGGCTGTTCGTATTGTTGCTCGCCGCTGCCTCAGGCAAGCCGCTCATCGTGGCTGCTCTTCATGGTGCGGCGCTTATGCTGAATCAGGAGTGGCACAGCCAGCACTGCAAAGCACTCTTTCCGCGACTCCATATGCATTTCAAAGGCTCGATGTGAATTGCTGCTAATTAGTTTAAACAGCAAGTCCCAACATGCTGGCAGCTGAGCGTCCAATCAATAAAGCTCCCATTGGATGTCTGCTCGCTGCAGCAGGCTCCTTGACCCTCGCCTCCAGTGGACGCTGCGGCTTGCAGTCCACCTAAAGTACAGTCTATTGAGGGTGCCAGGCTTAAACTGAGGCTTCTGCTGGTTGCCGGGTCTAAAGGAAGGCCCCCACTGGCCGCGGGTCGGAGGGAAGAAGCGCTCGCGCTGGGAAAGCGCTCCAGCCCCACGCCACCGCCCGTATCGGAGCGGGGCGCCCGCCTGCGCTGCGCTGCCTGTTTCGCGAGACGTGCTGTAGGCTGACTCACTGCGTGCGCCGCACGGAGCGCAGCATCCCGGGCAGCGCGGGTCGCTCCCCACCATGGCGGGGCTCCGCTCCCCCCGCCGCTGCCACTGGGAGAGCTCTGCGCTCCTCGCGCCTGCCACTGCTTGGAGCCACCGTTGCCACCTCAGACGAGCCGCCCGCCGCAGCTGCTCCCCATGGCACAGTGCCCACGCCGAGTTCGGAGTGGCACAGCTCTGCAGGCACCCCGAGCCGCAGCTGCTGCCGTCATCACAGCACAGTCGCTCATTTATTGTGCGTGTACTTGCAGCGCCAGCACCACAACGCAGGATTTTGCAAGTCTATATGCAGCAATCTCGGGAATTCTCTTCCCAAGTTGACAGTCTATAGTTCCTGTTTTTCCTAAAAGCATTTAAAAGGATTATATGCTGCTTGTCCCTGTATTACCTTCTAACCTGTCATTTAGCACGCTGCAGCCTTCCAGGACATCGGTGGCATTCAGTCAGCTGAACCCTCCTGTGAGGTTGCCAGTGAAATAAACAGGGCCAGGAGACTTCTTCTCCTTTTTAATGCCTTTATTACAAGCGATCAGCTCAGGATCGGGCAGGTCAGCAAGGCTGCAGTCTCCCGTCGTCTCTCCCAGGGCGACTCAGAGGAGGAGGACATATGCAGCTTTGTCCTCTAGGGGCAGAGCTGGGGATCAGGTCCTCGTGGGAGCCTTTAGGGCGTGGTGTTACTTTTCCTGGCCCCGTCCCCCTCAGTCTCGGCGCCGGGGACGACTCCCGTGGTCAGGGAAAGAGGGACTCCGAAGGTGTTCTGCATCTCTGCAGGCTCAGCACTCCGCTCCTCAGGTCCAGACATCACTTCAATCTCTCAGCTCTTAGGTGGCTCGTTGTTTTTGGGGTTCTTCTTGCACGTTTGGAGTAGGGGTCCCACTTAGCATGCTGGTCCTTGGAGTCACTTTGCATAGCCCCCCCCACCCTCTCAGGTCTCTTCACTATTCTGGGAAAAGTACAACATAGCCTTGGAGAAGGCTCTGCTAATACAAAAGGAGCAATTAGCTACAACGACCCGTGATTATAATTACAAAATACGCAGAACTTCAGCAGCAGCAGTGATCTGGCTGCTTTTTGTAACCTTTCCTCACACAAAAAAAAAATTAACAGAAATTTTGTTCATAACAGCCAGGGCACCACAGCCCGTCCTTTCACCTTTCTCCAGGACTCCCATATGGGGTCTCCTGAGGCAGGGCCCGCTTTTTGTGCCTCCCAGGCTGCGTCGGGACTGACACCCAAATACTGCACCGACCGTGGCTCACAAGCTCAAATCTTCAGTAAAGTCCGTAGGGTCTGTAGGGTCTGTAGAGTCTGTAGAGTCCATAGGGTCACTGTTCAGGCACCATTTGTTGCAGAATGAGCCGTTTGTCTGGGACAAGCCATTTGTCGGATGCAGGGAAAACTTGGGACTTAATATGAGTCATCAACAAATTCCATTTATTGAAGAGAGCATCAGACACTTATACAGCAAGTAATAAGCTTATTAATATTCTGTAAGCCAAGCGATCTATTGGTTAAACTATACCATCAACTCTTCCTCATTCTTTTGGGCCTATATTCCCTATTTCCCATGTCTGTCTACTTGTCATCATACCCAGCTAGGCCCAAGGACACGCTATCTTGCAGGTGCAGGACTTGGAATTAGCCATGGCCTTGTACTTTTCCAGTCTCTAGTCAGCTAAAATCCCAACACACACGGGCATCTTACCAGAGAAGGTTTGGAAAGGAACCAGAGAGCTTGTTCACAGATACAACCTCCTCATGAAGAACATTGAAGCATCAGACCCTATTCAACAAGAAGAGAATCTAGCAAGAGCATCCTGCTGTTGCAGTTGTGCTCTAAGGAGAAACCTCATCTGATGGAATGCAAGTGTTTTTCATTTCCTTCTTTCTTTGAACAAGAAAGGCAAAAGTTGTGGAAAGGGTACATAAAATAGCTAAATTGGAACATTTGTCATGCTCTGGTCAGACATCCTGGAGAGCTGACAAAGAAACTCTGACAAATTAACTCTCACAGGTATGAAGGTATGGTGGAAATAACTAACTCAGAAAACAGATAAAAAAATAGTCTCCCAGTATCAATATTGTTCCCAGTAATGTGAATATTCATTATTTTCCTTTAACAAATAGTCTCAAAATAATGGAATGACACTATGTAAATAACTGAAGGATATAGCTTGTGATATTTCCAAAACATTTTATACAGGGAAATGTTTACAGAGGACTTCTTCAATGGCAAAAACTGAAGGATAAACTCAACAGATTTGCATGTGAAAATTCCCAGTGCCACCTATTGTCGGAGACAACAGAGTCAGGAGGGGAGTCAGTGTGGTGCTGCATGTCCTCAAATACACTTTCCCTTTGAAAAATGGGGAGAATAAATATTTGTATTTCACATTTAAAGCTCTTTTTCAGATTAGAATTAAACTCTGGAGAGGCACACACATAAATGTTTGTCCCTGATTGATGCCTTTATTTCCCAAGTCCTGCTGCTATCTGTGACCCTGAGGCAGTGATAGATAATGGTGCTCACAACCTCCTTTAAATGAGCTGCCCAATGCCCTGTGAGGGCTTCTGAGGCTTTTGTCTCATTTTATAGCATACATGGCATCCTTTGCTTTTTCCTGACAATTCACAAATGGAAGGCTTTAATGAAGCCTTGAGCAGTACACAGTCCTTGCCAGATACTAATCTGCACTGAACCTTTTAAAGAACTCTGTTGATTGTTTGCCTTTTTATGGCAATGTATTTAAGTAATCATAATGCCTGAGTGAAAGTCTATTACTATCTGTTTACCTCAGTACTTTGACATTTCAATAGGAATTATCCTTTTTCATTTTTTATGTATCAGAACACAACAAAAAACAACAAAAAGCCCATCTAAACAAAAGAAAAAAACCCAAACTAAACCACTCAAAAAAAAAAAGGATAGAGTTGTACCTTGTTAGTAGTGTTTCTCTACTTATGAAAAGATTTTAGAAAAATTAACTATGGGAAGTAAAAGCTCTTAAGTTATTTCTTGTCTAAGTCCTAAGTCCTACCTTGACTTCTGCTGATAGGTAATGGGGAGGCCACTGAGCTAGAGGTGGCAAATTGGCCTTTTGAAGATGTTAGGAGTCCTTGCCATGGCAAAGGAGAGTGTAGAAGCAAATGGTCACAGTGTACTTGGGTTGCAGAGCCTGGTGAGAGTTGTTCACACCATCTGCAACAAATACACTGCACTGAAAATAATTCAGCAGCAGCTCAGCACCTGCAAACATGAGGACTGAATGTTTTTGTGGGTGTGTATTCCTGAAAAGCAAGGAATGACACCAAAGTTGTGGGTTTGATCTCCATACAGGCCATTCACTTAACGAGTTTGGCTCGATGATCCCTGTGGGTCTCTTCCAACCCAGAATACTCTGTTGAAATTTCACAGGACTGGGGCAGCATGGAGAGAGGTGGATTAGCAGAAAGGGTCTGGCAAAGCACGGGGACTTGCTAAAGCAGCTGTGCCCAAGATTGGCTGTCAGGAAGCCTGTGTATCCTAGATCCTGGGGTAAATGGAGACACTCACAGACAAAAAGTTTGCTTTGAAAAAAGTGATAGTATCTTCATAAAATAACTTTTTAAATGTCTATCTTACTAATTTACAGTTGAGGTTTTACTAAACTTGATAACATTTTTTCATGGAAAATGAAATAAACATGATGACTGTGATGGTAAAGTCAGGAGTAAATATAGTCAATTCTAGATATTATACAATTTAGCTGCATTTCAGGACTTGTTTCTAACAGTTAATAAACTAAAGAACTCAATTAACTGTGGGGAAATGTGTTGAAATTGAATATAAAAGACAAGTACCAGACAGCATATTTTAAGATATATGAGAACAAAATCTTACACTGCTGTTAGGAAACCAACCTTTTTTGTGACAGGGGAAGGAATGTTAGTGCTAGAAAAACTTCAAAAAATGATAACTCCAATGGTCATGAGAATACAAAAGCTTTTCAATAGCATCAATGAGTTCAATAGAGACTCCTAAAGCCTTAACACTGGCAGAAGCATTGGAGTAACAAAAAATATGTATTAATAAATATTTTCATGATGATTCATTCTATTTGTAAAATATAATAGCTAGGAAAGCATATATCTTTAAAACAGATTTCTCAAAATGAAGCCTTTACTATCAAACTCATTGGTGTGTGCTTCCTCTCCATTTAACTTTTTTCGACAGCTGAAAAGCATTTCAATACAGCCCTAAGGTTAATGTGAATACAATTTTTTTTCCAAATTGGATTTTAATAAGTATCAAATTAGAAATATATTTAGTATTTTTCTAGGTTTTCATTAGTTTCCATGTCCAAATTAAAGGAAACATAATGAGGAAGTCCAGACTTTTGGAGCCTGAAGAACAAAGATGAAAGATGAATTATAATGATATGCTCTATTTAACCTATGGCACAAATATTCAAATAGTGAACACACACAAAGGAAATCCACCTCCACTGAAAATCTGTGTGCTGTTTCTTTCTTAAATAAATTTATTGTGAATGTTATGTGAAGTAGTGTCGTGGAAGGGGACCCGGACACCAGGTGGTTCATCACCGGTCCAGTTTATTAAAGAAAGCATCAAACACTTATACAGCAAATAATAAGCTTATGAATATTCTGTAAGCCAAGCAATCTATTGGTTAAAATATACCATGAACTCTTCCTCATTCCTTAGGGGTTACATCTCTCTTTTCTCATGTCTCTTTCACTATTTGTTATTATACTACAGCTAGGCCCAAGGACACGCTATCTAGCAGGTGCAGAACTTGGAATTAGCCACGGTTTTGTATTTTTCCAGTCTCTAGCAGCTAAATTACCAACATCTCCCCTGTTTTTATGTAAAAAAAAAAAAAAAAAAAAAACCAAAGTTCTATGGGCTATCTGTGTTACAGTCTTTGCAACATAAGAATAGGCAATTCTAATAACTAAACAGTATTTTCAGCTAGCAAGGTTTCTCTCTTATAAGGGATTTAAGCCAAGAAAACAAACCAAAAAGGCTATCACTATTCACAGGACATGTTATATGACAAATACAAAAAGAATTTTATGTGCTACAAGGCTCAAACCAAACTCAGGTGTGCTAATACAACCCACAGAAATAAGCTAAAGGAATAACATGTGCGCAGGTTTCATCTGCGTAGATTGTCTGATAAGTTTGCTTTCTATTCTCAAACAGCAGATATACTTCCAACAGAAACGGCTTTACTCACAAATGCTTCTGATTGTCCTTTTTAACTAAAGTTTCTCTGATGTTCACAACAACACTTTGCACACAAGTCATAAAACAAATGTCTATCATAAAAGCATAAATCTATCTAACATCACTTAAACTTAATAACACTTATACTTAAAACACTTAAACTTAAAATATTTAAACTTAACAAAATTTACCAGATTTTTAAGTCAACAGAACTTACATGTAAAATCTCTTAATTCTAACAAAACTTAACTATAACAAAACTTAACTGACTTTAAATTCTACAGCATTGAATAACGTCAAGGGCAGTGGCAATGGTACATGAGAGCAGAGCTCCTCCTGACTCTCAGTGCTTGGCTGGGAGCAAGACCCCAGGCTCAGCTCCTTCTGAACATTCTGTGGCAGACCTGTACTTTGCTGGGATGCCTGGCTTGTTTTCCACTGCCATTTTACAAGCCAAACTGGGCATAGGTAGCTTACTGCCTATCTATAACCTCCTGCTCCTATTAGTCTGTCTCTTCTTTAAGCTTTTGATTTTTCTCCATCTGTGAATTTTTCACAGGTGGTTTTTATGTTCCAAAGTAACCGCAAAGTCTGGATTGATTGAACTTAAAGGAGTCTTAAAGGAATGAGAATTCCATACATCATAAGAACGCGTATTTTTCACTGTTCTGATTGCAAAAATTATTTCCAAATGTTCACATAACACAGGCACATACAAAGAACAAACTACTGGCCCACAACATTCACTGAAGAGAGCTTGTAATATGGAACATGATAGTAACATTTCACTGACTCCAATTTTATGTTTTAAAAAATGTCGGATGAATACAATAATTTACAGACAGCAAAAGTTACAGTTTTTCTTCTGCTACTTACATATCACAGACATATTATTTTTATTTTACTTCAATTACTTTATAAATGCTAAAAAAATCTTTTTGGGAAAATTTCCTGGCATTTTATGTGATTTGGAAAGCTTGCACTCACACCTGCAGCTTATCATTACTTTGGCACTGAAATTGTTTTTGACCTTTCCAGATCTAGATAATGCTTCCAGGCCATCAGCCAAGAATGACATTGGGCTGAGATAAGCTACTATTCAAAATTACCGCTGGGTTATGACATATCAAAATTTTTATGCAGTTTTTAAAAATAACCTGTAGTGAGGGAGTTTTCAGTAAACAAGGATCACTGTTTGCCAAGGGAAGTGTCTGATACGTAGTGTCTTACCACATAAGACTTACTTATTACTGAAAAAAGAATACATTGATGGGAACTCCATTAAATGGATTTTTTAAAATTCCCAAAGGAAAATTCAAACTGAGACTTGACAACCTACCAATAAGAATAATTCAAATTAAGGTTTGGCTTAAAAAACCCCGTATCATTGGCCAGAGACAGAGCACGAATCCAGAAGATGAGCTGCAAAAGAGGGAATTTTTCTGAGCCATAAGAGCAGGGTACCAAGCTTTTACTGAATGTGATCAGGTTCATTCCAGTCACAAAAAAGGTAAGATGGTGGGATCGATGCACACAGAATGGCCAACAAAGAGGAGGAGCTGGAAGCCTCTGATGAAGTACTCTGAGGGAACTGGGGTGGCTGATTGTGGAGAAAAGAAGGGTCAGTAGGATTTCTCACTCTTTTACAACTTCCTGAGAGAAGGTTAGACAGGCATGGGTTGGTCTCTTCTCCTAAGAAACAAGAAATGAGACAAGTGGAAATGACCTCAGGAGTCAGCAGGGGAGGTTTAGGCTGGGTATTAGGAAAAATTTCTTCACCAAAGGAGCTGTAAATCATTGTAACAGCTGCTCAGGGAAGCAGCTGAGTCACTATCTCTGGAGGTATTTAGAAGACATGTAGATGTGGCACTTAGGAATGTCCTTTATTTAGTGGTTTATTTAGAAAGATTAATGATTGGACCCAATGGTCTCAAAGCTCTTTTCACAACCTAAAATATTATATGATTTTGTATTTTGCTGGTGTAAAGTATGTGCTTAAGTACCATCGTGCTTACCCTATCAACTGCAGCCCTGTCAAACCTGCATCTTTCAGGAAGAAGTCTCTCTGGTCTTGAATTCATATAGCTGTTGATGACATTGTGGTTTAAAATAAGACTTCATAATGTAAGATGATAGTTTAAAATATTTCATAAATAAAAAGAAAAAAATAATTGTAAAGGACTTCAAACTTTATAATTCTGGGTTAGTTCTAAATAAGAGCAGGAATCCAAACTTTCACAGTCTGTGGAAAGACAAAAAAAAATCCCTGCTTATATTTTTAGCCAGTCCTTGTCTTTATTTGTTAGATTTCCACCACAATTTTTTTTAGTTAAAGGAGAATTCCAAGAACTTGCATTACAGGTAATTTTTAGTTTAGGGAATTGCTTTTCTCAACCCCAGCCATGCTTCAGTTTCCAATGTCCAGACACTCTATTAGCTCAGCATGATTTTGCCATGGTAATGTCAAGTGCCAAAAGCAGAACAGCAGCAGTGCTCCTTATGGTGTTACATCTGCAAATGCTTAATGAATAGTTCAGCTTGCACATTTCAATACATTTTTAATTATATTTCACAGAAAAAAGAAAGCATGACCTGGCTTAAAATGTATCTCAGTCAGATCCCTGGTATTAAAGCAAGAAGCTGCCTCACTGGAATACAAAACTTGTCTAATTGTTTTAAAGAACTACCACTAAGATAAAGCTTTCTAACTGTTCTCATTTCTAAATGTTTCTCACAGTATCTTGTAGATACTGTGGTCTGTTTTTTTTATTTTACCCAAGGATTTCTTCAGTCACATCTTCTGAAGTGTCCACTGGTAATGAGAGTGTTGCATGTTGCTTGTCAGTGAAAGTGACCGTGTCAGTCAGGAAAGTTATGGTACAGCCCATGACAGCAAATTATGACTCTGAGATGGCTCTTACCAGTAGTGTGCTGACTTTAATAATGTTTTTTTCATAAGCTGACCTCCTCCTTTCCCTCTTACTTTTGGCTCAGTCTCCACTCACCATTGGTAGCAGAATTTTTTGCAGAATGTCAGTAAGAGCATTTCAGGAATAGGTACCAAAAATAATTTTTCTCACTTGAGTGGATGACTTTGGCCGCAGAATAAAGCAAAGGATTGCACCTCTGTCCTGAAGAACTGACTTCTGCTGTACAGAAATCCTTTTCCAGAAGCCCAAAGCCTGCAGCCCAGAAGCCAGATGCTCTTCTCAGCATGCGTCCCATACAAGCACTCTTAATGCCTTACAGCAGTGAAACTCATTCACTGCCTGGAGATGTTTTCTCCAGAATTTTTCCTGCTTCCAGATTTCCCAGAAATTAGGCTCAATCTGCTTTTTAAGCTTTCATCAGCATCTGTTCTGTAACCCAGTAGTATCAATTCAGAGCAGTGTGATACATATCCAGCTCACATTACTACAACACAGTGGTCACCAAAGCACCCGTGGACCCATCTGGCCAGTGGTTGAGACACAGAAAATCTGAACTACAACATCCCCTTTAGACTTTTAATTAGTTTCTCATATATTTTATCATTCTTTTACTGGATTTCATCCTCTATTGCATATCTATGAGGCACTTCTGGAGATAACTAATTATTCATATGCTAGTTGCTTAGATAAGCCTTATTGGGAGGTCTCTGGATCCTTATTCATATGATGCCGTATCATTGAGTTTTCTATAGATTTGCACTCAGTGTACTCTAATGAACCACAACACATCCTCCTTTGTTATCACTCATGATTAAAAATCCCTGCTACCTGCTTGGCACTGCAGCAGAAATTAACTTTCATGTAGGGCCCATGGCCTACATGTGAGACTATTTCCTCCTGTTCTCTTCAAAACTCCCACCTGCCATGTAATGTTCCTTAAACTGGACCAATTACATTTCTTAAATTTCATTATAAACTTGCATTCAACTTCCTTATCGTTGTCTTCTAGAAAGCTGAAACATCATGACAAGCTAACCTAACAAAAGGTTATATATATATATTCAAAATATATTCAAAGTGTATATTTTTAATAATTCAGATAAAAAATGTTTTGGATATGCTGTCTCATTTTTGCTATTTCCGTTCTACATATATGTATTTTCCTGCATTTATACACAATAATTGTAATTTTTATGAGATTTTTTTTTGTAGGCTAAAAATCAAGCTTTTTTTAGTCCCCTGTCACACAGAAAGCTCTCCAGATTAATTCCCACCAATCTTTTACTCCCTACTTAATTGTGTATTTCATCAAAACATGACGCTAACATTGTGTCATGTGGTATGCCCAACACATGGCCACCATGTATTGGTGGACTGTATTCTTTTATGAGTTTTTGTATCTAGAGAGTACAAACTTTCTCCAAATTAATGTGTAATTTGCATATTGTGCTGTTATTGGCACCATGTCTCTGAGGTCTTACTCTTTTTCTCCAGGCTTTAAAGGATGCACCTGTTCCTATGTAGCATCATAATCTTTGTTTTAACAGTGTTTTTCAATGCAGTTTCTCTGGCAACTTTTAAATGTTCTCCTGCTCTTTGTGATGAAATCATTAATACTAATTGCCTGCTTTTGACAGGAAGGCATATTTATTATGCAACCAGCGTTCTCTAAATAGAATGCACAGGGCTCCTGATTTTAACAACCTGCAGCAGGTACTCCACAGCTGCAGCCCACAGCAGCTCCAGAGCAGCCCCATCCAGAGGCACCTGGGAGCCCTCAGCAAGGCAGCCAGCAGCACACGGGCAGGAGGACACGGATGGCGCTTCCTGCCTGGCACAGGGCCCGTGGCCATCTCCAGGCACCGCTCTGACAGGGATCCCCACAGTCCCAGCCCCTCCCCAGCCACTCTGTGGGCAGCACAAAGGCTTCAGCAGAACCACCAAACGCCAAGGGGCTTCTGGCCATTTTTGCTGCGACACTGCACGCCTGGGCAGCTGGCTGAACATAGGCACCCTTTTCCCCCTCCTCCCCTATGCCCTACGGATCCTGGGCAAGAAAAGAAAGATCCTGGCAGTCTGTTTATTGTAACACATTCTATATTTACATAGTAAAGGAAAACAAAAGAAGAAAATAACAGTCTTGAACACAAGGAAAATCCCCGCTGGCTCAGGGCCCAGCAGACAGAGCCTCTGGGATCCTCTCTCCATAAAGCTCCAGCAGCAGAGGCAGCCAAGCCCTGAGACACGAAGCCTTTTCTTCCACGCCCTGCGGAGCCGATCTTCCAGGTCCTCCAAGATTGAATATCAAATTGTAGCTTCTGCCCTGAGAATGTGTAAAGTTTGAAGAGCGAGGCTTCTGACAGAAAGGCTGATGTCATCTGCCATTTCTTCAAGGGCTGCAAGAGAGAGGAACAGAATCACGGTCAGATGCCGGATCTGTGGGGACCCAAGGAGAGCCTCCTGCCAGGGCCATCCCAGCCGGCTCTTGCCATGGCCAGGAGGGAGCAGGGAGCAAGGGGATCAGCCCAAAGCTGCTGGCCACGAACGGCCCACGTGGCCCTGAAATCTCAGGGGGCCCTGCCCACGGGAGCACAGCCCTCCGCAGCCGGGGCAGGGCTTGCAGCTCCCCCCCGACAGCCCCTGCTGTCACCCCGCTGCCCTCACTCACCAGTGCAGATCAGCTGCAGCTCTTGCTGCTGCCCCCTCAGGCACCGCCCGGCCATGCCTGTGAACACAGAGCCTGTCACGGCCCCAGCGGCACAGCTCCCTGCCAGCGGCGCTGCCGGCGCTGTGGCCACGCGGGCTGCTGGCCCGGCAGGGCTCAGCCCGGCCCTTGCCGCACGCTGCCGTCCCAGGGCACGGCTGCCAGAGGGCGGCAGCAGCAATGCCCAGGCCAGGTGGGGCTCCACGGCGCCCCAGGGCACGGCTGGCGCTGCCGGGGCAGCAGGCGGGGCTGGGGCCGAGCTGCGGCGGGCCGGGCCGGGGAGGAGCCCGGGCTCGGGACTCACCCATGAACCCGACGGCCGCCTCTCGCAGGGGCTCCTGTGGGCTCCGCAGGTAGCGCAGGGCCCGGCGCAGGTGCTCGGCCGCTCGGCTCCTCTCCTCTGCCAGCTGCAGAGAGCGGCAGGAGGGAAGGGTTGGCGCGGGCTCAGCCCCTGGGCCGGGCACTGCCTGCGCCCAGCCCCGGCCTCCCCTGCCCGCACAGCCCTGAGGCGCGGCCAGCAGCTGCTGGCCAAGGGCTCCTGAGGGCAGGGGGCAGAGGGCCGGCTGCTGCCCGGGGAGCCGTAGTGCCTCCCCGCAGCCCCGCCGGGCCGGGGCTCCATGGGCACCCGGCTCGAGCCCACTGGAGCCTGGAGAAGAACCCGCGCGTCCTCTGGCCGCAGCAGTGGGCAGGGGCACAGCTGCCCGGCCTCGCACACTGAGCACCGCCCTCAGAGACTGAGGATTCTTGGCTGCTCTTACCAGGCTCTCCCCGAACCTCCATGTCTCATCCACCTCTGGCATTTGTTCGAGATTCCTTCTCTTCAGGAATCTGGCTGCAGAATGCAGTACTACACAGGACACCTGGAAAGCAGCAGAGACGTACAGATGGCCCCACAGGCCAGGGCACAGGAGCATCCCAGTGCCACAGCCTGGAGGAGGCTGCAGCCCGCAAGGTGCCAGGGTAGGAGACTGCCCAGCCCCTTCCCAGGGGGACAGCAGCCGGCCACAAGTCCTCACCTCAGCAACAATCTGATTTTCATCACAGCAGTGGAAGTGGAGTGGAACCAGTCTCTGGCGCACGTGGGACTTCAGGGCCTTTCTTCCATCTTTGGTTAATGAGTCCAGAATCTCTTGAAAGACACACATGGAGCTCAGCTGCTCCTGGCTATCATCCTGTATGAGAGGAAGGGCAAAAGACCTGAGCATCAGCTGCTTCAGGCCCCCCAGGGCACAGGCCTGCATCTCCAAAGGGCACTAAGTGTCCCGGCAGCAGCCAGTGCCCGTGGCTGTGGGCACAGAGCCTTACATGGTCAAAGAGTGGCAGGAGCGCCTCAGCCAGCTGCAGGGCAATGGGGGTGGGTATTAGGGCACCATCATCCAGGAGCAAATATCTTAAAAGAAGAATGGTCATCCCCATCATGTTGCTATCATTTTCCTGCAGGAGCTCCACAAGACTTTCAGTCAGACTCCACATTTTTTCAGCCTGTGTGGAACACAAGTTTGTGAAAGGCCACCCTGCTGCCGCAGGGCCCAGAGACCAAAGGCCTGTCCTGAAGCACTGGGGCAGCTGAAGCGGGAGGCAGGAGAGATGGGAGCAGCTGACCTAGTGGCCGAAGCCCAGGCAAGGCCAAGCGACAGTGTTGCCCAGCCCCACGCTGCCTGCACGGCTTCAGCCACTGCCCCCTTCTCACCATCAAGGGATTCTTGCCCAGCACTACGAGGCCTCGGAGTGCCAAGTAACGCCTGGCCATGTGCTCGCTCTGCAGGTTCTGTGCCAGGATCTCCAGAACGCTGTCACTGCATTCGCTCAAGTCCAGGCACTCAAGGACCTGAAAGGCACAGGGCAGTGACGGGGAGCCGGCCAGCAGGAGCCCGGAGCCGCACAGGGCCGGGCCCAGGCAGCAGCACAGGGCACGGGCACTGTCCTGGCAGCTGTGGCTGCGAGAGGGCAGAGGGCTGGGAGGCAGCTCAGCCAGGCAGCACTGGCCTTGAGGCTCACCTCCACAAGGAATGCCAGGGCAGGGAAATCCCAGTATGGCATCTCTTCGCTGAGCATGGCGAGCAGGTAGAATGCAATCCCGGAACAAAAGTGTATGGCTGAATGGCAAAGTATCCTGACGAGAAGAAAAGGAAACAAGACTATGAGCCTGTGGGGCAAAACTCTCCCAGGAGTGACTCACAGAGTTCTCATCTTTCCCCACCACCTTTCCAGCAAGGGGACCGGGGCCACTGGGGAGTTGGTTGCTCATGGGCACCCTCCTGTCCCAGCCTTTTCCAGTGTGCTTGGCTGTCTCTCAGTGACAAGGCCCTCTGGCCCATGACCACGGTGACTTTGGGGGACACTGTTTTGCGGAGAAAAGAAGAAACTTCACAACTTTATAAAAGTTGTAAAGCTCGGTATGTTTATTTTACGACACGCGCTGGACGCAAGTCCCCCAATAAGGCATGCGTACTTCTGAAGACCTCAGGTCGTCTTTTATCTCTCTCTTAAATGTATATGCATACAGTTTCACAATAAGTTCATACATATTCATTCTGCGTGACATTTAGCACTAGTTCTCCTTTATCAGAGGAATTCTTAGGTCTGGGGTAGATTGACTTTGCGGTAATTTCTGTTTTTCTTTCTCTGTTTCTTTGCTGTCTCTGGAATGCGGCCTTTCTTTTAGCTTTGGCTTTACAGATCTCTCACTTTTTCTAGGCACTTCACTTAATTTAGAATGGATCTCTACTCTGTCTCATTCTTCCCTTTCCTAGGAAATAAGTAAATTCTTTTACTTAATGAAAACTTTCACAACAGTAAGTGTGTTTTAGTTCTTCACTGTGTGCTTTTGACAAAGATGTTAGTGCAGCTATTTGTTGTAGCATTTTCTAGTACTAAATTAACAATATAATAGATAGTTTTAAACTTATTTTAACTAATATTAGTAAGACTACAATGGGGTGATACAACTTATTAAAGATTCTATTTGCAGTTGGTGACTACTTAAAGATCACATCTAATAATCTTAACAAAATTACATATACAGAGATTAGAATGGTTTCTACTAGACAGAATAACATTATTGTTATCAATTTGTACAGTAGCACAAGCAGTTCTCAAGCATACTTCTTTTTTTAGTATATACGAGCACAGTTTTTTGGTCAGTGACTGGATGGACTTTGAAGGGACAAATACTCTGTTTAGTGTCTAAACACAAATCTTGAGTATTAATAGTATTGCTTTTGCAAATGAATTTCATTTGTTCTTTAGTAATGCAGGATTTTAAGTTTACTGTCTGCTACTTTCTATTCATCTTTCGTGCTCATGCTTTATGTTCTGAAGGATAGAGTATTGTTTTTTTATGGTTTGATTTTAGAGTAGTGATGGGATGGACAACATAAACAGTGGCATTATGTATGGTAAGCACAAAGGCAGTTGCTACATTAGAAACAGGATTATAGGTGAAATTTACTATAGTTTGCTAGGATTAAAACTTCTTTTCAATATCAATTGCATTATCTCACACAATTTTTTGAATTTTAGCTGGAAAATTACTTTTACTCTTTTCTCATATGATCAGAGCTGCTGTTGCTTGTATCTATAACTGTGTTTGTATATAACTGAAAGTTAAAGATACATTATCTTGTACTATACTAAGTGTTTCTACTATCAACTTGTGGTCTTGGTCTCTGGCTTTTTTATACTTCTTTACTTTGGCAGTATTTTTGAAATTTGTCACTGGCTAGTTCTTAATGCTAATAGAGATTACTATAAAGGTTGCTTGAATCTTGTTAGGTTACTTGTTGCAGTGGCTAGTTTATTCACTATTATTTCTGAATCAATTTTATTTAAAACTCTTAATTTTGTCTCTAATATACTAGTTAGATGTTTGTTATGGGGAACAGGAACTGCTTTCTGTTTATGACTATCTCTCTTTGCTAGAGGGATGTGCTGGCTTACACTGCAAATTCAGACACACTTCACAAGTGTATCTGACAGAGGTTTAGGTCATATTTGAGGTAGATGTTTGTTCTGAAATGTAGAGACTTCAGGAATCTTTTTTTCTAGAGCACTTGATTTCTCAGATGTGTGGCAAGCAGGAATGTCTTTCTTGGTTTACGAAACTTCACTTACTTTGCTCTTAGCTTCAGGTCTAAGCTTCAAGTAAATAATGAAGGGGAAGTCTGAGAGAAGAGCTTAAATTCATTGCAGTGCTTCAGAAGAAACTGGGATCAGGTTTCTGCTACTTGAAACACTCAGCACAAAAGTGATGCTCAAAATTTTACAGCTTGCTGCTGAGTTCTGAGGGGGGTCTCTCTTTACTTTTTTTAAGCAGAATCTAATTGCTTCAGACTGGGACAATCACTGATCCAAATCTCAGTAGGAAAAGGGATAGCTATAAATAAAGAAAATTACTTTCTTTGCTTGGGTTAATTTACTACTTGTAGTTTAGCACTTTTTACTAGTCATTGCTTGAGTGTTCAGCTAACTGGCTTGGAAAATGACTTAAGGAAACTGATTTCTTGGTGTTCTTGGTTTTAGGCACTAGGAGAGCTGGCTCTTTCTTTTCTTGTTTTGCTCTTGAGATATGCTTGTTTTAGTCTGAACTAGTATGGGTTGTATAAGGCTTTGCTGTGGTAAAAAGTGCAGTGTTTAGCTTTCAAAGGGAGTTTTTAGGAAGGAGGAGCAGGCTGGTTGGGTTTTTGAGATGTTAATTTGCATTATCAACTCTACACATTTGAGAGACTATTCTGGATTGAATAATAGCTGTTGTTCAGTCACATCTACTTTGAATTCAAATGAAAGTCTGATAATAATTTGAGTTCAAAGGCAGGTCACTTCTACAGGCTGTATTAAGGTGAAATTACACTAACAGTCTGATTCACTTAGGTTATCACAGACTTCTTGGTGTTCATATACACTAGGGGAGGTTCAGACACTAATTACATCTGGTCTCTCATAAGCTACTCTATTGATGACTTGGCACTTTACTTTGATTTCTTCTCTTCTGATTCTTTGAAGAGTCTACAGTTTTTGTTCTTGCTATTCTTGCTTTTCACATATTTGATTCTCGTGGATTACTATAGTAGATATGTTTAAATTTTTTATTTCAGAAGGTTTTCTTATGGATTTAGTATACTGATTAAATGTTAGGGACTAAGGCCATTTAGTATTACTTTGAACAGAGGTACTCTCAAGTTCTGAAACTTCAGTTATGATTACACACAATACAATTTTACAAACTAAAATATGAGCTACTCTCGACTGCAATATACTCAATTTGCTTGAGTAAGTTTTAATTTCAGTTCATTGTTTCTTGGCGTCACTCTTTAAGGGGTTTCTGGGCTTTTTTCACTCGAGAGTGATGGATCTAGGCATTCTGCTCTTTGATTTTGATTGCAGTGAAGGTGGTGATAAGTACTTGCAGTGGTCTCTTTTACTGTGGTTTTGAAGTCTTCTCTGTAAGAGACTTAACATATACATCATTTTTAGGCTATTTAACTCTTTACTCTGAGTTCTAGCCACATGTTTCTCAATTACTCTGAGCTGTTTGCTTAATTCTACTATATAGGTGGACATTCTGGACATTTTTTTTTGTGTTTTATATGGTCTTTTATAAGGCATTCTAAAAGGACTCAGCATTTTTTTAGCTCAAGGTTTTAGTTTGAATTTGCAATATTGCTAGTGGAAGAGTTTGGGCTAGGGTAGATTAATTTCTTGCTTTAGTCTTATGATTTGCTGCTTAATCAAATGATTCATTCTCTCTACTTGGCTGCTTGATTGGGGGTGGTATGGTGTGTGAAGTTCTTAATCTGTGTCTAGATGGCTACTACTCTGTTGCACTGTTTTGGAAATGAAATGTGATTCTTTATCTGAGGATATCGTGGCTGGAACTCTGAAGCGTGGTATTATTCTTTATAAAAATAATTTGGTCACTTCTTGAGCTTTGACAGTTTTGGTGGGGAATGTTTTTGGCTACTCTGAAAATGTATCTATCAATATTAGTAAATACTGATACCCCCCTTTCCTTGGGAGTTCTGAAAAGTTAATTTGCTACTGCTGTACAGGCTCATGGCTTCTCTCAGTCTGACTGAGTTTTGGCTGGGGGTGTATTTTGGGGTTAGTCTGGAGGCAAGGATCACATTGTCGGCTTACTTGAGTGATAGTGGCATATAAATTCTTGACAACGGTACAACGATTGTTTCAATCAGATTTGTGTAATGCACTCTGTATCACTCGCAGCTTTGGTCATTTCGAAAAAGGAGCTACACTTTATAAAAGGCTTTTAAGTAGTTAGGTTCTAGTGTGTTTTCTAGTGCTTTTCTTTCACTAGTAACTACAAAAATTGGAAGGGATTACTAGCTCTTTTTTAATGGTAGTTTACTCTTTGCAGTTGTACGTCTTTTTTGGTTAGTATTATTGTATTATGGCTTACTTTCGAGGAAAATCTGTACTTCACTCTTTGCTGCTTTCTTTGCTTTTCTATCTGTTAGCTCAGTTCTTTCTTCTAATTCTAAGCTCACTCTCTAGTGTGCTTTAATATGTTTTTTCAGGTAGCTGAACTGCTTTTAGCAGCTGGATTGTCTCTTCTTCTTTTGTGAGGTCAGCAGTCTCTTCTCTTTTTAGATGGCTCTATGTACATGTATGACTCTTTGGGTCTGTGTAGATGGTTATTCTCTTCTTTTTTGCCCTTTCTAGGGCATGGGTCGGGGCAATTATCTCATATTTTTGCACAGAGGTCTTTGTTGGTAAGGGTCTAGACTCGATTACTTCTCTGCAGGTAGTCACTGTGAACTTTGCAATGTCGCTTTTTTGTTAGTGAACTAGGTTTTTGCATCGTCTGGAGGAGTGTCTTTTAAGCATGGGCGGCAGGAGTAGGTAGTTTCGGTGGTTTCTAGGCAACTATGGTGTCTATTGAGAAAAGAAGCTGAGTTGACAATATTAGTCACTACTATTTTTACATCGTCTTGCTCTACTATGATGGTTTGGCATTTCAGAAACTTCTGTGGTGAGAGCTAGTGGCCACTTTTTACTTCTAGTGCTGCGGACACTGTGTAGGACACTAGCACAGTCATTTTTGTCCCAGGGTAAACTTGCATGCCTCTTGAATATTCAGCACAACTGCTGCTACAGCTCTGAGGCAACCTGGCTGTCTTTTGGCTATTGCATCTAGTTGCTTAGAGAAGTAAGCAACTGCTCTTCAGTAAGGGTCTAAGTCTTGAGCTAGTATTTTCTGGGCAATTCTTTGCGTGGAAAAATAGAAAGAATGGTTTACTTACATTTGGAAGTTTCAAAGCTGGAGTTGACATGAGGGCACTCTCTGTAGCTGGTGAAAGGCTCGTGTGGTGTTTTTTGTCTACTGGAGATCTCAGTTTCTATTGGCAATAAGAGTATAGAGGGGTCTGGCGAACAGTTTATAATTATAAACTTACAGTTGGCACTACTCTGCTATGCTTAAGAAGGTTCGGAGCTCTTTCGTTGTTTGGGGTTTCAGGGTTTGGTATATGGCTTCTCTGCTTTAAAGTCTGCTGCTCAGCACTTACTTTTTACTCTAGGTAGATTACTTTTTGTTTCACTACTTGTGCTTTTTCTTTGAGACTCTGCGTCTTTGGAGTCTTAGGAAATTCAAAAGGCTTGCTGTCTAGGCTTCTCTTGCTTCTTTCGTCTGAGTGGTTACTGGAAGATCGTTTACGTACTGCAATAGCTTCTTTTTTTCTTGTGGAGCTTCTGGGGACTCTGGGTCTTTGTAAGCTGTTCTCTAATCGGAGTGGGGAATCTTGAAGCTTTTAGGCACATGGACTATGTGAGTTTGAGTTTGAATGCAAAAATTTCTTGGCTGGTTTCGTGGATAGGGAGGTAAAAGAAGGCATCTCTTAGGTTTAAAACAGTGAACCAGGTTAGCTGAGGTGTTAAACAAGTTAGTAAGGTATATGGATTTGCTACTACAGGGTATAAATTCTGTGTTATCTTATTGACAGCTCTTAATTTAGTACTATCAGTTATTGGGCTGATTCTTTCTTTATCTTTTTTTTGAGGGTACTACTCAGTTCTCACTAGTTGTGTTCTTTCTTTAAACTTGATGCTCATGGGGGAGCATATTTCAGTCTCTTTGGTACAGTAGAGGCTCATACTTTTGAAAATACTTGTTTACTTATTTTAATATCTCTTTACTAATGTCTTTCTTAATTTCAGTGTCTGTTAATGTTAAGTCAAACATTTTTATATCATTTGCTTCTAGAGTAACCTTTCTCATTTGAGAATGTTTAGCAAATTGAGTGAATTGTACAAAAGCTTTTAGGTACATATAGTACACATGTTACTTTAAAGGTTTGCACAAGTATGCCTTCTCAGACTGGTCAGTTCTTCATTCTTCACACTACAACATAAACATTTTCTATAGGTACTAAAGTTTTATTTAAAACTGAATATATGGCCTTTGTGTTGACAAAAATTCTTCTCTTTTGGGGAGGTCATTTTTACTCTTCTTCTTTTACTTTGGGAGGAGTTTTTAGCAAATCATATGTACTCATTTTGTGAACTGTGATTGCTTTGTATTTCAGCATGATGATCTTTGCCTGGTTTCATATGTTGCTATCGTATGCTGCATGCTGAACAACATGTTTGATTTCCTTTCTCTTTGTCTTGTTTTCTTTTTCAAGAAATCTGGGTGATTTCTTAAAACACAAAGACATTTCAGCATACAAAACTCTATTTCATTTATCTTCTTACTTTAAAACAGTACTAACAGCAATGAAGTATTATAAATGTTTTTATTTTCTGAGCTGCTTCTACTGGCAGCTTTCTCTCAGTGAGCCCCTCTCAAAAGGGGCTAATTTAGGAACTTCTTTGCTCTGGTCAGTTCTCATTATTTATTTTTCTTTGCCTTATTTCGCTTCTACTCAAACTTTTTTACAGACTTTCACAGTAGTTTCTCAACTTTCTTTTTATACACACAGCTCTAGGTGGCAGGTATCAGATGTGGTTCTCACACACACAAGTTCTAAGACTTTAGGTTCTGAATCTGCTTGACTAGAAACTTCTAATTTACATGTGCTTTAACACTTATTAGAACAGCAAAACTAGTGTTTCTCAAAAACACTGGACTGAAATAATAACTGCACATCTAGCTTTTGCTCACAGGTTATTCTCGTGTTCCCTGGGGAGACGGGGCAGCTAGAGCTGTCCCTGTACTCAGGGGACAGCTACTGTCACCTCACACAGCATGCTAATTAAAAACGTGATATAGACACTATATTCTGATCAGACAAAATATCAGTTTTTTCTAGTTCTTTTTTTGCACAATCTAATTAAGCTTTGTGTCTACTTACACTTGTTTTACTGCTTTGCAAAAAGACTGTGCTAGTCACAGCAAAAACTGATATGCCTTTAGGCAGAAACACTCGCACTTGCACTCCCCTTTATCTCAAATTCTGTAGTGCTAAGGCTTGAATTGCTGTGAGGGGGGAATTCTTAGAATTCCTTTAACTCTATCGTAGTTAAACATAAATCACTGTATAGTTCTCTTATGTAAAATGCTACTCTTGTTGCAACAAAATCTTAAAATCTCTACAAACACTACTATACAATCTGAGAATCAAATTACCACAATGCAGCGGAAGAAAATCACTACATAAAACTACTGGGAAAGGGCTTATCTCTCAAAGTGCTCGCTTTTTTCAACACAACATAACACTATAATTCAGCATTTACTCACATCAATTTTCTTGGACACAATCAAAATAACATCATACAGTCTGCAGATCAAAATCAAACATCTAAGGCAAAGGAATTCTCTGAGCTCATACTCACGGTTAAAATGTACCAGATCTACACAAATTACTACATTTAAACACGATAAATACTATCACTGACATTCTTTTACTCGCTTCTCTGTGGGGCACTTCTGTCCCTGCCCCTGCAGCGTGTTGCAGCCGGCGCTTCAGGCTTCACTCGGCTGCTTCAAACACAGGTAGTACTGACTTTTTCTCACTGTAGATTTATTCTTTTTATACACTATACACTTATACACTTGCACGATTAGAAACACAGTGCACTGACTACACAATGCACACATTAACTATACAGCAACACAATGTCTGGACATCACACACACATACAAACAAAGCACACACGGGCTCAAAAGTTCTGCTCTATCAGAATTATGAACTCTTAACACATACACGGGTTCACTCGGCTCACTCTTAGAGCTTCTAGCGGTTCTGCTCTATCAGAACTATGAACTTTTAACACACATACATGGGTTTACTTGGCTCACCCCCAGAGTTGCTTGCGGTCTGCTTTATTAGAATGATGAATTTTGTTTTTAATACAGTTGCTTTATCAGCTGAACTCAGACGTCTCCGGGTGGTTTACTCTCTTGCTCTCCTTTCTCTCTCTCGGGGCTCTTCAGTGCATACTGTATCTTCTTCTGCAGGTTAGCAGGTCCTTGTCTGTCCTCGCAGGTGGCAAGTTGAGACAAGCGGAGCTTCACTAGGAAAAAATCTTAGGGCGCGCTTTGGATGTCTGTCTATCCCCCCTGCCCCTGCGGGGACAAAGAACTCCTGCCTGGCTCGCCTTAATGTTTTGCGGAGAAAAGAAGAAACTTCACAACTTTATAAAAGTTGTAAAGCTCGGTATGTTTATTTTATGACACGCGCCGGACACAAGTCCCCCAACAAGGCATGCGTACTTCTGAAGACCTCAGGTCGTCTTTTATCTCTCTCTTAAATGTATATGCATACAGTTTCACAATAAGTTCATACATATTCATTCTGCGTGACATTTAGCACTAGTTCTTCTTTATCAGAGGAATTCTTAGGTCTGGGGTAGATTGACTTTGCGGTAATTTCTGTTTTTCTTTCTCTGTTTCTTTGCTGTCTCTGGAATGCGGCCTTTCTTTTAGCTTTGGTTTTACAGACCTCTCACCTCTTCTAGGCACTTCACCTAATTCAGAATGGATCCCCACTCCGTCTCAACACCCTGGGCAGAGAGCACAAATGTCAGAGGCAGTGGGGAGAAGGGGGTCTCACCTGGCCAGCAGAGCCACGGCAAAGTGGTGGGTGTCAAGAGAGAGCAGCGTGTCCCAGCCACACCTGCTTTCCATTGCCACCACCACATCCTCACAGTGGAGAAGGCAGAGCAGGGACTTCAGGGTACGCACTGCAAACCTGTGTGCAGAGCAAAGCCCAGGTCACACTGGCAGCACTGGCTCCTTAGCAGGCCACGTGGCAGCGACAGGAGGAGTGGGATGGAGCACCTGTTGGGGCTGGTGGCAAGGCCGTGCTCTTCCTGGCATGCCTTCCAGGATGTATCGACCTCCTCTGGCATATCCAGAGTGCTGAAGAACACTTGGAAGAGATGCACAAACAGGCGGGGGAAATACACCTTTAATATCCGTGGCAGACAGGGCACCTGGAGGATCTTCCACATCACCACGGTTGCCTGCAAAGGACAAAGCCCCCCGAGACAGCGCTCAGTGCCGAGGTGTCCGTGTGGAAGGGCCCGAGTGTGGAAGGGAGAGGCCAGGAGAGACCTTGGCAGGGGGAGCAAGGGGCCTGGTGGGCCTGAAGCTGCCCCTGGGCCAGGTTTCAGGCCAGCGCCTGAGGCAGGGAGATGCAGTGGGGGAAGGAGGATGGAGAGCTGCTGGAGAGGCAGCCTTGGGGCCAGCAAAGGCCACTTGCAGAAACTCACAGCCAGGGCAAAGACAGCCATTTTGTCCCCATCAGAGGTGCAGGTGCTCTGGCCAGCTCCCCAGCACATCCAGGAGGATCAACTGCGCCAGCTTCACAGTCCTGGCTGAGCCCATGATGGTCTTCCACATGGCCATGGCAGCTCTGTAGGGTTAGAGCTTTGTCTCAGGGGGGTGTCAGACACAGCACTGGGGGGAGCTGAGCTGGCTGCCATTTCTGCCTCTGCCCACTGGCTTTGGCCAGCAGCAGCCTGACCACCTAGGCCTGTGGGGACAGAGCCCTGAGGGGCAGGGAGGGAGCATGGCAGCAGGTTCAGGGGCTGACGTGCCTGGGCTGGGAAAGGCAGCAGCCAGCGGGCCCTGGAAGTCTCTGTTGGTCAGACACCTGGGAGAGACTGTACAGGGTGATGGGCTGGGGAGGCCTGAGCCCTGTGGGCAGGTGGGCCCCATACCTGTCACAGGACAGGGCCATATGCAGGGGCGTCATCACTGCATCATCTGGCTGTGCTTCGGTGAGATCCAGCAGGGCCTCGTCTAGCCTGTGCTCAGCAGAATCATTGGCCATGAGCCACTGGTGATTGTAGCTCACCATGGCGGGCACCTGGATAATGCACCAGGAGACTTGGAAAGCTGCCAGAGGGAGCAATGTTTCCAGCTTCCCCAGAGAAGTGCTTCCCTTCCCAGCCCACTGCTATGTGGCCCCAAAGGCTCACAGCAACCAGCATGCGTGGCTTGGGAGGCCAAGCAAATCCTGGGAGGATCAAACCCTGGCCACAAGCTGCTTACTTGGTTTGGATAGTAAAAATCTTCCTGTACAAGCATACACAGGAGGGCAGCACTGGGCTTGGTTTGGAAGATGGGAGAGTAGGGTCTGAGCCCAGTGCCCATGGCGATGGTCTCTTCCTCCTTCATTCTCTTGATGAATTTGCAGATCAACTGTAGGAGAAGGGCAGGAAGCCGGGGATATTGCATGGAGCGCTGCACACACGGTGCTGGGCTGAGCAGGGACAGCAGGCCCAGCCCAGGTGGGGGTGGCTGCAGGTACCTGCGCTGTTCTGTGGAAGCAGCCACAGCTGGACTCCTGCTCTTGTGTGCGCTCCAGGGCTGCATCTGGCAAAGGGCAAGCACAGCCAGAGCTGAGGGGCTGCGGGAGAGGCTGGAGAACACAGCCCAGCCCTGCACTGCCCAGGCAGGGAGAGCCCCGGGATGCCCCAGGGGATGGAGCACGGCCCCTGCAGGGTGTCTGCCCGGCCCCACTTCTGTCCTGTCCATGGGAATGGGATGGGATTGTGTGGGATGTGAGACAGAGTAAAGATCCATTCTGAATTAGGTGAAGTGTCTAAGAGAGGTGAAAAGTCTGTGAGGCCAAAGCTGATGGAAGAACTTGCATGCCGAGACAGCAAGGAGACAGAGAAAGAAAAACAGAAAAGACCACAAGGTTGATTTGCCCCTGACTTAGAAATTCCTTTGACAAAGAAGAACTGGTGCTAAATGTCACACGGAATGAATATGTATGAACTTATTGTGAAACTGTATGCATATGTATTTGGAAGGGGGATAAAAGAAGACCCGAGGTCTTCAGAAGTACGCATGCCTTGTTGGGGGACTTGCGTCCGGCGCGCGTCGTAATGAAAGCATAGCGGGCTTTACAACTTTTATAAAGTTGTGAGGTTTCTTCTTTTCTCCGCAAAACATTATGGCAAGCCAGCCAGGAGTTCTCTGTCCCCGCAGGGGCAGGGGGGATAGACGGACCTCCAAGGCACGCCCTAGGATTTTTTCCTGGTGGCGCTCCGCTCGTCTCAACATGCCACCTGCGAGGACAGACAAGGACCTGCTGGCCTGCGGAGGAAGATACGGTATGTACTGAAGGGCCTCTGGGGAAGGGAAAGGAGAGCAAGGGAGTAAACCACCCAGAGACGTCTGGGTTCAGCTGATAGAGCAGCTGTATTAGAGATGGGGTTCATCATTCTGATAGAGCAGACCGCAAGCGGTTCTGGGAGTGAGCCAGGTGAACCCGTGTAGGTGTATTGGGGGTTCATAGTTCTGATAGAGCAGAACTGTTGAGCCCGTGTATGTTTTGTTTGTATCTGTGTGTGATGTCCAGACACTGTGTTGCTGTATGGTTAATGTGTGCATTGTGTGGTCGGTGCACTGTGTTTCTAATCATGCAAGTGTATAAGTGTATGGTGTATAAAAGAGAATAAATCTACAGTGCGGGGGGATCAGTACTACCCGTGTTTGAAGCAGCCGAGTGAGGCCCGAGGCGCCGGCTGCAGCAGGCTGCGGGGCAGGGACAGAAGTGCGCCGCAGAGAAGTGAGTGGAAGAATGTCAGTGATGATATTTATCGTGTTTAAATGTAGTGATTTGTGTAGATCTGGTACATTTTAACCGTGAGTATGAGTTCAGAGAGTTCCTTTGCCTTGGATGTTTGATTTTGATCTCTAGACTGTATGATGTTATTTTGATTGTGTCCAAGAAAATTGATGTGAGTAAATGCTGAATTATGGTATGCTGTGTTGTGTTGAGAAAAGCGAGCACTTTGAGAGATATGCCCTTTCCCAGTGGTTTTGTGTGGTGATTTTCTTCCGCTGCATTGTGGTAATTTGATTCTCAGATTGTATAGTAGTGTTTGTGGAGATTTTAAGATTTTGTTGCAACAAGAGTGGCATTTTACATAGGAGAACTATAGTACGGTGATTTATGCTTAGTTACGATAGAGTTAAAGGAATTCCAAGAATTCCCCCCTCACAGCAATTCAAGCCTTGGCTCTAGCGAATTTGAGATAAAGGGGGGTGCGGGTGCGAGTGTTTGTGTCTGTGGGCATATCAGAGTTTTTGCTGTGACTAGAACAGCCTTTTTGCAAAGCAGTAAAACAGGTGTAAGTAGACACAGTGCTTAATTAGATTGTGCAAGAAGAGAACTAGAAAAGACTGATATTTTGTTTGATCAGAATATAGTGTCTATGTCACGTTTTTGATTAGCATGCTGTGTGAGGTGACAGTGGCTGTCCCCTGGGCGCAGGGACAGCTCTGGCTGCCCCGTCTCCCCAGGGAACACGGGAATGGCCTGTGAGCAAAAGCTGGATGTGCAGTTATTATTGCAGGGCGGTGTTTATGAGAAACACTGGTTTTGCTGTTCTAATAAGTGTCAGGGCACATGTAAATTAGAGGTTTCTGGTCAAGCGGATTCAGAACCTAAGGTCTTAGAACTTGTGTGTGGGAACCACATCTGATACCTGCCACCTAGAGCTGTGTGTATAGGAGGAAAGTTGAGAAACTACTGTGAAGGTCTGTAAAAAGGTTTGAATGGAAGCGAGATAGGGCAAGGAGAAATAAATAATGAGAACTGACCAGAGCAAAGAGGTTCCTAAATTAACCCCTTTTGGGGGGGCTCACTGGGAGAAGGCTGCCAGTAGGAGCAGCTCAGAAAATAAAAAGATTTTCATTGCTGTTAGTACTGTTTTAAAATAGGAGGATAAATGGGATAGAGTTTTGTATGCTGAAATGTCTTTGTGTTTTAAGAAATCACCCAGAATGGCAAAGAGACTATAAGATCAGACCGCCCTCTGGTCTTGGCCCTTGAAAAAGGAAAACAAGGCAAAGAGAAAGCAAATCAAACATGTTGTTCAGCATACAGCATAAGATAGCAACGTATGAAATCAGGAAAGGATTATCATGCTGAAATGCAAAGCAATCACAGTTCACAAAATGAGTACATATGATTTGCTAAAGGCTCCTCCCAAGGTAAGGGAGGAAGGGTAAAGATGACCTCCCCAAAAGGGAAGAATTTTTGTTGACACAAGGGCCATATATTCAGTTTTAAATAAAGCTTTAGTACCTGTGGAGAATGTTTATGTTGCAGTGTGGGGAACAACTGAACAACTGGCCAGTCTGAGAAGGCATACTTGTGCAAACCTTTAAAGTAATATGTGTACTATGTGTACCTAAAAGCTTTTGTACAATTTGCTCAATTTGCTAAACATTCTCAAATGAGAAAGGTTACTCTGGAGGCAAATGATATATAGATGTTAGGCTTAGCATTAACAGACACTGAAATTAAGAAAGACATTAGTAAGGAGATATTAGAATAAGTAAATAAGTGTTTTCAAGGGTATGGGCCTCTGCTGTACCAGGGAGACTGAAAGATGCTCCCCCATGAGCATCAAGCTTAAGGAAAGAACACAACTAGTGAGAACTGAGTAGTACCCTCAAAAGGAAGATAAGGAAGGAATCAGCCCAATAATTGATAGTACTGGATTAAGGGCTGTTAATAAGATAACACAGAATTTATACACTGTGGTAGCAAATCCATATACCTTACTAACTTGTTTAACACCTCAGCTAACCTGGTTCACTGTTTTAGGCCTAAGAGATGCCTTCTTTTGCCTTCCTATCCACGAAGCCAGCCAGAAAATTTTTGCATTCAAACACAAGCTCACATAGTCCATGTGCCTGAAGGCTTCAAGATTCCCCACTCCGATTGGAGAACAGCTTGCAAAGACCCAGAGTCCCGGGAAGCTCCACAAGAGGAAAGGAGGCTGTTGCAGTACGTGGACGATCTTCTAGTAGCCACTCGGATGAGGGAAGCGAGAAAAGCCTGGACGGTAAGCCTTTTGAATTTCCTAGGACTCCAAGGACGCAGAGTCTCAAAGAAAAGGCACAGGTAGTGAAACAGAAGGTAATCTACCTGGGGTAAGAAGTGAGTGTGGAGCAGCAGACTTTAAGGCAGGGAAGCCCTATGCCAAACCCTGAAACCCCAGACAACGAAAGAACTCCGAACCCTCTTAGGCATGGTAGGGTAGTGCCAGCTGTGGGTTTATAATTATGGACTGTTCACCAGACCCCTCTATGCTCTTATTGCCAATGGAAACAGAGATCTCCAGTGGACACAAGACACCACATGGGCCTTTCGCCAGCTAGAGAGAGTGCCCTCATGTTGGCTCCATCCTTGAAACTTCCAGATGTAAGTAAAGCACTCTTTCTATTTTTCCCACGCAAGGAATTGCCCAGGGAATATTGGCTCAGGACTTGGACCCTTACTGAAGGGCAGTTGCTTACTTCTGTAAGCAACTAGATGCAACAGCCAAAGGATGGCCAGGTTGCCTCAGAGCTGTAGCAACAGTCATGCTGAATATTCAAGAGGCATGCAGGTTTACCCTGGGACAAAAATGACTGTGCTAGTGTCCCACACAGTGTCCGCAGTACTGGAAGTGAAGGGTGGCCACTGGCTCTCACCACAGAGGTTTCTGAAATGCCAGGCCATCATGGTAGAGCAAGACGATGTAGAGATAGTGGTGACTAATATTGTCAACCCAGCTTCTTTTCTCAGTGGAATCAAGGAGAAGCAGTACACCATAGTTGCCTAGAGACCATTGAAGCTACCTACTCCAGCCGCCCAGACTTAAGGGACACTCCTCTGGACGATGCAGAGACCTGGCTCACTGACAGGAAAGCGACATTGCAAAGTTCACAGTGACTACCTGCAGAGAGGTAATAGAGTCTAGACCCTTACCAACAGGTACCTCTGCGCAGAAGGCTGAGATAATTGCCCTGACCCGTGTCCTGGAAAGGGCAAAAGGGAGGCGAATAACCATCTACACAGACCCAAGGAATGCATTTGGAGTCATACATGCACATGGAGCAATCTGGAAAGAGAGGGGACTGCTGACCTCACAGGGAAAGAAGAGACAATCCAGCTGCTGGAAGCAGTTCAGCTACCTGAAAAGGCATATTAAGGCACACTAGAGAGTGAGCTTAAAATTGGAGGAAAGAAATGAGCTGGCGGATGGAGAGGCAAAGAAAGCAGCAAAGGGTGAGGTACAGATTTTCCTTGAAGGTAAGCCATAATACAATAATACTAACCAAAAGAGATGTACAACTGCAAGGGGTGGGCTACCATTGAAAGAGAGCTAGTAATCCCTTCCCATTTTCGTGGTTACTAGTGAAGGAAGGGCACTAGAAAACACACTAGGGCCTGACTACTTAAAAGCCTTTTATAGAGTGTGGCTCCTTTGTCAAAATGACCAAGGCTGCGAGTGATACAGAGTGCATTGAAATGAAGTGTTGACTTTGAAGCAGTAGTTTCCACAGGCTTTCTAGAACACACATCTGATTGAAACAATTGTTGTATCGTTGTCAGGAATTTATATGCCACTATCACTCAGGTAAGCTGACAATGAGATCCTTGCCTCCAGACTAACCCCAAAATACCCCCCGGCCAAAACTCGGTCAGACTGGGAGAGGCCATGGGCCTGTACAGCAGTGGCAAATTAACTTTTCAGAACTCCCAAGGAAATGGGGGGGGTATCAGTATTTACTGGGATTAATAGATACATTTTCAGGGTGGCCAGAAACATTCCCCACCAGAACTGTCAAAGCTCAAGAGGTGACCAGATTATTTTTACAAGAAATAATACCACGCTTCAGAGTTCCAGCCACGATATCCTCAAATAAAGAATCACATTTCATTTCCAAAATAGTGCAACAGATTAGTAGCCATCTGGGCACAGATCAGGAACTTCACACCCCATACCACCCCCAATCAAGCGGCCAGGTGGAGAGAATGAATAAGACTGGGGCAAGAAGTTAATCTACCCTAGCCCAAGCTCTTCCACTAGCACTATTGCAAATTCAAACTAAACCTTGAGCTAAAGGAATGCTGAGTCCTTTTGGAATGCCTTATAGAAGACCATATAGAATACAAAGGGAATGTCCAGAATGTCAACCTACAGGGTGGCATTAAGCAAACAGCTCAGAGAAATTGAGAAACATGAGGCTGGAACTCGGAGCAGGGAGTTAGATAGCCTGAAGATGATGTATATGTTAAGTCTCTTACAGAGAAGACTTCGGAACCACAGTGGGACAGACCACTGTGAGTACTTCTCACCACCTTCACTGCAATCAAAATCAAGGAGCAGAATGCCTGGATCCATCACTCTCGGGTGAAGAAGGCCCAGAAACCCCTTAAGGAGTGACGCCAGGAGACAATGAACTGAGATTAAAACTTACTCGGGCAAAATGAGTATATTGTGGTTGGGAGTAGCTCATACTTTAGTTTACAGAATTGTTTTGTATGGAATTATAACTGAAGTTTTAGAACTTGAGAGTACCTCTGTTCAAAGTAATCCTAAATGGCCTTGGTCCCTGGCATTTAATCAGTATACTGGATCCATAGGAAAACCTTCTGAGATAAAAGATTTAAACATATCTACTGTAGTAATCCACGAGAATCAGATATGTGAGGAGAAAGAATGGCAAGAACAGGAACTGTGGACTCTTCAAGGAATCTGAGGAGAAGAAATCAAAGTAGGGTGCCAGGTCATCAATAGGGTAGCTTATGAGAGACCAGATGTAATTAGTGTCTGAACCTCCCCTGGTGTATATGAACACCAGGAAGTCTGTGATAACCTAAGTGAATCAGACTGTTGGTGTAATTTCACCTTGATACAGCCTGTAGAAGTGACCTGCCTTTGAGCTCAAATTAATATCAGACTTTCATTTGAATTCAAAGTGGACACTGCACTTTTTACCACAGCAGGGCCTTATACACCCCATACTAGTTCAGACTCTACCCAAACTCCAAACTTGAACCTAACGTAGTAAAGAATGTGACTGAACAACAGCTATTATTCAATCCAGAATGGTCTCTCAAATGTGTGGAGTTGATAATGCAAATTAACATCTCAAAAATCCAACCAGCCTGCTCCTCCTTCCTAAAAACTTCCTTTGAGGGCTGGACAACATGGTTACAAAAACAGGCATATCTCAGGAGCAGAACAAGAACGGAAGGAGCCAGCTCTCCTGGTGCCTAAAACCAGGAACACCAAGAAATCAGTTTCCTTAGGTCATTTTCCAAGCCAGTTGGCTGAACACTCAGGCAATGACTGGTAAAGGGTGCTGAACTGCAGGTGGTAAATTAACCCAAGCAAGGAAGGTGATTTTCTTTATTTATAGCTATCCCTTTTCCTACTGAGATTTGGATCAGTGATTGTCCCAGTCTGAGGCAGTTGGATTCTGCTTAAAAGAGGTAGAGACCCCCCCTCAGAGCTCAGCAGCAGGCTGTAGGATTTTGAGCATCACTTTTGTGCTGAGTGTTTCAAGTAGCAGAAACCTGATCCCAGTTTCTTCTGAGGTACTGCAATGAATTTAGGCTCTTCTCTCAGACTTCCCTTTCATTATTTACTTGAGGCTTGGACCTGAAGCTAGGGGCAAGGTGGGTGAGGTTTCGTAGGCCAGGAGAGACATTCCTGCTTCCCACACATCTGGGAAATCAGGTGCTTTGGAGGGGGAAGGAGATTCCCTGAGGTCTCTACATTTCAGAACAAACATCTGCCTCAAATATGACCTAAACCTCTGTCAGATACACTTGTGAAGTGTGTCTGAATTTGCAGTGTGAGCCCAGCACATCCCTCTGGCAGGGAGGGATGGTCATAAACAGAAAGCAGTTCCTGTTCCCCATAACAAACATCTAACTGGCATATTAGGGACAAGATTAGGAGTTTTAAATGGAATTGATTCAGAAATACTGGTGAATAAACTGGCCACTGCAGCAGGTAGCCTAACAAAATTGAAGCAGCCTTTATAGTAATCTCTATTGGCATTAGGAACTAGCCAGTGACAGATTTCAAAAGTACTGCCAAAGTAAGGAAGTATGAAAAGGCTGGGGACCAAGACCACAAGTTGATAGTAGAAGCACTTAGTATAGTACAAGATAATGTGTCTTTAGCTTTCAGTTGTATACAAGCACAGTTATGGATACAATCAATAGCAGCTCTGATCATATGGGAAAGGGGTGAAGGTAATTTTCCAGCTGAAATTCAAGAAATTGTGTGGGATAATGCAATTGATGTTGAAAGGAAGTTTCAAACCTGGCGGACTGTGGTGAATTTCACCTATGATCCTGTTTCTAATGTGGCAACTGCCTTTGTGCTTACCATATGTAATGCCACTGTTTATGTTATCCATCCCATCGTTGCTCTAGGATTAAACCATGAAAAAACAATACTCTGTCCTTCAGAACATGGAGTGTGGGCACGAAAGATGAATGGGAAGTGGCAGACAGTAAACTTAGAATCCTGTACTGCTAGAGAACAGATGGGATTCATTTGTGAAAGCAATACTAATAATGCTCAGGATGTGTGTTTGGACACTGAGCAGAGTATTTGTCACTTCGAAATTCATCCAGTCACTGACCAGAAAACTGTGCTCGTATATACTGGAAAAGGGGGTATGCTTGAGAACTGCTTGTGCTGCTGTACAAATTGATAGCAATGATGTTATTCTGTCTAGTAGAAACCATTCTAATCTCTGTATATGTAATTTTGTTAAGATTACTGGATGTGAACTTTGGGTGGTCACCAACTGCAAATGGAATCTTTAATAAGTTGTGCCACCCCATTGTAGTTTTACTACTATTAGTTGGGGTAAGCTTAGGATTATCTATTATATTGTTAATTTGGAACTGGAGAATGCTGCAACGAATAGCTGTACTAACATCTTTGTCAAAAGCACATGGTGAAGCACTAAAAGACACTTACTGTTGTGAAGGTTTTCATTAAGTAAAAGAATTTACTTATTTCCTAGGAAAGGGGGGAATGAGACAGAGTAAAGATCCATTCTGAATTAGGTGAAGTGTCTAAGAGAGGTGAAAAGTCTGTGAGGCAAAAGCTGAAGGAAGAACTCGCATGCCGAGACAGCAAGGAGACAGAGAAAGAAAAACAGAAAAGACCACAAGGTTGATTTGCCCCTGACTTAGAAATTCCTTTGATAAAGAAGAACTGGTGCTAAATGTCACACGGAATGAATATGTATGAACTTATTGTGAAACTGTATGCATATGCATTTGGAAGGGGGATAAAAGAAGACCCGAGGTCTTCAGAAGTACGCATGCCTTGTTGGGGGACTTGCGTCCAGCGCGCTTCGTAAATAAACATACCGGGCTTTACAACTTTTATAAAGTTGTGAGGTTTCTTCTTTTCTCCGCAAAACAGATGGGATAAAATGGGATGGGATGGAATGGCGCCAAGTTGGCTCTGGGCCCCTGTGGCCCAGCTCTGCCACTCACCCTCCTGCGGCAGCTCAAACGGCACCACCTCTTTGGTTTCATATGCTGGGGCAGCTCCAGGGCCTTCTTCCTCCTCTTCCCCCAGGCCACCTTGGGCGCTTTCAGGGGTCTCTGCTCCATGATAATGACTGGTTTTGTGCAGGCACCTGCAGAAGAGAAGCCTCAGGAAGGCCACGGGTCACCAAGTCCTGTGGTCTGGCCTCGAGCTCAGCTGCAGGAAGAACACCTCGGAAAGGCTCCGGGTCAGACAGGAACGAGTGCGCTGTGCGGGGGCTCCTCACGGCACTGCTCTGTCCCGTTCCACCCCGTTGTGTGTTCCCAGCAGCCGGGCAAGCTTCTATTTCCCATGTGTCACAAAGGGCCCTTGGTCACCGGGTTCCATTCCATGGCACAGAGACCATGCTGCAGTGTGCCACCCAGGGCCCTTGCACACACTGCCTACCGCCCTGGGGCTGCCCCCAGCCCAGCCAAAGTGGCCAAGCTTGGAAGGAATCCCTGGCCCCAGGTGTCTAAGACAGCCCGACAGGATCTTTGGGAAGGGCTCAGACCACCAGCAAATGCTGCCCAGCTCTGGTGGGCTCAGTCCTATCTCCATATCTTTCCCTGAGAGCATTTGAATTTCTAAATTAGAATCATTTGAAGGGAGGGGATTTACATTTTCTATTTCAGAGAAGCCTTCTGCCTTCATTAGCAGACGCCTCTCTCTTCAAACCAAGAAGATTGTTTATCATCTTGCAGATGCGCAGTTGCTGGGCAGCCCCATTTTACACCAGGGACCTGGAGAACCATTCCCAGCAATTGGGAAAATCCTAGGTGCTCCATCTACCCATAGATGAGGTCTCCAAATGTGGCCCAAAATGTGGTCCAGCTTTTATAGGCCAAAAAGAGCAAGTCCAAGTGTCTTGATGATATTTTTAGCTCAGAAAGGCCTGCAGCTGATGGCACACTTCACAATCAGCAGGGGACACAGCTAGGCCAAAGCCCAGACCTCTGCTGGGAGCCTTTCTCCTCAAATACCCTTCAACAAACCTCCATGCAAATCAGTTGGGAAAGTTTCTTCTAATGATACATTTCTGGCACATAACTACACAGGCTTATGTGAAAGATTCTAAAGCAGCTGCTGTGGAGTCAAAGAGCCAGCACTAAGAGTCCTTGTCATCTCTTTGTAGCTAAATTCCACTTTGGGGGATTTGAGGGAGTTTGGAACGAGCTAGAGAGCAGGCCTCTGAGTGTTTTAGATGATGCCATTGCTTTTTCTTCTCTTCTACATAGACAGGAAGGGTGAGTTTGGCTCACATCTGCACTGCATGGTTCACAAGGCTGCAAGACTTGTAGTTACAAGAGCTTTGAAAGATTTCTTGGCCAAGAAGACACTGCCAACAAGGATATTTATGTTTTGCAGCCAATCCTTCAATATTTCGTCTTAGGGACTCATGCTACAGTGTAAGCTTCCTTAGCCAATCCTGTTATGACACACAAACTCACAGCACTGCATCCTAAGCTTCTTGTTTACCATTGTAACTACTTTTATTTTTTCTAGATCTTCAGCACTAAAACTCTAAACTTTCTTTCACTTCAACGTTCCTCCCCGTGTCTCTGCTATAATGAACTAGAAATCCACATTCTCGCTTCTAGCACCTAAGTTTGGAAGCCCTTTCCAAGGTCTCCGATCAAATCCTGTGTTTAATTCTAAGCTTTGCTGACAAGACCAAAGGTCTGAGATTTCCCTGCATTTGGGTTTCCCACAACACCGATGATGTTAGTTCCAGAGTGCCCAGGATCCCTCTTGCAAGTCAACTCTGGCAGGAAGAAGGCGGCTGCCGGGGGGCTGCTTGTGGCCTCTGACAGCCCATTGCTCAGGGCTTGCCAGCGCCTCAGCCCCTGAGGCTCTGCCCCAGCCCGGCCAAGCTGCCCGGCAGCAGCGCCGCAGCCCCACAGCAGCTCCAGAGCAGCCCCATCCAGAGGCACCTGGGAGCCCTCAGCAATGCAGCCAGCAGCACACGGGCAGGAGGAAACGGCTGGCGCTTCCTGCCTGGCACAGGGCTTGTGGCCATCTCCAGGCACCACTCTGGCAGGGATCCCCGCAGCCCCGGCCCCTGCCCAGCCGCTCTGTGGCCGGCACAAAGGCTTCAGCAGAACCACCACAGGCCAAGGGGCTCTGGCCATTTCCCTTGCAACACGGCATGCCTGGGCAGCTGGCTGAGCACAAGCACCCTTTTCCCCCTTCAGGGCCTCACCACCTCTCAGCCTGCTGTGCTACTGAGCACAAGCTCCCTTTTCACCCTTTCCTGCCTCTTGCCCTGTAGACCCTGGGAAGCAAAGAAAAGCTCCTGGCAGTCTTTGTATCATAACAAATTCTAGAATTTATTTATTTACAGTAATCTATAATATATAATAATAGATAGAATTATATATACACTATAATTTTTATATTTATAATAGAGATAAAAATTTGAAAAGAAGAAAAGAAAAATCTTAAAGAAAAGGAAAATTCCCCCTGGCTCAGGTTGCCCCAGTAGACAGAGCATCCAGGATCAGTTCTCCTCAGAGCTCCAGCAGCGCAGCCAGCCAAGCACTGACAGACAAGGCCGAGTCCTGCATGCCCAGCGGAGCTGATCTTGCAGCCTCTGGAAGACGGAATATCGTTCACTCAGCAGTGCCTTGAGGACATACAAGGTTTCAAGTGGCATCTGTGACACGTGTGAAATACAAAGGTGTGTTTTATGTCAGGTACAAACAGGCAATGGGTGTATTTGTAATTGCGATATGTGTGGAGACCAACAATGGGACAGTTGCGAATTCTAATAATAATTGAGGAAAGTAAAGCATTGAAGAAGGCTTTTGAAACTATCTTTTTTTTGGAATTAACCCTGGTTGATTGAGGAGCATTTGAATTCAAGTGTTAAGGATGTTGCTCTTTGCTTGTAGTTAAGCCTTAAAGAATTCTGCAGTAATACCCTTTTGAAGTATAATTTTTGAATATTGCTTGTATCCTTGAAACTATAGCTTTGGAATATAGATAAAGGAAACATGCTTAACTCACACCTTCACAAAACAGAGAAAAGCAGCTTGAGAAAGGAAGATGAACATCAACTCAAGGATTTATATTTTCAACCAACGGAAGCTGGACATCACTGTTATGAGATTTATAGTCCTTGCAATTAAAAGGTGGACACACATCTGGGGAGCTGGACTTTACCAGATGGGATTCGTCTTTCTTCTTTTGGAAACTGGACCACCACCAAATGGGGATATTCCTTTTTGGGGTACATCCTGAGAAAAACTAAATCACAATAGTATATATAACTGAGACATAAAAATTGGGAATAGAAACTGCTGATGAGTAAAAATTGGAATAGAAACTGCTGAGAAAGCATATAAGGACCCCTATAAATACCTGTAAGCCTCAACTATCAGTGTGCAGTTGGAGGGAAAACTTCCCCCAATGTACCCTGTGCTGTATTGCTCATACTTTACCATATTAATTAATAAATTGATTGCTGCTTGAATATTGGCCTATTCAAGCTTCTTATTTATAACAGGAGCGGGGCAGGTACACCGTGGGACAGCCTGGGCTGCACAGGGCACAGGCATGGGCAGCAGCTGCAAGACAGCCCTGCCAGAGCCAACCTCGCCAGCACTTTGGCCATGGCTGCTGGCCCGGGGTCTGAGGCAGGAGCAGGAGACAAGTGACCCTTGCAGGCCTGGGGCCTCATTGCCTCCTTGTCCCTGCTCAGCAGCCTGGCAGGGGCCACCCCATGCTCCTGCCCTTGCCATTGCACAGCCCCACATGCCAGTGCCCATCCCGGGAAGAGCCCTGAGCAAGGAGGGAGGGACAGGATCTGCCTGGCCAGGGGCTGGGGCTCAGGCCTTGGCCCTTGGCATTCCTGAAACACATCCAGGTGTGCTCAGCACAAGAGACACCTTTGCCTTGCTTGTCCCCAGCTGTCATCACTGCCTCCAGTGTTCTGCTCAGACTGGAACCTGGGGACACTTTCCCAGTCGTGTCTCTCAGTGGGACCCATTATAACTTCACAAACTTCAGAGTTTCAATTTAACTTTGAGTTGTTGAGAAGTGTTTTGAAGACCCTCTCAGGGACTGAGTCTGATGTAAACAACATCAAAGCCCTGTGAGAATCATTAAAGTTTTCCTAGTCCAGTTATGGGGAAAGATTTCAAAGAACTTGTAAGAAACACACATTCCTATTTTAAATTGAGTGTTTTATTTATTTCTCTTTAGAGCAGAGGTGATTGCAGCATTCTGTGATTGATATTGACCCAGGGTCTCTCCTCAGCAGTCCTGGCCTGCTCACAGAAGCTGTGCCTTGAGCTCTGACCCAGTGTGGACAACCTTGCTCCACATTGCCCAGCCCCATCCTATCTGTCCTCACTGCCCTGGGCCCTGCTGTGCTTGCAGAGCTGGCTGCACTCAGCCTAAGAGGGGTTTTCGCTTTTTGGGGTTTTTTGAGGCAATCTGAAATTGCTGAGTTTCCCCAGTGCAAACAGACACACTGCTCAGGTGTGTGCCAGCCCCAGGTGCCACCAAAGGCACTGCAGAGCTGCCCTGGGCCAGCTGTGAGGGTGGATCATCAGCCCAAGCTGCACTGGGCCCCTGCAAGGGGCTGTGGCCAAGGGCACTGCACTGACCCCACTGCTGGGTTTGGGTCACGGCCACCATGAGAAATGAAACTGTCCTTGGAAACACTGGGGAGGACTGGGACATACTGGGAAACACTGGGAACGCTGTGGGAGACACTGGGACATACTGGGAGTGATACTGGGTTCTACTGGGACAAACTGGGGACACTGGAGTTATTGCAGAGAAGACTGGGGACACTGGGGTACCTGTGGATGACATTGGGATGAACTGGGAATGACTGGAAATGAACTCAGGTGTATTGCGATGGACTGGGCTGTACTGGGATGGACCGGAGGGGCACTGGATTGTACTTTAAATAAACAAGGGCCAGGAGACTTCTTCTCCTCTTAAATGCCTTTATTAAAAGTGATCAGCTCAGGATTGGGCGGCTCGACGGTCTGCAGCATCCATCGTCTCTCCCAAGGCGGCTCAGAGGAGGAGGATATGCACAGCTCTGTCCACCAGGAGCAGAGCTGGGGATCAGATCCTCTTGGAAGCCTTTAGGGCCTGCTGATCCCGTCAGATGGTGCCCCTCCCACTCAGTCAGCTTGGTCTCACCGCCGGGGTCAACTCTCATGGTCAGGGCAAGAGGCTCTGAAGGTGTTCCACGTCTCTGCAGGCTCAGCACTCGTCTCCTCATGTCCAGACATCACTCCAGTCTCTCAACTCTTAGGTGGCTCGTTGTTTTTGGGGTTTCTCCATGAGTTTGGAGATGAGGGTCCCACAAAGCATTCTGGTCTTGGGAGTCACTTTGCATAACCCCCCCCACCTTCTCAGGTGTCTTCCCTATTCTGAGAAAGGTAAAACTTAGCCTCGGGCAAGGTCCCCACCCAGGAGAAGGGCCATTACCTCGCCCCAGCCAGGGCTTTTACTAATACAAAAACAACCATTAACGACAACGACCCGTGATTACAGTAACAAAGGCAGCATCCCAGCAGTAGTGGTAACTTTTTCTCACAGAAACAAATATTAACCGAATTTTTGTTCATAACGGTACTGGGGTCTACTTGGGATGAACTGGGCTTTACTGGGGTTATACTGGTCTGTACCGTGAATGAACTGGGCTGTACTGGGAGGGATTGGAGGAGGGTGATTAGGCTATTCCCACCTCCACCGCATCCCATTTGCCAAGGCTCCTGCTCATCACTGCCCACAGCCAATCATCGCCAGGGATCCGGGACTAGGGGCGGTGCCTACATGGGCGCAATATTTTATTTTTGCCTGCAACTCCCGTCATGCCCCGCAGCCCGAATCAACCCCATTAGAGCCGGAACTACAAGGCCCGTCATGCCCCACGCTTCAGACACCCTCCCCCCGGGATACGCCCCCATCTGTCCCATCAACGTTTCCCAAACACTCCAGGATCCCTCAGTGCCCCCTCAGTGCCCATTCGGGACCCCGTCAAAAGCGTCCCTGGACCCCCTGAGTGCACCCAACCCCACAGATGCCCACAGCCACTTCTGGGAATTCATCTCCTCTCCTCCCCCACAGCCCCAGAACCCCAGAACATGGTCCCGCGCCTAAAACTCCTGCCGCATCCCAGGCCCTAAACAGCCCGGTTAGAGCTCCCCAAGCTCACCCGAAGTGCTCCTGAACCATTAAAGTTTGCTCGAGGACCTCAAGTCGAGGCTCGGACGCAGAAGTGTCCCCCAAGAGCTTTCCCGGATCCCCAAACGCTGTGTTCGAGCCACTTTCGGGACTATGGCTCCCATCATGCTCTGTGGCGCACGTCCAGCGCTGTTCCTGCCAGGACTTCATCTCCCGTCATGCCCCGCACCCCACCGAGAGCCATTGCAGCTGCGCCCAAAACTCCCGTGATGCTCCACGGCCCCGTTAAACTGTATGATATCCGCGCCTACAACTCCCATCACCGCCTGTGCCCCAGAGAGTCCCGTCATAGCCCCCCAAGGGCCCACCCAGACCCTGAAGGGCCCCAAATTCCCCTCCCTGAACTCCAAGGGCCCCCCTGTACCCCCAAGTGCTATCCCGGACCTTGAACTGTTCCTCAGAATCCCTGAGTGCCCCTCCAAGTTCCCACCCGGCTCCCCCAAGTGTCCTCCAGTCCCTCAAGTTCTCTCTGAATTCCCTCCCCAGACCCAAAACTACCCCAAATGGGCCCCAGAAATGTCTCCAAAGTGCCGCCCCTTGATCTTGTGTGAGAAAATAAGAAAAAAGGTGACAAAAGTGCTCAATTTTTGGCATAAAGAAGGAGAAATCAATAGCTGAGAGTTTTCAATTAATTAAAGGAATTATCTTACTTAGAACCAATGATGAATAATGTTTTTGGTTTCTAAAACTGTATTTGTTTTTCATATCAATTTAGAAATTGGGTAATAAAAATATTGAACAATATGCTAAATTAGAATAATACAACTATAATTTTAGGAATTATTATCCTTTAATTTTCAAGTAAAATGCATATTTTTTTCTATGTTTTCGGATGTCAGTCCCAGGTGGGCGATGTCAGACATGGTGAGGTTGGGCGTGAGGAGCAGGTTGTCCAAACAGGGTCAGCCTGCAAGGGGCTCATTCTTCTCCCTGGCCAGACCTCCTGAGGAGACATTCAGCATCAAAATCACTTGGGGAATGCTTCTATCCCCTCTTCTCTTAAATGCAAAGAGAAATATATTCCCTTGACTAAAACCAAAAATCATGAGGAATCTCCCTCCTGAAGACAACTCCAAACTGACTCCAATCCCTGCACAAGCCCTGGACACTCAAAGACAATGGAAGAGAGACAAAGAGCTCCTGAGGCCTTTCTGTATTTTAATCAGACCCACGTTGGATATGGGGCTGGGTCCAGGAGCCTGAGGCACTGAGAGAAGGATGAAGAGGCTGCTCAAGGAGACATAAGCAAAACTCCAAGTGCCTTGGAGCATGGCTGGGCCCCACTCAGGGCAGGGAGTGCCAAAGGCTGCCCAGGGCCAGGTGAGAACAGATCCTTGAGGCCAGGATTGCAGGAAGCAAAGGGCTCTGAGCAGGGAGCTGCAATGCTGAGCAAGACCTGGCAGAGCTGGGTTTTCTCTCCTTTCAAGAGTCTCTGGGTAGACACTGTTGGTTTCAGGTCCATGGTCCCTGTACTGCTCTTGGCCTGCTCTGGTTAGGGTGACAAAAGCAAAAATCTTTGACCACGGTCCTGATGTTGTCTTATGTTTTCTCTGGTTAGAGATGTTATTTTAATTCTTCATTTACATGGTGGCTTGTTGTTCTAGGGGGTTTTCGTTAGGTCATTCTTTTCTGCTAGGTCTTATGGGATTTTCATATTTGGGTATTATGACATAATCCTCTTCTTTATGGTGTCGGGTGGTTCGCCATCTTAGATGAGAGTGGGAGTGATAGTGAAAGGTTTTAAAATCATAAAATTTGGGAAATTGGAAAGAAGCTAGACTTAGTGGGGCCCTGGAAAATGTTAAAAATAGACTCTGAAAATGTTAGGCTTTGTGTTTGCCAGATCATGTGAAATTGCACCTGTGTAAGCAGTATATGATAAATGATATAATTGTTCAATGTGATGATTGTTTAGTAATTAAATATAATTATTGTATAATCATACGTAGAGTCATGAGAAACTATGTTAGAAGTTTGAGGGGGGGTCACGAGGAGCCTATGCTTGGATGAAATCTATGTATACAATAGAATAATAAAAGTTTAATAATTAACATGAAAGTTATATGATGATAGCATATAAAAACGTGTTCATCCTGAATGTATGTCGGAGACAGATTTGGGTTTGTACCCCTGACACCCAGAGCTCTTCAATAACAGCACCTGCATAGAATCATTCTCATGATTATGTGCTTCTGAACACTAACAGGAGCAGTGGAGGTAATACCCAACAGTAAAGGGATTAACATAAATATAAATCCTTTAACTAGCATTGGAACTTGACATAACTATAAAACATTCAACAAACAATCTATAACTAACATTGGAACTTAATATTAACTCCTTTAACAATGAACTTTATATCAACTCCTTTAGCAATCGATTCTCTACAATTTCACTCTGTAATTCTTCGTTAGGATTAAGCCTGCATCAATTAGCAATTACTTCTTCTTGAAAGTACAATTTTATTACAATTTTTAATATTGGTTGTAAATTTACTTGGCATCTTCACGTTCTTGATCATTCATTATCATGATTACTTTTACTTCTTTCTTATTAAGCTCTTTTGGTATCATTAAACTTGCTTGTACAGCAGATGTTACAACTCGGATTATACAGGGGAGCATGCAAGGTAGGAGGATTAAACTAGCAATTTCACGTAAGATAGAAAAGGCTATTTTTTTCCACCAGTTTCCTTTTAATGGCCAGAAATTGCCCCACCAGCTGGTATCGAATGTAGGGGTCCACTCTTGTGTTCCAACAATAACTAACTTCCAGATTTCCTTTGAGATATTTCTAATTACTTCAATGCGGTCATCCATTTCTAAGCAGCACTCGAGGAGTTAAATTTTCACATGTGCTTCCTTCATGGGCTAATAAATAATCTACTGCTAGTCTGATTTGATACACTACAGTTCTAGTCTGGGATGGTTGGTCATTTATGTGGTCTAAAGCTAGAGAGGTTCAGTTCGATACCATCTCAAGTACTGCTTGTAATCTTAGAATCCAATTTAACATATAAATTCATTAGAAGACTTACTAGGGGATGTGGTTGGTTTTGACTCTTCAGTAGGAGGTGGTACAGGTCCTTTAATCTGGGTTATATGTGTCCACCCCCTCTCTTGGGTCTGTATGGCTGTATTGGTGGTGAGTAGGACCTGAAAAGGGCCTTCAAACTTAGAGGTTAAGGGTGCAGAGTTTCATGATTTAACTAACACCCAGTCTCCTGGATTGATGTTATGTCCCTTAGTGTCTAAGGGAGAGGTTTGAGGGAGATAGCCCTTTTTCCTAAGATCTTCTAACATACTTCCTATAGCCTTTAGATATTTTTGGGTGGCTGTCTCTCCTTCTGGATAAATTCCTGTGCTATATGGGCTGTCAAGAAGGGGAGTCCAAACATCATTTCATAAGGTGAGACTCTTATACCTGATCGAGGTCTTGTTCTAATTTGTAACAGTGCTAAGGGTAGACATTTAAGCCAATTCATCTGGGTTTCTGTAACTAATGTATATAATGTGTTTTTGATGGTTTTATTCATTCTTTCTACTCTTCTGGAGCTCTGGGGATGCCTATGGGCTGTGCAACCTCCATTTCATTCCCAGGGCTTCAACAACTTGTTGTAAGACTTGTGCTGTAAAATGTGGACCTCGGTCAGAATCAACATTATTTATCAACCCATATTGGGGAATGATGTTTTCTAGGATTGCTTTTGTGGCTGCTTGGGCTGTCCCTCTTTTGGTGGGGAACGCCTCTACCCAATGGGTGAGGTGATCCACGATCACTAATAAGTGTCGGTATCCCTGGACAGGGGCCATTACTGTGATGTCTACCTGCACATTTTGGAATGGCCACAAGGCCAACTCTCTTCCCCCAGATCAGACAGTACTCTTCTCATTATTTTCTGATTAATTTGTTGGCAAGTTAAACATCCCTTGGTAACTGCCTTTGCTATGTTATGTACTCCCATGCACATATGATCTCTTGGAAACTGGTCACATAAGCCTTGTATTCCCCAATGGGTCAAATTGTGTAACTCCGTCATCACATTTCAGGCTAGAGCTTTATTTAAAATTTCCTGTCCATCAGGGGTCCACCATTCCTCATTTTCTTTTTGCTGTCCTCTCATCTTTTCTAACTCTCTTAATTCTTTCTCGTCAAAAATGGGTCTTTCCTCTTTTCTTTCCCTACTAGGTGTTCCTTCTATCTCAAGAATTTTATTTGGACTACCTTGTTCCAAGGCTACTTCTTTTGCTACTTGATCAGCTATTTGGTTTCCCTTTATTTCAAGGGTGTCCCCTTTTTGATGTCCTTTCATGTGAACTTTGGCTATCTCTATTGGTTTCCTTAGGGACTCTAGTACTAATTTTCTTAGCTCTTCATGTATTAAATTTTTGCCTTTAGAATTTAGGAACCCCTGTTTTTCCCATGTTTTTCCAAATGTATGGGCAGTCCCAAATGCATACCGGGAGTCAGTATAGATCATTCCTTTATCTTTTTCTAGTGAATCTAGCCCTCTCTTCAGGGCACAGATTTCAAAGCACTGGGCACACCAATTTCTGGTAGGGTAACTTTCCTTTTTCCTCAACTTGCATTTTCTGCCCATCTATGATTGCATACCCTGAGACCCGTTTACTGGCTACCATTCATGATGATCCATCTGTAAATGAAGTTTTCCCGTATGGGAGGGGCCCACCCTCTAAATCTTCTCTCACTTTAGTCTGCATTTCAATAATTTCTAAACAATCATGCTCCAGGTCTGTTAACAGCTCTCCTGTGAGGAACTGGGCTGGATTTAAACATTTTGAAGTGACTAATTGGAGGCCCTTGGTACTTTTTAGGATCACTTCATACTTCAGTATTTGGGAATCGGTCAACCACTGAGGGGCCTTGTGACTTAAAACAGCATTTACATCGTGTGGGGTATGAACCTGGATCTTCCCCTTTCAGGTTAGTTTCTGTGTGTCTTCTATTGGCTGTTGCCGCTTTCACTTGCACACAGGCTGGCCACCCTCTGGCTAATGGATCTGGTAACTTGGAGAGAGATGTGACCGGCTTCCTGCATCCTCCTCAATCCCGTGTAAGGACTCCGCAAGCTATCGCCTCTTCCACGTTTACAAATAAGTCAAAGATCTTTTTGAGGTCTGGTAGACTTAGTACAGGGGCAGAAGACAATTTAGTTTTCAGATTCCGAAGCTGCTTCTCATCATTTGAGGTCCAGGTTACAGGCTCTGAGTCTATCAATTTGTCATATGGAAATTTAACACTTTTAGTATACTGATCAAGCCATAATGTGCATTACCCAAACAAACCTAGTAATTTTCTAACATCTCTTTTGGTCGTTGGGGCAGGGATGGACAGAATTCCCAAAATTCTCTTGGGGCTTCACCTTTTATACCCTTGGGTGATTATGTGTCCTAGATATGTTACTTCTTGTTCCACAATTTGCAGTTTCTTTTGTGTTAATTTTAGGCCTTTTCCCCCTAAGAAATTTAGACGCTAGTATGCTAGAACTTCTAACTTTGTCTTGTTCTCCCCCTGATACAGGTAAATCATCAACATATTGAATAATATGTACCTCATTTTCAGGTTTAAACTGTTCTAGGAGTTCTTCTAAAGCTTGCCAAAGAGATTGAGGATTCTGTAAACCCCTGGGGAAGACCTGTCAACCTTAGTTGCTGTTTTCTTTTCTTTTCAATGCCCTCCCATTCAAAGGCAAACCAGTTTCAGCACTCTTCAGCCAGGGGATATGCCCAGAAGACATCCTTTAAATCCATGACAGAGAACCATGCATGCTCCTTAGGTACTTGGCATAAAAGGGTGTATGGGTTTGGTACTACCAGGTGCCTCACAACCATTCTTTTATTTACTTCTCTTGAATCTTGTACGAATCTATACCTTCCATCAGCTTTTCTCATGGCTGGTGTGGGAGTATTATATGGAGACATGCATGGTTCTAAAATGCCTTTCTTTAATAGCTGGTCAATTACTGGGGCTGCTCCTTTCTTTCCCTCTGGGGAAATTGGGTACTGCCTTACCTGAATGGGGAGACGTCTTTCTGCATCTCTGCTTTTATTCGTGGCATATTCAAGCAACCAATTTTTCCCTCCCCCACCCACACATTTGCGTTGATTTAATCTATTTCTTCCTTTGTTAAGGCCATTATTTGTACTACCATTTTTCCTTCTTTTGGGATTACTCAAATTCCCAATTTGAATTGTAAATCGTGTCCTAATAAATTACAACCTAACTTGGGGATATAAATGAACTTAGCTCGACACTCTCTTGAATTTCCTCTAATTTCTACATCGTCTATAATCTAGGCCTCAAATGGTTCTCCTTTGGCCCCTCGTACTTTGCAGAGCTTTTTACCGACTGTGATTCCTGTTGGTATTTGAGTCACACATGACTTGTCTGCTCCGGTATCAACTAAAACTTCAAATTCATCATTCTGGGAACCAATCTCGAAATTTACAAAGGGCTCTTCTAGATGATTCATTAAATTCCCCAGAGCATAGAACCCTTGACACCCCTATTCCGCATACTTCTCGTCTCTTCTTAAGATGTTCTCTAGAGTTTCTTGCTCCCAGGTATGGCTTCATCTAATTGGAGATTCTTACAATTTCTCTTTAGGTGTCCTTTCTCTCCACAGTAATAACAATATTTGTCACTGGGGAGAGCCTTAGCCCCTTTTGGTCCAATAAAACCTTTGTCTATTCTAAGTGGTTCTACTGGCTCATCCTTGTTGGCTCCTACACTTTCTCTGGCTATGGCTACCATAATGTTAGCTTTTGTTTTTGTCTTTTTTCTTTTGTTCTCAGATATACTCTTATGGCTTCTCTCAGCAGTTCATTAAGCTTTTTTTCCTGCCAGTCCTCTATTCTTTCTAACTTTCATGTGATATCCGGCCAGGATTTAGTTACAAATTGTGTGTTGAGAAAGACTTGACCTTTGGGGCTATCTAGGTCAACATTAGAGTAAATCTGGAAGTTTTGCTTTAGCCTATTAAGCCATGTTGCTGGGGTCTTGTCTTTTTCCTGGTTGCTGTCAAACGCTAACCTGGTATTACTCCCTCTAGGGACGGATTCTTTTATCCCTCTGGTCATCAGGGACATGTGATCTCTCATATTCCTTCTCCCCTCTTCTTGATTAGGGTCCCAGTCAGGCTCCACTGAAGGCATATTTTGGTCACCTGGGGCCCGGGCTGGTTTTCTCGCTCCCAAATTTTCATTCCTGCAGTTCTTATTAATCAAGTCTCTTCTAGGGAAAATAGGATGTTAAAGATAGAGTACAATTCTCCCCATGTATAAATATTAGGGCCTAAAAATCGATCAATTTGATTTGCTATTCCTACTGGGTCTTCCACTAAATTTCACAATTCTTTCCTAAAGTTTCTAACTTCAGACACAGTCAAAGGAGCCTTTACAAATCCAATCTCACAGGCCACCCCACCCATGGGAACTTTTCTGAGGGGGAGCAATTTTTCCACTTCAGCTACTTTGTTGCGAGTGGTAAAACATCAGCTGTGGAAGCTGACTGGGTAACTTCACTCTTGGGCATGAGATTCTGAGATGTTCTTTGGCTTCTCATTTGTGGTGGGGAAGGAAGAGCAGAAACTCACTGGTGAATAAGTGGTTCATGAGATGGCAGAGGTAAGGGGATGGTAGTTAAGGGTAAAGAGAGTAAGGATAGGGTGGAGGGGAAGGTGGTGGAGCTATAACCGGGTTAGGAGGTGGTAAAGGAATGACAGCTGGGAGAGGAGGAGGAATTGGGTCCACAGAAAGAGGAACTGGAGGAAGGATTTGAGGTACTGCAAGGGTAGGAGGAAGTAAGTGGTCAAGGGTGGTCCCTGATTTTGTTAGCCTTCCCAGCCTCTTCTTCATCTTTTACTTTACTAGCTTGCTTTCTCTCTTTTAATTTATAGGCTCTTGTATTTTCCTCCTCTGAGGCGTACTTTAGCTAACAGGTGACAATCTGTATGTGATGGGCCTTTTGCAGGAACTAGGGGCAAAAAAGAAGGTGCATCACCTTTGGACAGAGAGGCAGATAGCTCAGGAAATGTTTAAGGATGTTGTTGGGTGTCCTGGGTTGACTATATGATGCTTTTATCCCCAGTCGTCTCATTCTGTTTATGTTGAATAATAATAAGTTTTGTACCTTTAAGAGTGTTACAGAGAGTGAAGGGGGGGAAAGAAGAAGCGCGTAGTTTGTTTTCAGACACTGCACTCACTCCTCCACATTCCTGCTCCTGACTGTGTTGTCTGCGGACAGACAGCAGGACAGAGCTTCTTCTTTTGCTTTTAAGTTAGTGTTAGCTAGCTGAGGCAAAGAAGTTCCCTGGACTTTTTTTCCTTTTTCTTTGGACCTCTTGAAACTGCTCTGGACTGAACACCCAGGAGAGCACCGGCAGCGGCAGCTGAGGCCCACTGGGCCGGGCCTGGCCTGCGACAGTTCCAGCACTGGAGGGACCGATCAGAGACTGAGTGAACTGCTGCTTGAACCCAGGTTTTTCTCAGTTTGTCATCTCTTTTAGAGTGGCAAGGGGTCTCATTGTTTTGATACTGTTTTGGTCTTATTGTTTAATGAACAGTTTTTTTCCACCTTTCTCCAAGGAGGTATTTTTTCCTCCCGGACCAATTGGGCGGGAGGGGCCGATTGGATCTTCTTTTCCCACCGGAGCTCCTTTGGGGGATTCTTCCCCAAATTTGCTCTAAACCTGGGCATTAGGTCATGCAGAAAGAAAATCAGAGAGGTGAAAGCTTAAGGTTTAACCAGGCCACTTCTGTGAAGGATAATAAAAATGTTTCTATAAATATATTAATGTCAAAAGGAGGTACAAGGACAATCACCATTTATTATTATGGTTACCAAATATGAGGGAAAGGCTGATGTACTTAACCCCTCCTTTGCCTCATTTTTCAACATTAACTAAACTTGTCCTCAGGACAAGTGTTCTCCTGAGCTGTAGATGGGCACAGGGAGCAGAACAGCCCACTGTAATCCAGGAGGAAGAAGCTGGGGACCTGCTGAGCCACTCAGATGCTCACAGGTGTCTCTAGGAGCAGATGAGATCCATCCCAGGGGGATGAGGGAGCTGTGGATGAGCCCCCCAAGCTGCTCTCCATCATTTACCATCAGTGCTGGCTCAGCAGGGAGGTCCCAGTGGACTGGAGATGCCAGTGTGAGCCCATCCCCAAGAAGGGCTGGAAGGAGGATCTGGGGAACTCCAGGCCTGTCAGCCTGACCTGGGTGCCTGGCAAGGTTATGGAACAGATCACCCTGAGTGCCATCCCAGGGCACCCACAAAATGACCGAGGGATCAGAGCCAGCCAGCGTGGATTTCATGTTCTGCACTCATGATCTGCATGAGGGGATTGAGTCCAGCATCAGCAAATTTGCAGATGACACCAAGCTGGGTGTGAGTGTGGATCTGCTGGAGGGTAGGAGGGCTCTGCAGAGGGCCCTGGACAGGCTGGACCCAAGGCCCAATCCCAACCAGGTGAGGTTTAACAAGTCCAAGTGCTGGGTCCTGCGCTTTGGCCATAACAACCCCTGCAGCTCTACAGGCAGGGGACAGAATGGCTGGATGGCAGCCAGGAAGAAAGGGACCTGCAGGCACTGATGGACAGCGGGCCGGACATGAGCCAGCAGTGTGCCCAGGTGGCCAAGAAGGCCAATGGCTCCTGGCCTGGATCAGGAATGGTGTGGCCAGCAGGAGCAGAGCAGGGATTCTTCCCCTGCACTCAGCAGTGGTGAGGCCAAACCTCGAGTTCTGTGTCCAGTTCTGGGCTCGCAATTAAGGGAAGCCATGGAGGGGCTGGAGAGTGTCCAGAGAAGGTCAACAAGGCTGGTGAGGGGTTTGGAAGAGAAGTGTGGTTAAAAGGATATGAGGGAGCTGAGGTTAAATAATCTGGAGAAGGCTCAGGGCAGACAAGGTGGTTGGACTTGATGATCTCAAAGGTTTGTCCCAATAAACCTGAGTAGTTTCTCTGGTGTCCCCCAGCTCTTGCTGGCCCCATGGGCTGATGGCATTTGTGCTCCCTCAGGTTCATGTCCCCACAGCAACAGCATGGGTGTGCACCCCCTGCTCTGTGCAATGCAAACAGGGGCTGCTGAGCCAGTGCTGCCGTGTCTGTGCCTGCAAGGATGGGGCACCTGTGTGAGCTGGGGGAGAGGCCAGGGCTGCAGAGGGGGGATGTTGTCGGCAGCTCCATGAGGATGGTCTGGGACGCTGCCCTGGGCTGTCCAGTGCACTGGGGATGGATCAGCCCCTGCTCTGCTGCTCCTTCCCATCTCCCCCAGGGCGCTTGCAGAGTCCCATCCATGCTGTTTGCCCCCAGCCTGCCCATGACCAGCCTGGGGCTGCTCACGGGGCTTTTCTGTGCTGAGCATTGGCCTGGCTGTGTTCTTGAGAGAGCCTGGGCAAGGAGCCTGGAGCCCCCAGGCCCTGGGCTGAGGCGTCAGTGCTGCCCCAACAGTGCCCATGGCCTGTCCCTGCTGCAGCCTTGGCACTGCCACCCCCAGGGCTGTGCCCAGCCGCGAGAGCACTTAGGCCCTACAGCAACACCAGGGCCACGGCAGCAGCACTGGCAACACCAAGTGCTGCTGCTGCTGCTGGGCACAGCTGCTGGGTCAGCACTGATCCGCCCCCAGCTCTGCACACAAACATTGCTGCTGCAGCTCCAGAGAAGGCAACAAAAGGGGCATCTCTGCAGAAAACTTTATTTGGAGATCCTTTAGTTTTTTTAAAGCCACTGAGAACACAGCTCCTCATTGACACACTCTGTGGCTACAGGGAAGGTGGAGAGAAACAAAATAAGAAAAGGCAAAACCAATAGCATTTCTTTTGGACAATCTTAAAAAAAAAAAATTAAAATAATGAAAAACATCAACAACCACCATACGCAACAAAAACAATCAAAGATGACTTTGATTACAAGTGATTTGCAGAAACTGGCCAGCAGTTTAATTTTTCTGATATCCTCCAGTCACCAGTCTCCACACTGCAGCCTTGAGCTCCTGGTTCCTCAGGCTGTAGATGAGGGGGTTCAGGGCTGGAGTCACCACTGAGTACAGAACTGACAGGGCCAGATCCAGAGATGGGGAGGACATGGAGGAGGGCTTCAGGTAGGCAAATATGCCAGTGCTGACAAACAGGGAGACCACGGCCAGGTGAGGGAGGCAGGTGGAAAAGGCTTTGTGCCGTCCCTGCTCAGATGGGATCCTCAGCACGGCCCTGAAGATCTGCACATAGGAGAAAACAGTGAACACAAAACAACCAAAAGCTAAACAGACACCAAGCAATGAAATCCAAATTTTTCTGAAGGTGGAGTGTGAGCAGGAGAGCTTGAGGATCTGTGGGATTTCACAGAAGAACTGGCCCAGGGCATTGCCCTTGCACAGAGGCAGGGAAAATGTATTGCATGTGTTCAACAGAGCATTGAGAAAGCCACTGGCCCAGGCAGCTGCTGCTGTGTGGGCACAAGCTCTGCTGCCCAGGAGAGTCCCGTAGTGCAGGGGTTTGCAGATGGACACGTAGCGGTCATAGCACATGACGGTCAGGAGAGAAAACTCTGCTGACATAAGAAAAGAAAAGAAAAAAACCTGTGCAGCACATCCTGAGTAGGAGATGGTCCTGGTGTTCCAGAGGGAATTGTGCATGGCTTTGGGGACAGTGGTGCAGATGGAGCCCAGGTCGCTGAGGGCCAGGTTGAGCAGGAAGAAGAACGTGGGCGTGTGCAGGTGGTGGCCGCAGGCTATGGCGCTGATGATGAGGCCGTTGCCCAGGAGGGCAGCCAGGGAGATGCCCAGCAAGAGGCAGAAGTGCAGGATCTGCAGCTGCCACGTGTCTGCCAATGCCAGCAGGAGGAAGTGGCTGATGGAGCTGCTGTTGGACATTGCTTCAGTCTTGGCATGATGGACTGTTGGAAGAAGACATTGACAAAGTTCAATCAAGTTTTTTGAGTCAATTTTATGATTTTTTTTTTTTTTTTTGGAATCTCTGCAAAATCAGTTCTCTTCCTGTGAGGCAATTTGGCTTAACTTTTTTTGATTTTGAGTTTGTGGTGCTGAGTACCTGTCTCATCTTTATCACTAGTCTCAGGCCAAACACGGTGAAGACAGAGGGAAAACAGGGTTCCCTGTGCCCCAGTGCAGTCAGTGCTAGTGCCACACATGAGTCCTTTGTTCATTACACCTCGTCTGTTTGAGGGTTCCTGCACTTAAAAATGTCTTGAAAAATAAAGTGGACTTTTTGAACACTCCAGTTTAAAACTAATTTTCTCCAAATCCTACTGTCTATCCCTGTGAAACTGGACAGGAATGGATACCAAGGGTTGGCCTGGCTCTCTGCTGCCTCGAGTTGTGCCTACTGGGAGCTATTTCTCTCTATCCAAGCCTTGTCCCTGCTAGTGCTGCCAGAGCCCAGCCCAGCCCTGGGGGCTCAGCTCTGCCCTGCAGATCCCTCCCAGCACTGGGCACTGCCCAGGGCATCTCCCTGGAAGCAGGGCCTTAAGGGCAGGCCAGACAAACAGAGATGCTGCAAGCCAAGGTGCTGCTGCTGCTGTCTGTAGGGACAGGAGGCTGAGGAGGCACTTTCTGAGGGAGAGCTGAGGCACATCTGCTGATGCCCAGGGTGACAGTGCAGGAGTCTCAGTGACACAGCCAAAGCTGGCAGCCCCTTTCCCTTCCCTTTAGGAGAAAGCTGAGAGCAGCCCTGGCAATGCAGCACTATCTCCACAGCAGGAGGAATCTGCCCTGATGGAGGTGGCTCCTTCCACCTCAGACTTCTCCCCTGCAGCGTCCATGGGGAGCTGCCAGGCAGGCTGAGAGCTGCCCCTGGCAGGTGGCACATGCCCTGGGCTGGCCAAGAGCCCTGAGGGCTGCAGGAGCTGCTCTGCAGGACAGCCCTGGGCAGCCCTGGCTGCAGCCCCAGCTTCAGCCCCTGCAGCTGTCCCTGACAGCAGGAGCCATCCTGCCCTGTCCCTCTGACGGTGCCCAGGGCAGCCCTGCTCTGCAGCATTTCCTCTTCCTCCTGTGCCACAGAGAAATTGGGAGAGTCCTCCTGACACATCCCTCAGGCTGTGGGGTGTTCTGGCTTCAGGAGATCCCTCCAGGAGCAAAGGGGACATTTCCCTGCACCCACAGACTCACCATGCACAGGGCTGTGAAGATATTTACCCAAGTGAGGTCTCAGCTCAATGTCTTCCCCGTCCTGATTGGCTTCAGCCTGTCTCTGCCTGGCTCCTGTCCCCTTAGTGCCTGCAGGCAGAGCCCTCAGCCCTGCTGGGCTGGGAGAGGAGCTGGTCCTGCGAAGAGTTGTTCCTTTAAAGCTCAGCAGCACAGACACAGCAAAAGGATTTTAATGAGCCTCTTGGGGATTTGGTGTTGTTTACATCAAACTCAGTCCCTGAGAGAGTGTTCAAAAACTACTCAAGAAGTCAAAACTAAATTGAAACTGTGAAGTTTCTTGAAGTTTTAATGGGTCCCACTGAGGGACACGACTGAGAAAGCGTCCCCAGGTTCCAGTTAGAGCAGAACACTGGAGGCAGTGATGTGATTTATTAAAAATACATGGATATTGATCTTGTACCGATATCCAACAATGATGGACAAAGACTCTCCAACACTTTAAATTTAGAAAGTGTATGTTTAGGGCAACGCTGTGCAGCATGCAGGATACCTGGGACAAGGAGGCAATGAGGTTCCAGGCCTGCAAGGGTCACTTGTCTCCTGCTCCTGCCTCAGGCCCAGGCCCAGCAGCCATGGCCAAAGTGCTGCCCAAGTTGGCTCTGGCAGGGCTGTCTTGCAGCTGCTGCCCATCCCTGTGCCCTGTGAAGCCCAGGCTGTGCTATGGTGTCCCTGCCCTGCGCCTCTGTCGCTGCAGGCTGTCGGCATCCCCTGGCTGCCCCACCTGGCTGACTCCTTCCTTTGCTGACAGCTCTGCCTCCTGCCTGCCTCTGCCTGCCCAAAGAAAGCCTGTGGCTGACCCAGACTTCTTCTGGGGGATGTGGGGCACCACAGTCCTGCCCCGAGACAGAAATTCCTATCTCCTCATGTCCAGTCTTGGCCTTCCCTTCTGTATTTGTGGTATAATTTCTCTATCTGGCTCTTTCCCACTAGGGAGAAAAAGCTTCGCCATTACTGAATCCACCCTTCCACCCCTTCCAGGTCACTCCTGTTTTGTCCTCAGTCACTTCACAACTGAGCCCTGGGCCATCAGTCTACATGGGTTATGTTCTTGAGGCCTGCAAACGCCAGCTTGGGAGATCTTTGGGCCCTCTCAAAGGTGTTTTCAGATGAAAATATTCTGTTCATAATCTAAGAATATCATTAGAGGCCAAGGCCAGGCTAACGTGTCTGTTCTGGCAGCTTTTGTCTTGCAGCACTCCTGGGATAGATGGAATTTTAGCTGCCTAATTCCAATTTTTGCCATGGCCCCTGGAAAAGAAGGCCATTTTTTTTCCACAGGAGGGAAGGCACACAGCCCTGCTACTTCTGAGGCAGATGAGATGTGGCCACCAGAGGACAAGGCCAGGTAGAGCTGGCCGGTTTTTTTCTGGGTATCTTTCCCTTGCATACAGGAAATTTTTAGGGGAGAGTACCAATTTTGTCCATGGGTGTCTGAAAAGAGAGACAGTTCTTTCTATAGGAAGGAAAGCATGGAGCCCCAGTGTTTCATGGGCAGATGAGAGGCAGCCCTTGACATTCCAAGATCTGCCAGACCTGTCAGGTCTCCCCTGAAAGGCCACATCAGCCAGAGCTTTTCCATGTTCCTCTCATTCCATGGGGCCCCACAATGTCCCAGTGGTTCCCTTGCTTCCATGAGGCCCTGAGGTGTCACAACGGCCCCATGGTTACACAAGGCCCTGAAGGGTCCTAATGGTCTCCATGGTTCCACAAGGCCCCTCTGAGCCGTGGTGGTCTCTTGGTTCCATGAGGCCCTGGTGTCACCATGGTATCTCAAAGTGTCACAATGGTCTCCATGGTTCTACCAGGCCCTCACAGTGTCAGAGTGGTCTCCATAGGAAGGAAACAACCAAGCCCCAGTGTTCCAGGGGCAGATGAGGGGCAGCCACCAGAGTCCAAGGGCAGCCAGATTAGACAGAGCTGGCAGATTTTGTCTGGGAGCCAGCCTTGCACATAGGAAATTGTAGACGCAGAATACCAGTTTCAGACATGAACATCTGAATGAGAAGGACGGTTTTTTTTTCCCTAGGAAGGAATGCACGGAACAATGGTGTTTCAGGGCCAGGTAAAAGGCTGCCATACTTGGCCAAGGCCAGCCAGACCTCTCTGTCCTGGCACAGAGCCCAGTATTTCTGTCTGAAAGCAACCCTTGGATATTGGGAATTTTGCTAGTGGAATCAAAATTTCGGCCATTTCTGCATTGATAAGAAGAACAGTTCTTTTCCATTGGAAGGAAGGCACGGAGCCCCAAGTGTTTCAGGGACAGAAGTAGATAAAGAAGACTCCTGAGAGGCCAAAACAGCCAGACCTGTTTGTCCTGGCAGCTTTCATCATGGAGGAATCCATGGACATATGGAATTTAGGAGGTGGAATCTCAGTTTCCACCATGGGCACCTGATAGACATGGATGGTTTTTCCATAAGAAAGAAAAGTGTGAAGTCCAAGTTTCTTGGAAGAAGACGAGAGGTGACCACCCATGGGCCAAGAGAGCCCAGTCTGTCCCTCCTGACACCTTTCATCTGGGGGAAATCCTTCAATGTAGGGAATTTTGGACGTGGAATCTCAATAATGGCTGTGGGCACCAGGACAGGAAGGAGAGTTCTTTTCCTTAGGACGGAAAGCACAGAGCCCAGTGTTTCAAAGGGAGATGAGAGACAGCTCTTCAGAAACCAAGGCCAGCCAGACTTGTCCCTCCTGGCAGTTTTTGTCTGGGAGAAATCCCTGGATATAGGGAATTCTGGAGGTGGTTTCCCAACTTTGGCCATGGGTGCCTCGATGTGAAAGGTGCTTTTTTCCCATAAAAGCACATGGTTCCAGTGTTTCAAAGGCAGATGAGAGGTGGCTCCCAGGTGACCAAGCCAGCCAGATCTGTCTGTCCTGGCAGATTTCATCTGGGAACAATCTTTGCATATATGGAAATTTGGAGGAGGAATCCTAATTTTGGCCATGGGCACCTGAAGGAGGACAGTTCTGTCCACAGGGAGGAGAGCCCAGAGTCCCAGTGCTCCAGGGGCTGATGAGCAGCAGCCCTCGACATGCCAGGGTCAGCTGGAGCTGTCAGGTGGCCCCCAGGTGTCCCAGCCAGGCAGGCCTTGATGCCTTTAGAGGCTGCCTAGAACAGAGGCTGGACAGTGTTACAGGATTAAAGTAGGGATTTATTAAAAGGCCTTCAAAGGATACACCTGGGGCAGTACAAGAGCCCGGCTAAGGGTACACCCAAGATGGACAATGGGTCACACATTGTCACACTTTCATAAGTTTTGAACCATTTCTATATTGAGGTTAATTATCCAATTACAGCTTCAGTTTATGAAGTTCCATCTTCCCAGTCTGCTCTCCTCAAATCACTGTTTGCACTTTTTGGGCCTGAAGCTGCCACAGTGTCCTTGGCTCTCCTAGGTTTCCTATTCCAGTTATGGAGAAATATTTCAAAGAGCTTCTAAAAAATATGCACTCCTGTTTTAAAGGATGTATTTTGTTACTGCTGTCTCTGGAGAAGAGTTGATTGCAGCATTCTGTGATTGATATTGACCCAGGGTCTCTCCTCAGGAGCTCTGGCCTGCTCACAGAAGCTGTGCCTTCAGCTCTGACCCAGTGTGGACAACCTTGCTCCACATTGCCCAGCCCCATCCTGTCTGTCCTCACTCCCCTGGGACCTGCTGTGCTTTCAGAGCTGGCTGCACTCAGCCTAAGAGGGTTTTCGCTTTTTGGGTTTTTTTGAAGCAATCTGAAATTCCTGAGTTTCCCCACTGCAAACAGACACACTCCTCAAGTGTGTGCCAAGACCAAGCTGCCACCAATAACTTTCCCCTCACCCAAGGAAGAACTGTGCAGGAAATGTTCTAGACCTTTGCACTCCATGGTTCCACGAGGCCTTGCTCTGTGACAATGGACTTTGGTTCCATGAGGTTCTGTACTCAACAGTGGTATCCTTAGTTCCAAGTGTCACCATGGCTCTTTGGTTCCACGGGGCCCTGCTGTGTCACAATGGGCTCCATGATTTCATGATTAATGCAAAAGTTTTGCATAAACAACGAGCAACACCATGGTCTCCTTGGATCCGCATTGTCACAACGAACAATGTGTTCCATGAGATCCCAAACTGTCACAATGGATATTTGGCTCCATGTGGCACCTCTGTGTCACAAACGGCCCTTGGTTCCATCAAGCCCCACACTGTCACAGCGGTTTCTTTGATTCCATCTGCCCCAAAATTTCACAGGATTTTCCCTTTTCCTGCAGCAACCAGCAGCCCATCCCAGTGCCAGGGTCAAATGTCTGGCAAGAAGGAGCAAGGAGGGACATTTGGAGTAATGGATTTTGCCTTCCCACATCTCAGTGATGTGGGATGTGTCCCTGCGGTCCTGGAGATGGATGAACACCAGCCTGACCATGGCAGGGGGTAAAAGAAAACAGCCTCTGTCCATGGAACTGCCACAGCCGAGAGGTCCGGAGAAGGCTGGGTTTAAAAGACTCTCACCAGCACAGGAAACATCAATCTAGGACATTTTCTTGAAAGCTGACATTTTAGAGCATTCTTTTATACAGACATGGACCACCAAATACCAAGTTAAACAGTTTTGGCTTTCTCTGGGCCCTGAGACCAGCTGGGATATTTTCAGCAGTTTGTGCTGTTCCATCCTGTTATAAATGGTCAAATCGATAGCCAAACTTATAAGAAAATATAGCAAAGATTTATTAATTTGTCTGTGAGACCAAAGTTTGGTCGTCAAAACCACCTCAGACAAGGGTCAGCGTCGAGCCTGGGTGAACAGCCACCTCAGCCAAAGGTCAGCGTTGAGCCTGGACCTGACCTCCGAATGTCAGAGTCTCCCCCTGTTCATGAATGCTGCCTTCGTGCAGCAAATTTTTATACAGTTTATTCTGCCGGGGGCATTGATGACTGAATGTTCTTTGTGTCTCTTCACATGCAGAATCGTGGCTTTACATGTTCAGAGGTAGACAAAGACTCAGTCTAGGTGTCTGGATGTTGTCAGAAGATTTCAGGGAAGTCAGCATTCACGTGCATCAGGGTGGTGCCTTCAATCATCTGGTAGATGTAATCATGAAGGTGATAATCACTCTTGAGTGGTCCCAGTTACCAGGGGAAGCCGGAAATTATTGCCTTGGAAGCCTCTATTCTTACATTAACAAAACCCAATGTCATCTCAATGAAGTCTGGGAACTAGATGTATATGAATAGGACAATGCACCAAGCCAGGATGCTCAAAATACATACTTTAGATCTTACACGATTTTATACATTAACAGCATGAATTATCCCCACCATATACTACAAGCCAGATGTCTTCTTCTCCTCTTCTAACCATCCTTTCTGGGAAAGCAGCCCCTGCATGCCTTGTTCCTGTGCTAAAAGTTCACAGGCAGGGGAAAAATAGAATGAACCCTTTTGGTATCAGCCCAAGGCTTTGTGTGGGCAGGCAGAGGCAGGCAGGAGGCAGAGCTGTCAGCAAAGGAAGGGCCCAGCCAGGTGGGGCAGCCGGGGGATGCCGACAGCCTGCAGGGACAGAGGTGCAGGACAGGGACACCGTGGGACGCCCTGGGCTGCACAGGGCACAGGGATGGGCAGCAGCTGCAAGACAGCCCTGCCAGAGCCAACCTCGCCAGCACTTTGGCCATGGCTGCTGGGCCTGGGCCTGAGGCAGGAGCAGGAGACAAGTGACCCTTGCAGGCCTGGAACCTCATTGCCTCCTTGTCCCTGCTCAGCAGCCTGGCAGGGGCCGCCCCATGCTCCTGCCCTTGCCATTGCCCATCACCACATGCCAGTGCCCATCCTGGGAAGAGCGCTGAGCAAAGAGGGAGGGACAGGATCTGCCTGGCCAGGGGCTGGGGCTCAGGCGTTGGCCCTTGGCATTCCTCAAACACATCCAGCTTTGCTCAGCACCAGAGACACCTTTGCCTTGTTTGTCCCCAGCTGTCCTCACTGCCTCCAGTGTTCTGCTCTAACTGGAACCTGGAGACGCTTTCTCAGTCGTGTCCCTCAGTGGGACCCATTAAAACTTCAAGAAACTTCACAGTTTCAATTTAGTTTTGACTTCTTGAGTAGTTTTTGAACACTCTCTCAGGGACTGAGTTTGATGTAAACAACACCAAATCCCCAAGAGGCTCATTAAAATCCTTTTGCTGTGTCTGTGCTGCTGAGCTTTAAAGGAACAACTCTTCGCAGGACCAGCTCCTCTCCCAGCCCAGCAGGGCTGAGGGCTCTGCCTGCAGGCACTGAGGGGACAGGAGCCAGGCAGAGACAGGCTGAAGCCAATCAGGACGGGGAAGACATTGAGCTGAGACTTCACTTGGGTAAATATCTTCACAGCCCTGTGCATGGTGAGTCTGTGGGTGCAGGGAAATGTCCCCTTTGCTCCTGGAGGGATCTCCTGAAGCCAGAACACCCCACAGCCTGAGGGATGTGTCAGGAGGACTCTCCCAATTTCTCTGTGGCACAGGAGGAAGAGGAAATGCTGCAGAGCAGGGCTGCCCTGGGCACCGTCAGAGGGACAGGGCAGGATGGCTCCTGCTGTCAGGGACAGCTGCAGGGGCTGAAGCTGGGGCTGCAGCCAGGGCTGCCCAGGGCTGTCCTGCAGAGCAGCTCCTGCAGCCCTCAGGGCTCTTGGCCAGCCCAGGGCATGTGCCACCTGCCAGGGGCAGCTCTCAGCCTGCCTGGCAGCTCCCCATGGACGCTGCAGGGGAGAAGTCTGAGGTGGAAGGAGCCACCTCCATCAGGGCAGATTCCTCCTGCTGTGGAGATAGTGCTGCATTGCCAGGGCTGCTCTCAGCTTTCTCCTAAAGGGAAGGGAAAGGGGCTGCCAGCTTTGGCTGTGTCACTGAGACTCCTGCACTGTCACCCTGGGCATCAGCAGATGTGCCTCAGCTCTCCCTCAGAAAGTGCCTCCTCAGCCTCCTGTCCCTACAGACAGCAGCAGCAGCACCTTGGCTTGCAGCATCTCTGTTTGTCTGGCCTGCCCTTAAGGCCCTGCTTCCAGGGAGATGCCCTGGGCAGTGCCCAGTGCTGGGAGGGATCTGCAGGGCAGAGCTGAGCCCCCAGGGCTGGGCTGGGCTCTGGCAGCACTAGCAGGGACAAGGCTTGGATAGAGAGAAATAGCTCCCAGTAGGCACAACTCGAGGCAGCAGAGAGCCAGGCCAACCCTTGGTATCCATTCCTGTCCAGTTTCACAGGGATAGACAGTAGGATTTGGAGAAAATTAGTTTTAAACTGGAGTGTTCAAAAAGTCCACTTTATTTTTCAAGACATTTTTAAGTGCAGGAACCCTCAAACAGACGAGGTGTAATGAACAAAGGACTCATGTGTGGCACTAGCACTGACTGCACTGGGGCACAGGGAACCCTGTTTTCCCTCTGTCTTCACCGTGTTTGGCCTGAGACTAGTGATAAAGATGAGACAGGTACTCAGCACCACAAACTCAAAATCAAAAAAAGTTAAGCCAAATTGCCTCACAGGAAGAGAACTGATTTTGCAGAGATTCCAAAAAAAAAAAAAAAAATCATAAAATTGACTCAAAAAACTTGATTGAACTTTGTCAATGTCTTCTTCCAACAGTCCATCATGCCAAGACTGAAGCAATGTCCAACAGCAGCTCCATCAGCCACTTCCTCCTGCTGGCATTGGCAGACACGTGGCAGCTGCAGATCCTGCACTTCTGCCTCTTGCTGGGCATCTCCCTGGCTGCCCTCCTGGGCAACGGCCTCATCATCAGCGCCATAGCCTGCGGCCACCACCTGCACACGCCCACGTTCTTCTTCCTGCTCAACCTGGCCCTCAGCGACCTGGGCTCCATCTGCACCACTGTCCCCAAAGCCATGCACAATTCCCTCTGGAACACCAGGACCATCTCCTACTCAGGATGTGCTGCACAGGTTTTTTTCTTTTCTTTTCTTATGTCAGCAGAGTTTTCTCTCCTGACCGTCATGTGCTATGACCGCTACGTGTCCATCTGCAAACCCCTGCACTACGGGACTCTCCTGGGCAGCAGAGCTTGTGCCCACACAGCAGCAGCTGCCTGGGCCAGTGGCTTTCTCAATGCTCTGTTGAACACACGCAATACATTTTCCCTGCCTCTGTGCAAGGGCAATGCCCTGGGCCAGTTCTTCTGTGAAATCCCACAGATCCTCAAGCTCTCCTGCTCACACTCCACCTTCAGAAAAATTTGGATTTCATTGCTTGGTGTCTGTTTAGCTTTTGGTTGTTTTGTGTTCACTGTTTTCTCCTATGTGCAGATCTTCAGGGCCGTGCTGAGGATCCCATCTGAGCAGGGACGGCACAAAGCCTTTTCCACCTGCCTCCCTCACCTGGCCGTGGTCTCCCTGTTTGTCAGCACTGGCATATTTGCCTACCTGAAGCCCTCCTCCATGTCCTCCCCATCTCTGGATCTGGCCCTGTCAGTTCTGTACTCAGTGGTGACTCCAGCCCTGAACCCCCTCATCTACAGCCTGAGGAACCAGGAGCTCAAGGATGCCTTGGGAAAACTGGTGACTTCAACTTCAGAAGCAATAAATTCTCTTTTCTGCTACAGAGCCTTTAGAATATAACTCTTTACAATCTCAGTCTTTTTTTCCGCTGCCTTTTTTTACTGTGGTAACTTTTTCTATTGTTGTAATATTTCTCACAAAATACAAATGTGAGAAATAATATTTCTCACAAAACGTAGTATTACTCTTTGCTTTCCTACAATAATATCTCTTTTTTTTTTTTTTTTTTTTTTTTTTAAACACAAAGACTTGCAAGAGGCTTGTTCCCTTGGCATGTAAATAAAATCAATTGCCTGCCCGAACCTGTCTATCCAGGATTCTTCCTCAGCCCTTCTCTGTCCTTGCAGGGGCAGTGCCTGTGAGCAGAGGTGGAGGGAAGAGACTCCTAGGACAGCAGCACAGCCAGGGAGAATGGCCCTGGCTCTTTCCACATCTGCTCTCCCCAACTCCAGCCTGTCCTTGCCAGCCCTGCTGTGGCTGTAAGGCCACAGTGCTCTGGCAGCTTGGTCACTGTCCTTCTGCGTGTCCCTGCTGTGGCCACAGGCAGGGCCACGCCATGGGCACTGCTGGGACACAGCTGGGCTCCAGCACAGCAGCTCCATCGGTAAAGGGCTACTCCTGAGGGCAGGGCAGGGAGGCTTTGCTCTCCTCCAGAGCTGCTGTCAGCGATGTGCTCCAGGAATGCCCTGGCATAGCAAAGCCCAGTGCCTGGGGCAGGGGTGGAGTGTGCAGGGGGGCTCACAGCAGTGTCCTGGCACAGCCAGAGCTCCTAGCATGGACCTGAGGCAGCAGCAGAGCAGGGCCTGGGCTGTGTCTTTGTTCTGGGGCAGCCTAGGAAGGTGCCCCAGGGCAATTGTCCCACACCAGCCCATGCAACCACCACTGCCAGCACTGACCTCTCCCCACCTGCAGGAGATTGTTTGTCCCTGCACAGAGGGACACCAAGTGACCAGGCCAGCAGGCCATGTTTGCTCTGTACTGAGGAGATCTCAGCAGTGCATCGTGTGTGTGTGGGGAGATGAATCCCAGTGAGCACAAACACCATCAGCAGCACCCGGGGGTGGCACAATTCCAGTGGCACAAACAGAGCCTTGAGGCCACTTCACTCTGAGAGTAATGTCCTCTGGGAAAACACCTGAATTCTTTGCTGGGTTGTGGTTAGGACAGCATAGAGAGAAATATCCCAGGCAGGGAAGCTCCAGGATAAAATGCTCAGGGCTCTTATGGACTGCACAGAGAGACATTGGATAGAGTAAGGGTCTGTGGGGAGAAATCAGAGCTGCCTCCCTTCTGAACCAGCCCGAGGACCTGGACAGGGCTGTGCTGTGTTATGGGCACTGACCTGGAACTGAGGGATGTGGAAAAGGCCTTTGGTGTCAGGGCTGTTGAGAAGGCTGGGCAGTGTCACTGTGGGACCTCTCTCAAACGTCTTGGAAAGGCCAGAGCCATCCCAGAGCATTCTGGGCACTTGGGAAGGGCAGACATGGAACCAGTCTGCAAACAGGGCAGGGAGGGGGACTGGGAGAGTCACAGCCTGGTCAGGCTTAGCAGGGAAGGGGATGTGGCAAATCCTCCTGCAGCCATTCCAGGCACTAGCAGGACAGGGCAGGGACTACAGAACCCACGTGGGAGGGAAAAGAAGGGGATGTTTTGTGCCCAGACTTCAGCCAGGGCTGGGACAGGGTCTGCTGTGGTTTCCTCAGAGCCAGAATGGAGAGAGCTGGGCTGAAAGCGTGGAACATGGGCTGGGTGGGAATTTTGTTGAACAATGAGGGTCAGATGTCATCCATGGTACAGAGTCCTCTTGGCAGCCACACCCTGGTGACATCCCTCAGTGACCAGCCCTTGCCCACCACTGTGGAACATTTCTATTGTCTCCAAAAGGGCATGAAATGTACCTTCAATTCCTTTATGGATGCTGCCAAATTTCAGGGAGTCTGTGACTGAACTCATCTAGTTAATGGTGACTGCAAAATGTAATTGGGCAAGTGACTGAGTTGGATAAATTTGTCTTGCTGTCAGATGCCAAACAAGCCCCAAGAAAGGGCAGAAAGAACTTGTGCATCAGAAAAAAGTCAATTCAATAGGGTAAAACCCAAACCCAACCAAGAAAACAAATCCCCAAACCCAGTCAAAAAAACCATAGCAAGATCCACCCACAGCAACACAAAACCCCCACAAACAAACCAATAACTAAAAGGTCACAAACAGAAGAAAAGCAAATCCACAGGGAATGTCCTATCAGCAGAAAATGTTTGACCACCATGTGGCAGGAGAGGATTCTGTATGTGTAGATGCTGTTTTGAAAGAAAAATATTTGAAAACAGAAATTAATCTCCTACCCTCCTTGTCCTTCACTTGTCTCAGTTAATTGCAGATCATGGTGTGACATGGAATGGAACATTCCTTGGGTCAGTCCAGCCCAGCTGTCCCATCCCTGTTCCCTAGGAACACTTGTCCACCCCAGGCCCATAGGTTGGGGGGGGTTGCAGATGCCTCATGCGGGGTGAGCACTGAGACAAGGACAGGAGAACAGAACAACATTTACTCTTGTCAAGAACAGTAGAACAGAACAGCACAGCCTTGGAGAAACTGATTGAAGATGCACCTCTAGCAAACAGAAGTCACACAAAATGCAAGCAGGATGCCAGCTCAGCTCTGCAAGGCTGACAAAGCAGAAGCTATGCAGGACAATAATATTGCCCTTACTCAAAACAGGGAGGTCAAGGAACAGCCTCCTAAAAAGGATACTGGATGTTGAAGACAAAACCCAAAGAACCACATAAGGACTCTAAATGAGGGGTGCAACAATGTCAAATAAACTCAAAAGTAGTGGGGATAGTTAATGGATGCATAATCAGTTTGTGTGATAAAAAATAAATTTCATTTGATGCTCAGTGCACTCAAATGGAGGAAGGATGGCCCAAGTGACCCCCATGCTGCAATACTAAATACCTGCTTTCAAATACACCAAACTCTGTTCAGAAGTTTCTATCCAGTGGATTTCAGTATCAGTGGTGTCCGTGACTCCATTATGCCCCAAGTTTCACAATGGCCCCTTGGTTCCTTGAGGCCCTGCTGTAGAAGAATAGACCCTTGGTTCCCTTGGGTTCCGTACTGTCAAAATGGCCTCCTTGGTTCTGCACTGCCACAATGCTCTCCTTGGTTCCACAAGGCCTTGGTGTGTCACAACAGACCCTTGGTTCCATCAACTGCCAGAGTGTTACCCTGGTCTCTTGGATCTGCAGTGTCACAATGGACAATTGTTCACAAGCAGCCCGGCTGTGTCATCATGAATATTTGGATCCATGGGGTCCCACAGTGTCACAACAGTCCCTTGGTTCCACAAGGCCTCGCTGTAAGACAATGGCCCTTCAGTTCCACGAGGTTCTGTACTGTCACCATGGTTTCTTGGTTCTGGACTGTAGCAATGGACCTTGGTTCCACGAGATTCCATGATGTCACAATGATCTCCTTGGTTCCACGAGTTTCCATAATGTCACAATGGTCTCCCTGGTTCCACAAGGCCTTGCTGTGTCACAATGGACCCATGGTTCCATAAGCCTCCATGGTGTCACCATGGTCTCCTCAGATCCTCATTGTCACAATGGACAATTGGCTTCATGGGTCCCTGCTGTGTCACAATAAACCCTCAGTGCCATGAGGTTCTATGGTGTCACAATGGTCTGCCTGGTTCAACGAGGCCCTGGAGTGTCACGAGGGCTGCTTAGTTCCAAGACCTTCCACAGCAACAACAGTGGTCTCCTTGTTTCTGCAGTGTCACAATGGACCCTGGTTCCATGAGGTCCCTAAATGTCACTGGTCCCCTGAGTTCCATGTGGCCCTGCTGTGTCACCACAGCCCCTTGGTTCCACGAGTTTCTGTACTGTCAGCAATGGTTCCTTTGTTCCAATGAGGCCCTCCTGGGCCAAGATGGACATTTGTTTCCATGATGCACCACAGTGTCACAGTGGTCTGTGGAGAGTTTTGTTAACAGTTGGTTAGCTGAGAAAGGCCATGTTGACATAATGCCGCTGGTTAAGCTTGAAAGGGAAGTCAGCAGTCAGTGACCAGTGACAGGCAAGGACATGATGCCCTTGCTGCAACATGAGGATAGGGAAGAGAGATTCTTGCTGAGAATATGCAGAAAGTATCAAAAGAATAACCACAGAAATGCAGAAGTAGGTGTAGTTGCTGCTATGTAACTAACCAATCCTGAGCTCAGCTTTTGCAATATGTATGAAGCTTATTATGAACTGTATTTAACCCGCTGTATTGATCAATAAATTGGACCTGCGATGAACCAATTGGTGTCTGGGGCTCCTTCCATCGACAAATGGTGACCCCGAATGTCTGCCCTCTTGTCTCGGATTAAAAGAAAAAGGGGGGAACACGCCATGGTCGAGGAAGTTGGGTTTGGGTCCTTGCAGTTGGGACGGTGCCGGAATTTGAAGCACCCTCGAGGTTCACAACGGTGAATCAAGCCAATACGTGCTGCTGGAAGCCTGGAGAGCTGCAACAGCGCACACTGACGAATAGGTATGGATAGGCAAGCAGCATATGATCTTTTCGCCGCGTATTTAGAACGGCGAGGAGTAAAGGGGATAGATTTAAAAAAGGAATTACCAGGGTTACTGGCTTACAGCCATGCTAAAGGCATTTTCGCTAACCCGCATACAGTTCATGAGCTAGCAGAGTGGAAGAAGTTTGGAGAAATACTGTGGGATACAGTGTTAGACGATGATAAGTCAGCAAAGAAATTCGGGAAGTTATGGCAGGTGGTGTATAACACATTGCTTCAGCATGTCTCTGAGGGAAAGGCAGCAGAAAGGGCAACAGAAGCTCATTAGAGGAATATAGGGTACGGTCATGAGGATGATCCCCTGGCGCCTTCTGTAACTAATATACTTATGCCTAAGAGTCCCCAGCAAAGTTGTGTGGAGGATTTCCCTATAGACACAGTGGAACCGTCTGCACCCTTCCTGTTAGGGAGGGAGGGCGAGTTTGATGGTGGAGGTAAGAGCAAGCCAGCTTTGCCTCCGCTGCTAGGCGGGTCGGATGGTGGGGGTGGGAGCAAGCCAGCTTCGCCTCCGCTGCCAGCTTTGCCTCCGCCGCTTCCCCCAAGCGAGCCGGCTCCGGCGGGGGGGGTCGCTTCCCCCGCGCGAGCCAGCTCCGGTTTCACTGTCAGCTCCAGCGGGGGGGCCGCTTCCCTCGCGCGAGTCAGCTTCTGCTCCACCGCCTCCCCCGTGCGAAAACTCGGTGTCTGCACCGAAGCCCCAGCAGCATAGCACCCTTAAAGTGTCAGATCCCATCCCAGGGGCACACCTTGATCTATGGGGGAGATGGCTAAACAGAGGAGGGAAGCTTGGGCTGCTTTGGTGAAAGAAGTAATGCAAATGGGGGATGGCGAGGCGGTGGAAGTAGCTTCTAGTCTTGCATGTCCGGTCACATACACACCACAGTATGATGCACAGGGGAACCTTACGCATAATATAGCGGCATATACTCCCCTAGATTGGAAGTTGTTAGCCCCGCGACGTTCTACAGTTAGTCGGTTTAGAGTAAAAAGTGAATATGTTAGGTAAATGCTAGATTACCTTTTTAATACTCAGGTTTTATGCCCAAATTATTTAAGAGGAATAGTTAGGTTGATATTCATTCAGCATCAGCAGTTATTGTTTAATGCACATTGGCAGGTGTTGGTGAATGAGTCGGTTGCTGTACAACGAGCCCAGGGAGACCCTTACATGGAGTAACAGTAGAGGAGCTTATGGGCTTAGGGGCATATTTGCGTAAAGAGGCACAGATGATATCGGGAGCAGATAAACTTAGAGAGTCTATGCAGTTAGTGCGTGCTGCAATAGATATGGTTAAAGAGCCAGGAGGGTTACTGGCTTATAAGGGTATTAAACAGCGTAGAGAAGAATCATTTGGAAATTTTATCGATAGAGCAGCTACTGCCATAGATTGGGCTGGTGTTGCAGAATATATGAAGGGAGCGCTATTGAAGCAGTGTGCTTTGCAAAATAGCAATCCAGAAACACAAAGAGTGTTAGCTACTTCAGGAGCAAATTGGACCATTGAGGAGGTATAGAGCGAATGGCATTAATGCCAACAGCTTCACAGGCATTTATAGCAGAGGCTTTAAAGGAATTAGGATTAGGGTTACAAAAGCAAGCAGAGTCTACTCAAAATCAGGTGTTACCTGCTCTTGCTCCTCTCCGAAGCGGCTCACTGCCAGTCACGCAAGGAAGTTCAAAACCATTCATCAAGTGTTACCGATGCGGCAATGAAGGACACACACGCCAAACATGCCGAGCGACTGGCATATGGTGTCAACACTGCCGATCTAGTTCCCACAATTCTACGGATTGTAGGCGCCGGTCGGGAAACGATCGGTGGAGCGCAAATCATGGGGGCCGCGCCCAGACGCAAGTTGCCGCCGTGACATCAGAGACACCAGCTGCTGCCATAACATTGCTGCCACATCCTGTCTGCAACCCACAACAGCAGGGAGCCTCGGTTAGGACTTAGCAGCAGCAGTAGACGTCATGCTAATGACGAATCGGCCTGAGAGGATACCAACTGGAGTAAAGGGTCCTCTTATATTAAATGGACAAAGATGTGGAGCATTGTTACTAGGACGTTCCTCAACAACCATGTTGGGATTATTTGTTTTGCCTGGTGTTATTGATGCAGACTTTACAGGGAAAATACAAATCATGGTTTACACCCTTTATCCTCTGATTAAAATTACAAAAGGACAACGCATCGCACAATTGGTGTGGCTATCACAAATGACATCAAGAATACAATCATTTACTGGGCAAACATGGAATGAGAAGGGTTTTGGCTCTACTGGTGTTACACTTTTGACTGTGGATTTACAAAATAGACACAAACAAAAAGTTGAAATTACCCATGGGCATCAAAGCATAACCCTTTATGGATGATTGGATACAGTAGCAGATACCAGCATCATTTCTCCAGAAGTGTGGCCACAACATTGGCCTCTATTTCCATCATCAAACATGCTCACAGGAGTAGGAAGATTTACATTGGCAAGCAGATCGCCGCCTTTGTCTGTGTGCATTGATAATCAACAAGTATCTGCTGTGTTTTCAATTGTTCAGCTGACTCCTACAGTTTCTTGCTTAATTGGAAGGGACATTTTAACACAATTGGGAGTGCTGTTAACTAATAATCACTCTTTGGGGTAATTGCCATTGCTTGGACTTTCCCCATCCCACTCACCTGGAAGACAGACACAACGGTGATGGTTAAGCAATGGCCATTAAAAGGGGAAAGCCTTATGCATGCTCATGAATTGGTAAAGGAACAATATACAAAGGGACATCTACGACTTTCCACGAGCCCTTGGAATACACCTATTTTTGTAATTAAAAAGAAATCAGGGAAATATCGTTTGATACATGATTTACGAGCTGTAAATGACAAGATGGAACCAATGGGGGCATTACAGCCTGGTCTTCCAAATCCAGCTATGATCCCAGAACACTGGCCACTTTTAATTATTGACCTAAAGGATTGTTTTTTCACTATTGGGCTGCATCCTGATATATGAAGAGATTTGCTTTTACTTTACCGGCAATATATCGTGGAGAACCAGATAAAAGATTTGAATGGACGTCTCTTCCGCAAGGCATGCACAATTCTCCGACTTTATGTCAGCTTTATGTTGATGCTGCATTACAGCCACTACGTCGCAAGTGGCCAGCAACTATAATATATCATTACATGGACGATATTTTGTTTGCACAGCAACAACCATTTTCCTCTTTGCAGATTGAGAGCATTAAAAATACTCTTGCAGAATATTCGCTTGTTATTGCTACAGAGAAAATTCAGATCACAAAGCCCTGGAAATATTTGGGATGGACTTTGATGGATCAAATAGTAATACCTCAAAAATTGGAATTACAATTAGACATTAAGACTCTACATGATGCACAGAAGTTGCTGGGAGACTTACAGTGGCTGAAGCCCATTGTGGGAATAACAAATCATTTATTAGAAACCCTAAGGCCTTTGTTAAAGGGCGTCCACCCTACTACTCCTGTATACCTGACAAAGGAGCATCATCTTGCCTTGCAGCAAATTAGTAACTGTGTACAGCAAGGGTATGTGTCTCGTCAACAACTTGACCACCCCATTGACCTTACTATCTGGAATAGCCCTTGCCACTTGCTTGGTGCTCTCTCTCAGTTGCAAAAGAAAACGGGGGAGATATGGGTGTTGGAATGGTTATCACTACCACTGCAGCATAAGAAAACAATATCTTCAAAAATTGAACAATTGGCTGCATTAATCAAAAAGGGGCATCTCAGAATTCTTGAAGTGGATGGTAGAGAACCTGCTACCATTAGATTGCCTATGGAAAAAGAAACCTTGAACTGGTACTTGATTAATTTGAAGGATTTACAGGAAGCATTATTGACATCGTCTGCTAAAGTAGAGACCAGCAAATTAGTGCCTAGAGTTTTGCAATGGATGACAGAATGGAACTGGATCACTCGACTTTTGAGAGAAGAACACCCTATAGAAGGAGCTATTACAGCTTTTACAGATGCAGGAAAGAAATCAAGGCGTGCTGCTGTTACCTGGCAAGAAAAAGGACAATGGAAGCATCAACTCCTCAAAGCAGACCCTGCAGATAGCTTACAAACTTTGGAATTGTTAGCAGTAGTATGGGCGGTGTCCAACTTACAGGAACCTTTAAATGTGGTCACAGACTCTATGTACGTTGCAGGAGTAGTTTGACGAATAGAGGAAGCAGCAATTAAGGAGGTGAATAATAAATGATTGTATGAGTTACTGGTACAATTAAGGAAAGCTTTACGGGAGAGAAATGCAGCGTATTCTGTGATTCATATTAGGAGCCATAAATGATCAGGAGGTTTAGGAGAAGGGAATGAATGTGCAGACAAATTGGTTACCCTGCCCATTGATAACTCTTGTCCCATTGATAAGCATACATTGGCCAGAGAAGCACATAGTAGATATCATCAAAATGCAAAAGGATTAGCAAGGCACTTTGAGCTGAGTTTGTCAGAGGCTAAGGCCATTGTCAGAGCATGTCCAACATGTAGTTATCATAATGGTGGAATAGGTTTAGGCATCGGGGTTAATCCTCGAGGTTTAGAAATAAATGAGAAATGGCAAATGGATGTTACACACATAGCTAGATTTGGCAGAGTCAAGTATGTGCACGTCACTATAGATACATATAGTCATTACGTATGGGCAACGGCTCAGGCAGGAGAAAAAGCTATACATGTTATCAGACACCTGTTAAGTTGCTTCGCTGTTATGGGAGTCCCAACGAGTATCAAAACGGATAATGGTCCGGCTTATGTAAGTGCTAGGGTCCAGAAATTTTTGAATCAGTGGTCTGTTAAGCTTGTGACAGGTATTCCACACACCCCTACTGGACAGGCAATAGTGGAAAGAGCAAACGGTACCCTTAAGCAGTATATTGAAAAACATCAAGATTTGGCAGATCCACAAGCATGTTTGGCTAAGGTTTTGTATGTGATTAACCATTTATGCATTTTTGGGGAAGATGATACCCCTCCTGCAATGAAACATCATCCGAGGTCAGGTCAGGAAAATACTAAGGAAACAGAGGTCTGGGTTAAGTATAAGAACCCGAGTACAGGATTATGGGAAAAACCTGCAAAAGTATTATATTGGGGTCGGGGGTATCTTTGTGTTTCCTCACCTACAGGACCTTTGTGGGTGTCTGCTAAGTGGACTAAACCTGTTTTTGATGCAGCCTCTGGTGGATCGCCTCACCGACGAGGACAGGGAGCGACTGGGGAAGAAACTGCTTCTAGTCCTACAACCACTACTGTTACAATTGAAGGGGTACTCAAAAGCGGTGGACAGAGCACTGACACGTCAGTGTTGGAGAGCCCAGGAGCTGATTAGTTTCATTGACTCATTATCAACTTTTCGCTTAACAAATCCAGCAAAAGAACTTTTCCTTGACTGTCATGATCCACATTGTGCTGCCTGGATAGCCCTATGTTGTAGGGGTTGTAAAAGAACTTTTTGGATAGAACAATCATTATTATGGGATTTGTGGTGTCACACTTATGAGCACGAGCACAGGTGGAGTAAAAGCTGGCAAGATGAATTAAGGAGACAAACAGGGCAAAACGCATATATAGCTTTAAATCTTTATGAGTCTCCTGAACAGAAAATTCTTGCTTATTATTGATGGGAGGTACAATGTGTTGTGAATAGAATTAAGGTTCAGAGTAAATCACGTATAGTCTCTGTAAGGTGTAGAAAATTAACACAGCGCTCGATTGTAGGGCCCTTCAGGGGAAATCCTGAAAGAGCACTAGACTGCTGCATTGAAAAGTTTCAAAAATTGAGTTTGCAAGTGACAGGACCAGTAAAATTGGGAGCAGCAAGTTTGAAAATAGATACGAAAAAGCAGGCAAAAAAGGGAATCAACCTCATCTGAGTAAGGATATCAGTGATTGCTAATTAATTTTCTATGATTAGGACAATTTTACAGTAGTGGGACCCTTGGGAGGATATAGTTGTTGAAGAAGATAACGAACAAGAACTATGATTACGAAATAAGATACGCTTTGTGTTAAAGAAAGAGCTTGAACTATTAGCCTCATATAGTAAAAAAGCTGAAGAGGCTTTGCAATCATCACCATTGAATTGGTTGTATTGCGTTGAAGAACCAGACTTTTATACTGGTTCTTACTTACATTCACTTCCTTGTATGTTTGTAAAAGGGATGTTGATAAGTGCTATGCATGGATAGCTTTGCATTGTGCAGATTGTAATCAGGTTTATTGGTACTCGCAGAGGTCAATAGGATATTTATGGTGTGGACCTTGTTTTGGAAAGTGGATTCGAAATTTTCTCTGGGTTACAGCTCTTGAGCAAAGTACAGGCCTGCCAGGACGGACAGGATTACAGCTCTTTGAGAGTGCAGAACAAGTGGTTATAGCATATCTTAGGTGGAAGTTCCAGGAAATACTTAGAATAGTTGAAATTACTAGAGCCTCACGCATCATAGCAGCTCGCTGTAAAGCTGATTTGCCTTCAAACTTACCTGACGCTATACCTGTAAGCAGGGATGCTGATTTGGAATTAGATCAGTGTATTCAAAAATTGACTCAGCCTTACAATAGACATTCTAGCAAACCAGGGAAAAGACAACGACGAAAGGAAAAACAGAGAAAGCAGAAAGAAAAATGAGGTTTGTTTTTATTATACTGCTCAATGCTGTAGCAAGTGAAGCAGTAGAAATAACACATTTTAGTCAGCCAAGAGAAAATTTATGGGTGACACTTGCTATTCAAATTAACTAATCATCGCTTTGTCTTAGTCTTGGAGGAGTCACTAACCCATTTTGAACATGCCTGGTGGGTCTTCCGGTGTGGTCTCCTGGAGAATTTTGCAGTTTGATAAATAATTGAACCTTATGTATGTCTAACATGTCAAACATCACATTGCCAGTACAACAAGGGTATAGTGCAAGACAGAGTGATGGCTATCGCCAATGTTTACTAATCCAATCACTTAACACCTCTTTGCATTCTCCTCCTGAGGAATTGGATCTTTTTGGCAGTACAAACGCCAGTATGTCTAACACTACAGCTGGCGGATGGTTTAGCTTCGAATTTTCGGGTGCTCAGAATTTAAACCGACCTAAAGAAACATGGGCCACCCTAGATTCATTCCTGAATGTGAGTGGAATCTCTCTGCAGCATTACAGTAAATGTAATAGCACAAATATCACAGCACCAATGAAATTACCCACAGGAATATTTTTGATTTGTGGAGACAGGGCGTGGAATGGTATACCAGCTAAACCACAGGGTGGACCCTGTTATTTGGGAAAATTGTCATTGTTTCACCCTAACGTGTCCTTGCTAATGCAGCTGAGTCAAAATCCAAACAGGAAAAGATGTAGTATACATGATTTAGACTGCAGCCAGATAGGAGATCCACATTTTTGGGGTACATTCAAAGAAGTGGTAGTTTCCACTATCCTGCTAGGAGGATCTGCCAACAAAGCTATGAATTTAGCAAAACAATTAGGATGTTGTGTCGCAGATCGACACGAAGGGACACAGGCACACACTGCTCTCAGGTGAAAGGAAAAAAGGAAAGTTTTATTCTCTGACTCCACTATTTATAGTTTTACAAGGGTGACAGTGGATTGGAAGGTGACAGTACCACCTCTGCAATGCCACAGGTCAAACCAACAGTCCATCAAATCTCTCTTGCTCCAAAAGGAATGAAAAACAATGAGTTGTTTACAGAAAAAGTGTGTGGGAAAGTTCACTACAAGAATGTCAACATCAGAAGGCTTAGAAAATCCTAGAAAACCAGGGTGACATCTCACCCTTTTCCATTTAAAAAAGAAAAAAGGAAAAAAATGAACAATGTAGAAAGGAAAAATATGAACAACGTTCAGTGTCCACTTGCGGAGGAATCATCAGAGCGATCACTCTCAGCGTCTACATCCGAATTATCACTCAATGAGTCCCCCGCTTGATGCCTTTCAGGTTGGTCACGGTTTCCATCTTGCTCATCAGCTGGATTCTGTCTCTGCGGTCGCAGATCAGGGCGAACACATTTGGAAGGAACCCAGCGTACCCCTGTATCTGTGGACACGCAAGCATACCCGCGCCCTGAAGCAATAAGGTCATAGGGGCCTTCCCACTGTTTGGTGACTAAATTCCGCACCTGAACCTTCGCTCGAGGCTGATGTGCCTCATCTGCCGCCTGCAATGAGAGATGGTGATTCAAAATGACAGGGTTACTTGAGTTCTGTGGCACAGTGAGATGATTGATTGTACACAAAGCTTTTGCCAACCGACTGTGTGGGGTTTCACCCTGCATTCCCTGTTTTTGTTTTTGGAGAACCTGCTTCAGAGTACCATGAGCACATTCTACAATAGCTTGACCAGTTGGAGAATGAGGGATACCAAACTTGTGCAAGACACCCCACAACTGCAGGAACTGCCGCACCTTTTGCGATGCATAAGCAGGACCATTGTCGGTTTTCACAGCAGAAGGTATGCCCAGAATGGCAAAAGCCTGCCTCCAGTGAGCAAGGACATCACGGGCCTTCTCCCCCGTGTGAGCAGAAGCCCACATCGCAGAGAACGTGTCCACAGTGACATGCACATATTTGAGCCGGCCAAACTCGGCAACCTGGGTGACATCAGTCTGCCAAAGCTCCAAGGCCCTAAGGCCTCTGGGATTTACCCCTGCTGGTAGAGGCAGAGCAAGTGCATGGCAGTCATCACATGACTCGACAATGTCATGAGCCTCAGCTGGCATCAGCTGAAACTGCTTCTGCAAGGTGTGTGCGTTTTGGTGGAAAAACCCATGTGATGCCTTGGCCTGCATGAGTGTATCAGGCTGAGGCGCTACCCACGCTGGGTTAGCCAACTTGTCAGCCCTCGCGTTACCTTCCACTATAAAACCTGGCAAATCGGTGTGACTCCTCACATGCAGAACATAGAATGGATGCACTCGGGCCTGAATGGCACACCACAAAGTCTTCAATAAATGAAACAAAGCAGGATTATTGACCTCCTTCAAAACCGAATGACCCAACCGCTGTGCGATATCAGCCACATAGGCGGAATCCGTGACCAAGTTGAAAGGTTCCTGGGAAAATTTTTCAAATGCCATGACAGCAGCCCGCAGTTCAACCAATTGGGCTGACCCATTCTCATGGCCTTCCAGAACCTGCCATTCAGATCCATCCCTCCAGGTAACAATGGCCTTTCCTGTTCTCCCTGAACCGTCAGTGAAGACGGTGGGTCCTTGCACGGGTTCCTGACTATTCTTGGGCCGCAAAGAAATTTGTGTGGATTTTGCCATATGCAACAGCCTATGGCTGGGCAGATGATAAGTGATCTGCCCTGAAAAATTTTCCAGAGCACTCTGCAGGGACACACTGTTTGCAAAGGTCCAGTCAAAATCCTCCCGTTGCACCGGGAGTATGATCTTTGCAGGATCCGCACCCATCAATTCCAAACACCGTTGTCGGCATTTGATTATCAAGCGAGCAATTAGCTCAAACAATGTAGTTGCCGTCTTCTGCGGCTGATGGGGCAGGAAGACCCATTCCAGAACGTGCAAGGAATCAGACCATTTGTCACTCCATTGACCAATAATACCTGTGGGATGCGAATCTGGAGTGGTGATGAACACAGTGACATCAACGGAGGGATCAATGCGATAGACCTGACAAGCCGAAACGGCTTGCTGAACCACCTCCAACGCCTTACGCGCCTCAGGGGTCAGTGCGCGAGGCAACTTTAGATCAGAGTCTCCTTTCAACAAATCATACAGAGGAGACAGCTGTGCGTTGGTTAATCCCAGATACGGACGTAACCAGGTGATGACACCTATCAATTTCTGAGCATCGTTCAGTGTCTTCACAGAATGCACAAATTGCACCTCCTGGTGACGGATTGTCCGTTCCAGAATTTTTACCCCTAAGTACTTCCAAGGTGGTTTTTGTTGAACCTTTTCTGGAGCCACCTGCAGTCCATGAGCATGCAAAGCATCGAGCAACCGAGGCTGAATCCTCAGCAGCTCATCCTGGGTGGACGCGGCCACCAAAATGTCGTCCATATAATGATACAGACACGCATCAGGGAACTGCTTGCGAACTCCAGACAAGGCACGGGCCACATACCACTGGCATATGGCAGGAGAATTACGCATGCCTTGAGGCAATGTCCTCCATTGATATCTCTGTGCGGGCTCAGCCTTGTTAATCGCTGGCACCAAGAAGGCAAATTTCGGTCTGTCATTGGGATGCAAAGGAATCGAAAAAAAACAATCCTTCAGATCCACAATGAGGACCGGCCAGCCTGCAGGAAGCATGGTAGGCGATGGCATGCCCGCCTGCAATGGTCCCATGCTTTCCATCACAGCATTGACCTTTCGAAGGTCTTGCAACAACCTCCATTTCCCAGATTTCTTTTTTATACAGAAGACAGGAGTATTCCAAGGACTGTTGGAAGGCTCCAGATGACCCTGGTCCAACTGCTCCCGCACCAAATTCCGAAGGGTGACTAATTTATCATCAGGGAGGGGCCACTGCTTCTCCCAAACGGGTTTGTCCACCAGCTACCGTATAGGAGGCGTAGGACACTCTGCGCCCTTCACTGCAGTTGCCCCCATCAAAAATCCGTCCCAATACGCACCCCCCAGGCAGACAGAACATCCCTCCCCCAGAGGTTGGCAGGAGTAGAAGTAACATGAGGCCTAACCCAGGCCATCTGTCCCTCTGGGTTCGTGATCAGCACAAGCTGCTGGGCCACGTAACATTGTGCCGTCCCTCCCAGGCCTGCGACAGATGTCCCCACTGGATCCAGGGGCCACTCCGAGGGCCAGGCGGCAAGGGAGAGAACAGTGATGTCAGCACCGCTGTCAAGAAGCCCACGGAGGTGGATTTCCGATGGTGTTGCACCAGGAACGGACAGGGTACACAGCATCTCGGGACGGTCCTTGGTGAGGACAGCAGTCCAGTGAACCTGAGGCGGCCCAGTGGATCCAAAACCACCAGCTCCACGTGACCAGTCAGCTGTCCTGCGAACAGAGGACTTAAAAGGCACAAGTTGAGCAAGCCGTGTCCGTTTTGGAATTGTGACAGGGGGAGTGGGTGTGGAAACCATGGCACAAATCTGTCCTGTAAAATCTGCATCAATGAGCCCCAAGTGCACAATGATGCCCTGAAGGGTGACACTGGATCTCCCCATAAGGAGAGCACTCATGCCCCCACCCAAGGGACCAAAGGCATCCAGGGGAACCTTACGTATCTCAGACGAGTCTAAGACAATTGTTGCTGCGGTGCAGACATCCACGCCTGCTGATCCGTGGGTGCTGGCTGCAAGCCGGCAAAGGAGACCTCCATCGGCACCTGGGTCTGGAGAGAAGCTTGTGTCTGAGCGCACCCCTCCTTTGCGCTCTGCCTCACGTTTCCCGAACCCGGTAACGCCTGGCCATTAGCATGAACGGTTGCCTTACAAACGTTGGACATGTGATTCGGCCTACCACACTGACCGCACAAGAACATGGGGAATTTAACCTTCTGCACCTTCTTCCCCCGCTTCCTGCTAGTCTGCGCATTCCCCTGCTGCAGCCGCCCGCCCTGCGGTGCTACCCAGACAGGCTGCACAGCTGCAGCCACAGCGGCCAACTTCCGACGTGAGGGGATGATGTTCGCACAGGCTTCTGCCATCTCCCAGATACTAGGATCACCAGGCATAGCGGCTATAACCTTATTACAAGCTTCATTACAATTGCACTTGACAAGGTTTGTAATTGTGACGTCCCTTGCCACAGGATCAGGCACCTGCCTCTCCACGGACGCAATCAACCTTGCCGCAAATACCATAAAAGGCTCATCATCCCCCTGGACAACGGTTGAAAACGGCTGTTCCGGAGCAGCCATTTCCAGGGTCTGCACAATCGCTCCCATGCCCAGCGTTTTACATTGCTGAAGCACAAGGGGATCGTATCCTACCTGCCCGTGAACACTCTCATAACGCTCTGTCCCCATTAGCATGTCAACAACAACTCCACGCCTGGGGTCCTCCGGTGCCAGCGCAGCATTCCGCCTCACCGCTTGGGCCGCCAGACGAGCCCACTTGGTCTCAAAAACACCAAATTGCACAGGTTCAAAAAGAGAGTGTGCCACACAACGGACATCGTGAGGTGTCAGCGTGTCCTTAGCAAGTCTCCGAAGAATGTGCATAACCTCAGCAGACCCCAAACCATGCTGAGCAACCGCTTCACAGAGTTCCTTCTCCAGCTTACATGCAAGGGGTTCATAAGTGTTATGAGTGACGCCCCTGAGCACAGGGAAAGCCTGGGGAACCCCTGGCAAAGCCACCGCACCTGCTGCGTCCCGATCCTTGGGCCCCCCAGAGACAAGAGAGAGTGATTGACCGGAAGCCGGGGCAACACCACTCATCCCTGAGCCCTCTGCAGCACCGGCAGAGCCAAAGGAATCCGCCCGCCGACCCTGCAGATGCCGGGAGGAGACAAGTTAATTCGTCTCGTCAGTCTTGGTTTTTGCCTCTGGCCAGAAACGTTCAGGGTACCTCAGACGCACGGTCACCCGGCACGCAGGAAGCGTCCAAATACCTGACGAGAGAGCACCATGGCCCCAGGCACCCACCTGTCTCCCTCCGGCCATGTCAGCAGCTGCACTAAAGGTAAACACCCCAGTCCTCTGCTGTGCTGCAGCTCCGGCAGGGGCCGCCTCGGCGGCCGCAGCTGCCAGCATGGCCCGCAAATCTGTCCCGGCGCCAGACGAGACCGGCGCGGCCGCGGACGAGACCGGCGCGGGGGCCCCATCCCCCGATACGGGGGCTGGGTGGAATGCCGAGGGAGGCACGGCCCGCGGAGCCGCGTCACTGCGGGGCGGCACAAAGGAGCCGGGCAAGCCCCCTATGAGAGCCCGCCCCAAGCCGCAAGGTCCCGCAGCGGGCACCGCCCCCACCGAGCGGAGAGGGACGGGCTGCCTGCCCACCGGAGCGGGGCCGGGCGGAGCACCGACCGACACCCCACCCCCGGCTGCCTTCACCGGCTGCGCATGCCCAGCAGGCTGCGCAGACCCAGAGGCGGGCAACGTCCCGCTCCCGACTGTCTCCACCAACTGTGCATGCCCAGCAGGCTGCTCAGACCCGGAGGAAGGCGAAATCGCCCCCCCCCCCGCTGAGGAACCCGACTCGGGGGCGGGGGAACCCACCCCCACCTCGCTCAGGGGGAATGTGGTGGACACACCGCAGTTCGGACAAGAGGTCGTCACCGCAGCAGCCTCAAGTCGGGGCGGAGGCTGACCCTTAAAGGCCAGGAAGGCACACAGAGAGGGCAACCCGTCCCCCGCCCCGCCACCCGCACAGGGCGAGGCGGGGCTAGGACGGCCCGCTGAATCCAAAGAGCCCCCTGGACCCGGGACCAGCTGGCTGTGAGCCCAATCCACCCCGGGCGGATAATGGCCACTCCCCAGCACACCGTTGTGGGGCAGGGAAGGGAACTCCACATCACCCAGGAGCTCAATCTCCTCCCCATCCACATCTGAGGTAGAAGGGCTTCCCTGGGAACTCCGAGGGGTACAAGAACCAGACCCCCGCCAAAGCTCTTCACATTTCTTCCACTGCACCAGCAGCAGTCCCACATCTACCATGCAATCATCAAAGAGGGCCTCCATGAGATGGATTCCCAGGAGAGACCACTCCTTCTTATTAAACGCCTTCACAGGATCCGAAGAAAAACCTCGCTCTCGGGCCCACAGAATCAATCTCTCAAAACCATCCCAGGAAACAGACACCTGTTTCAACTGCAGGACCTCCCTCCAGAGATCCAAAATGAGGGAATCATCCTGAAAAACCACAGAGGTTTCCATTGCCCCAAGAACAGCAGGCAAAACACCAAAAGGGGGGGGGGGGGGGGCAATTTCTCACCGCAACGCGCTGTTCCTATCTCAGCCTAGGCTGCAATACACTTCGGCGGTCACCAGATGTCGCCAACTGACATGAAAGAACACACACACACACACACACCACTGCTTTCAGGTGAAGGGAAAAAAGGGAAGTTTTTATTCTCTGACTCCACTATTTATAGTTTTACAAGAGTGACAGTGGATTGGAAGGTGACAGTGACACCTCTGCAATGACACTGGTCAAACCAACCGTCCATCAACTCTCTCCTCCTCCATAAAGGAATGAAAAAACAATGAGTTGTTTACAGAAAGTGTGTGGGAAAGTTCACTACAAGAATGTCATCATCAGAAGGCTTAGAAAATCCTAGAAAACCAGGGCGACAAAACATCCCTTGGTAACTGCCTTTGCTATATTACGTACTCCCATGCACATATGATCCCTTGGAAAGGGGTCACATAAGCCTTGTATTCCCCAATGGCTCAACTCATGTAACTCTGTCATCACCTTTCGGGCTGGAGCTTTATTTAAAATTTGCTGTCCATCAGAGGTCCACCATTCTCCATTTTCTTTTTGCTGTCCTCTCATCTTTTCTAACTCTCTTAATTCTTTCTCGTCAAAGATGGGTCTTTTCTTTCTCTACTAGGTGTTCCCTCTATCTTAAGAATTTTAACTGGACTTTCCTGTTCCAAAGCTACTTCATTCACTACTTGATCAGTTAATTGGTTTCCCTTTATTTCCAGGGTGTCCCCTTTTTTGATGTCCTTTTATGTGAAATTTGGCTATCTCTATTGGTTTCCTCAGGGACTCTAGTACTAATTTTCTTAGCTCTTCATCTATTAAATTTTTGCCCTGAGAATTAAGGTACCCCTGTTCTTCCCATATTTTTCAAATGTATGGGCAATCCCAAATGCATACCAGGAGTCGATACAGATTGTTCCTCTACCTTTTTCTAGTATATCGAGTCCTCTCTTCAGGGCATAGATTTCACAGCACTGGACAGACCAATTTGAGGGTAGCTTTCCCATTTCCTCAACTTGCATGTTCTGCCCATCTATGGTTGCATACCTTGAGACCTGTTTACTGGCTACCATTCATGATGATCCATCTGTAAATAAAATTCTCCCATACGGGAGGGGCTCATCTTCTACATCTTCTCTCACTTTAGTCTGCATTTCAATAATTTCTAAACAATCATGCTCCAGGTCTTTTAACAGCTCTCCCATGAGGAACTGGGCTGGATTTAAACATTTTGAAGTGACTAATTCGAGGCCCTTGGTACTTATTATGATGACTTCATACTTTAGTATTTGGGAGTCGGTTAGCCACTGAGGGGCCTTGTGACTTAAAACATCTTTCACATTGTGTGGGGTATGAACCCGGATCTTCCCCTTTCACGTTAGTTTCTGTGTGTCTTCTACTGGGGTGGCTGTTGCTGCTATCACTTGCACACAGGCTGGCCACCTTCTGGCTACTGGATCTAGTAACTTGGAGAGAGATGCGACCAGCTTCCTGCATCCTCCCCAATCCTGTGTAAGGACTCCGCAAGCTATCCCCTCTTCCACGTTTACAAATAGGTCAAAGATCTTTTTAAGGTCTGATAGGCTCAGTACAGGGGCAGAGGACAATTTAATTTTCCGAAGCTGTTCCTCGTCATTTGAGGTCCAGGTTACAAGCTCTGAGTCTATCAATTTCTCATTTAATTTAATACGTAAATTTAATACGTTTATTATTCTGAGGAAGACATAATCTGCAATATCCAAATAAACCTAATAATTTTCTAACATCTCTTTTGGTGTTTGGGGCAGGTATGGACAGAATTCCCAAAATTCTCTTGGGGCTTTACCTTTTATACCCTTGGCCGATTATATGTCCTAGATAAGTTGCTTCTTGTTCCACAAATTGCAGTTTCTTTTGTGATACTTTTAGACATTTTCCCCCTAAAAATTTAGGAACCATATGCTAGAACTTCTAACTTTATCTTGTTCTCCCCCTGATACAAGTAAATCATCAACATATTGTAAAATATGTACCCAATTCTCTGGTTTAAACTGTTCTAGGAGTTCTTTTAAAGCTTGCCAAAGAGATTGGGGATTCTGTAAACCCCTGAGGAAGATGTGTCCACCTTAGTTGCTGTTTTCTTTTCTTTTCAATGTCCTCCCATTCAAAGGCAAACCAGTTCCAGCGCTCTTCAGCCAGGGGACATGCCCAGAAGGCATCCTTTAAATCCATGACAGAGAACCATGCATGCTCCTTAGGTACTTGGATTAAAAGGATGCACGGGTTTTGTACTAGGGTTCCTCACAACCTTTCTTTTATTAACTTCTCTTGAATCTTGTACTAATTGATATCTTCCATCAGCTTTTCTCACCGCTAGCATGGGAGTATTATGTGGAGACATGCATGGTGCTAAAATCCTTCCTTTAACAGCTGGTCAATTACTGGGGCTGCTCCTTTCTTTCCCTCTGGGGAAATTGAATACTGCCTTGCCAGAATGGGGGAGATGTCTTTCTGCATCTCTACTTCTATTGGTGGCATATTCAAACAACCAATTTTTCCCTCCCCCACCCACAGGTTTGCATTGATTTCATCTCTGTCTCCCTTTAAGACCATTATTTGTACTACCGTTTTTCTTTCTTTTGGGATTACTCCAGTTACAAATTTGATTTGCAAATCATGTCCTAATAAATTACAATCTAACTTGGGGATATAAATGAACTGAGCTCGACACTCTCTTGAATTTCCTCTGATTTCTTCATCTTCTATAATCTGGGCCTCAAATGGTTCTCCTTTGGCCCCTCGTACTTTGCAGAGCTTTTTACCGACTGTGATTCCTGTTGGTATTTGAGTCACACATGACTTGTCTGCTCCGGTATCAACTAAAAACTCAAATTCATCATTCTGGGGACCAATCTCAAAATTTACCAAGGGCTCTTCTAGATGATTCATTAAATTCCCCAGAGCATAGAACCCTTGACACCCCTATTCTGCATACTTCTCATCTCTTCTTAAAATGTTCTCTAGAGTTTCTTGCTCCCAGGCTATGGCTTCATCTAATTGGAATTTCTTACAAATTCTCTTTAGGTGTCCTTTCTCTCCACAGTAATAACAATATTTGTCACTGGGTAGAGCCCTAGTCCCTTTTGGTCCAATAAAACCTTTGTCTCTTCTAAGTGATTCTACTGCCTGTATTTGTTGGCTCCCACACTTTCTCTGGCTATGGCTACCATAATTGTAGCTTTTATTTTTTGTCTTTTCTTCTTCTCTTCTTATATATACTCTTATGGCTTCTCCCAGCAGTTCATTAATATTTTTTCCTGCCAGTCCTCTATTCTTTCTAACTTTCATCTGTTATCTGGCCAGGATTTAGTTACACATTGTACCTTTAGAAGGACTTGGCCCGTCAGAACCCAGGACACCCTTCTGGGTGCCCTGGAGGACACGTGACCTGGCTGGGGAGTCCTGGCAGGAAGCCAAAGACACCTGGGATTATGATCTTAACCCACAGAGCAAATTACCAACCTTGTATGAAAAATTACAAGTCAGAAAAAGGTTTAAGTAGAATGATAACAAATCTGTCACAGGGTGTAAAATGGTATTTTGGGGATTTTTATACAGAGGTCTAGGAGGCAAGAGGGAGGGACTTGTGTGTTCTCCTGTTCTTCTTCCTTCTTCTTCTTAGCCTCCACCTTCTTGGAGATGGTGGCATTTTAGGATTGGTTTAGAGTAGAAGTAGACTGTCTAACATAGGTGAAAGGTATTGGAAAATAATGATAAATAAAGTACACGTAGTTCATAGCATAAAACGTAGACACCAGCCCTGGGATGGGGAGTGTGCCTCTGTCTGACCTGCTGAAAACATCTCGGCAGGCCAGAGAAAAAATGTTATAGATAAGAAACAATAAACAACCTTGGAAACCAGAGCCGAAGAATTCAGAGTCCTTCTTGGAAACACCAGGCTGGGAAAAAAGGATTCTCGGGGTCATCCCCGACTGTAGGGAACCCGAGATTGGCCTTCTGGGCTGTCTGGGTCCACATTAGAGTAAATCTGGAAGTTTTGCTTCAGCCTATTAAGCCATGTTGCTGGGGCCTCGTCTTTTTCCTGAGTGCTGTCAAACGCTAACCTGGTATTACTCCCTCTAGGGACTGATTCTTTTATCCCTCTGGTCATCAGGGACCTGTAATCTCTCATGTTCCTTCTCCCCTCTTCTTGATTAGGGTCCCAGTCAGGCTCCACTAAAAGCATTTTTTGGTCACCTGGGGGCCCAGGTTGGTTTTCTCACTCCCAAATGTTCATTTCTGCAGTTCTTATTAATCGAGTTTCTTCTGGGGAAAATAGGATGTTAAAGATGGAGTTCAGTTCTCCCCATGTATAAATATTAGGGCTAAAAATGGATCAATTTGATTTGCTATTCCTACTGGGTCTTCCACTAAATTTCACAATTCTTTCCTAAAGTTTCTATCTTCGGATGCAGTCAAGGGAGCATTTACAAATCCAATCTCACTGGCCACCCCGCCCATGGGAACTTCTCTGAGGGGGAACAATTTTTCCATTTCAGCCACTTTGGACCGGGTGTTACAACATCATCTGTGGAGGCTGACTGGTTAACTTCACTCTTGGGCATGAGATCCTGAGATGTTGTTTGGCTTCTCATTTGTGGTGGGGAGGCAGAGCAGGAACTTGCTGGTGAATAAGGGGTACATGATATGGTGTAGGTAAGGGGGCAGAAGTAAAAGGTAAAGAGAGTAAGGAGAGGGTTGAGGGGAAGGTGATGGAGGTATAACTGGGTTAGGAGGTGGTAAAGGAATGAGAGCTGGGAGAGGAGGAGGAATTGGGTCCGCAGCAAGAGGAATTCGAGGAAGGACTTGAGGTACTGCAAGGGTAGCAGGAAGGAAGTGGTCAAAGGGGTCCCAGTTTTTTTTCAGCCTTCCCAGCCTCTTCTTCTTCTTTTACTTTCCTAGCTTGCTTTCCCTCTTTTAAATGATAGACTCTTGTATTTTCCTCCTCTGAGGCGTACTTTAGCCAACAGGTGACATTCTGTACGTGATGGGCCTTTTGCAGGAACTTGTTGCCAAAAAGAGGTGCATCACCTTTGGAGAGAGACACAGGTAACTCAGGAAATATTTAAGGATGCTGTTAGGTCATGCAGAAAGAAAATTAGAGAGGTGAAAGCTTAAGGCTTACCCAGGCCATTTCTGTGAAGGATAATAAAAATGTTTCTATAAATACATTGATGGCAAAAGAGGTAAAAGGACAATCTCCATTCATTATTGGGGGAGATAGGGTTCCCAAATGTGAGGAAAATGCTGAGGTACTTAACCCCTTCTTTGCCTCATTTTTCAACACTAAGTCAACTTCTCCTCGGGAAAAGTGTTCTCCTGAGGTGGTGGATGGGCACAGGGAGCAGAACAGCCCCCTGTAATCCAGGAGGGAGCAGCTGGGGACCAGCTGAGCCACTCAGATGCTCACAGGTGTCTCTGGGAACAGATGGGATCCATCCCAGGGGGATGAGGGAGCTGTGGATGAGCTCCCCAAGCTGCTCTCCATCATTTACCATCAGGGCTGGCTCAGCAGGGAGGTCCCAGAGCACTGGAGGTGCCAATGTGACCCCATCCCCAAGAAGGGCTGGAAGGAGGAGCTGGGCAACTCCAGGCCTGTCAGCCTGCCCTGGGTGCCCAGCAAGGTTATGGAACAGATCACCTTGAGTGCCATCACAGGACACCCACAGGATGGCCGAGGGATCAGAGCCAGCCAGCGTGGATTTCAATATCTGCATTGATGATCTGCATGAGGGGACTGAGTCCAGCATCAGCAAATGTGCAGATGACATCAGGCTGGGTGTGAGTGTGGATCTGCTGGAGGGTAGGAGGGCTCTGCAGAGGGACCTGGACAGGCTGGATCCAGGGCTTAAATCCAGCAAGATGAGGTTGAACAAGTCCAAGTGCCGGGTCCTGCACTTTGGCCACAACAACCCCTGCAGCACTACAGGCTGGGGACAGAGTGGCTGGACAGCGGCCAGGCAGAAAGGGACCTGGAGGCACTGATGGACAGGAGGCTGGACATGAGCCAGCAGTGTGCCCAGGTGGGCGAGAAGGCCAATGGCTCCTGGCCTGGATCAGGAATGGTGTGGCCAGCAGGAGCAGGGCAGGGATTCTTCCCCTGCACTCGGCACTGGTGAGGCCACACCTCGAGTGCTTGTCCAGTTCTGGGTCCCCAATTCAAGAAGGCCATGGAGGGGCTGGAGCGTGTCCAGAGAAGGGCAACAAGGCTGGGAAGGGGTCTGGAACACAAGTCCTGTGAGGAGCGGCTGAGGGAGCTGGGGTTGTTTATCCTGGAGAAGAGGAGGCTCAGGGAGACAAGGCAATATCCGGGCACAGGTTGGACTTGATGATCTCCAAGGTCTTTTCCAACCTTGCTGATTCTGTGACTCTCTGGAACCACCCTTGGAGCAGTTGCAGGATGAGCCCTGGGCCTCCTCTTCAGCAGCTCCAGCAGCCCAGGTCCCTCAGCTTCTCCTGCCAGCCCCAAAGCCCATCCTGTCAGTCCTGCAGAGCCTCTGCAGCTTCTCCTCACTGCCCAGAATAGGGAGCCCCAGAGCCAGACACAGCAGCCCAGATGTGTCCCCTGGCCTGGGGTGCCTCTGGCAAGGGAGCAGCACCAAGCACTGCAGGAGCCTGCAGACAATTCCTGCAGTACTTGTAGGATGATCCTGCTGCCCAAGGGACGTTCCCATGGTGCCAAGTCAGGAATTGCAATGGGGAGTGGGGCCAGAGAGGAAAGGGCAAACAGGGATGGGCTGTTTGCAGGGGAGGGAACAGGGGTGGGCAAGAGGAAGAGATTTGGGGCAGTAGAGAGGAAAGAAAGCAAAGAAAGGGAAGAAAGCAACTGAGGCTAGGGCTTGAGGCTAGCGGTGCAGAGGGGGGATGTTGTTGGCAGCTCCATGAGGACGCTCTGGGACACTGCCCTGGGCTGTGCAGTGCACTGGGGATGGATCAGCCCCTGCTCTGCTGCTCCTTCCCAACTGCCCCAGGGCTTTTGCAGAGCCCCAGCCATGCTGTTTGCTCCCAGCCTGCCCACGGCCAGCCTGGGGATGCTCACAGGGCTTTTCTGTGCTGAGCATTGGCCTGGGCGTGTTCTTGAGAGAGCCTGGGCAAGGAGCCTGGAGCCCCCAGGCCCTGGCCTGAGGCATCAGCGCTGCCCCAGCAGTGCCCATAGCCTGTCCCTGCTGCAGCCCCGGCACTGCCACCCCCAGGGCTGTGCCCGGCCCCGAGAGCACTCAGGCCCTACAGCAACACCAGGGCCACCAGGGCAGCGGGGCAGGGCCACGGCAGCAGCACTGGCAACACCAAGTTGGCACAAACAAGGACATCACTTTGTAGAAAATATTTAAAATTTAAAGCAAAGATAAAGAACTTCCAAAATGAGACTTACATGAAGTATTGAAGATTGCTTTTATTACAAGTGATTTGCAGAAACTGGCCAGCAGTTTAGTGTTTCTGAAACCATCCAGTCATCAGTCTCCACACTGCAGCCTTGAGCTCCTGGTTCCTCAGGCTGTAGATGAGGGGATTCAGGGCTGGAGGCACCACCGAGTACAGAACGGACAGTGCCAGATCAAGGAATGGGGAGGAGATGGAGGAGGGCTTCAGGTAGGCAAATGTGCCAGTGCTGAGGAACAGGGAGACCACGGCCAGGTGAGGGAGGCAGGTGGAAAAGGCTTTGTGCCGTCCCTGCTCAGAAGGGATCCTCAGCACAGCCCTGAAGATCTGCACATAGGAGAAAACAATGAACACAAAACAACACAAACCTAAAGATGCACCAACCACAATGAGCCCAAGTTCCCTGAGATAAGATTTGGAGCAGGAGAGCTTGAGGATCTGGGGGATTTCACAGAAGAACTGGCCCAGGGCATTGCCATGGCACAGGGGCAGGGAAAATGTATTGGCTGTGTTCAGCAGAGCATTGAGAAAGGCACTGGCCCAGGCAGCTGCTGCTGTGTGGGCACAAGCTCTGCTGCCCAGGAGAGTCCCGTAGTGCAGGGGTTTGCAGATGGACACGTAGCGGTCGTAGCACATGATGGTCAGGAGGTAAACCTCTAATGACATGAAAAACACAAAAAAAAAGAGTTGTGCAGCACATCCTGAGTAGGAGATGTCTCTGGTGTCCCAGAGGGAATTGTGCATGGCTTTGGGGACAGTGGTGCAGACGGAGCCCAGGTCGCTGAGGGCCAGGTTGAGCAGGAAGAAGAACATGGGCGTGTGCAGGTGGTTGCTGCAGGCTACGACGCTGATGATGAGGCCGTTGCCCAGGAGGGCAGCCAGGGAGATGCCCAGAAGGAGGCAGAAGTGCAGGATCTGCAGCTGCCGCGTGTCTGCCAACGCCAGCAGGAGGAAGTGCCAGATGGAGCTGCTGTTGGACATTTGCTGTCTCTGGCCATTGGAAGCTGTTCATGGAGAAAAGTCAGTGAACGGTTAGGAGAAACTTCCAGCAAAATCAAAGCTTTTTCCCACAGACCCTTCTCCTCTAACACTCTGACACCCTTTATAATTTCCAGCAGATTTTCCTTCAGCTCCAAGTGTGGAGCCCTGGCTTCTGCTTCCTGACTGGGACTTCGGGTTCAGGGTAGGTACACACAGAGGATTTTACAGTTCAGCCTTGCTGTGCAGACATAGGAGAGGGACAGGGAGCTGTCCTCGTGTTCCTCTTTGAATCTCTGTTAACACAGAAGGCCCTGTCAGCATCTGCCCTCCCACTGACACAGAACAGGAATGGTAAAGTCTGTTTAAATGTACTAGTGTTATTTACAGCTTTTCTTCATCTCCCCTGCTGATTATTTTTGTATGTCAGAAACTCTCTGCATTTCTGCTACCCTCAGGGAGAACCGTGAGTTCTCTGAGGCAAGGTGGTGAGTGGAGAGGGAGGGAAGGAGGTCTGTCACCCTGTCCTGTTCCAGGATTCTCTGGGCTTTCACCTTTCCCAGACAGAGGATGATCACCCTCCCATGTTTCCTTTAAAAGCCATCCTGACATTGCTGAATGCAGATGGATCCCCACAGTCCACCAAATGTCCATCCCCTTCTCAAGGTCTCAGCCCCACATTTGTACCCAGGGACAGACAGAGCTCATTTCACCAACCCAAAAGCATTCTCTCATCATAGACCTTCTGTGTCTCACCGTGGGGCTTTTAGATAACACAGAGATGCTACAGGACAGGTTTGTATCCTGGAGGGAAGCTCAAAGCTTGGACTGAAATCTCAGGGATATTCCAGGTGTCCTTATGATGGCATTGGATTGAGGGAGATGCAGCTCCTTCTCTGGCTGCACTGACAGCATTGCCCAGAGCCGGGCACTGGGGCCAGCATCACCCTGAGCCAGCTGTGCCCCCTGCCAGAGCCCCCAGGGCCGGGCAGCTGCTCCCAGCCCTGTGCTCTGCAGAGGGAACTGGGCCCGGGGCTGCAGAGCTGCCCCACGGCTCTGCTGCAGCTCTGCCTGCACAGGAGGGGCTGCACACCTTGGAGCCCCGGCCCTGAGGGCAGAGGCTTGGCTGGGGGCACAGGAGGGAGGGGGCTTGTTCAGAGGGAGGGGCTGCACTGGAGGGGATCCTGTGGGCATCTCTAAACTCTCCCTGCCACAGCATTGCTGGGTTTTGTTTTCTCTCACTGCCCAATCTTCTCTCTGCTTCCTGGAGATTTCCCTCCTTCAGGTGTTTCCCTGTGCCTGATCTCTCCCTGCCAGCACTCACAGACCCCAAATCTCTGTGCCCTCTCCTTGGCCCTACAGAACCCTGCCTGTTTCATGGCCATGGCTGGGGCAGGTTCTGTCTGCAGCTTGGAGAAAGGACAGCTCAGACTGAGCCTCATGGGCCCAGCAAAGATGATGCTGGTGCTGTCCATGGGCAGAGAGGCTGCAAGGACAATAGGGATCTCCTGCGAATCTACGGAACACTAAAATAACAGTTCCAATGTCTCAGGAACTTTTAAAATGTCATAAATAATATTCATACCAATCTTTATTTTTCATCCCCCCACTCCCTGCCATTCTCCAATATTAGGAAACGGAATACAAAGTCTTTGGAAATGTCCTAATTTTTAATGAAATCCTTGTATTGGAAATATTTTATGACTGAACAGCATTCCTCAGCATGTCAAAGTTTCATGAGCATATCACCTCCCCTGCACCAGAAATATTCAGAGATTTACTCACAGAGTCTGTAGGCATTGGGATGTTCCAGCTTTAGGAGATGGCTCCAAGAGGTGCAGCTGCCTTGTCCTGCAGCCAGAGGTTCCTGTGCCAAGGGCTGGCAGTGATTGTGTCCCAAGCACTTCTAGGAACCTTCCCAGCCCTGACTGATTGAAGCTCTCTGTGCCTCTGTGCTGTGCCCAGGGTGGCTGCAGGCAGTGCCCCAGCTCAGCTGGGCTGGTAGAGGAGCTGCTCCTCAGGAGAAATGTCTTTATGAAGCTCTTCTTGGTTTGCCAGGAGCTGCCTCTGGGCCAGGAGCCCAGCCCAGCTCATCAGCACAGACACAGCACAAGGACATTAATGAGCCTCTAGGGCTTTGATGTTGTTTACATCAGACTCAGTCCCTGAGAGAGTCTTCAAAAAACTTCTCAAGAACTCAAACTTAAATTGAAAGTGTGAAGTTTCTTGAAGTTTTTATGGGTCCCACTGAGGGACACAACACAGCAAGTGTCCCCGGGTTCCACTTAGGGAAGAACCCTGGAGGCAGTGATGACAGCTGGGGACAAACAAGGCAAAGGTGTCTCTGGTGCTGAGCAAAGCTGGATGTGTTTGAGGAATGCCAAGGGCCAAGTGCTGAGCCCCAGCCCCTGGCCAGGCAGATGCTGTCCCTCCCTCCTTGCTCAGGGGTCTTGCCGGGATGGGCACTGGCATGTGGGCATGTGCAATGGCAAGGGCAGGAGCATGGGGCGGCCCCTGCCAGGCTGCTGAGCAAGGAGGCAATGAGGCCCCAGGCCTGCAAGGGTCACTTGTCCCCTCGTGGCCTCAGGCCCAGGGCCAGCAGCCATGGCCAAAGTGCTGCCCAAGTTGGCTCTGGCAGGGCTGTCTTGCAGCTGCTGCCCATCCCTGTGCCCTGTGCAGCCCAGGCTGTCCCACGGTGTCCCTGCCCTGCGCCTCTGTCCCTGCAGGCTGTCGGCATCCCCCGGCTGCCCCACCTGGCTGGGCCCTTCCTTTGCTGACAGCTCTGCCTCCTGCCTGCCTCTGCCTGCCCACACAAAGCCTGGGGCTGACCCAGGCTCCTTCTGGGGGCCATGTTGCACCCCAGCCCTGCCCTGGGAGGGAAATTCCTTTCTCTTTGGGTCCTCTCTGGCCCTCTACCTGCCCTTTGCATTAATTCTTTCTCTGTGTGTTCTCTACTATGTCAAAAGGAGCCACCATCTCTGAAACCACCGTTCAGTCCCTCCAAGGATTCTTCTCTGCTGTCCTCAGTCTCCACCCACTGAGCACAGAGCTCCACTGTCCCTATATTAGGCTCATGTGTTTGAGACCTCCAAACGCCACCTTGGGAGATCTCTCAGCCCTCTCCAAGGTATTGGCAAATGAAAAGATTCTGGTAATTGTCTAGGAAAATCACCTCAGGACAAGACCAGTCAGACCTTTGTGTCCTGGCTATTTTTGCCTTGGAGCAGTCCTTGGATAGATGGGATTTTTTAGGCCGAATTTCAGTTTTGACCATGGGCACTTCGATGTGAACAACGATTCTCTTCCATTGGAAGGAAAACAGAGGCCCGGTGTTTCAGGGGCAGATGAGCAGCAGCCACCAAGGACCAAGGCGAGCCAGACCTTTCTGGAATTGCAGCTTGTGCCTGAGAGAAATCCTTGGATACACATAATTTGGGAGATAGAATACAAGTTTTGGCCACTGGTCCCTTGATGAAAAGGCCGTTTCTTTTCCATCTGAAGGAAAGCAGAGAGCCCCAGGATTTGATGGTAGATGAGAAGCAGCCCCTGGGAGGCCAAGCCAGCCAAACTCGTCTCTTCTGGCAGCTTTTGATTCAGACCTATCCTTGGATATATGAAATTTAGGGGCCAGATCTCAAATATGGCCACAGCCCCTGGACGAGGAGACTGTTCTATTTCCATCACAAGGAAGGCAGAACGCCCCAGTGTTTCAGGGGTAGATGACAAGTGGCCATCAGAGCCCACAGCGCCAGCCAGAGCTGGCAGGTTTTGTAGGGGAGAAACCCTTCATATCGTGAATATTTTAGGAGGAGTAGCAATTTTGGCCATGGAGGAATAAGAAGATTCTTTTCCATAGGAAGGAAAGCCCAGAACCCCAGTGCTCCAGGGGCTGATGAAGTGCAGGCAGCAGAGACCAAGGCCAGCCAGACCTGTCTGTAATGGCAGCTTTTGTGTAGGGGCAATAATTGGATATCGGACTTCTGGTGGTAGAAACCCAATTTCGACCATGGGCACCTGGTGAAGGATGGTTCTTTTCCCTTAGGATGGAAAGGGCAGAGCCCCAGTTTTCAGGGCAGAATTCAGGCAACCACCAGAAGCCAAGGCCAGCCAGACCTGTCTGTACTGAGAGATCTTGTCTGGGAGAAAAAACCCTTGAAAGCAGGAATGTTGGAGGACAATGACCAGTTTTGGTCATGGGTGCTTGTGCAGGAGGGATATTTCTTTTCTTCCATAGGAAGGAAAGCACAGAGCCTCAGTGTTTGAAGGCAGGTGAGACCCAGCTCTCAAGAAGACAAGGTCAGCCAGACGGGTTGTAATGGCAGCTTTTATGTGGGAGAAATCCCTGGATATTGGGAATTTTGGAGAGGGAATCCCATTTTGGCCATGGATGCTTGAATGAGAAGAGCAGTTCTTTCCCATTTGAAGGAAAGCCCAGAGCCCCAGGGTTTCAGGGGTACAAGAGAAGAGACCCTCGACATGCCAAGGGCAGTTGGACCAGTCAGGCCAAGCCAACCAGACCTGTTCCCTATTTTCTTGTTTCCATGGGGCCCTGCAGTGTCACAGTGGTGGTGTCATATTGGATCCTTGGTTCCATGAGGCCCAGATGTGTCACTCTGGCCTCTTGTTTCCATGGGGCTCCAGTGTCACAATGGTCCCTGGCTTCCATAAGGCCTGGCAGTGTCACAGGGGCCTCCTTGGTGCTGCAGTGTCACAGTGGACCCTTGGTTCCATGGGGACTCTCAGTGTCAGAAGGGTGTCCTTGGTTCCATGAGGCCCTGCAGAGCCCCTTGATTCAACGAGGCCTCCAAGTGTCATCATGGCCTCCAGGATTCCATGAGGCCCCACAACGTCACAATGGACCTTTGGTTCCATGGGGTCCTACACTGTTCCATGGATCCTTAGTTCCATGGGGCCCTGGAGTGTCACAATGGCCTCCTTGGTTCCATGGTGCCACACAGTGTGACAACTGCCCCTTGGCCTGCCAAGACCCCACAGTGTCACAATGTTTCCTTGCTTCCATGAGGCCTTGTAGTGTCAGAATGGTCTCCATGATCCCATAAGGCCTTGCAGTGTCACAACAGACCATTGGTTTAATGGAGCCCCATAGTGTCATTATGATCTCTTTGGCTCCACAAGTGTCTGAAGTGCCACGATCGACCTTTGGTTTCTCAAGGCCAACAAGTGTAAAAATGGCCTCCATGGTTCCATAAGACTCTGCTGTATCACAATGGCTCATGGTTCCACAAGGCCACAGAGTTTAAAAAGGGACCCTTGGTTCCATCAGGCCTTGCTGTGTCACAATGGACTTCTGGTTCCATGAGCTCTCACTCTGCCAGCAGCAGTCTCCTTGTTGCTGCAGTGTCACCATGGACCCTGTGTTCCATGAGGTTTCACAGTAGAACACGGTCACCTTGGCTCTGTGAGGTTCGGCAGTGTCACAATGGATCCATGGTTCCACCAGGCCTTGCTGTGTCACAATGGCCCCTTGGTTCCAAGAGGTTTCTCAGGGTCACAATGGTCTCCTTGGATCCACAGTATCACAATGGACCATTGGTTCAATGAGGCCCCAATGTGCCAAAATGGATTTTGGTTCCATGGGGTTCTGCTGTGTCACCATGTACCCTTTGTTCCATGAGTTTGCACAGTGTCACAGCTGACTCCTTGGGTCTGTGAGGCCCCACTGCCACCAAATCTCTGAGATATCCAAAAAAGCCTCCTTAACAGTCATTTGGTATTTCAGAGGGAATCATGCATTCAAGCTTTAGGTCCAACATGGAATAACTCCTAACCCTATGTGGACATGGAATTCTACCAGTATGTTGCTTATATACAGTCCCTAAATGTGAATTACAATTTACCCACTTCCATAAAATCAAACCCAACTTTCCAGATTCACTCCTTGTTTTCTCTATCCTTGCACCCTTGTACCAGATGTCTTCTTCTTCTCTTCCAGCCATCCTTGCTGGGAAAGCAGCCCCTTCATGCCTTGTTCTTTGTTGAAAGTTCTCAGGCAGGGTAAACATGGAATGAACCCTTTTGGTATCAGCCCCAGGCTTTGTGTGGGCAGGCAGAGGCAGGCAGGAGGCAGAGCTGTCAGCAAAGGAAGGGGCCAGCCAGGTGGGGCAGCCGGGGGATGCCGACAGCCTGCAGGGACAGAGGCGCAGGGCAGGGACACCGTGGGACAGCCTGGGCTGCACAGGGCACAGGGATGGGCAGCAGCTGCAAGACAGCCCTGCCAGAGCCAACATGGGCAGCACTTTGGCCATGGCTGCTGGCCCTGGGGCTGAGGCAGGAGCAGGAGACAAGTCACCCTTGCAGGCCTGGGGCCTCATTGCCTCCTTGTCCCTGCTCAGCAGCCTGACAGGGGCCGCCCCGTGCTCCTGCCCTTGCCATTGCCCATCCCCACATGCCAGTGCCCATCCCAGCAAGAGCCCTGAGCAAGGAGGGAGGGACAGCATCTGCCTGGCCAGGGGCTGGGGCTCAGCACTTGGCCCTTGGCATTCCTCAAACACATCCAGCTTTGCTCAGCACCAGAGACACCTTGGCCTTGTTTGTCCCCAGCTGTCATCACTGCCTCCAGTGTTCTGCTCTAACTGGAACCTGGGGACACTTTCTGAATTGAGTTCCTCAGTGGGACCCATAAAAACTTCAAGGAACGTTGGAGTGTAAATTTAAGTTTGAGTTCTTGAGAAGTTTTTTGAAGACACTCTCAGGGACTGAGTCTGACGTAAACAACATCAAAGCCCTGAGAGGGTCATTAAAATTTTCCTAGTCCAATTATGGAGAAAGAGTTCAAGGACCTTGTAAGAAATACACATTCCTATTTTAAAGGATGTATTTTATTTTATTGCTCTTTAGAACAGAGGTGATTGCAGCATTCTGTGATTGATATTGACCCAGGGTCTCTCCTCAGCAGCTCTGGCCTGCTCACAGAAGTTGTGCCTTGAGCTCTGACCCATTGTGGACAACCTTGCTCCACATTGCCCAGCCCCATCCTGTCTGTCCTCACTCCCCTGGGACCTGCTGTGCTTGCAGAGCTGGCTGCACTCAGCCTGAGAGGGGTTTTCCCTTTTTGGGGATTTTTTTAAGCAATCTGAAACTCCTGAGTTTCCCCAGTGCAAACAGACACACTGCTCAGGTGTGTGCCAGCCCCAGGTGCCACCAAAGGCACTGAAGAGCTGCCCTGGGCCAGCTGTGAGGGTGGATCATCAGCCCAAGCTGCACTGGGCCCCTGCAAGGGGCTGTGGCCATGGGCACTGCACTGACCCCACTGCTGGATTTGGCTGCCACGGCCACCGTGAGAAATTAAACTGTCCTTGGAAACACTGGGGAGGACTGGGCATACTGGGAACACTGGGAACACTGGGAGACACTGGGACATACTGGGAGTGACACTGCAGGATACTGGGAGAAACTGGGGACACTGGGGATATTGCAGGGAAGACTGGGGGACACTGGGGCATCCTGGGGATGACATTGGGAGGAACTGGGAACGACTGGGAATGAACTCGGGTGTGTTGGGATAGATTGGGCTGCACTGGGAGGAACTTGAGGCGCACTGGTGTTGAACTGGGTTCTACTTGGGATGAAATGGACTTTACTGGGGTTATACTTGTCTGTACTGGGAATGAACTGGGCTGTAGTGGAAGGGACTGGAGGAGGGTGATTTGGCTGTTCCCACCTACAACGCATCCCATTTGCCGAGGCTCCCGCCCATCAGCAGTTGGAGCTAATCAGCACCTGGGATCCCAGTCTTGGGGCAGTGCCTAGATGGGCACCATATTTCTTTTTGCTTACATCTCCCATCATGCCTCGCGGCCGGATACAGCCCCACTGGAGCTGGGACTACAACTCCCGTAATGCCCTGTGCTCCAAAGAACATCAGGATCCGCCCCCATATGTCCCATAAGTGTCCCCCAGAGCCTCCAGGATCCATCAGTGCCCCCTCAGCGCCCATTTGGGACCCCCCCAGAAGCGTCCCCGGATCCCCCGAGTGATCCCAACCCCACAGATGCCCGGTACAGCCACTTCTTGGAATTCATCTCCTCTCATCCCCCGCGGTCCCAGAGCCCCTCAGAACACAGTCCCGCGCCTAAAACTCCTGCTGTGACCCATGCCCTAAGGAGCCCGGTTACAGATCCCAGACCTCCTCCCAAAGGCTCCAAAGACGTTTACGTTCCCCTCGAGGCCCTCAAGTCGCGGTTCGGACACAAAAGTGGCCCCCAAGAGCCTTCTCTGACCGCCAAATATCGTGTTCGAGCCACTTTCGGGACTACAGCTCCCATCATGCTCCGCGGCGAATGTCCGGCGCTATTCCAGCCGGGACTTTATCTCCCGTCATGCCCTGCGCCCCACCGAGAGCCATTGCAGCTTCGGTACGAATTCCCGTGATGCTCCATGGCCCCGTTAAACCTTATGATACCCGCGCCTACAACTCCCACAAGCCCCCGCGCTCCAGACAGCCCCGTTCGAGCCCCCTTCCATCCCCCCAGGGCCTGCCCAGACCCCAAAAGGCCCCAAATTCCCCTCCCTGACCTCCAAGGGCCCCCCTGGACCCCTAAGAGCTGCCCTGGACCCTGAACTGTCCCTCAGAATCCCTGAGTGCCCCTCCAAGTGCCCACCCGGCTCCCCCAAGTGTCCTCCAGACCCTCAAGTTCTCTCTGAATTCCCTGCCCAGACCCAAAACTGCCCCAAATTTGTTCCCGAAACGTCTCCATGGACTCCAAGGTGCCCTCACCCTCCCTCCCCCCCGGCCCTGTATTGTTAAAAGTATTTTAAGAAGATGGCAAAAAGAGTACAAATGTATCTAATTACCAGAAAGAGGAATAAATAAATTACTGCTAGAACTTAATTATTTAATGAAGGTGTGAAAAACCCCAATCACTTGTTTTTAAAATTTTAAAAGTTTAATACTAATATAATGGTTATAAACATAGTAGTACAATTTGAGTAATAATAATTTGGACAATTTGAATTAGGATAATATGAGACAATAAAGAGAAAGTTACTGACATCCAGGTACCTTTTTCTGGGCAGGACGAGCCCAGTAGAGGACACTCGTTATCAAAGGATTAACCCTTAAACCAATAGCCCGTTGCATAGTCATAGACTTCATACATGATGCATAAATTCCAGTCAAATACAGGATTCTATCTGGTCATCATCAAATTCTTCTTTCTAATCTGAACAGAGCCTTTGAGGCGGGAAGAAGTTTGTTTCATCTGATAAGAGGGCAAAAAATTCTTTTTCTCTGAAATATTTAGGTGTCCTGGGGCTGCTATGTGCTGTGAGTACCTCATTCCGTTCTTAAAAATCCCACTAACATAGTTCCTATTTTAACTACAAAAGCTACCTTTTAATTACAAGACTACATTAAGTATTAAAATGTTAATACAGCACTACTAATCAAGAAATCAAAATACATGTGCTAAATAGCTGCATAGAGCCATATAATATGCACTTTTAATAAAGGGAATTGTCTTACTTAGAAATATTGAGCATTAATTTTCTTGGCTACCAAAAATGCCTTGATTTTTTCTATATAAATATAAAGACTAGGTAATAAAAACCAATAGTGTAGTTATAAATATAAATACATATAATAAATATACAAATAATAAAATATTAACATAAAAAAATGCATTACAGAATAAAAATTAATAAATTGCATGAACATTTTTGGATGTTTTGGGATCTCAGTGAGGTTGGGGGTGCAGGCCAGGTTGTCCAAACAGGCTCAGCCTGCAAGGGGCTCATTCCTATCCAGGCCCAGACCTCCTAAGGAGACATTCAGCATCCAGATCACTTGGGGAATGCTTCTGTCACCTCTTCAATGAACTGAAAAATAATAAAATGCACCCTTGATTAAAAACCAATCAGGAAGTGCATTTTGGAATCTCCCTCCCGAAGACAACTCCAAACTGACTCCAGTCACTGCACAAGCCCTGGAAACTCAAAGACAATGGAAGGGAGACAAAGAACTCCTGAGGCCTTTCTGTATTTTAATCAGCCCCATGCTGGATTTGTGGCTGGCTCCAGGAGCCTCAGGCACACAGAGAAGGATGAAGAAGCTGCTCAAGGAGTCAGCAGCAAAACTCCAAGTGTCTTGGAGCATGGCTGGGCCCCAGTGAGGGCAGGGAGTGCCAAAGGCTGCCCAGGGCCTGGTGAGAGCAGATCCTTGAGGCCAGGATTGCAGGGAGCCACAGGCTCTGAGCAGGGAACTGCAATGCTGAGCAAGGCCTGGCTTGGCTGGGGGAAGCAGAAAGGCCAAGCCCTGAGCCCAGCCTGGGCCAGCAGGGCCTGTCCCTCATGGCTGCCTCAGGGCTCTTGGTGGGCCAGGGGGATGTGAGGGGCAGCAAGGACAAATGGCATCAACCTGCAGCCCCTGCCAGCTGTGATAAATAGGGCCAGGAGACCAGCTCCTTTAAAAGGCCTTTATTAAAGTCAGCTCTGGGTGGGGAACCCAAGGGGTTGTGCACACCGCCACTGCTCCCACTAGACAACGCTGAGGAGGAGGAGTGCAGCTTTGTCTTTTGGCACATCTGGGGCTTCCGTCCTCACAAGAGTCCTTAGGAAGGTGATGTTGGCTCGTAGTCCAGGGGTATCTTTCAAGCTGGGTACTATCAAAGTTATGGTGACAGGACAGAATCCAGCTCTGGTCTAGAGTGGGTGACTTAGTGTGGTTCTGGTGGGTTAAAGTCAAAGTTTATGCGCTGGTTTGTTGTTTTGAGAGGGTTCATATAGTTCCCACAGCCTTTCATTTGAATTCAGTCCGGGTGCAAGTCCTCCGGGGAGCAGGGGAGCCGGGGAAGTGGTTCCCCACGGGAATGGATACAAATCCCAGGTGAGAGGGAAAGGGGTACAAATACAGAGTATGACGGGGAGAGATACAAATACAGGGTAAAATAGTAACATCTAACAGCGGCAACTAAAGGCAAGTCTTAGAATTCTAACATTCAATGTTTAGCAGCAGAGTAACATGGGGTACAAATAGAGAGTATGACGAGGAGAGATACAAATAGAGGGTAATATAGCAACATTTAACAACGGCAACTAAAGTCAAGTCCTAGAACTCTAACATTCAATGTTTAACAACAGACCAACACTTCAAATTAAGACCTTATCAACTTCATTTACATCAACTACCAATTGCTACTCTGAAAAAGAGCTGTCATCTCCAGGATTTTCATTCCTCACAATATATCCCCTCTTTCTTTTTGATCGAGTTTAAGCCTGCATCAATTTGTAATTTCTGTTTCGTGGACATAAAACTTCTGTAATTTCTGATACTGGTCATAAACTCTTTTAGCTGTTTTATGTTCTCCTTCTTGACTTTCAATCATCATTATTTTGGCTTGAGCAGTTGTTTCTGAAACCTCTGTACTAGCTTGAATTGTAGATGATATCATCTTATTTAAACATGAGAGTAGGCAAGGTAAGACTATTAAACTTATTAATGCCGCCACTACTATAAAGATTACTTTCTTCCACCATTTCCCTTTAAAAGACCAAAAATCATCCCACCAACTGGTGACTATTAGGGGAGTCCACTCCTGATTTCCCACATATGCTATTTTTCGTATTTCTGTTGAGATGTTTCTTATTACCTCACTTCTATCATCGATTTTCAGGCAGCACTCTGATGAATTAAATTTTACACATATCCCTCTTTCATTGGCTACTAAGTAATCAACTGCAAGTTGAATTTGGTAGATGACAGTTCTAGTTTGGGCCAATTGGTAATTAATATGGTCAAGGACAAGTGATGTTCTGTTGGGCGCTACTTCTAGTACTGCCTGGAGTTGAATGATCCTACTGAGCATGTAAATTGGAGTACAGTATCCCCAGGATCCATCCTGAGCCCAAGTTGCAGGTCCATATGTGTTAATTATCTCTTCTGCTGTCCAGATTGTTCCCTTCCAGGTTTGTTTTCCCCCCAGGTCAATTATATTCCTCTTTTTCCAGTTAGTTTTTCTCAAATTGTCATACAATGGAACCTCTAAACTTGACCCTGATTCCTTTAGCAATAGAAAGAAAGCAGGTTTGATGACACCTATAGTGCAGCTTCCCATCCAGTCTCCTGGAAGAGTAGAATAGGCTGTGTTGCCACAAATCCAAAATAGATGATCGGGGGCTTTCCAAAAGATGTCTCGGACTTCCCAGGGGTATTCTCAATATTTACATATTTGTCTTATTCCCCAAAAGGGGTTTACCCCTTTTTCTGCATATTTGTGCAGCCTATAGCCTTCAGGATAAATGCACCCCTTTTCCTTTTCCCAGTGGACCATTATTGATTTGGCTCTTGGGGAATCCATCTAGCATTTAAGTATTCAATCTTTAGATACCTCTTGCATGCCATCTTTCCCACTGGGGTATTATATCTCTTCCCTGCCCTTATTATGCATTCTTCCCCAATTACTTTAGATTTTAAGTCCCATTGTTCTTTCCTTCTTTGTCCTAAAATGTGAGGTTTCTGTCCTGATTGTTCCCACCTTAGAACTTCTAATGGTCCTAAACTAATTCCCTCCCATGGCCAAATTTCTGTCATTTTAGTACTCCCACCGACCCAGCAGTTGGTTGTGGGATCTCAGCACCTCAGGATGGAGGTGCAGAGTGGCCGAGAACACCCTTGGGGGGCTCGGGAGTCCTGGAATGTTGCCAGAAGTGTCTGGTGGCTGGACTTTGATCCTACACAGGAGACGACACCTGTATGAGGATGGGAGGATCTCACTGGGATAAATGGTGAAGGGATAGGTTAATTAGAGTGTAAAACACAGGGTTTAGGATTTCTGTACAGGGGGGTCTAAAGAAGTAAGATGGAGGAATTGGGGCGTGTCCTGTCCTTCTTCTTCTTCTTCTTGGCCTCCATCTTCTGTGGTGATGGTGGCACTTTGGAATTGGTTATTACTAGAAGTGCACCGGTTAATAAGGGTAGAAGGTATTGGGGAAAAATGATAAAACTTCGGGTATAAAGATAAGTGACCGCCCTGAGGGCTTGCAGAGTGTGCCCATGGCTGACTTGCTGTGCAGACCTCTGTCGGGCTGAAAGAAAATCTTTTAGATAAACAATTAATAAACACCGAGACCGAGACAAGATCAGAAGTCTCTCCTCGTCCTTTGAAGCGCCGGGCTGTCCAAGGCCACCCTGGGCCTTTCCAGGCCACCTAAACAGCCGAGAAACCGACAAGAGTGGCATCCCTGAGCTATCTCCGGTCATAAATCAGCCGGGCATGAAACCGACAGTTCGTTAGATTTAGTTCCTTACTAATTCTTTCAACTAGGTCTAGGAATAGGTTCTTCCCTAAGGGCATTTCTATTTCATCCTTTTTGGTGGTTACTGTTAATTGTCTTTCCTTTATTTGATCTTTCAGTCCTTCCTGATTACTTTCATGCTCAAAACAAAACCAAGTTTTTCCTACGGGGCATTCTCCAAGTAAGCGTTGCCTAAATAAGGTAGTGCTTCTCGCAATCCAATAGACTTTCCCGTCCTCTTGACACGTAAATAACTGGGAGTAGTTAAAAAATAAGGATTTACATTGGTGTGAACCCTTATCAGTGACCCAAGGTTCTCCCCATCATGTAGGGGGTGATAGTACATGGATTTTCTTTACTCCCTATACTTTCCATGAATCGGAATAACACCAGTCCTCCCAAGAGTCCAGTATGAACCATTGACATGATCTCACCTGGCCTTGCCTTTTAGGACTGGGGAACTTTCTCCCTTCTCTTTCCTCCCACTTTCTATCAATTTAATAGCTCCCGAGGAATGTTCTGTAGGAGAGTAGGTTTGAAACCCCCAGGGTTTTCCTTGGAGAAAAATAGATTATTAGAACTCTATTGGTGATATAACCTTTTGAACTTAACTATCATACTAACATTTAATTCTTATAACTCTTCAACTTGTAACCTTGAACAGTTTAAAAGAGATGGAGGAACCCATTCTCTATATTCATGATAATATATGAAATCTTTACACCAAATGGTTAACAAAATGTTCACTCTAATCTCTAATCCGATAATATCATAATATACTCCAAAACAAATGAAGGCTCCAACACAAACGAAAAATTCTACATTCCTAAGTCAACAACAAAAACAATGAATAATAATGACTTGAATAAAAAGTATAACAATTTTAATATATTAGTCTCTTGTACTTTTATCAGTCTTTCTAAGCAACCTTTGGTCTCTTTCTAAAGGTAACTTTGAGATTGTCCGAGTTCGGGATTGCAACCCACGTGGAAGCGTCTGTAGCTGGTGCTGTTGGATCCAGTCTGCTGTTTGGGGGGGTGGTACCGGTCCTTTGACTGGAGTGATGTGAGTCCAGTCTCTTTCTCATGTCCTTCCTGCAGTGTGCATCATGAGTAATACCTGGAAGGATCCTTCAGATTTTGGAGTTAATGGGGTATTGCTCCATGACTTCATTAGTACCCAATCTCCCGGACTTATTTGGTGCACATCTGTATCAAGGGGGGAAGTTTGGGGAAGATATTCTCTTTTTCTCAGAGTCTCTAGGGTCTTTCCAATGGTTTCTATTTACTTTCAGGTAGCTGTTTCCCCTTCTAAATAGTGCCCACTACTATACGGAGTCATTAAAAATGGGAGTCCAAACATCATTTTATAGGGCGGAACCCTATAAATGATCAGGGTCCTGTCCTGATCCTTAAAAGGGCAAGGGGTAGACATTTGAGCCAGTTCATCTACATTTCTGCAATTAATTTTGTTAATATATTTGTGAGGGCTTTATTCATTCTTTCTACCCTCCCAGAGCTCTGGGGATGCCATGGGGTATGTAATCTCCATTTTATTCCTAAAGCCTCAATTATTTTATGTAATACTTGTGCGATAAAGTGTGGTCCCCTATCTGAATCAATATTGTTCACCAACCCGTACTGGGGATTGATGTTAGAATTCTAAGATAATCTTGGCTACTATTTCCACTTTTCTGGTCTCTTTTCTAGTTGGAAAGGCTTCTACCCAATGAGTAAGGTGGTCAACTATTACCAATAAGTGATTGCAACTCTGTACAGGGGGCATTTCAGTAAAGTCTATTTGAATGTTATGGAATGGTCTTTGGGCTAATTCTCTTCCCCCTCATGTGGTCTGCCTCATCACTTTTTGATTTAGTTTTTGGCAAATTAGGCACCCCTCAGTTACTGCTTTTGCTAACTCATGTATTCCGATACATAAGTTTTCTCTTAAATAGTGATCACATAACCCTTGGACTCCCCAAATGGGTTAATTCCTATATCTCTGTTAACATTTTCTGGGCTAGGGCTTTATTTAAAAATTTACTCCCATCTGGTGTCAACCACTCCCCTTGGTTCCCCCCATGCATTTTTAATTCTTTTATTGCTTTTAGTTCTTTCTCACTGAATACTAGTTTTCCTTTCCTTTCTTCGCCTAACACTTTGTTTAACCTGAGTAATTTCACTGGCTCCCCTGGGTCTAATGCTGCCTCCTTAGCCACTTGGTCAGCTAACTGATTCCCTTTTTCCTCGATGGTATCCCCTTTCTGATGTCCCTTAACATGTACCACTGCAATCTCTGCAGGTTTAGGTAGAGATTCTAATATTGATCTTATCAGTTCTGTGTGCACTAAGTTTTTTCCTTTGGAGTTCAGATACCCACGTTCCTCCCAAATCTTTCCAAATGTATGAACTATGCCAAAGGCATACCATGAGTCAGTGTAAATTGTCCCTTGGCCCCCTTCCAATAAGTCAAGTCCCCTCTTTAAGGCATAGATTTCACAACACTGAGCTGACCAATTAGAAGGCAGTTTGCCCTTCTCGGTAAATCTCATGTCTTCCTTTTCTGTAGTTTCAATTATTGCGTATCCAGACATCCTTTTTCCCTCCACTACTCTCGAAGACCCATCAGTAAATAATTTTATTCCATAAGGTAGAGGTATCTTTTCTAGATCTTCCCTAACTTTTGTCTGAAAGTCCACTAGTTCCAAGCAGTTATGCTCTAGTTCTAATAATGGCTCTCCAGAGAGAAACTGTGCTGGATTTAGGGTTTTAGAGGTTACCAGCTCTAGGTTATCAGCATCTATTAAGATTATTTCATACTTTAATACTCTGGAGTCAGTAAGCCACTTCTGGGCTCTTTGGCCTTAAAATTGTTTTTAGATCATGTGGTGTATGGATTTTTATTATACATCGCAGGGTGAGTTTTTGAGTCTCTTCAATTAAGGTGGTTGCTGCAGCAACTGCTTGAATACAGGTGGGCCACCCCCTAGCTACCGGGTCTAGCAGTTTGGAGATGTAAGCAATTTGTTTCTTACAACCTCCGCACTCTTGGGCTACCACCCCATATGCAATTCCTTTTTCGGTATTTACAAATAGGTCAAATTCTTTTTCCAGATTGGGCAAACTTAGGACGGGTGCTGAGGTTTGTTTATCTTTCAAATTATTTAGTTTTTTGTCATCCTCATTTCTCCATTCTACTGGGTCAGTGTTTACTAATTTGTCATATAAAAATTTTACACTTTGGGTATATTGGTCTAACCATAACTTACAGTACCCAAATAAGCCTAATAGTTTTCTGACATCTCTCTTAGTTTTTGGTGCTGGTATGGATAGTATGCCTGAAATTCTTTCAGGACTTAATTTCTTATATCCTTTCCCAATTATGTGTCCCAGATAAGTAACTTCCGCTTCCACAAGCTGCAATTTATTCTGAGATACTTTTAAACCCTTTGCTCTTAGGAAATTTAAAAGGCGTATACTTGTTACCCTGACATTATTCCGTTCCTCTCCAGATATTAATAAGTCATCTACATATTGTAGAATTTGTACTTCGCTCTCAGGGTTCAATTGTTCTAGAAGCCCTTCTAAGGCTTGCCCGGAGAGACCTGGGGACTCAGTAAATCCTTGGGGTAGGCACGTCCGCCTTAATTGTTGTTTCCTCCTCTTCTCTGGATGTTCCCACTCAAACGCGAACCAATCCCTACATTCCTCAGCAAGAGGACATGCCCAAAATGCATCTTTTAAATCTATAATAGTAAACAAGGCATGATCCCTTGGGATCTGAATCAAGATGGTGTAGGGATTTGGGACCACTGGATGCCTGGTTATAGTTCTCTTATTTTTCTTCCTTAACTCTTGGACCAATTGGTATTTTACATCTGCCTTCTTGATTGCTAAAATAGGGGTGTTGTGGGGAGACATACACGGCTCCAGGATACCTTCCTCTAATAGCTGCTCAATCGCAGGGGTCAGTCCCTTTTTTCCCTCAATAGACCTTGGGTATTGCTTTACTTGAACGGGAGGAATTCCTTTTTGCATTTCAATTTTTATTGTGGGATGTCTAGATAGACCCTCTTTCCTTCTCCTGCCCAAACCTCTGGGTTTATCTGCTCTGTATCTCCTGATGTCAATTTCATGATCTGGACTATCATTCTCCCATCCTTTGGGATAATCCCCACTCCTAATGAGACTTGTAGGTCCCTTCCCAGTAAATTACTTTCTAGATTAGGTAAATAGATAAAATCAGCCACACACTGCCTTCCGTTTCCTTTAATTTCTACGTTTTCAGCTATGGAGGCTCTAAATGGTTTTCCCTCTGCTCCCATCACCTCACAGACCTTTCTCCCAGTCGTCACTCCTGCGGGTAATTCCTTTATACTTGATCTATCTGCTCCGGTATCTGCTAAAAATTCAAATTCCTCACTTTGGGGACCAACTTCAAAGTTTACCAGAGGCTCTTCTTGATGGTACATTGGGTCCCCTAGCATGTAAAGCCCCTGACACCCCTTGTTGTTATCCCTCAGGAGTCTCTCAAGAGCCTCTTGTTCTTTTACCATTGCCTCATCCAAAGAGAATTTATTGCAATCCCTTCTTATGTGTCCTATCCCTCCACAATAATAACATTTCCTGTCGCTCAAGGGTGCCCCTGGTCTCTTGTTTGTATCCACCCATGGAGGTAGTATAGGTTTATCTTTGGGTGTTTCAAAGGAGGACTTTCGTCCATTTTCACTGATTCTCGATGGTTGTCCCTGCTGATCTCTTTACCCCTAGACTTTCCCTGGCTACAGCTACCATGATTCTAGCTTTAGCTTTAGTTTTCTTCTCTCCTTAAATATATCTTTAAAGCTTCCTTTAACAGTTCATTTTTTCCCTTCTCCTGCCAGTAATCCATTTTCTCTAACTTTCTCCGTATGTCCAGCCATGATTTTGTAACAAATTGCACTTTTAGAAGTACTTGGCCTTCAGAGCTATCAGGATCTCTATTGGAATATAATTGGACGTTCCTCTTTAATCTCTTAAGCCAAGTAGCTGGGGTTTCATCCTTTTCTTGCATGCTATCAAAAGCTAGTTTTGTGCTATTACTTTGGGGAACGGATTCCTTTATTCCTCTAACCATCAGGGACCTATACTCTTCCATGTTCCTTCTATCTTTCTCTTCATTAGGGTCCCACTCAGGGTCCTGTAAGGGTGATTTCTGGTCACTGGGATCTCCTGAATTATTTTCTCACTCCCAGATCCGCATTTCTGCGGCCCTAATCATCCTTACTTCTTCAGCGCTGAACAAAATTTTTAAAATAGAGTTCAGCTCTCCCCAGGTGTAAATGTTGGGCCTAGAAATTGGTCTACTTGGTTTGATATACCTACCGCATCCTCCACTAAGTTCCCTAACTCCTTTTCAAAGCCTCGAATTTCAGTGGCTGTTAATGGGGCATTCACAAACCCAAGCCCCCATGTATCCCACCCATGGGGACTTCTCTAAGAGGAAAAAGCTTCTCCACTTTAGATGTTTTAGATCTTGTATTACAGTAAGGTCCCTCTGTGAGGTTACCCTTCTGGGAAGATACAGGAGGAGTGGGGCTAGTTGACTTATACTAACTGGGTTAGAGATGGAGGTACTCACCTCCCAGTTAGGAGGGGGTAATGGTATAGCAGTAGGTAAAGGGGAAAGAGACTGAACCCATAGGAAGGGACACTGGAGGTGGGGCTGGAGAGACAGTTGAAGAGGCTGAGGGGGAGACTGGAGAAATAACTGGATTAGAGGGAGGTGGGACAGTAGTGTTTGGAGCCGGTAGGGGAGTTGAGGTTAGGGTAGGAGTAATAACCATAGGAGTGTTAATCAGAGGTGGTAATGGGATCAGAGCAGCTGCTGATTCTGGGGATGGAGAGGCCAGAGGTAAAATCGGGGGATCTGGGAGAGGAGCCTGGGGCCTTGCCAGGTAAATAGGAGGGAATGGAGGAGGAGGTAAGTAATCAAGGGGGCCCCACTTAACACTAACCTCTTCTCTCCCCTCATTCATTTCCTCCTGTTTTTGTAGTTTACAGATTTTTATAACATTGCCATTGGTATCCCTCTGCCAACATGCAGCATATGTTAACTGCTCAAGACTGGGACTTTCTCGGGTTTTCAGGTGTTGGTTTAATTGGGAACACATCCATGGATCTCTTGTCCCATACCATGGCCACTCCCCCTGCAGGTTTAACTTAGGCCAGATTTCGATACAATAGTGAATCATTTTCATTTTTTCTAAGCCTTTCGTGGCCTCCTGAATTTTGGGAATTCTGTCCATCCCTGCCCCAAAGACCAAAAGAGATGTTAGAAAATTATTAGGTTTGTTTGAGTATTGCAGATTATGGCTTGATCAGTATTAAATCACTAGAAGCGTTAAATTTCCATATGACAAACTGATAGACTCAGAGCCTGTAACCTGGACCTCAAATGACGCGGAACAGCTTCGGAATCTGAAAACTAAATTGTCCTCTGCCCCTGTACTGAGCCTACCAGACCTTAAAAAGATCTTTGACCAATTGGTAAACATGGAAGAGGGGATAGCTTGCAGAGTCCTTACACAGGACTGGGGAGGATGCAAGAAGCCGGTCGCATCTCTCTCCAAGTTACCAGATCCAGTAGCCAGAGGGTGGCCAGCCTGTGCAAGTGATAGCAGCAACAGCCACCCCAATAGAAGACACACAGAAACTAACGTGAAAGGGGAAGATCCGGGTTCATACCCCACACAATGTGAAAGATGTTTTAAGTCACAAGGCCCCTCAGTGGCTAACTGATGCCCAAATACTAAAGTATGAAGTCATCATAATGAGTACCAAGGGCCTCGAATTAGTCACTTCAAAATGTTTAAATCCAGCCCAGTTCCTCACAGGAGAGCCATTAACAGACCAGGAACATGACTGTTTAGAAATTATTGAAATGCAGATTAAAGTGAGAGAAGATTTAGAAGATAAGCCCCTCCCATATGGGAGAATTTTATTTACAGATGGATCATCATGAATGGTAGCCAGTAAACAGGTCTCAGGGTATGCAACCATAGATGGGCAGAACATGCAAGCTGAGGAAAAAGGAAAGATACCCTCAAATTGGTCTGCCCAGTGTTGTGAAATCTATGCCCTGAAGAGAGGACTAGATTTACTAGAAAAAGATAAAGGAACAATCTACACTGACTCCTAGTACGCATTGAGAATTGTCCATACCTTCGGAAAAATATGGGAAGAATGGGGGTACCTAAATTCTAAGGCAAAAATTTAATAGATGAAGAGCTAAGAAAATTAGTACTAGAGTCCCTAAGGAAACCGACTGAGATAGCCAAAGTTCACATAAAAGGACATCAAAAAGGGGACACCCTGGAAATAAAGGGAAATCGATTAGCTGATCAAGTAGTGAAAGAAGTAGCTTTGGAACAGGAAAGTCCAGTTAAAATTCTTAAGATAGAGGGAACGTGTAGTAGGGAAAGGAAAGAGGAATAACCAATCTTTGACAAGAAAGAATTGAGAGTTAGAAAAGATGAGAGGACAGCAAAAAGAAAATGGAGAATGGTGGACCCCTGATGGACAGCAAATTTTAAATAAAGCTCCAGCCCGAAAGGTGATGACAGAGTTACATGGGTTGACCCATTGGGGAATACAAGGATTATGTGACCACTTTCCAAGGGCTCATGTGTGCATGGGAGTACCTATCATAGCAAAGGCAGTTACCAAGGGATGTTTAACTTGCCAACAAATTAATCAGAAAGTAATGAGAAGAGTACTGTCTCATCTGGGAGACGAGAGTTGGCCTTGTGGCTGTTCCAAAGTGTGCAGGTAGACTTCACAGAAATGCCCCCTGTCCAGGGACACAGACACTTGTTAGTGATTGTGGATTACCTCACCCATTGGGTAGAGGCGTTCCCAACCAAAACACAGACAGCCCAATCAGCCACAAAAGCAATCCTAGAAAACATCATTCCCCAATATGGGTTGATAAATAATGTCGATTTTGACCGAGGTCCACATTTTGCTGCCCAAGTCTTAAAACAAGTTGTTGAAGCCCTGGGAATGAAATGGAGGTTGCACAGCCCATTGGCATCCCCAGAACTCCAGAAGAGTAGAAAGGATGAATAAAACCATCAAAAACGTGTTAACTAAATTAGTTACAGAAACTCGGATGAGTTGGCTTAAATGTCTACCCTTAGCACTGTTACAAATTAGAACAAGGCCTCGATCAGGTATAAGAGTCTCCCCTTATGAAATGATGTTTGGACTCCCCTTCTTAATAACGTCGTATATCACGGGAATTTATCCAGAAGGAGAGACAGCCAGCCAAAAATAGGTAAAGGCCATAGGAAGGAGATTCAACGATCTTAGAAAAAAGGGCTATCTCCCTCAAACCTCTCTCTTAGACACTAAGGGACATAACATCAATCCAGGGGACTGGGTGTTAGTTAAATCATGGAACTCTGCACCTTTAACCTCTAAGTTTGAAGGCCCTTTTCAGGTCCTACTCACCACCAATACAGCCATATGACCCAAGAGAAGGGGTGGACACATATAACCCAGATTAAAGGACCTGGACCACCTCCCACTGAAGAGTCAAAACCAACCACATCTCCTACTAAGTCTTCTAATGAATGGACTGTGACTAATCACTCAGACGATCTAAAGGTATCCCTCCAGAGGAGACCTAAAGACTATTAGAGAGTGTTTATAGTCAAAAACTTGTTAAGAACTGTTTAAATAATCAAAACTTGTGAAGAACTGTTAAAAATTGCAGTTAATGTTATTTATCTTTTACTTTTGAGTTTAAAAAGTAGATACTTTCCTGTTGCATGTATTATTAGTTAGTGTTTATTAATGAATGAAGAATTTTTAGTTTGTGTTGGAGTCTGTCTGTTTTGGTGTATATTGTGATTTTGTAGGATTAGGCATAAGGTGTATTATGATTTTGTAGGATTAGCATAAAATCATACTATTATTTTGTAGGATTTGGCTTAAGAGTAAATACCTTGTTATTTGTTTGGTGTGAGTATTTTATCTCTCATTTTGGATACCAAAAATTCTTAAAGCCATCTGACCATTGAGTTCAAGGTTTCTAGGTGCATATTTTGGTGTTAAAAAGTTAAAATACACCAGTTAACTCCAATCTTAGCATACAAAGCAATCTCCTATAAAACATCCATCAGGGCAAAAATAAATTAGTAAAGAAAAGTCAAATGTGTTGACACTGAGAGAATAAAAATCTCTGTACTAAAACAAATGAGCTCTTCCATAGGAGAAAAGCATAACCAGGAGGCAAGGCTGGGTGAGTCTACATTCCGCCTAAAAACAGCCCCTCCAATCACTGGGTGCAGCTCAGTAGTTGTAGAGTTTAGGGGAAAGCCTCATACCAGACTCCTGGGAATGCTCTTACTCATCTTACTTGTTAACATCACGCTGGGAAGTCAGAAGAGCCCATGTGCTAAATGTTACTACCCCCTTTACAGAGGGGAAGAAAACGGATCTTTAATACGAGTACATAAAAATTTAAACTGTGTCAACCTCTCTCCGTTAGCAACCTGTCAAGGGCACGGGAAGACTTACTGGATTTCACAAAATACAGCCACTTACCAGCAAGGACTGCCTGGGGAGCGTCCTATAGGAGATGCTTGGCTTTGCTTTGACCATAAATCAAAAAGGCACAGCAGACTTAATAAGAAGAAGTAACAACATCAATAAATTGAGAAAGAAGGCCTAGAAACATTTTGTGGGAAAAACTTGTTCACAGATTTAGTGGAAAAGATCAGTAGAGAGTTAAATGTAACTAATTGCTGGATCTGTGGAAATACACAAATGGCTGAAGTCTGGCCTTGGGAAGGGATCAGCTTAAGACCAATAGAAATCTTAAAATGGACACAAACTAGACCAAAAAGTACCAACTATTGGACAAAGAGGAAAAGAATGGTGGGAATTAAAGTCTAAAATAGTTGGAGAAGAGTCGTGTATATCTAGGAAAGGGAAAATGTATAAAATGTATAAATTTATAAAACCCCAGTAGGAGAAATATCCTGTAAGAGATATTTAAAAATAAAATGTCCAGTAGTGGGGTATGTCCCTAGAGAACTCGAAAAAACCTGAAAGTATTATTTATTATTTATATTTTGGATAAATATTTATTATTATTTATTAAATAATAACTAATAACATTTTAAGTTATTAATTTTTTTCTATTTATTAAATAATAAATAGTATTTTTACTTTATCAAAATGTTATCTATTCATTTATTAAAATATAATTTATTAAATAAAAAGAAGTACTAATAATTTATTTAACTACTAATTTAATATAATAATAACTATATTATTATAAGTTATTATTATATGCTATCATATAATATTAATTAATAATCAATATATCTTATCTTATCTTATCTTATCTTATCTTATCTTATCTTAATAATTAATAAGGAATTAATTAATAATTAACTAATTATTATTATTAATACATTAATAATTATAAATAATTATAATTAAAATAATAAATAATATATTATATAATATTATGTAATATTATATGCAATATGTATAACATATATATTTTACTATATTTTATATTACATATATTATATATTAATTATATATTATTAGTACTACTACTAGTAGTAGTATTAAAATTATTATTATTATTATTATTATTATTATTAGTAGTAGTAGTATTAGTATTAGTATTAGTATTAGTATTAGTATTATTTTATTAAAATAATATTTTAAATACTAAAAATTTATTGGAAAGAAAGAAACGGGGTGTATCTACCGAGAAGGATCTAAATTCCATGAGTGTACTAGTAGTATTTATTAAATAATAAATAATATTATTAGTTTATTAAAATATTATTTCTTAAATAATAATTAGTAATATTAATTTATTAAATTCTATTTTAATATTATAATAATATAAAATAACATTATATATTAATATAATATATATTGCTATATATAATATAGTAATTAATAAATAATATATATTACATATCATATTTATATTAATTACTATCATAACATTGTAATAATCACAGAATCACAGAATCACAGAATTTTCAAGACTGGAAGAGACCTATAAGATCATCTAGTCCAGCCGATGTTCTAACTGTTCAGCTAGATCATGGCAGCAAGTGCCACATCCAGTCTTTTTTTAAATTCTTCAAGGGATGATGCCTCTACCACCTCACTGGGTAAATGATTCCAGTTTCTGACCACTCTTTCTGTGAAGTATTTCCTTCTTACTTCTAACTTACATCTAGCTTGACGCAACTTGAGACTGTGTCCTCTTGTTCTATCCGTTGTCGCCCGGAGAAAGAGGCCGACCCCCAGCTCACTACAGCCACCCTTCAGGAAGTTGTAGAGAGTGATGAGGTCACCCCTTAGTCTCCTTTTCTCCAGGCTGAACAACCCCAGCTCCCTCAGTCGCTCTTCATATGGCTTGTGTTCCAAGCCCCTTATTAGTTTCGTTGCTCTCCTCTGGACACGCTCAAGTAACTCAACGTCCCTCTTAAAGTGAGGGGCCCAGAACTGGATACAGTACTCCAAGTGAGGCCTCACCAGTGCCGAGTACAGGGGGAAGAATGACCTCTCTGTTCCTGCTGGCCATACCATTTCTGATACTGGCCAGGATGGCATTGGCCCTCTTGGCTACCTGGGCACATTGCTGGCTCATATTCAATCGACTGTCAACCAGCACCCCCAGGTCCCTTTCCACCTGGGCACTATCCAGCCACTCCATCCCCAGCTTGTATCGGTACAGGGGATTATTATGGCCGAAGTGCAATACTCGGCACTTGGACTTATTGAAGTTCATCCCATTTGATTCTGTCCATTTGTCCAGCCGTTCCAAGTCTCTCTGGAGAGCCCTACACCCCTCTAGTTGAACTACACTCATTCCCAATTTGGTATCATCAGCGAAACTACTAATAAAAAACTCTAAGCCCTCATCCATATCGTCAATAAAAATATTGAACAAAACTGGTCCCAACACAGAACCCTGAGGGACACCACTTGTGACTGGTCGCCAGCTAGATGTGACACCATTCACCAGCACTCTTTGGGCCCGGCCATCCAGCCAGTTTTGAACCCAGCAAAGGGTATTCCTATCCAGACCACGGCCAGCTAGCTTGTGTAGGAGTATGCTATGGGAAACAGTGTCAAAGGCCTTTCTGAAATCCAGAAAAACAACATCTACAGCCTTCCCTGCATCCACTAGCCGGGTTACCTGATCATAAAAAGTGATCAGGTTAGTTAGACATGATCTACCCCTCCTAAATCCGTGCTGGCTAGGTCTGATACCCTGGCCATCCTGCAAGTCTTGCATGATGGCACGTAATATGAACTGTTCCATTATTTTGCCAGGTATAGATGTCAGACTGACTGGTCTATAATTGCCAGGGTCATCCTTTGCGCCCTTTTTGTGAATAGGTATCACATTGGCCAGCTTCCAGTCATCCGGAATCTCACCAGTAATCCACGACTGTTGGTAAATGATAGAGAGTGGCTTTGCAATCTCACTCGCCAACTCTCTCATCACCCTAGGGTGGATCCCGTCTGGTCCCATAGATTTGTGAATGTCCAGGCATTTCAATAGTTCTATAACTGCCTCTTCCTGGATAATGTGGGGACCATTCTGTTCCCTAAAACCATCTACCAGTCCAGACGGACGGGAGTCTTGAGGGCAAGTTATCTTCTCATTAAAAACCGAGGTAAAATAGGCATTGAACACTTCTGCCTTCTCCTCGTCTGTAAATACTAAATTACCACCTGTGTCCATTAAGGAACAAAGGCTGGTCTTACCTTTTTTCCTACTATTAATATATTTATAAAAACATTTTTTGTTGTCCTTAACAGCAGTTGCTATCCTGAGTTCAAACTGGGCTTTGGCCTCCCTAATTTTTTTCCTGCAAACTCTAGCAGCCCTCTTGAATACATCCTTGGAGACCTGACCCTTTTTCCAACTCTGATACGTCCTCTTTTTATTCCTAAGCTCTTCCAAGATCTCCTTACCCAGCCAGGCTGGACGTTTGGCCCGTTGACTGATCTTTCGGGATACAGGAATGGTTTGTTCCTGCGCCTTCAAGATCTCTGCCTTGAAGTAAGCCCACCCTTCCTGAACTCCTTTATTTTTAAGGGCGGCTTCCCAAGGGACACTCTGAATTAATCTCTTAAACAGGCCAAAGTCCGCCCTCCGGAAATCCAATGTACGAGTTTTACTCGTGCTCCTCCTAATATCGCCAAGTATTGAAAACTCTATTATTTCATGATCACTCTGCCCTAAACAACCTCCAACCATCACATCCCCCACCAGCCCATCCCTGTTTGTAAATAACAAGTCTAATGTAGTATATATTATAACATTATATTACTATATTATTATATTACAATATCATAATAGTATAATATATAATATTATAATAATGAATATTAGAATATCAATATATATAATAATCAATGATTAATACAATATATATTATATATCATATAATAGTGTATATTATATATACATTATATATTACATATAATATTATATATTATATGTTATATATCATATATCATATATTATATATTATATATTATATATTAGATATTAGATATATTACATTTAATATTATATATAATATATATTCTATTATCTATGTATATAATAGAATAGAGTAGAATAGAATAGAATATGATATATATAAATATAATATAATATAATATAATATAATATAATATAATATAATATAATATAATGTTATTATTACTATTATTATTATTATTATTATTATTATTATTATTATTGTTATCATTGTTATATTGCTATTATATTTAAATAATAAATTAAAACACTGATAATCCACTGGGAAGAAACAAACGGGGTGTATCTACCGACAAGGATCTAAATTCCATGAGTGTACTGGAAAAGGAATAAATAAAGGAATAGATCAAGTAATAAAGAAAGGAGAAATGGAATAAATAAAGGGATAAATAAAGGAATGAATAAATTAATAAATAAAGGAATAAATACAGAAATAAATAAAGGAATAAATAAAGGAATAAATAAAGGAATAAATAAAGGAATAAATAAAGGAATAAATAAAGGAATAAATAAAGGAATAAATAAAGGAATAAAAGGAATAAACCCATTCTGGGGAGTGAGAGAAATATCCAAGTACTGGGAATTTCCAATGACTATCAGTGATGCTTCTTGGAAAGCTCCAGAAAACCTGGTTTGTGTATGTGGGAATGTGGCTTACACTGAATTACCCAGGGAGTGGAGCAGCACTTGAACTATCGGAATTATTAAACCGTCATTTTCCTTACTCCCAAAAGGGTCTGGATCGAACCAAGGGGTCCCAGTATATGATGATTTGAACAGATCTTGCTGACCAAAAAGAAACTTTATTGAAATTGGAGGAACCCAGACACGGAAAAACACAGTATGGACCCCCCAGGAAATAATTTCCACTTATGGACCGGCGACCTGGGCTCAAGAAGGGTCCTGGGGACACCGGACCCCAATTTATACGGGGTTAAATCGGATTCTGAGATTACAGGCAGTACTCGAGATGGTATCGAACCGAGCCTCTCTGGCTTTAGACCACATAAATGACCAACTATCCCAGACTAGAACTGTGGTGTATCAAATCAGACTAGCAGTAGATTATTTATTAGCTGATGAAGGAAGCACATGTGGAAAATTTAACTCCTCTGAGTGCTGCTTAGAAATAGATGACTGCAGTGAAGTCATTAGGAATATCTCAAAGGAAATCTGGAAGTTAGCTTATGTTGGAACACAAGAGTGGACCCCTCCATTCGATACCAGCTGGTGGGACAATTTCTGGTCATAAAAGGAAACTGATGGAAAAAAACCCCTTTTTCATCATATGTGAAATTGCTGGTTCGATCCTCCTACCTTGCATGCTCCCCTGTATAATCCCAGGTGTAACATCTGCTGGACAAGTAAGTGTAATGATACCAAAAGAGCTTAATAAAAAAAAGTAATCATAATGAATGATAAGAACATCAGGATGCCAAGCAAATTTACAACCAATATTAAAAATTTAAGAAAATTGTACTTTAAAGAAGAAGTAATTGCTAATTGAAGCAGGCTTGAGCCCAATGGAAAAATTAGAGGGGGAAATTGTAGAGAATCAATTGTTAAAGGAGTTTATATAAAGTTCATTGTTAAAGGAGTTAATATAAAGTTCCAATGTTAGTTATAGATTGTTTGTTGAATATTTAATAGTTATGTCAAGTTCCAATGTCAGTTAAAGGATTTATAATTATGTTAATCCCCTCACTGTCAGGTGTTCCCCCCACTGCTCCTGTTAGCATTCAGAAGCACATAATCACGAGAATGATTCTATGCAGGTGCTTTTATTGAAGAGCTCTGGGTGTCAGGGGTACAAACCCAAATCTGTCTCCGACATGCATTCGGGATGAATATGTTTTTATATTCTATCATTATATAACTTTCATGTTAATTCTTAAACTTATATTGTTCTATTGTATACATAGATTTCAGCCAAGCATGGCTCCTTGTGACCCCCCCGCCCCTCAAACATCTAACATAGTTTCTCATGATTCTTCTTATGATTATACAATAATTATATTTAATTACTAAACAATCATCACATTGAACAATTATATCATTTATCATATATTGCTTAAGTAAATGCAATTTCACATGATCTGGCAAACACAAAGCCTAACATTTTCAGAGACTATTTTTAACATTTTTCTAGGGCCCTCCTAAGTCTAACTTCTTTCTACTTCCCCGAATTTTATGATTTTAAAACCTTATACTATCAGTCCCACTCTCATCTAAGATGTTGAACCACCCGACACCATAAAGAAGAGGACTGTGTCACATAATAACCAAATATGAAAATCCCATAAGACCAGGAAGAAAAGAATGACTTAACAAAAACCCCTAGAACAACAAGCCACCGTGCAAATGAAGAATTAAAATAACACCTCTAACCAGAGAAAACATAAGGCAACATCAGGACCATGGTCAGAGCTTTTTGCCTTTGTCACCCTAACCAGAGCAGGCCAAGAGCAGTACAGGGACCATGGACCTGAAACCAGCAGTGCCTACCCAGAGACTCTTGAAAGGAGAGACAACCCAGCTCTGCCAGGCCTTGCTCAGCACTGCAGTTCCCTGTTCAGAGCCTTGGGCTCCCTGCAATCCTGGCCTCAAGGATCTGCTCTCACCAGGCCCTGGGCAGCCTTTGGCACTCCCTGCCCTCCCTGGGCCCAGCCATGCTCCAAGGCACTTGGAGTTTTGCTGCTGACTCCTTGAGCAGCTTCTCCATCCTTCTCTGTGTGCCTGAGGCTCCTGGAGCCAGCCCCAAATCCAGCGTGGGGCTGATTAAAATACAGGAAGCCCTCAGGAGCTCTTTGTCTCCCTTCCATTGTCTTTGAGTCTCCAGGGCTTGTGCAGTGATTGGAGTCAGTTTGGAGTTCTCTTCAGGAGGGAGATTCCAAAGTGCACATAAGGATTTTTGGGTTTAGTCAAGGAAATATTTTTTTATTTTTATTTCAGAGAAGAGGGGACAGAAGCATTCCTCAGGTGATCTTGATGCTGAATGTCTCCTTAGGAGGTCTGGGCAGGGAGAAGAAAGAGCCCCTTGCAGGCTGAGCCTGTTTGGACAAGCTGTTTCTCACCTCAAACCTCACCATATCTCACATCACAAAACATGAAAAAAATTTAAGCATTTTCCCTTCTAAATAAAATTTAATTCAGTAACAAAATTATATTTATATTATTCTAATTATGATAGTATTATTCAATATTTTACTACCTAATTTTTATATTTATATTTAAAAATAAATACAATTTTAGCAACCAAAAAAATTATTTCTCATTAGTTCAAAGTAAACACAATACCGTTCATTAATTAATTAAGCTTTATTGGCTATTTTTTTCTTCCTCTTTATGGTAACTAATAATATTTGTAGTCCTTTTGGCACCATTTTTATAAACTTTTTCTCTAATAGGGTCAAGGGGCGGCACTTTGGGCTCCATGGAGACATTTCTGGGGCCCAATTGGGGCAGTTTTGGGTCTGGGGAGGGAAGTCAGAGAGAACTTGAGGATCTGGAGGACACTTGGGGGAGCCAGGTGGGCACTTGGAGGGGCTATCAGGGATTCTGAGGGACAGTTCGGGGTGCGAGGCAGCACTTGGGGGTCCAGGAGGGCCCTTGGAGGTCAGGGAGGGGAATTTGGGGCCCTTCGGGATCCGGGCGGGCCCCTGGGGGACTCCAACGGGGCGCTCAGGGGAGCAGGGGGTGATGGGAATTGTAAGCGCGGGTATCGAAGGGTTAAACGGGGTCGCGGAGCATCACGGGAGTTTTAGGCGCAGCTGCCATGGCTCTCGGTGGGGCGCGGAGCATGATGGGAGCTGTAGTCCCGAAAGTTGTTCAAGCACGATGTTTGGGGGTCCGGGAAGGCTCTTGGGGGACACTTTTGTGTCCAAACCGCGACTTGACGACCTCGAGGGAACTTAAATGGTTTGGGAGCACTTGCAAGGATCTCTGGGTGTTCCAACCGGGCTCCTTAGAGCGCGGGACACGGCAGGATTTTTTGGCGCGGTACTGTGTTCTGAGGGGCTCTGGGGCCACGGAAGATGAGAGGAGATGAATTCCCAGAAGTGGCTGTACCGGGCATCTGTGGGGTTGGGAGCACTCAGGGGATCCGGGGACGCTTTTGTCCGGAATGGGCGCTGAGGGGGCACTGAAGGATACTGGAGGTTCTGGCGGACATTTAGGGAACAGATGGGGGCGGATCCCGGGGTTCTGTGGAGCGCGGGACCTGACGGGCTTGTAGTCCCGGCTGCAATGGTGCTATACCCGGCCACGGTGCATGATGGGAGTTGTAGTCAATAATAAAAGATGGCGTCCATCGAGGTACCGCCCCCAGGCCCAGATCTCTGGCGTTGATAGGCTGCTGGAAGTGATGGGCGGGAGCCTCGGCAAATGGTATGGGGAGGAGGCGGGAACAGCCCATGCACCAGCCTCCCCTCCATCCCAGTACAGCCCATTTCAACCCAAGTAGAACCCAGTACAAACCCAGTACCCTTCCAATCCCTCCCAGTACGGCCCAGTCCCTCCCAATACACCTGAGTTTCTTCCCTGTCCCTTTCAGTTTCCCCCCAATGTCATGCACAGGATGCACCAGTGTCCCCAGCCTTCCCCACAATGTCCCTAGTGTCCCCAGTATCCCTAAGTATCACTCCCAGTATATCCTGGTACCTTCCAGTATATCCCAGTGTACCCTCAGTGTCCATCCCAATCCACCCAGATTCACCCTCAGCATTCCTTGAGTCCCCAGTTTGCCCCAGTCCTCCCCAGTGTCACTCCCAGTATGTCCCAGTGTCTCCCACAGTGTTCCCAGTGTTCCGCAGTATGTCCCAGTCCTCCTCAGTATTTCCAAGGACAGTTTCATTTCTCATGGTGGCCGTGGCAGCCAAACCCAGCAGTGGGGTCAGTGCAGTGCCCATGGCCACAGCCCCTTGCAGGGGCCCAGTGCAGCTTGGGCTGATGATCCACCCTCACAGCTGGCCCGGGGCAGCTCTGCAGTGCCTTTGGTGGCACCTGGGGCTGGCACACACCTGAGCAGTTTGTCTGTTTCCACGGGGGAAAGTCAGGAGTTTCAGATTGTTTCAAAAAATCCCCAAAAGTGAAAACCCCTCTTAGGCTGGGCGCAGCCAGCTCTGCAAGCACAGCAGGTCCCAGGGCAGTGAGGACAGACAGGATGGCGCTGGGCAATGTGGAGCAAGGTTGTCCACACTGGGTCAGAGCTCCAGGCACAGCTTCTGTGAGCAGGCCAGAGGTGCTGAGGAGAGACCCTGGGTCAATATCAATCACAGAATTCTGCAACCACATCTGCTCCAAAGAGAAATAAAATAAAATACTTCTTCTAAAATAGGAATGTGTATTTTTTTACAAGGTGTTTGAAATCTTTCTCCATAACAGGACTTGGAAAATTTTAATGACCCTCTCAGGGCTTTGCTGTTGTTTACGTCAGACTCAGTCCCTGAGAGTGTCTTCAAAAAACTTCTCAAGAACTCAAAGTTAAATTTAGACTCCAAAGTTTCTTGAAGTTTTAATGGCTCCCACTGAGGGACACGACTGGAAAGCGTCCCCAGGTTCCAGTTAGAGCAGAACACTGGAGGCAGTGATGACAGCTGGGGACAAACAAGGCCAAGGTGTCTCTGGTGCTGAGCACACCTGGATGTGTTTCAGGAATGCAAAGGGCCAAGGCCTGAGCCCCAGCCCCTGGCCAGGCAGATGCTGTCCCTCCCTCCTTGCTCAGGGCTCTTCCCGGGATGGGCACTGGCATGTGGGGATGTGCAATGGCAAGGGTAGGAGCATGGGGCGGCCCCTGCCAGGCTGCTGAGCAGGGACAAGGAGGCAGTGAGGCCCCAGGCCTGCAAGGGTCACTTGTCTCCTGCTCCTGCCTCAGGCCCAGGCCCAGCAGCCATGGCCAAAGTGCTGCCCAAGTGGGCTCTGGCAGGGCCAACTGGTAGAATTACATGTCCATGTGAGATTGAGGGTTATACCTCCTAGACCTCAGGCCTGAATAAATGATACCCTCTGAAATAGCAGATGAGTGTTAAGGAGCCTTATTCTGATATTTAAGAGATTTGCTGACAGCGGGGCCTCATAGAATCAAGGAGTCAGCTGTGACACTGTGCAAACTCATGGAACAAATGGTCCATGGTGACACAGCAGAACCCCATGGAACCAAAATCCATTTTGGCACATTGGGGCCACATTGAACCAATGGCCTGTTGTGATACTGCGGATCCAAGGAGACCATTGTGACCCTGAGAAATCTCTTGGGACCAAGGGGCCATTGTGACACAGCAAGGCCTGGTGGAACCATGGATCCATTGTGACACTGCCGAACCTCACGGAACCAAGGTGACCGTGTTCTACTGCAGAACCTCATGGAACAAAGGGTCCATGGTGACACTGCAGAACCAAGGAGACTGCTGCTGGCAGTGTGAGAGCTCATGGAACCAGAAGTCCATTGTGACACAGCAAGGCCTTGTGGAACCAAGGGTCCCTTGTTAAACTGTGTGGCCTCATGGAACCATGAGCCATTGTGACACAGCATGGCCACATGGAGGCAAGGGGCCACTGTGACACTGCGGATCCAAGGAGACCATTGGGACTGAGGAACTTGAATGAACTAAGAGTCCATTGTTCCACTGTGGGGACCTGTGGGATCAAGGGGAACGCTTTGACATTGTGGGGCCTCATGGAACAATGGAGACTGTTCTGACACTTTGGGACCTACTGGAACCAAGGGGCCATTAGAGCATGGCAGGGCCTGGTGGAATCAAGGGGACAACACTGAACACTGTTGGTGGCCATGGGATGAAGAGTCCGTTCTAAAACCGTGGAAGCAACAATTCCATTGTGACACTCTGGGGCATCATGGAACCAAGGGTCCATTGTGACACAGCAGGGCCTCATGGAACCATGGAGGCCATTTTTACACTTGGAGGCCTTGTGGAACCAAAGGGCCATTGTGGCATTTCAGAGCCTTGTGGAGCCAAGTGGACCACAGTGACACTGTGGGGCTCCGTGAAACCAATGGTCTGTTGTGACACTGCAAGGCCTTATGGGATCATGGAGACCATTGTGACACTACAAGGCCTCATGGAAGCATGGAACCATTGTGACACTGTGGAGTCTTGGCAAGCCAAGGGGCAGTTGTCATACTGTGTGCCACCATGGAACCAAGGAGTCCATTGTAACGCCCCAGGGCCCCATGGAACTAAGGATTCATGGAACAATGCAGGACCCCATGGAACCAAAGGTCCATTGTGACATTGTGAGGCCTCGTGGAATCCTGGAGGCCATGATGACACTTGGAGGCCTCGTTGAATCAAGGGGCTCTGCAGGGCCTCATGGAACCAAGGAGACCTTTCTGACATTGTGAGTCCCCATGGAACGAAGGGGCCATTGTGACACTGCAGCACCAAGGAGACTCCTATGACACTGCAAAGCCTCATTGAAGCAAGGGACCATTGTGACACTCTGGATCCCCATGGAAACAAGAGGCCAGTGTGACACATCTGGGCCTGATGGAACCAAGGATCCAATATGACACCACCACTGTGACACTGCAGGGCCCCATGGATCCCAGGGAACAGGTCTGTTTGGCTTGGCCTGACTGGTCCAACTGCCCTTGGCATGTCGAGGGTCTCTTCTCACATACCCCTGAAACCCTGGAGCTCTGGGCTTTCCTTCAAATGAAAAAGAACTGCCCTTCTCATTCAAGCATTCAAGGCCAGAATGGGCTTCCCCCTCCAAAATTCCCAATATCCAGGGTTGCTCCCAGACAAAAGCTGCCTTTCCCAACAAGCCTGTCTGCCCTTGACTTCCTGAGAGCTTCCTCACATGCCTAATGGAACAATGCAGACCATTGTGACACTTCTGGGCCTTCAGAAATTAAGTAGCCATTGTGACACTGCAAGGTACCATGGATCCAAGAGACCATTGTGACACTGAGGGGCCTCATAGCACCAAGGCCATCAGTGTGGCTCTGCTGGGCCGCATGGTCCCAACGGCCCAGTGTGAAGCAGCAGGGCTTTGTGGAACCAAGAGGCCATTGCTGCATTTCAGGGTCTCGTGGAACCAAAGGGCCATTGTGATCCTGCAGGGCACTGTGGATCCATGGAGAGCATTATGGAATTGCAAGGCCCAAGGAATCATGGAGACCATTGTGATACTGTGGGGCCCCAAAAAATCAAAAGGCCACTGCAGGGCCTCATGGAAGCACTGGGCCATTGTGACACTGCAGAAGCAAGGAGAACATTGTGATACTGCAGGGCCTCCTGGAACCAAGGGTAGATGAAACAGGTTTGGCTGGTTTGGCCTCCCAGGGTCCGCCTGACAGGTCCAGCCGATCTTGGAATGTTGAGGGCTGCCTCTCATCAGCCCCTGGAGCACTGGGGCTCTGTGCTTTCCTTCCTATGGAAAAGAACCATCCCTCTTTTCAGGTGTCCATGGACAAAACTGATACTCCCCCTGAAAAATTCCCTATGTGCAAGGGTTCTCCTAGACAAAACCTGCCAGGACAGAGCTCTGGCTGGCCTTGTCCTCTGCTGGTCACCTCTCATCTCAAGGAAGCCCTGAGGAAAGTATTTGAACAGGTTTGACCTCTGAAATATCAATGAGTCACTCCTCCTCTGAAAAACTCCGATGCTCTTCTGATCATATGTGTCTTTTATTACTTATTGTGTATTATGCATGAAATATTATTTTCAGGTAAATAACATTAATCTTCTAGTTCTACCAGTGTTATCTGACACAAAACACCTCCTCTACATATGGATCCAGGTAACCTGTTTAAGCAGACACAAGAAGGAATCCAGCAGGAATGATTTGTGTCTGTTCCCATCTGTCCCATCTCCTCTGGAGCTGGAGGTGCAGCCGCAGCACTTGGCAGTGCTCAAGGGCTCACAAGCTCAGCTCCCACCCAGAGAACTTGCAGACCCTGGGCTGCTCTTCTTGGCCCCTGCACACTCAGCCAGGCTGAGATGGACACTGATGGTTTCTGGGCCAGGCTCTCTGAGCCCAGCCCAGCTCCCTGCAAGCTCTGCCAGATGCCCTGAGCTCTGGGCAGCACCAAGGGCCTCTCCCCAGCCCAGCCCAGCCGGCTCTCGCCCCACAGCTCTGCTCAGGCCAGGCTGCTCTGGGCACTGCCCCACGGCCTCAGCCCCTGGCAAGGGCACAGCAGCTGCTGCAGCTGCCACAGGACTCAGCCCCAGCCATGGGGGAAGGTGCTTGGTCAAGGCCAAAGGAGGCTCCCTGGCTGCCCTGCTCCCCTTGGGCTGAGGTGCTGAGAGCTCTGCAGCCCCTGCTGCCATCCCATCTGCCCAGGGCAGCACAAGAGCCCCGGCCCTGGGGCCCTCAAGAGCTGCTCCTGCTCCAGGCCCAGGGCCCATCGCAGAGCTGGGGCAGCCACAAAGCTGTGCCCATTTCTGTTCATTGCTGCTCTGATGGGGATGGTTCCTCAGCACCTTGGAGGTTGCTGATGAACTTTAGTTTTCAGAGGCCTCTTCTTTGTTGAGCTCTTCAGTTCAGGAATTCAGTGACAAAGGCTCATTCACATTTGTTCAAAACATCCAAACAAGACAAGCCAATGGGAATAATTCAAATCTTCAGTTCTTCTGTGGTTAATTAGACAGATTTCAGAAATGTTTTCAAAGTGAATCTACTAAATAGAAAACAATGAAGAGAGAATTGTTTTGTTCTGTTTAGTTTTCCTGTTTATAGATTGGTATCAGCAATCTCCAACTGATAATTGATCCCCAGCACCTCCTCATGTAGTCTGAACAGATATGAAAATCAAGACCCTTCATGGACGACCATCAATCACTTTGTCCCCACCCCTCCCCACCATTTCCCTCATCCAACCCCTGGCACTCAGAGCAGCTGAGGAATGGAGTCACATCCAGGGGTGTCCCCAGGGCTCAGGATTGGGGCCAGGTCAGTGAAATCTCTTTATTGCTGATCTGGACGAGGCCATCGAGGGCACCCTCAGTCAGTTCCCAGGTGAGCCCACGCTGGGTGGGAGTGTGGCTGTGCTGGAGGGCAGGAAGCTCTGCAGAGGGATCTGGCCAGGCTGGAGCCATCCATGGGCCCAGGACAATTGGATGAGGTTCACCAAGGCCAATGGCTGGGTCCTGCCCTGGGCTCACAGCCAGGCTCCAAATCCCTGGCTGTGCCCTGCCCCAATTCCCACAGCCTGTCCTGTTTCCTTCATCCCTGCATTGCCAGGGACTCTCTGGGACAAGGGAGCTCTGCTCTGGGCGTGGAGGGAGGTGCAGGTGCCACCACTAGAGTGGGAACCAGAACTCACCAGGTTTGTGTCCTTTGGGGGTCAGGAACTGGTGGGACTCAGAGGCACAGGAAGTTTCTCTTCATGGCCAACAGACCACAGTTGAACAGGACACAATTTAATATCAATCACAGCTCTTCCCTGAGCTATGTGCAATGTCCCAGCATTGTCTGATGAGTGCACCATTCACGAGTGATTTCCATACTAAAATTATTTAGACAAACATTGTTCTATGATCGATGTAAACACAATTAAGTTTCTGTATCAGGATGCTCATCCTGGAGTTCGTGTAAAACAGCTCGAATGATTCCTTGTTTGCAAAGCTGTCAGTGGTGGGTGGAGAAGGGAGGTCAGGCTGCTTTTCGTGTTGAGGAAATGCTGAAACCAGCCTGACTCATTTCATCTCCTCATGCCCAGGCTGATCTCTCCTCTTTCTCCTTCCACCCATTGGCTTTTGTCTCCCACCAGCCCCCCTGTGAAGAGCCTGGCTCTGTGTTCTCCATCCCCTCCTCGCTGGCACTGCCAGGCTGGGATGAGGAGCCCCTCAGCCTTCCCTGCTCTGGGCTGGACAAGCCCAGCTCCCTCAGCCTCTGCTCACAGCCCAGGGGCTCCAGCCCCACCTTGGAGGCCCTTCCCAGACCCTGCTCCAGCTGCCAGACATCTTTCCTGCCCTGGGGAACCCAATCCAGGCCACAGTGACCTGGATAATCCACGTCCTTGATGTCCTGGTCACACAGCCCTGGCCCCTTGTCCCCATGTCAGGCTCTGGAGTGGATCCTGTGGAACATCCTTTGGTGGAGTCTGTGGCTCCAGGTGGGCCGGGGGGATCCCAGGGGACAGGGACCCTGCTGGGCATGGACAGCATTGGACTTGTTGGGAGAAACAGTGAGGGGGTGCTGGGGCTGATCAACCCAGTGACCTGACACAGCCCTGCTGGGATGTCACACAGCCCCTCTGGGATGTCACAGCCTGCTCTGTGATGTCACAGCCCATTGTCTAATGTCACACAGCTGGTCTCTGATGTCACAGACAACTCTGTGATGTCATAGTCTGCTCTGTGATGTCAGAACACTGCCCTGGGATGTCACAGATATGGCCTATGATGTCACAGCTCATCCATGACCTCACATCCTCCCCTTTGGGATGTCATAGCCCACGCTGTGACCTCATGCCTCCAGATGATAAATTGTCTCCACCAGCTGAGCTGACACCTGGAGCTTGTTCTCCAAAACCCCAGGCCTATGGAAGCCACACAATGCCCATAGTGTGAGAAGGGGAACTGGAAGTTCAGCAACCTCAGTGTCCTGCCAGCTCAGCCAGTCCCACTGGAACATTAGGGTCTGAGACCACCAGGGACCACCAGAGAGACCCCCGGGTCTGGAAGAATGCATGGGTAAAGAGAAGGGGAAATATGTTAATGATTTTGGGGACATGATCATCATATGTGTGTTTAGTCAGGGAAAATCAATGAATAGTGTGCAAAATACAGAATATAAACAGAAACTTTTCTGTACTCACCATGCACGGCTTTGGGAGGAGCTGTCCCCCGTGCATCCAGCTGAATAAAGAATTCTGCTTCTTAATGCTACATTGGGGTTCAGGAGTTTTTTTTTTACCAAATTTTTGGTAACAGTCCCACTGCCAAGGAAAGCTCTGTCTGCTGCTGTTCACAAACAGAGAAAGGCTGGTGGGAGATGTGGGGCTTGGAGGTTGCCTGGAGCACAGTGACCATGAAATGATCAAGTTTTCAATGTTCTGGAAAAGAAGGAGGGGCAGCAACAAAACTTCTACACTGGATTTAGGAAGGGCAGACTTTGGCCTATTTAGGATGCAGATTTGGGGAGTACTGAATCAGGCACTGATTTTTATTAAGGAAAACATCCCTTAAAAACAAAGGGGTCCAGGAAGGATGGACACATTTCAAGGAAGTAATCTTAAGGGGGAAGGAGCAGCCTGTCCCAGTGTGGCAAAAGATGAGCTAGTGAGGAAAATGACTGGCCTGGCTGACCGTGGAGATTTTGTGGGAACTCAAGGGTAACAAGAGGTGCATCAACTTTGGACAGAAGGTCAAGCAGCTTAGGAAATGTTTAAGGATGTTGTGAAGTCGTGCAGAAAAAAAGTCAAGAGCTGAAAGCTCAATTAGAGTTTAACTTGACCACTTCTGTGAAAAAAAAATAGACAATGTTTCCACAATTAAATTAATAGCAAAACATGGGATAAGGAGAACCTCTACTCTTTATTGGATGCAGTGGGGAATACAGTAACTAAAGATAAGGAGAAGGCAGAGCTACTTAACATCTTGTTTCTCTCAATTTTCAATATTAGGACAGGCTGTCCTCAGGACAAGTGCTCTGCTGAGCTGGTAAATGGGCACAGGGACCAGAACAGCCCCCTGTAATCCATGAGGGAGCAGCTGGTGACCTGCTGAGCCACTCAGATGCTCACAGGTGTATGGGATTGGATGGGATGCATCCCAGGGGGATGAGGGAGCTGTGGATGAGCTCCCCAAGCTGCTCTCCATCATCTACCATCAGTGCTGGCTCAGCAGGGAGGTCCCAGAGGACTGGAGGTGCCAGTGTGAGCCCATCCCCAAGAAGGGCTGGAAGGAGGATCTGGGGAACTCCAGGCCTATCAGCCTGACCTGGGTGCCCAGCGAGGTTATGGAACAGATCACCTTGAGTGCCATCCCAGGGCACCCACAGGATGGCCGAGGGGTCAGAGCCAGCCAGCGTGGATTTCAATGTCTGCATGGAATGGTCTGGATGAGGGGATTGTGTCCAACATCAGCAAATCTGCAGATGACACCAAACTGGGTGTGAGTTTGGATCTGATGGAGGATGGAGGTAGGAGGGCTCTGCACAGGGCCCTGGACAGGCTGGATCCAGGTGTGGTTTAACAAGGATGTGTGATCCAGCAAGGTGAGGTTTAACAAGTCCAAGTGCCAAGTCCTGCACTTTGGCCACAACAACCCCTGCAGCACGACAGGCTGGGGACAGAGTGGCTGGAGAGCAGCCAGGCAGAAAGGGACCTGCAGGGACTGATGGACAGCAGGCTGGAGATGAGCCAGCAGTGTGCCCAGGTGGGCAAGAAGGCCAATGGCTCCTGGCCTGGCTCAGGAATGGTGTGGCCAGCAGGAGCAGGGCAGGGATTCTTCCCCTGTTCTGGGCACTGGTTGGGCAGCCCCTCGAGCGCTGTGTCTAGTTCTGGGTCCCCTGGGGTGGGGAATTAGAAGAAATTTGTATCAGGAAGAGTAAAGAAAGCCAAGGTGAAGCAGAGGAAATGCTCAGGGCAGTTTGGGGGTGGCTGCCAGGCAGCCCTGGCTCTGAGCAACAGCATCTGCAGTGGGACAGGAAACTCCCAGCTGATGGGAACAAACTTTCTGGCTGACTGCAGAGGCCAGGACAAAGCTGAGTGGTTTCCCTGCTGTCCCCCAGCCCTTGCTGGCCCCAGGGGCTGATGGCATTTGTGCTCCCTCAGGTTCATTTCCCCCCAGCAACAGCATGGTGTTGCTCCTGCTGCTCTGTGCAATGTAATCAGGGGCTGCTGAGCCAGTGCTGCCGTGTCTGTGCCTGCAAGGATGGGTCACCTGTGTGAGCTGGGGGAGAGGCCAGGGCTGCATCTGGGGGGGGTGTTGTTGGCAGCTCCATCAGGACGCTCTGGAATGCTGCCCTGAGCTGTCCAGCACACTGGGGATGGATCAGCCCCTGCTCTGCGGCTCCTCCCCGTCTGCCCCAGGGCCCTTGCAGAGCCCCAGCTGTGTCTGTCCTCCGCTGCCATGGCAACCCTCAGGACAAAGCGGTGCCAGGGCTGTTCCAGGTACAATTGCAGTGACACTCGTTGGTGCCACCAGGTGCCATGGCAACGGCCATGGGGGACCCATTCCTTGGTTTGGTGCTATGGCAACCAATGCCCGGCCCCATTGTGATGGTTGGTGGCCATGGAAAGCTGCCCTGGACCCTTGCTCAGGGCTGGTGTCAGTGCCCAGAGCCAGAGGGGTTCCTTTGCTTGGGGCTGTTGGGAAATTTAGGTGACTAGAGAATGGAAAAGTACAAAGCCATGGCTAATTCCAAGTCCTGCACCTGCCAGATAGTGTGTCCTTGGGCCTAGCTGTAGTAGGATAACAAATAGTGAAAGAGACATGAGAAAAGAGGGATGTAACCCCCAAGGAATGTGGATGAGTTAATGCTATAGTTTAACCACTAGATTGCTTGGCTTACAGAATATTCATAAGCTTATTATTTGCTTTATAAGTGTTTGATGCTTTCTTCAATAAACTGGACCTGTGATGAACCAGCTGGTGTCCTGGTCCCCTTCCTACGACAGGGGGCTGTGCCATGGCCACCTGCCCTGTGCCATGCTGGCCGCTCTGGCACCAGGAACCAGCAGCCACCGGCACTGCCAGGGCCAAAGGCCAGGTCAGCCAGACAGAAAGGGGCAGGGCTGGGCACTGTTTCCATGGCAACCGGCACTGGGGGGACACCTGGGTCACCTGGCCTGGCAGTTGCCATGGAAACCCCTGTCAGGGACTGAGGGCACAGCCCCTGGCACTGAGACACTGCTGGGCCGGGTGCTGAGCACAGCGCTGAGCACGCAGAGATGGTTTTGTTCTTGCTGAGCTGCAGCACAGCCAAGGCCTGTCCTGCCCCTCGTCCAGCCACGCTGGGGAGGGGCTGGGGCTGCGGGGGAGCTGGGCAGGGGACACAGCCAGGACAGGGGACCCCAACTGACCCCGGGCATACCCCAGACCAGAGCACATCATGCTCAGGGTGTGAAGGGGGGAATTTCGGAGGGAGGGCTTTTGCCTTCCCAGAGAACACTTAGGCAAGAGGGGACCCTGTTTCACTAGTAGGCAGGGTCACTACCAAAGGCACAGACACCAACTGAAGGAATTGTGTCATTTATATCATGCACAGCTGCAACGATTTACAGAAGGATAAGCTCAGCAAAGCACATCATCATTAGCAAAGAATTACAAAGGAACCTCAGCAATCCATCATAACTCATCATTACATTTTGATGACTAATCCCTTGGTGGAACACTAGAGGTGTTTGTGGCAGACAAAGATTCTGGCTGACTATCAAGGTACACCTTACAGACATCAGTAGTACTTTAGTGACACCGTTCTTCATTCTTTTTTCACAATTTTATTCCAACTAGGAACAAGAATTCTGTTGTCGATGGAGCTGGCATCTTTTTAATTCCAGAATAATGCCCCCACGCCCTTTGCTGTTCAGCTTTACCATGCTGTCTGTGGCTAAAAAGGCCTGGGGGGCCCTTTCCCCTCTGGCTGGAAGGGGCCGGGTCCCAGTCCCTGAGGGGCACCCAGGCTCCTGGATGGAATTCCTGTGCAAGTCCCTCAGTGTCACAGCAGCCTTCACATAGAGACCCATGGATCAGAGCATTTCCCAAAGGCGCCCTTGGGGGAAACAGGGAGATCTGGTCTGGCAGAATGTGTAAAACAATCTCTTGTCAGATGTACTTGTTCTCACACAGAATCCTTGGCTGCAGGGACACATTCCCATTGTTCCTGCCCAGGTTTCAGGACTCAGAGTTGTCTTTCCTAGGAGCTGTTCCTTCAGCTGCCTTGGGAGGGCCATTTGGCCTCCAGACCAACACTCTGGCTCCATTATCAGGGCTGCTGGATCCAAACCCTTTATTGCCACAAATGGTGGTGACTGGAGCTGGATCTCCTTTTTTCACAATCGTTCTCAAAATTCCAATATTAATAATTGTGCTACCCTGTCATGGGGTTGAATAATCCAATCCTGGTCACTATTGTTTAACAGAATTACTGTAATTTCTCCTGGATATTCTGCATCAGTTCCTGCCTCCATGACAGGAACACTTTGCAAGGCCAAGCTCCAAGGGAGCAGTTACCAAAGCCAAGTGTCCTGGAGGAATCTGAATTCCTGTTTCAGTATTGACAGCTCTCATTTGCTTTGAATTTATCCTCATTAATTCCAATGCATGAAGGCCCAGCCCTGCAGCCTCTGGGCTGGCCCTGCCATCACAACCAGAACAATTTCCCAGGCAGCCCAAGTCTCACTGCCCATGGTTGGATTTGCAAATTTGGGGCAGCCGTGCACAGCCAGGGGGTTTCCATTTCCCCCGTGGGCCATTGTTAAGGGCATGGAGCACATCTGGGAGATGGGTTCTCCATGGGCAAAGGTTCCCATCTCCTCATTTTTCCAACTGCTCTTTCAACAATCCCTTCATCCATGCAACCAATCTTGCAGCTTGTGCATAGTCTGGTACATGAAAAACCCTGCAGGAAAAATCACTGTATTTTTCACAGGAAAAGACAAAGTAATCTGCATCACAGTATCAGCACACCCTGTAAAAATAGACAATTTCATCCCTTCCTCCCTTTTTCATTTTATACAATCTCAAGAAGTTGAAAACTGACATGAGTGTCCTGGCCAATCCTGTCCCGTAGGGTATTTAGTGTTACATCCCTGAGCAGCCAAAGATACCAAATTACTACTTTCAGCACTATTTCACATTATTCTTATTTTATATGTACATATTGATATAGAAATATAGATATAGATACATAGATATAGACATAGATATATAAAAATCTATAAATATAAATATGAAGGTCTTATTATCCTATAAATATGTATATACTTATTTATTATATTGATATTTCAGTTGCACAAGTGCATCTGAGTTCAAGATTAAAACCTTCTTCTGTTCCTCCATGTGGGAGCATTCCAACAATAACTGTTCCTTCTGAAGGTGCTGTTTGCTATGTACTCTCAACAAATTCACCTCTGTCTGCCCAAACTCAATAGGTGTTTTCCTTTTCCATTTGCAATTTTTTGATGCATTTGAAGCCATCCAGGGGTGCAGCATCTTTTACCCGACTGCCCCACTGCTCACACGGGGCTCCGACCTCAGCCCACTCCAGAGCCAGGGAACTCCAGGGAAGGGCTTCCCAGCTGGGAATTTCTGATGGGACGGATTCCTCACATTTATATTGAACAAGTGACATTTTGTTGGGATCTGGCCAGACTGTGCCAGTTTTGTTTTAGCAGTGGGCAGGGTCAGCACCAAAGACACAGACTGCAACTGAAGGAATCAGTGTCATTTCCTGCAGTTCAGAGCAGCAAAGAATCACAACAGGAGCAGCTCAGCAATGCACCCAACCACCCCACCAAAGACTGCAGCAGTGATTAACAAAGATCCAGCAGTATTTACCCTCAGCCTTTACCATCCCCCAGACCCACACAGCAGCTGGGGAAGCTGTCACAGCCAAGGGCTGCAGAGCCACTCCTGGGCACTGGGAATTCCTGCAGGTGCCTCCAGCCCCATGTGAGGCTCCAACCCCGCTGGGAGAGGGCCCAGCTCTGACAGTGCTGAATGAACAAACTGACAGCACTGCTAGTGGGGCAACATCTGCTTTCATCCTCCTCTTGGGTCCCTCCCAAAGCCTGGCCAGGGCTCAAGGAGGAACCAAGGGAGGTGACTTTGACCATACAGCCCCAAACAAAGCCAGATGTCAGATTTCATGGCCTTGTCTGGCTTCTAAATACACAAAGGTCAATACATGTTTCACTAATGAGTGGCTACATCTATCACAGGGCTAATGACCATGCATATTTCATCAGGGAGCAGATACAAAGATAACCTTTGCTTGGAAGGTTCATCCAGAGGCCACCTTTGGCTCAGGGCCTGCTGTCCAGGCCTCACTCAGGGCTCGTGTCCAGGCCTTGGCACTTCAGGGACGTGGTTTAGTGCTGGGCTTGGCACTGCTGGGTGAGCGGCTGCACTGGGTGAGCTCAGAGGGCTTTTCTAACAGAAAGGATGCTGTGATTCCATGCTAATATCCACTGCATTCAGCTGGGGCTATTTTAGCAGCATTCCTTTGCTCCAAAAATTCCCTCTTGCCCTGCTCCTGTGGCCTGAGGCTTCAGCTCCTGGTGCTGAGCTGCTCATGCTGAACGAGACGGCTCAAAAAGAAGAACACAGTCCATGCAATTCCTTCTGGGACACGGAGAGGGGAGGCTGTGCAAACAGGAGCATTGTTTGCTGTGGCCTCCTCCTCTGCCCTTCACACTTTTCAGTGCTTTGAACCAGCCAAGAGCTTTCTCCAAGAGTGCAATGGAGCAGCTGCTCCTGGTCCCGGGCCTGGCTCTCTCCAGTCTCTGCCCTTGCCTGGTTCTGTCCCTCTTGCTGTGCCCTGTGTTCCCCCAGGGCTCGCTGGCTGCTGCCCAGGACTGTGGCACTGGCACAGATCCAGGGCTCCAGAGCCTCCTTTCTGTGCCCTTGCAGCTGCCTGGGCACAGCAGCCTTTTCCATCTGGAAGCTCCCCATGGACAGGGAGTGCCCAGCTCTGTTCCCTGCACAGCCTCCAGGAGCCCAGGGCTGCCATCTCCAGTCCCTGCTGGCACTGGGGGCTCCCAGGTACCTCAGGCTGCTGTGACACTGCTGCACACGGGAGGGAAGAGGGGCAGGGGCTGTGCTCAAAGTCAGCTCAATGTGCTGCTGCTGCTGCTGCTGTGGGGTCATTTGTGCAGCCCTGGCCCAGAGTCAGGGATCAGATCCTGCCAGTCTCTTCCAGCCCTGGCTGCTCAGAGTTTGGGCCTGGGAGCCTCAGGTGGCCAAAGGCAGCTGCTGCTGGTCCCTCTGTGTGCCTGAGTTCAGCAGTGCTGCTCCATCAGTCTGTGCCCAGCAACGGGGAAAAGCCTCAGCCCTGCAGGGCCAGGAGCTGCCGGGCTCTGCCTGAGCAGCTCAGCCAGCAGGAAGGGAGCTGCTCCACACGGGAACCAGGAGCAAAGGACATTGCTTTGATAGGACATGTTTTCTATTTAAAGGAGAAAAATGGAAAAAAGAAAAAAAATAGGTTAATTGTAAAAGATAATAATAAAATCCAAGTTTTAGTGAAAAAACATTGCATAATGTTAGTGAAAAAAAAACAAAACATAAATGCAAAGTTACATTCTTTGCATTAAGAAGTAAAAGATCTTTTTCAAAAGAGAACTCAGTTATTTCCATTGTAAATGTGCTGATGGCATGGATCCATCTTACTGACCTCAGAAACCTCTTAAAAGATTCTGGGCTTTGTTTCCAACATTGGTATTTGAAATTGTGGTTGAAGCAAGAGGAAATTGCTTTGTGCCCTTCCAGCTCCAAGCAGGACTGGGAATGGAAACTCTGTCAAAGCCCAAATCCCTTGGAAGATGACCTTCCTTCTCAGCCTGGGAATGAGCTGCACATTCCTTTTGAAACTGTCAGGGATTTCAAAGAGAAACTAAGTCCCACCTACAGCTTTTTCCTCTGGTTTGGAAGTGCAGAAGGGCAATTCTCCATCCATCAGCTCCAGACTGCACTGCCTCAGGAGCATGGCCCGCTCGCCAGCTTTGGCCCACTAGTGGCACTTCTAGAGGAAGAAAGTGCAATTGCACAATTCCAGCCAATCAAGAAGGAAGAATGGGACAGACAAAACACCCTGTACAGATCCAGGTGTTCAGCTGGGAGTGTGGAGAGTTTGGGTCCTTGCCAATTGGATGTGTGTCCCCAGCTGCAATCTCTGGGCCTGCAGCAGAGTCTCACTCACCTGCCAAAGCAGAAAGCTCAGACGCTGCGCTCACAACGGGCTCGTCTGATGCACAGCTGTCAGAGCAATGTGAGGGCCGAGCCTGCCCAGCTGGGCCCAGGTCTGAGCCCAGCAGAGCCCTGGCAGAGCCCAGAGCAGCCTCAGCAACCGCAGAGCCCGGCTGCAAGGAGAGAAAGCAGAAACCGCCCGTCAGCTGAGGGCTCCTGTGCCCTTGTGCCAAGGCCTGTGGTGCCCAGGCCATGCTGGCTGTGCCCAGAGCTGTGCCCAGAGCTGCCCATCCCTGCTGCCTTTGGCCCAGAGCAGGAGGGCAGGACATGTGCCCACCCTGCAGCCAGCCAGGGCACATCCAGCCCTCAGCAGCTGTCCAGAGCAGGATGCTCCTGTGCTCGCTGCCAGCTCCCAAAAGTTCTGATCCCACCCTGCCAAGCACACAGCGACCCACCTCACGCCACCCATGGCTTCAAGAAAAGCTGCTCCCAAACCATGGCCCCAGCCTTCTCCAAGGGCACAGCCCATCCACGCCACAGCTGCTCCCAAGCACTTCCCCATCCACACTGGACCATCTGGAATGCTTCCTCTGGAAAAACAAACAACACAGTATTGAAAAGAGGTTAGATGCAAAAAGGGAAAACAAGAAAAATGGTAAAATCTCTTATCTCTGTCAGGGCCTTGAGGAAGGCCCAACCCCTGCATGCCAAGGAAAAACCCACCTACTGGTGAGGGAAGCCCACACTTTCTCTCTTCCCCTCTGCACTGCCCCCCAAAATCACAGTGACCCCAAAGCAAACAAGGGCAGTGGAGCAGCCCAAGCCCTTCCTTGCCTGCACAGCAAAGCAGCCCCAGCATGGGTTGTGGAGTCCCACCTCTGCTCCCACCATGGGCCTTTGTTTGTGTCGGGCTGGCTGCCCCAGCCCCAGCCCCAGTCCGGGGCACGGTGAGTGCTGGGGGCTGTTGCCAGAGCCAGGAGCCCACTCCCATTTTGTACCCACCCCAGCCCATCTCCCAGGCCTGCCAAAAGCAGCTGAGCAGCGACTGAAGAATGAGTTGCATCTGCCCCAGCAAAGGGGGAGCCTTTGGTTCCCAGCCAGGCTGGGCCATGCCCAAATCTGGCAGAATTTCCCCTGATGGGGACTCATCTGCAAATCCTCTGGGGAGTTTGGCTTTGAAAAAGGTGCCAGAATCAAAGTCCATCACCTTCAGCCTCCCGTGGCCAGGCTGAGGAAGAGCTTGTCATCCCTGATGTCACCCTCGCTGTTTCCAGCAGCAGCAGCAGCAGCAGCAGCAGCAGCATCCCTACTACCCGGTACAGCTTCTCCAGGGGCTTCTTCTCCTTCCCTGGGGGGAAACCAGGCTTTCATGGCTCTGCCCAGGGCCCCAGCTGTCAGGGAACCAAGACAAGCAAACCAGCTGGGATGGCGGCCACCAGTGCTGGGCAGAGCAGCTGAGCTCCAGCACAAGGGCTGCGTGTTCCCATCCCATGACCCCGGTGCAGTGACACAGGCAGCACAAAAAGGGCTGGGTTCCTTTGCTTCTCATTGCCATGGCATGTGTGCAGCTAGAACTTACCAGGGCCCTGGATACTCCAGGGACCTGGAGAACCATTCCCAGCAATTGGGAAAAGTCTAGGTGCTCCATCCACCCATAGATGAGGTTTCCAAAATTGCCCCAAAATTTGGTCCAGTTTTAGAGGCCAAAAAGAGCAAGTCCAAGTGTCTTGATGATATTTTTAGCCCAGAAAGCCCTGCAGCTGATGGCACACTTCACAATCAGAAGGGGACACAGCTAGGCCAAAGCCCAGACCTCTGCTGGGAGCCTTTCTCCTCAAATACCCTTCAGACAAACCTCCATGCAGGTCAGTTGGGAAAGTTTCTTCAAATGAGACATTTCTGGCACATAACTACACAGGGTTATGGGAAAGATTCTAAAGCAACTGCTCTGGAGTGAAAGAGGCAGCACTAAGAGTCCTTGTCATCTATTTGTAGCTAAATCCCACTCTGGGGGAGTTGAAGGACTTTGGAATGAGCTAGAGAGCGGACCTCTGAGTTTTTTCGATGATGCCATTGCTTTTTCTTCTCTTCTACGTGGACAGGAAGGGTGAGCTTGGTTCCCATCTCCACTGCATGGCTCACAAGGCCGCAAGACTTGTAGTTACAAGAGCTTTGAAGAATTTCTCGGCCAAGAAGACACGGCCAACAAGGATATTTGTCTTTTGGAGCCAACCCTTCAATATTTCATCTTATGGACTCATGCTACAGTGTAAGCCTCCTTAGCCAATCATGCTCTGACACAGAAACCTACAGCACTGCATCCTAAGCTTCTTGTTTACCATTGTAACTACTTTTTTTTTTTCTTGATCTTGAACTCTAAAACTCTAAACTTTCCTCCACTTCAACATTCCTCCCCGTGTCTCTGCTAGAAACTAGAAATCTTCATTCTCGCTTCTAGCACCTAAGTTTGGAAGCCCTTTCCAAGGTCTCAGATCAAATCCTGTGTTTAATTCTAAGCTTTGCTGACAAGACCAAAGGTCTGAGATTTCCCTGCATTTGGGTTTCCAACAACACTTCTGCTGTTAGTTGCAGAGTGCCCAGGATCCCTCTTGCAAGTCAGCTCTGTCAGGATCAAGGCAGCTGCCAGGGGGCTGCTTGTGGCCTCTGACAGCCCATTGCCCAGGGCTTGCCAGCGCCCCAGCCCCTCAGGGGCTGCCCCAGCCCGGCCAAGCCGCCCGGCAGCAGCGCCGCAGCCCCACAGCAGCTCCAGAGCAGCCCCATCCAGAGGCACCTGGGAGCCCTCAGCAAGGCAGCCAGCAGCACACAGGCAGGAGGACACGGATGGCGCTTCCTGCCTGGCACAGGGCTTGTGGCCATCTCCGGGCACTGCTCTCACAGGGATCCCCGCAGCCCCGGCCCCTGCCCAGCCGCTCTGTCACGAGCACAAAGGCTTCAGCAGAACCACCACAAGCCAAGGGGCTTCTGGCCATTTTCCCTGCAACACTGCACACCTGGGCAGCTTGCTGAGCCAGGGTACCCTTCTCCCCTTCATCCCCTATGCCCTGCAGACCCTGGGCACCAAAAGAAAACTCCTGGGAGTCTGTGTATTATACCACACTCTATATTCATATACTAACGAAAAAACAAAAAGAAGAAAAGAACAAAAATAAACAGGAAATTGCTGCCTTCTCAGGTGTCCCCAGCAGACAGAGTCTCTGGGATCAGCTCTCTGCACAGCTCCAGCAGCGCAGCCAGCTGAGCCCTGACAGATGAGGCTGTGTCCTCCATGCCCTGTGGAGCTGGTCTTGCAGCCTCTGGATAAGGGAATATTGCTCACACTGCAGTGCTTGGAGGACATACAATGTTTCAACTGCCACATTTGACACGGCACTGCTGGTGTCCTCTGTCAGGTGTTCAAGGGCTGAAAGAGAGAGGCACATAGGCATGGTAAGATCCCGGATCTGTGGGGAGCCCAGGAGAGTCCCCTGCCAGGGCCATCCCAGTTGGCTCTAGCCATGGCCAGGGGGGAGCAGCCCGAAGCTGTTGGCCACGAATCCCCCAGGTGGCCCTGAAATCTCCGTGTCCTCTGCTCACGCCGCTCCTCGTCCGCACAGGGAGCAGAGCCCTCCGCAGCCGGGGCAGGGCTTGCAGCTCTCCCCCTTCAGCCCCCGCTGTCAGCCCGCTGCCCTCACTCACCGGTGCAGATCAGCTGCAGCTCTTGCTGCTGCCCCCTCACGTGCCGCCCCGCCATGCCTGTGAACACAGAGCCTGTCACGGCCCCAGCGGCACAGCTCCCTGCCAGCGGCGCTGCCGGCGCTGTGGCCACATGGGCTGCTGGCCCAGCAGGGCTCAGCCCGGCCCTTACCGCACGCTGCCGCCCCAGGGCACGGCTGCCAGAAGGCGGCAGCAGCAATGCGCAGGCCAGGCGGGGCTCCACGGCCATATTCCTTTGCCAAGTTGTTTTTCTCTGCTTCAATACGGCGTTAGATAAGAATATTTTTGTGGAGAGTATTATTAATAATTGGTTTGCTGAGAAAGGCCATACTGAAATAATGCCGCTGGTTAAGCTGAAGGAGAAAAGTCAGCAGTCAGCAAGCTAAAAGGAAAGGTCAGCAGTGACCTTGCTGCAACATGAGGAGAGGGAGTAGAGATTAGTCCTGAATATGTCCTAAGAATATGTAGAAAGTATCAAAAGTAGAACCATAGGAATGTAGAAGTAGGCGTAGGTGCTGATATGTAACTGACCAATCCTGAGCTCAACTTTTGCAATATGTATGAAGCTCATTATTAACGTATTTAACCTGCCGTACTGATCAATAAAATTGGGCCTGTGATGATCAAATTGATGTCTGGGTCTCCTTCCGTCGACAAATGGTGGAGAATGCGGGCATAACTGAATCTCTGCCCTTTTTCTCGGATTAAAAGAAAAAGGGATTACGCCACAGTCGAGGAAGTTGGGTTTGGGTCCTTGCAGCCGGGACGGTGCCAGAATTTGAAGCACCCTTGAGGTTCACAACGGTGAATCAAGCCAATACGTATCACGGGAAGCCTGGAGAGCTGCAACAGTGTGCGCTGATTAATAGGTATGGATGGGCAAGAGGCATATGATTTATTTACCGCCTATTTAGAGCGGCGTGGGATAAAAGGGATAGATTTAAAAAAGGAGTTACCAGGGTTATTAGCTTATGGCCATGCTAAGGGTATCTTTTCTAATCCTCATACAGTTCATGAGCTAGCAGAGTGGAAGAAGTTTGGGGAAATATTGTGGGATACAGTGTTAGACGATGATAAGTCAGCAAAAAAATTCGGGAAGTTATGGCGGGTGGTGTATAACACATTACTTCAGCAGGTCTCTGAGAGAAAAGCAGCAGAAAGGGTGACAGAAGCTCATAAGAGGAATATAGGGTATGGTCGTGAGGATGATCCCCTGGCACCTTCTGTAACTAAGATACTTATGCCTAAGGGTCCCCATCAAAGTGGTGTGGAGGATTTTCCCATAGGCGCAGTGGAACCGTCTGCACATTTCCTGTCAGAGGGGGAGGGCGAGTCGGATGCTGGGGGTAAGAGCAAACCAGCTTTGCCTCCGCCACCAACTTCAGGGGGGTTGGATGGTGGGGGTGGGAGCAAGCCAGCTTCACCTCCGCCGCCAGCCTTGCCTCCGCCGCTTCCCCCGAGTGAGCCGGCTCCAGTTACAGCTCCAGCAGGGGGGCCGATTCCCCCGCGCGAGCCAGCTCCGCTCGAGCCGGCCAGTTTCACTGTCAGCTACAGCGGGGGGGCCGTTTCCCCCGCGCGAGTCGGCTCCGCTCGAGCCGGCTCCGGTTTCACTGTCAGCTCCAGCGGGGGGGCTGCTTCCCCCACGTGAGCCAGCCTCTGCTTCACTGCCTTCCCCGTGCAAAAACTCGGTGTCTGCACCGAAGCGCCAGCAGCATAGCACCCTTAAAGAGTCAGATCCCATCCCAGGGGCACACCGTGATCCATGGGGGGAGATGGCTAAACAAAGGAGGGAAGCTTGGGCTGCTTTGGCGAAAGAAGTAATGCAAATGGGGGATGGTGAGGCGATGGAAATAGCTTCTAGTCTTGCATGTCCGGTAACATACACACCACAGTATGATGCACAGGGGAACCTTACGCATAATATAGCAGAATATACTCCCTTAGATTGGAAGCTGTTAACTCAGCTACGTTCTACGGTTAGTCAGTTTGGAGTAAAAAGTGAACCTGTTAGGCAAATGCTAGATTATCTTTTTAATACTCAGGTTTTATGTCTTAATGATTTAAGAGGAATAGTTCGGTTGATATTCACTCAGCATCAGCAGTTATTGTTTAATGCACATGACCCATTACATGGAGTAACAGTAAAGGAGCTGATGGGCTTAGAGGCATTTTTACGTACAGAGGCACAGATGATATTGGGAGAAGATAAACTTAGAGAGTCTATGTGGTTAGTGCGTGCTGCAATAGACATGGTTAAAAAGCCAGGAGGGTTACCGGCTTATATGGGCATTAAACAAGGTAGGGAAGAATCATTTGGAAATTTTATCGATAGAACAGCTACTGCTATAGATCGGGCTGGTGTTGCAGGGCGCTATTGAAGCAGTGTGCCTTGCAAAATAGCAATCCAGCAACCCAACGAGTGTTAGCTACTTTAGGGGCAAATTGGGCTATTGAGGAAGCATTAGAGTGAATGGCATTAATGCCAACAGCTTCACAGGCATTTATAGCAGAAGCCTTAAAGGAATTAGGATTAGGGTTGCAAAAGCATAGTCTACTCAAAATCAGGTGTTAGCTGCTCTTGCGCCTCTCCGAAGCGGCTCACTGGCATTCACGCAAGGAGGCTTGAAACCATTCATCAAGTGTTACTGATGCGGCAATGAGGGACAGACACAAGTTGCTGCCGTGACATCGGAGACAGCAGCTGCTGCCGTAACATCGTTGCTACCTCCTGTCAGCAACCCGCAACAACAGGGAGCCTCGGCTTGGACTTAGCAGCAGCAGTAGACGTCACACTAAGGATGAACCGGCCTGAGAGGATACCCACTGGAGTAAAGGGCCGTCTTATATTAAATGGACAAACATGTGGAGTATTATTGCTGGGACGTTCTTCTACAACTATGTTGGGATTATTTGTTTTGCCTGGTGTTATCGATGCAGACTTTACAGGGGAAATACAAATCATGGCTTACACCCTATATCCTCTGATTAAAATTACAAAGGGACAACGCATTGCACAATTGGTACCACTGTCACAAATGACATCAGGAATACAATCATTTACTGGACAAACACGGGATGAAAAAGGTTTTGGTTCTACTGGTGTTACACTTTTAACTGTGGATTTACAAAATAGACCAAAGCAAAAAGTTGAAATTACTTATGGGCATCAAAGCATAACTCTTTATGGATTATTGGATACAGGACAATTAGACATTAAAACTCTACATGATGCACAGAAGTTGCTGGGAGACTTACAGTGGCTGAAGCCTATTGTGGGAATACCAAATCATTTATTAGAAACCCTACGGCCTTTGTTAAAAGGCGTGGACCCTACTACTCCTGTACACTTGACAAAGGAGCATCATCTTGCTTTGCAGCAAATTAGTAACTGTGTACAGCAAGGGTATGTGTCTCGTCGACAACTCGACCAACCCATTGACCTTACTATCTGGAATAGCCCTTGCCACTTGCTTGGTGCTCTTTCTCAGTTGCAAAAGAAAACGGGGGAGATACGGGTGTTGGAATGGTTATCACCACCACTACAGCATAAGAAAACAATATCTTCAAAAATTGAACAATTGGCTGCATTAATCAAAAAGGGGCGTCTTAGAATTCTTGAAGTGGATGGTAGAGAACCTGCTACTATTAGATTGCCTATGGAAAAGGAAACCTTGGACTGGTACTTGATTAATTCAAAGAATTTACAAGAAGCATTAATGTCACCTGCTAAAGTAGAGACTAGTAAATTAGTGCCTAGAGTTTTGCAATGGATGACAGAATGGAACTGGATCACTCGACCTTTGAGAGAAGAACGCCCCATAGAAGGAGCTATTACAGCTTTTACGGATGCAGGAAAGAAATCAAGGCGTGCTGCTGTTACCTGGCAAGAAAAGGGACAATGGAAGCATCAACTCCTCACAGCAGACCCTGCAGATAGCTTACAAACGTTGGAATTGCCAGCAGTAGTATGGGCGGTGTCCAACTTACAGGAGCCTTTAAATGTGGTCACAGACTCTATGTATGTTGCAGGAGTAGTCAAACGAATAGAGGAAGCAACAATTAAGGAAGTGAATAATAAACAATTGTATGAGTTACTGATACAGTTAAGGAAGGCTTTACGAGAAAGAAATGCAGCATATTCTGTGATTCATATTAGGAGTCATAAGTGGTCTGAAGGTTTAGGAGAAGGGAATGAACGTGCAAATAAATTGGTTACTCTACCCATTGATAATTCTTGTCCTATTGACAAGCTCACATTGGCCAGAGAAGCACATAGTAGATATCATCAAAATGCAAGAGGTTTAGCAAAACACTTTGAGCTGACTTTATCAGAAGCCAAGGCCATTGTCAGAGCATGTCCAACATGTAGTTATCATAATGGTGGGATAGGTCTAGGCATCGGGGTTAATCCTCGAGGTTTAGAAATAAATGAGAAATGGCAAATGGATGTTACACACATAGCCAGATTTGGTAAAATCAAGCATGTGCACGTCACCATAGATACATACAGTCATTACATATGGGCTACGGCTCAGGCAGGAGAGAAAGCTATACATGTTATCAGACACCTGTTAAGTTGTTTTGCTGTTATGGGAGTTCCAAAGAGTATTAAAACTGATAATGGTCCAGCTTATGTAAGTGCTAGGGTCCAGAAATTTTTGAATCAGTGGTCTGTTAAGCATGTGACAGGTATTCCACACTCTCCTACGGGACAGGCAATAGTGGAAAGAGCAAACGGTACCCTTAAGCAGTATATTGAAAAACATCAAGATTTGGCAGATCCACAAGCATGTTTGGCTAAGGTTTTGTATGTGATTAACCATTTATGCATTTTTGGGGAAGATGATACCCCCCCTGCAATGAAACATCATCCGAGGTCAGGTCAGGAAAATACTAAGGAAACAGAGGTCTGGGTTAAGTATAAGAACCCAAGTACAGGATTATGGGAAAAACCTGCAAAAGTATTATATTGGGGTCGGGGGTATCTTTGTGTTTCCTCACCTACAGGGCCTTTGTGGGTGCCTGCTAAGTGGACTAAACCTGTTTTTGATGCAGCCTCTGGTGGATCGCCTCACGGAGGAGGACAGGGAGCGACTGGGGAAGAAACTGCTTCTAGTCCTACAACCACTACTGTTACAATTGAAGGGGTACTCGGAAGCGGTGGACAGAGCACTGACACGTCGCTATCGGACGGCCCAGGAGTTGATTGGTTTTATTGACTCATTATCAACTTTTCGCTTAACAAATCCAGCGAAACTACATTGCCTTGACTGTCACAATCCACATTGTGCTGCCTGGATAGCTCTACGTTGTGGGGGTTGTGAAAGAACTTTTTGGATAGAACAATCACTATTGTGGGATTTGTGGTGTCATACTTGTGAACACGAGCACACGTGGGCAAAAGCTGGCAAGATGAATTAAGGAGACAAACAGGGCAAAACGCATATATAGCTTTAAATCTTTATGAGTCTCCTGAACAGAAAATTCTTGCTTATTATCGATGGGAAGTACAATGTATTGTAAATAGAATTAAGGTTCAATGTAAATCATGTATAGTTTCTATAAGGTGTAGGAAATTAGTGCCTTTAACACAGCATTCAATTGTAGGACCCTTCCAAGGGGATCCTGATAGAGCATTAGATTGCTGCATTGACAAGTTGCAAAAATTGAGTTTGCAAGTGGCAGGACCAGTGAAATCAGGAGCAGCAAGATTAAAGACAGATAAGAAAAAGAAGGCAAAAAGGGAACGGTCTCATTTGAATAAGGGTATCAGTGATTGCTAATTAATTTTCTATGATTAGAACACTTTTACAGTTGTGGGACCCTCGGGAAGATATAGTTGTTGAGGAGGATAATGAACAAGAACTACGATTACGAAATAAGATACGCCTTGTGTTAAAGAAAGACCTTGAGCTGTTAGCCTCATATAGTAAAAAAGCTGAAGAGGCTTTGCGATCACCACCATTGAATTGGTTGCTTTGGGTTGAAGAACCAGACTTTTATACTGGTCCTTACTTATATTCACTTCCTTGTTATGTTTGCAAAAGGGATAATGATAAATGCTATGCATGGGTAGCTTTGCATTGTGCAGATTGTAATCAGGTTTATTGGTATTCACAGAGGTCAGTAGATTATTTCTGGTGTAACCCTTGTTCTGGAAGGTGGATTCGAAATTATTTCTGGGTTAGAGCTCTTGAACAAAGTACTGGCCTGCCAGGACGGACAGGATTACAGCTCTTTGAGAGTGCAGAACAAGTGATTATAGCATATCTTAGGTGGAAGTTGCAGGAAAACCTTAGAATATTTGAAATTAATAAAGCCTCACGCATCATAGCAGCTCGCTGTAAAGCTGATTTGCCTTCAAACTTACCTCATGCTATACTTGTGAGCAAGGATGCTGATTTAGAATTAGATCAGTATATTCAAAAATTGACTCAGCCTTACAATAGACAATCTAGCAAACCAGGGAAAAGACAGCGAAGAAAGGAAAAACAAAACAAGCAGAAGGAAGAAAGGGAGAAGCAAAGCAAGCAAAAAGAAAAATGAGGTTTGTTCTTGTTATACTGCTCAATGCTGTAGCAAGTGAAGTAGTAGGAATAACACACTTTAGTCAACCAAGGGAAAATTTATGGGTGACACTTGCTAATCAAACTAACCAATCATCGCTTTGTCTTAGTCTTGGAGGAGTCACTAACCCATTTCGAACATGCCTGGTGGGACTTCCGGTGTGGTCTCCTGGAGAATTTTGCAGTTGGATAAACAATCAAACCTTATGTATGTCTAACATGTCAAACATCACATTGCCAGTACAAGGGTATACTGCAGGTCAGAGTGATGGCTATCGTCAATGCTTACTAATCCAATCACTTAACACCTCTTTGCATTCTCCTCCTGAGGAATTGGATCTTTTTGGAAGTACAAATGCCAGCGTATCTAACACTACAGCTGGTGGATGGTTTAGCTTCAGACTTTTGGGTGCTCAGAATTTAAACCAACCTAAAGAAACATGGGCCACCCTAGATTCATCCTTGAATGTGAGTGAATTCTCTCCACAGCATTACAGTCAATGTAACGGCACAAATATCACAGCACCAATGAAATTACCCACAGGAATATTCTTGATTTGTGGAGACAGGGCGTGGAATGGTATACCAGCTAAACCACAGGGTGGACCCTGTTTTTTGGGAAAATTGTCACTGTTTCACCCTAATGTGTCCTTGCTAATGCAGCTGAGTCAAAATTCAAACAGGAAAAAACGTAGCATACGTGACTTAGACTGCAGCAAGATAGGAGATCCACGGTTTTGGGGCACATTCAAACAAGTGGTGGTTTCAACTATCTTGCCAGGAGGATCTGCCAATAAAGCTATGAATTTAGCAAAACAATTAGGATGCTGGGCAAGGGATGAGCTGAACAAGACATCACAAATTCTAGACATGCTAACCGCAGATGTGCAAAGTGTTAACCATGCTGTTTTGCAAAATAGAGCTGCTGTAGATTTTTTGCTCTTAGCACAAGGGCATGGATGTGAAGAGTTTGAGGGAATGTGTTGCATGAATCTGTCTGATCATTCGGTGTCCATTCACACTAAGATAAAAGAATTGCAACAGGGACTTCACAAACTTAAGGAAGAAGATGGTTTAGGAATTGATGAATGGTTTAAAGGCTTAGGACTTGGACCGTGGCTGAGGAACATTGTGATCTATGCTATAGGACTTCTGGGTGTAATCTTACTGTTTTTGCTTATTTTGCCTTGTATCTTTAACTGTATTCAAAACATGGTCAGCCGTACAATAGCAAAAACATGGCAAACTAATCTCCTTGCACAAGAAGAAAACGGGGGAAATGTGGAGAGTATTATTAATAATTGGTTAGCTGAGAAAGGCCATGCTGAAATAATGCCGCTGGTTAAGCTGAAGGAGAAAAGTCAGCAGTCAGCAAGCTAAAAGGAAAGGTCAGCAGTGACCTTGCTGCAACATGAGGAGAGGGAGTAGAGATTAGTCCTGAATATATCCTAAGAATATGTAGAAAGTATCAAAAGTAGAACCATAAGAATGTATAAGTAGGCGTAGGTGCTGATATGTAACTGACCAATCCTGAGCTCAACTTTTGCAATATGTATGAAGCTCATTATTAACTGTATTTAACCCGCCGTACTGATCAATAAAATTGGGCCTGTGATGATCAAATTGATGTCTGGGTCTCCTTCCGTCGACAATTTTTTCTCTGGCCTGCCGAGATCTTTTCATCAGGTCAGACAGAGGCACAGTCTCCATCCCAGAGCTGGTATCTACGTTTTATCCTATGAACTATGTGTACTTTATTTATCATTATTTTCCAATACCTAAAGACACACAGCAGGGGACTTTCAATCAAAATAAATGCACCTTTTAGTGAGTACCCACAGCAGATGTAACAGAAGGATTAGAGAGGAGATAAAGGACAGAATGAGAGAGAAAGGAGGGCTGGGTTGGGGGAATAGCTACCAACAGAGAGATGAAATCCTTGTGGTCTGGTCAATAGATCCATCTGGTCACATCGGGGAGAATCTCAAAGTCTTTGGTTAACTCAGGGCTCTTTTATAATCTAGCGCCGGGAGGGAGCAGGACGGCACATGGGGGAACAGTGGAGAATAAATCCATTGGGAACAGGTACAGACAGTTCAGTTCTGAACAGCACAAACCGGTGCCAGTAGTGAGCTGGGCCCGTTGTTTCAGGACTGGTTCCTATGGGAAACATCCTGCTTCCCATGGCAGACATCCCGCTCCAGTCAGGCCAGCACCCCTGGGTTAGAATTTGAAGGGTCTCAGTCTCAGTCCTTAGGGAGGGCTTCAATCTCTGTCCGTGACTGTGGTCGTGAGGCAGATGAGGGATCTTTGGACCGTGTCCTACAGAATGAAATCCCAAAGCATAAAAAATTTATGCATTTTCATTTAAAATTAAATGTAATGAATTAACAAATGATAACTAATTTTTCTTGTTTATAATAGTATTATTCTAGATTTGTATTACCAAATTTAAATTTTTATATTAAAAAATCCCTACTTTTTTAGCAAGCAAAAAATTTATTGGTAATTGGTTCTAAGTAACACAATTCCCTTCATCAATTCATTAACCAGTGTGCTATTGATTTCTCTATCTTTATGGTAATTAGTCCTATTTTCAATCCTTTTGTCATCTTTTTTTTCATTTTCACAGAAAGGGTAAAAGGGGCCACTTCGGGGTCCATGGAGAACTTTCTGGGGCACGTTTGTGGCAGTTTTGGGTCTGGGGAGGGAATTCAGAGAGAACTTGAGGGTCTGGAGGACACTTGGGGGAGCCGGGTTGGCACTTGAAGGGGCACTCAGGGATTCCAAGGGACAGTTCGGGGTCGGGGGCAGCACTTGGGAGTCCAGGGGGGCCCTTGCAGGTCAAGTAATTTGGGGCCCTTTGGGGTCTGGGCGGGCCCTTGGGGGGCTCTGATGGGGCTTTCAGTGGCGTGAGGATTGATGGGAGTTATAGGCGCGGGTCTAATACAGTTTAACGGGGCCGTGGAGCATCACGGGAGTTCGAGGTGCAGCTGCAATGGCTCTCAGTGAAGGCGCGGGGCATGACGGGAGATGAAGTCCCGGCTGAAACAGTGCTGGACATGCGCCGCAGAGCATGATGGGAGCCATAGTCCCAGAAGTGGCTCCAGCCCTTGGTTTGGGGGTCCGGGAAGGCTCCTGGCAGACACTTCTGCATCCGAGCCGCGACTTGAGATCCTCGGGTAAACATAAACTGTTCGGGAGCACTTGCGGGGAGCTCCGGGAGCTCTATCCGGGCTCTTTAGGGCGTGGGGCACAGCAGGAGTTTTAGGCGTGGGACTGTGTTCTGAGGGGCCATGGGGCCGCAGGGGATGAGAGGAGATGAATTTCCAGAAGTGGCTGTACCGGGCATCTGTGGGGTTGAGAGCACTCAGGGGATCCAGGGATGCTTTTGGGGGCTCCCGAATGGGCGCTGAGGGAGCACTGAGGGATCCTGGAGGGTCTGGCGGACACTAAAGAGACAAAGGGGGAGCAGATCCCGGGGTTCTGTGGAGCGCGGGGCATGACGGGCGTTGTAGTTCCGGCTCCAATTGGGCTCAATTGGGCCGCGGGGCATGACGGGACCTGTAGGCAAAAAAAGGTGGTGCCAATATCAGACACCGCTACTGAGGTCCTAAACCAGGCGCTGATTGCCTTTGGGCGGTGATGGGTGGGTGTCTCGGCAAATGGGATGCGGCAGAGGCGGGAACAGCCCATTCAACCTGTCCAGTCCCTCCCAGTACAGCTCAGTTCATCCCCAGTACAGACCAGTACATCCCCAGTACAGCCCAGTTCATCCCAAGTAGAACCCAGTTCAACCCCAGTGCCCCTCCTGTCCCTCCCAGTACAGCCCAGTCCCTCCCAGTTCCCCCCAATATCATCCACAGGATGCCCCAGTGTCCCCAGTCTTCCCCACAATTGCCCCATTGTCCCCAGTATGTCCCAGTCCTCCCCAGTGTTTCCAAGGACAGTTTCATTTCTCTCGGTGGCCGTGGCAGCCAAACCCAGCAGTGGGGTCAGTGCAGTGCCCATGGCCACAGCCCCTTGCAGGGGCCCAGTGCAGCTTGGGCTGATGATCCACCCTCACAGCTGGCCCAGGGCAGCTCTGCAGTGCCTTTGGTGGCACCTGGGGCTGGCACACACCTGAGCAGTGTGTCTGTTTGCAGTGGGGAAACTCAGCAGTTTGAGATTGCTGCAAAAAGTACAAAAAGGGAAAACCCCTCTGAGGCTGAGTGCAGCCAGCTCTGCAAGCACAGCAGGGCCCAGGGCAGTGAGGACAGACAGGATGGGGCTGGGCAATGTGGAGCAAGGTTGTCCACACTGGGTCAGAGCTCCAGGCACAGCTTCTGTGAGCAGGCCAGAGCTGCTGAGGAGAGACCCTGGGCCAATATCAATCACAGAATGCTGCAATCACCTCTGCTCTAAGTAGAAATAAAAAGAAAAACCTCCATTAAAAAAAAAAATCTGTATTTCTGAAAAGTTCTTTTAAATCTTCCTCCATAACTGGACTAGGAAAAATTTAATGACCCTCTCAGCGCTTTTGTGTTGTTTACATCAGACTCAGTCCTTGAGAGCGTCTTCAAAAAACTTCTGAAGTGCTCAAAGTTAAACTGAAAGCCTGAACTTTCTTGAAGTTTTAATGGCTTCCACTGAGGGACATAACTGGGAAAGTGTCCCCAGGTTCCATTTAGAGCAGAACACTGGAGGCAGTGATGACAGCTGGGGACAAAGAAGGCAAAGGTGTCTCTGGTGCTGAGCAAACCTGGATGTGTTTCAGGAATGTAAAGGGCCAAGACCTGAGCCCCAGCCCCTGGCCAGGCAGATCCTGTCCCTCCCTCCTTGCTCAGAGCTCTTCCCAGGATGGGCACTGGCATGTGGGGATGTGCAATGGCAAGGGCAGGAGCATGGGGCGGCCCCTGCCAGGCTGCTGAGCAGGGACAAGGAGGCAATGATGCCCCAGGCCTGTAAGGGTCACTTGTCTCCTGCTCCTGGTTCAGTGCTTTCCTTTTATGAAAAAGAACCATCCCTCTTTCCCAGGCACCCATTTTGGGAAACAGGACTTCCATACAACTAACCAGTATGATCAAGCAGAAGCCATTTATTGCTTACATTATACACTTATTTATACATTTATATATATATACATCTGCATAAATATACTTATTTATACATTCCATTTTTACCCTGCCTGTGAACTTTCAGCACAGGAACAAGGCATGCAGGGGCTGCTTTCCCAGCAAGGGTGGTTGGAAGAGGAGAAGAAGACATCTGGCTCAAGGGTGCAGGGACTGAGAAAACGAGGAGTGAATATGGGAACTTGGAGTGGTTTTTTTGGAAATGGGTAAATTCTGACTGTATATAAGGAAGACACTGATAGAATTACATGTCCATGTGATGTTAGGATTATCTCTCACCAGATCTCAGGCCTGAATAAATGATGCCCTCTTAAACACCAAAATAATGTTTGGAGCCTTATTCTGATATTTCAGACATTTGGTGACAGTGGTTCCTCACAGAACCAAGCAGTCAGCTGTGACACTGTTCAAACTCATGGAACAAAGGGTCCATTCTGGCACAGCAGAACCCCATGGAAACAAAATCTATTTTGGCACATTGGGGCCACATTGACCCAATGTACCATTGTGATATTGCGGATTGAAGGAGACCATTGTGACCCTGAGAAACCTCTTGGAACCAAGGGGCCATTGTGACACAGCAAGGCCTGGTGGAACCATGGGTCCATTGTGACACTGCAGAACCTCACGGAACCAAGGTGAGTGTGTTCTACTGCGGAACCTCATGGAACAAAGGGTTCCATGAGAACCACTAGAGAACCAAGGAGACTGCTGCTGGCAGTGTGAAAGCTCATCGAATCAGAAGTCCATTGTGATGCAGCAAGGCCTGATGGAACCAAGGGTCCCTTGTTAAATTGTGTGGCCTCATGGAACCATGAGCCATTGTGACACAGCGTGGCCACATGGAGCCAAGGGGCCACTGTGACCCTGCAGATCCAAGGAGACAATTGGCACTGAAGAGCCTGATGAAGCCAGGAGTCCATTGTTACACTGTGGAACCAAGGGGAGCACAGTGACATTGTGGGGCCTCATGGAACAATGGAGACTCTTCTGACACTTTCGACCCACTGGAACCAAGGGGCCATTGGAGTATGGCAGGGCCTGATGGAATCAAGGGCACTGCAGTGAATGCTGTGGGTGTCCATGGGAAGAAGGGTTTATTCTGACACTGTAGAACCAAGGATACCATTGTGACACTCTGGGCATCATGGAACCAAAGGTCCATTGTGACACAGCAAGGCCTCATGGAACCATGGAGGCCATTTTTATGCTTGGAGGCCTTGTGGAACCAAAGGGCCATTGTGGCACTTCAGGGCCTTGTGGAGCCAAGGGGACCATAGTGACACCGTGGGGCTCCATGAAACCAATGGTCTGTGGTCACACTGCAAGGCCTTATGGGATCATGGAGACCATTGTGACACTACAAGCCCTCATGGAAGCAAGGAACCATTGTGACACTGTGGAGTCTTGGCAGGCCAAGGGGCAGTTGTCACACTGTGTGGCACCATGGAACCAAGGAGTCCATTGTGACACACCAGGGCCCCATGGAACTAAGGATTCATGGAACAATGCAGGACCCCATGGAACCAAAGGTCAATTGTGACATTCAGGGACCCGATGGAATCCTGGAGGCCTTGATGACACTTGGAGGCCTTGTTGGATCAAGGGGCTCTGCAGGGCCCCATGGAACCAAGGAGACCCTTCTGACATTGTGAGTCCCCATGGAACCAAGGATCCATTGTGACACTGCAGCACCAAGGAGACCCCTGTGACTCTTCAAGGCCTCATAGAAGCAAGGGACCATTTTGACACTCGGGAGCCCCATGGAAACAAGAGGCCAGTGTGACACAGGAATGCCTCATGGAACCGTGGAGACCATTATGATGCATGGGGCCTCATGGAACCAAAAGAGCATTGTGAAACAGCAAGGCCTCATTGAACCAAGGGCACAATAGTGACACTGTGGGGCTCCATGAGACCAAGGGGAGATTCTTCAAGTGCAGAATCAAGGAGACCATTGTGACACTGTGAGGCATCATGGAACAACAGGTCCATTGTGACACAGCATGGCTGCAGGAAACCATGGAAGCCATTTCTACACCTTGAGGCCTTGTGAAACCAAAGGGCCATTGTGGCACTTTGTGTCTCGATGGAACCAGGTAGTCCATTGTGACACTATGAGGCCCTGTTGGACAATTTTGGCACTGTGTGGCACCATGGAACCAAGGGACCATTGTGACACTACAGGAACTAAGGATGTTATGTCCCTATGGAACTAAGAATTCATGGAACAATGTGGGACTCATGGAACCAGAGGTCCATTGTGACTTTGCAAGGCCTCACGGAACTAAGGGGAGGGACAATTGTGACACTGTGGGGCCCAATGGAAGCAAGGGGCCAGTGTGACACAGTTGGGCCTCATGCAGCCAAGGGGCCACTGGGATCCTGAGGAAGCCAAAAGAACCAAGGGGCCGTTTTGACACTCTGCAGCTGTGGAGACCCTGAGAGGTATTCCCTGGGTTAGGCAGACACAAGAAGCTTCCCTCAAAAGCTGTTCGACCCCATTGGCTCCTTCCCCTTGTTCTGTGTCCCTCAGCCACTCCCTCCCTATTCCCCCATTGGCGCCATCTTTGTACTGCCCCCATGGCACTGATCAGCCCCTTCCTCTGGAGATACAGAAACCTGGACTCCCCTCAGGAGTCCTGCCTTGTAACCCTGAACATCTCACCGCACAGCTGAATTAAACATCTGTGGATACCATGCAAATGCCCTTTTTGCTTCCCTACCCTGGGCTTTAATAGCAGCTATTCCAGCTGAAACAATGGTCCATTATTGCTGTGTGGATCCAAGGAGATCATGGTGACACTGTGGCATCTCATGGATCCAAGGGGCCATTGTGACACTGAAGAACTTCATGGAACCCAGGGTCCATTGTGACACAGCAGGGCCTCGATGAACAAAGGAATCATTGCTGACAGTACAGAAACTCATGGAAACAAGGGGCCGTGGTGACACAGCAGGGCCACATGGAACCCAGGAGACCAGTGACATTTAGGGACCTCATGGAACCAGGGTCCATAATAGCACTGCAGAAACAAGGAGACCATTGTTGATGCTGTGAAAGGTCCTGGAACTAAGCAGCCATCGTGACATTCCAGGGCCTTGTTGAACCTGGCAGACCATTGTGACACCACAGAACCTCATGGCACTGAGGATTTATTGTGACACAGCAGGGGTCATGGAGCCAATTGTCCATTGTGACAATGTGGATCTGAGGAGACCGTGGAAGCTCATGGAACAATGGGTCCATTGTGACAAAACAATGCCTTGTGGAACCAAGGAGACCATTGTGACATCAGGGAACATTGTGGAACCAAGGAGACCATTGTGACATTATGGAACCTCATGGAACCAAGGGTCCCTTGTTACAGTCCAGACCAAGGAGGCCATGGTGACAGTACAGAACCTCATGCGAGCAAGATTCCCTTGTTATGCAGTGGGGCTTCATGGAACCAAGGAACCACTGTGACACAGCAGGGTCACATGGAACCAATGGTCCATGGAGATACTGCGGATCCAGGGAGACCATCATGATGCTGTGGAACCTCGTGGAACCAAAGGACCCTTGTGGCACTCTGGGGCCCAACGGAACCAAATATTCATGGTGACACAGCAGGGCTGCTTCTGACCGATTGTCCATTGTGACAAGAGACCAGGGTGACACTCTGGTAGTTGATGGAACCAAGGGGCTGCTGTGACATAGCAAGGCCTGGTGGAACCGAGGAGAGCATTGTGGCAGTGCAGAACCAAGGAGGCCATTTCGACAGTACGGAACCCAGTGGAATCAAGGATCCATTGTTCTGCAGCAGGGCCTCATGGAGCCAAGGGGCCATTGTGAAACTGTGGGGCATAATGGAATCAAGGACACCACTGATACTGAAATCCAGTGGATAGAAACTTTTGAACACATCTTTGAGTAATTGAAAGCAGGTATTCTTTATTACAGTATGGTGGTCACTTGGGCCATCCTTCCTCCATTCGAGTGCACTAAGCATCAAATGAACAGAGTTTTTATCACTCACACTGATTATGTATCCATTAGCTATCCCCACTTCCTTTACGTTTATTTGACATTGTTGCACCCCTTATCACAAATCCTTTCATGGTTCTTTGAGTTTTGTCTTCAACATCTGGAGTCGTTTTTAGATGGCTGTTCCTTGATCCCCTTTTGAGTAAGGGCAATATTATTGTTTTGCATAACTTCTGTTTTGTCAGCCTTGCAGAGCTGAGCTGCATTGTGCTTGCATTTCTTGGGACTTCTGTTTGCCAGAGGTACATCCTTAATCAGTTCCTCCAAGGCTGTTCTGTTCTACTGTCCTTGACAAGAGTAAATGTTGTTCTGTTCTCCTGTCCTTGTCTCAGTATGAGGTGTCTGCAACCCCCCCAACCTATGGGCCTGGGGTGGGCAAGTGTTTCTGGGGAACAGGGATGGGACAGCTGGGCTGGACTGACCCAAGTGATGTTCCATTCCATGTCACACCATGATCAGCAATCAACTGAGAGAAGCGGGGGGACATGGGAGGTAGGGAATAATTTCTTTTTTAAGACATTTTTCTTTCAAAACAGCACCTACACATGCAGAATCCTTGCATGCCACAAGGTGGTTTAACATTTTCTGCTAGTAGGAGATTTCCTGTGGATTTGCTTTTCTTCTGTGGCTTTTTCTTTTTGTGGTTGGTTTGTTTGTGGGGTTTTTGTGTTGTTGTGGGTGGGTGTTGCTTTGGGTTTTTTGATTTGGTTTGAGTTTTTCATTTTTTCGTTGGGTTGGGGTTTTACCCTATTGAAATTACTTTCTTTTGAAGCATACGTATTTTCTGCCCTTCCTTGTGGCTTGCTTGGCACCTGATGGCAAGATAAATTTCCCCAACTCAGTCAGCTTGCCCAATTACATTTTGCAGTCACCATTAATGAGACAAGTTCAGTCACAGACTCCCTGCAATTTGGCAGCATCCACAAAGGAATTGAAAGTACATTTCATGCCCTTTTAGAGATGACAGAAATATTCCACAGTGGTGGTCAAGGGCTGATCACTGAGGGATGTCACCAGGGCATGGCCGCCAAGAGGACTCTGTACCATGGATGACATTTGACCCTCATTGTTCAGCCAAACTCCCACCCAGCCCCTGTTCCACTCCTTCAGCCCAGCTCTCTCCAGTCTGGCTCTGAGGAGGCCACAGCAGACCCTGTCCCAGGCCTGGCTGAAGTCTGGGCACACAACATCCCCTTCTGTTCCCTCCCATGTGGGTTCTGCAGTCCCTTCCCTGTCCTGCTAGTGCCTGGAATGGCTGCAGGAGGATTTGCCACATCCCCTTCCCTGCTGAGCCTGAGCAGGCTGTGACTCTCCCAGTCCCCCTCCCTGCCCTGTTTGCAGACTGGTTCCATGTCTGCCCTTCCCAAGTGCCCAGGACCCTCTGGGATGGCTCTGGCCTTTCCAAGGGGTTTGAGAGAGGTCCCACAGTGACGCTGCCCAGCCTTCTCAACAGCCCTGACACCAAAGGCCTTTTCCACCTCCCTCAGTGTCAGCTCAGTGCCCAGAACACAGCACAGCCCTGTCAGGTCCTCGGGCTGGTTCAGAAGGGAGGCAGCTCTGATTTCTCCCCTCAGACCCTCACTTTATCCAACGTCCCTTTGTGCACTCCATGGCTACCCTGGGCATTTTTTCCTGGGAGCCTCCCTGCCTGGGATATTTCTCTCTGTGCAGTCCTAACCACAACCCAGCAAAGGATTCAGGTGTTTGCCCAGAGGACGTTACTCTCAGAGTGAAGTGGCCTCAAGGCCCTGTTTGTGCCACTGGAACTGTGCCAGCCCCGGGTGCTGCTGATGGTGTTTGTGCTCACTGGGGTTCATCTCCCCACACACACATTATGCACTGCTGAGATCTCCTCAGCACAGAGCAAACATGGCCTGCTGGCCTGGTCACTTGGTGTCCCTCCATGCAGGGACAAACAACCTCCTGCAGGTGGGGAGAGGCCAGTGCTGGCAATGGTGGTTGCAGGGGCTGGTGTGGGACAATTTCCCTGGGCCACCTTCCCAGGCTGCCCCAGAACAAAGACACAGCCCAGGCCCTGCTCTGCTGCTGCCTCAGGTCCATACCAGGAGCTCTGGCTGTGCCAGGACACTGCTGTGAGCCCCCCCTGCACACTCCGCCCCTGCCCCAGGCACTGGGCTCAGCTGTGCCAGGGCATTCCTGGGGCACATTGCTGACAGCAGCTCTGGAGGGGAGCAAAGCCTCCCTGCCCTGCCCTCAGGAGATGCCCTTTGCTGCTAGGGCTGCTGTGCTGGAGCCCAGCTGTGTCCCAGCAGTGCCCACGGCCTGGCCCAGCCTGTGGCCACAGCAGGGACACACAGCAGGACAGTGACCAAGCTGCAGGAGCACTCCGGCCTTACAGCCACAGCAGGACTGGCAAGGACAGGGTGCAGTTGGGCAGAGCAGATGTGGGAAGAGCCAGAGCCATTATCCCTGGCTGTGCTGCTGTGCTGGGAGTCTCTACCCTGCAGCCCTGCTCACAGGCACTGCCCCTGCAGGGAAAGAGAAGGGCTCAGGAAGAATTACGGGCACACAGGTCAGGGCAAGCACTTGTTTTTATTTAAATCTCAAGGGAAAAAGCCTCTTGCAAGTCTTCATATTTCAAAAGAAGGTAGATATTAATGTAGAAATGCTAAGTTCAATACTGCAGTATTTTGTAAAAAACATACCAACAATAGAAAAAAGTTACAAAATAAAAACAGAGACATAGGGGAAAAAAGGATGAGATTCTAAAGAGTTACATTCTGAAGGCTCTGCATCAGAAAATGGTTCTGAAATGCTTCTGAAAATACAGTACAATCAATTTTCTCAGGGCCTCCTTGAGCTCCTGGTTCCTCAGGCTGTAGATGAGTGGGTTCAGGGCTGGAGGCACCACTGAGTACAGAAGTGACAGGGCTAGATCCAGAGATGGGGAGGAGATGGAGGGGGGCTTCAGGTAGGCAAAAAACCCAGTGCTGAGAAACAAGGAGACCACGGCCAGGTGAGGGAGGCAGGTGGAAAAGGCTTTGTGCCGTCCCTGCTCAGAGGGGATCCTCAGCACAGCCCTGAAGATCTGCACATAGGAGAAAACAATGAACACAAAACAAGCAAAGAATAGAAGAGCACTTAGCACAAGAAGCCCAAGTTCCCTGAGGTAGGATTTGTAGCAGGAAAGCTTCAGGATCTGTGGGATTTCACAGAAGAACTGGCCCAGGGCATTGCCACGGCACAGGGGCAGGGCAAATGTATTGGCTGTGTGCAGCAGAGAATAGAGAAAGGCACTGGCCCAGGCAGCTGCTGCCATGTGGACACAAGCTCTGCTGCCCACGAGGGTCCCGTAGTGCAGGGGTTTGCAGATGGACACGTAGCGGTCGTAGCACATGATGGTCAGCAGATAAAACTCTGCTCCAATGAAGAATGTAAAGAAAAAGAGCTGAGCAGCACATCCAGTGTAGGAGATGTTCCTGGTGTCCCAGAGGGAATTGTGCATGGCTTTGGGGACAGTGGTGCAGATCATGCCCAGATCACTGAGGGCCAGGTTGAGCAGGAAGAAGAACATGGGCATGTGCAGGTGGTGGCTGCAGGCTACGGCGCTGATGATGAGGCCGTTGCCCAGGAGGGCAGCCAGGGAGATGCCCAGCAAGAGGCAGAAGTGCAGGAGCTGCAGCTGCCGCGTGTCTGCCAATGCCAGCAGGAGGAAGTGCCTGATGGAGCTGCTGTTGGACATTCCTAACTCTGGGCATTGTGGACTGTAGAAACAAGACATTGAAAAGCTGAGACCAAGCTCTTGGAATCAACCCTATAGGGTTATTTTAGGAATTCCCTCAAAACTACTTCTCTACCTGTGGGGAAACTTCACTCAATATGTTTATTCTTGAGCTTGGGTTTATGCTCCTGATTTACTGATTCATCTTAAGCACTGCTCTCAGCCTGAACCCTGGGGAAGCCCACAGGGAAAACAGGGCTCCCTCTGCCCCATTGCAGTCAGACCTGCTGGTCCCCACACAGGTGCACTTTGCCGATTCCACCTCCCTCTAGTTCAGGGTGATCCAACTTAAACTGAGCTTGGAAAATTAAGTCGAGTTTTTAAAGACTCCAGTTTAAAAGTCAATTTATCTAAGCCCTTCTCTCTTTCCCTACACAGCTGGACAGGGAGGGATGCCAAGGGTTGGTCTGGCTCTCTGCTGCCTCGATTTGTGCCTACTGGGAGTTGTTTCTCTCTATCCAAGCCTTGTCCCTGCCAGTGCTGCCAGAGCCCAGCCCAGCTCTGGGGGCTCAGCTCTGCCCTGCAGACCCCTCCCAGCACAGGGCACCGCCCAGGGGCATCTCCCTGGCAGCAGGGCCTTAAGGGCAGGCCAGACAAACAGGGATGCTGCAAGCCAAGGAGCTGCTGCTGCTGTCTATAGGGAGAGGAGGCTGAGGAGGCACTTTCTGAGGGAGAGCTGAGGCCCATCTGCTGATGCCCAGGGTGACAGTGCAGGAGTCTAAGTGACACAGCCAAAGCTGACAGCCCCTTTCCCTTCCCTTTAGGAGAAAGCTGAGAACAGCCCGGGCCATACAGCACCATCTCCAGAGCAGGAAGAATCTGCCCTGATGGGGGTGGCTCCTTCCACCTCCAACTTCTTCCCTGCAGCATCCATGGGGAGCTGCCAGGCAGGCTGAGAGCTGCCCCTGGCAGGTGGCACATGCCCTGGGCTGGCCAAGAGCCCTGAGGGCTGCAGGAGCTACTCTGCAGGACAGCCCTGGGCAGCCCTGGCTGCAGCCCCAGCTTCACCCCCTGCAGCCGTCCTTGGCAGCAGGAGCCGTCCTGCCCTGTCCCTCTGATGGTGCCCAGGGCAGCCCGGCTCTGCAGCACATCCTCCTCCTCCTCCTCCTGTGCCACAGAGAAACTGGGAGAGTCCTCCTGACACATCCCCCAGGCTGTGGGGTGTGCTGGCTTCAGGAGATCCCTCCAGGAGCACAGGGGACATTGCCCTGCACCCACACACTCACCATGCACAGGGCTGTGAAAATGTTTCCCCAGGTGAAGTCTCAGCTCAATGTCTTCCCAATCCTGATTGCCTTCAGCCTGTCTCTGCCTGGCTCCTGTCCCCTCAGTGCCTGCAGGCAGAGCCCTCAGCCCTGCTGGGCTGGGAGAGGAGCTGGTGCTGGGAAGAGTTGTTCCTTTAAAGCTCAGCAGCACAGACACAGCCCAAGGACTTTAGTGAACCTCTTGGGACTTTGGTGTTGTTTACATCAGACTCAGTCCCTGAGAGAGTGCTCAAAAACTTCTCAAGAACTCAAAATTAAATTGAAACTCTTAAACATCTTGAAGATTTAATGGTTCCCACTGAGGAACACGACTGAGAAAGTGTCCCCAAGTTCCAGTTAGTGCAGAACACTGGAGGCAGTGATCACAGCTGGGGACAAACAAGGCAAAGGTGTCTCTGGTGCTGAGCACACATCACCTGGATGTGTTTTAGGGATGCAAAGGGCCCAGGCCTGAGCCCTAGCCCCTGGCCAGGCAGATCCTGTCCCTCCCTCCTTGCTCAGGTCTCTTCCCAGGATGGGCACTGGCATGTGGGGCTGTGCAATAGCAAGGGCAGGAGCATGGGGCAGCCCCTGCCAGGCTGCTGAGCAGGGACAAGGAGACAATGAGGCCCCAGGCCCGTAAGGGTCACTTGTCCCCTCATGGCCTCAGGCCCAGTCCCAGCAGCCATGGCCAAAGTGTTGCCCAAGTTGGCTCTGGCAGGGCTGTCTTGCAGCTGCTGCCCATCCCTGTGCCCTGTGCAGCCCAGGCTGTCCCACGGTGTCCCTGCCCTGCGCCTCTGTCCCTTCAGGCTGGCGGCATCCCCCGGCTGCCCCACCTGGCTGGGCCCTTTCTTTGCACCCAGCTCTGCCTCCTGCCTGCCTCTGCCTCTCCACACAAAGCATTGGGCTGCTTCAGGCTCCTGCTGCAGATGTGCTGCACCACAGCCCTGCCCTGGGAGGGAAATTCCTTTCTCCTTGTTCCCAATCTGGGCCTCCCCAGCCACCCTTGGCATTGATTTTTTCTATTCAGGCTGTTCTCTACTTTGTCAGAATTATTCACCAACTCTGAAAGCACCCTTCAGTCCCTCCCAGGGCTCTCCTCTGCTGTCCTCAGTTTCCACCCCACTGAGCACAGAGCTCCTTTAGCCCTATACAGTGCTCATGTGCTAGAGGCCATGGGCACCTGGACAAGAGGCACTGTTCTTTTCTACAGGAAGGAACCCACAGAGCCCCAGGGTTTTGAAGGCAGATCAGAGGCAGTCACCAGAGGCCAAGGCCAGCCAGACCTGTCTTTCCTTACAGCTTTTGTCTGAAAACAACCCTTGGATATTTGTGGAGTTTTGGAGGTGGAATTCCATTTAAGCCATGATTGCTTGGAACAGAATGGCAGTTCTCCACAGGAAGGAAAGGGCAGAGCCCCAGTGTTTCAAAGGCTGATTAGAGGCAGACCCAAGGAGGCCAAGGCCAGCCAGACCTGTTTGTCTTGGCAACTTTTGTCTGGGAGCAGTCCTTGGGTAGATAGATCTTGGGAGGCCAAATTCCAGTTTTGTCCATGAGCACCTGGAGAAGAATGACAGTTCATTTCAATAGGAAGGAAAGTACAGAGCCCCAGAGTTTCAAAGGCAGATAAGAGCTAGCTGGCCCTCAGGAAGCCAAGGAAACCTAGACAGTCCTGGCAGCTTTTGTCTGGGAGCTGTCCTTGGATATAAGGAATTTTGGAGGCAGATTCCCAATTTTGGCTATGAACACCTGTACTTGAAAGATGATTTTTCCATGGAAAAAAAAGCACAGCCCCCCAGTGTTTTGAAGGCAGATAAGAGGTGGCCGCCAAGATGCCAAAGCCATCCAGAGCTGTCTGTTCTGGCAGGCTTCATACAGGAATCATCCTTCGATATAACTGAATTTGGAGGTGGAATCCCAATTTCAGCCATGAACCCCTGGAGGAGTGGAAGAGTTCTTTCCCACAGGAAGGAAAGCACAGAAGTTCAGGGTTTTAGGGTCAGATGAGAACCAACCCTCAACATGCCAAGGTCAGCTGGACCAGTCAGGCCAAGCCAACCAGAACTTTTCCATGTTCTTGGATCCTTGGGGCCCTGCAGCATCCCAATTGCCCCTTGGTTCCATGAGGCCCCGTAGTATCACAACAGATCTTTGTTTCCCCAAGTCCAGTGATGTCACAATGGTCTCTTTGGGTCCCCATTGGCACAATGGCCCCTTGCTTCCATGAGGCCTTGCAGTGTCAAAATAGTTTCCTTGGTTCCAGGGCACTGTGCAGAGTGCCACAATGGCCCCTTGGTTCTGTTGGGCTCCCCAGGATCACAATGAACTGTTGGTTCCAACAGGCATGGCTGTGGCACACTGGCCTCTTGCTTCCATGAAATCTTGCAGTGTCACAATTGCTTTGGTTCTATGAGACCCTGTGGTGTCACACTGGCCCCTTGGTGCCATGGGGACTCAGAGTGCCAGAACAGTCTCATTGCTTTTATGAGGCCCTGCTGGGTCACAAAGAGTTCCTTGGTTCCACAAGGCCCTGCAGAGCACCTTGACTCAAGAAGGCCTCAAAGTGCCATAATGGTCTCCAGGATTCCGTGAGGCCCAGGAGTGTCACAAGGGCACCTTGGCTCCATGAAGCCCTGAAGTATGGAATGGCCTCTTGATTCCATTGGGCTTCTCACTGTTACATGAGTTCCTGGTTCCACCGAGCTCTGTAGTGTCACAGTGGTCTCCTTGGTTCCAGAGAGTCAGAATGTCCCTGTGGTCTCATAGAGCCCCACTACGATCCCCTTGATTCCATGAGGCCCAGCTGTGTTACAATGACCACCTTAGTTAAATGAGGCCCTGCAGTATCACAACGGCCCCTTGGTTCCATTGGGACCTGAAGTGTCGTAATGGTCTCCATGGTTCCATGAGGCCCCGGAATGTCACAATGGCCTTTTGGTTCCATGAGCTTTTGTACAGCCAACAACATTCTCCTTGTCTCCACAGTGTCATAATGGATCCTTTGTTCCATGACGTGCCTGGCCTCCCACAGCCTCTCAGAGACCGTCTCCCCCTCAAGGTCCCCCAACAGCCCTTCATGGCCCCTCAAAACTCCTCCTGGCCCCTCATGACACCTCACAGTTCCATCATGGCCCATCACAGTCCCTGACAGCCTCCCACAGCTCCTCACAGCCCATCATGGCCCATCCCAGATCTCCTCCCAGCCGCTCACAGCCCCTCACGGCCCCTCACAGCCCCAGGCCTGGGGCTCCTCCCAAAGGAGGAGGGGTCGGGCCCTGCTTGTTCTCCTTTCATTTCAGTCATTTCACAGCCACGAGAGCAGAACAGCTGAAATGGAGCCTTTCCACAGTGTTTCCCTTGGGGTTAACTGCGGGCTGAAGCTCTGTGCTGGTGCTGGCCCGAGCGCCACCATCCCTGCAGCCACCAGGCCTTTGCTGTCCCCCCGTGTCCGTTCCCTGTCCCCGAGTCCCGCCCGGCTCTGGCAGCAGCAGCAGCCGCAGCGCAGGGGGCGCCGGCCCGGCCCAGCCGGGGCTCCCAGCCAGGAGCAGCAGCAGACCAGGCCCCTTCCCGCCTGCTCCTGCCTCGGCTCCCAAGGGCTTTTTCCAGCTCAGTTCTGGAGCAGAGCAACCAGCACCCACACACAGCCCTGACTGCTCAGGGCCTGACTGTGCTGCCCTGAGCCAGCCCTCAGAGGAAGACAGGATCGGGTTCCAGAGCTGTTTACAGCACTGTTTGACTCACCCTGAGGTTACAGCAGGAGGCTGCTGCTGCCTTTGCCTTTGGAATTGGGGATCATGGTTGCTCTTGGCCCTCTTGTGCTTGCCACTTGAATTTTATCCATAAAACTGCAAATGTCTCTTTCAGTTGGTGCTATCCATGGTGCTTTCATGACAGTGAAGTCAGTATTATTGTGGCAGTCATAAAGATCAGCAGATACTGGAATGCCCACCAGCCCCTGAGCACTAAGGCGAGGGGAATTAAAGCCACACAGGCCATTTGCAGAGTTCAAACAAAGCCCTGTTGCTGAAGCTGTTGAAATAGAAAAAACTGACAGAGGCCACCACAGAAATTGCCTCCACAGTGTGGAATTAAATTAAAAAATTCACCAGGAGAAACAGAAACCAGAACTTCTTGACTTGCTTCATTGCTCCTTCCCAGCAGCAGGAAACACAGATGCCCAGAGGCGTTTTGCACTGCTGCTGCCCCCAGTTTGAGCCCAGGCTCTGCCCAGTCCCAGCGGGAACCTGAGTCCAGCCCAGGGAGCTCAGCGCACGCGGGGCCAGGCCCAGAGCCCCAGGCACGGCCGCCCATTGCGGGGCAGCGGCACAGACGGAATGTCCTGCGGCCCAAACCTCCTGCTCCTGCCACACAGCGCCAGCCTTCTCCCCCTCCTCCTCCTCTCCCAGCACGGCACAAATTCCAGTGTGGAGGAGGCTTCCCCAGACATGGCTTGGGCTCCTGTTCCAGCCTGAGTGTCCCTGCAGAGGTACAGGGCATCTTTCAGGCACTTCCACAAGCTCAGGCTTCGCACTTCATGGAGAATCTGGGATGCAAATGGCCTTGTTAAGGAAGACAAAGACGAGGGAATGGATTAGTAGTTATTAGATAAAGATCACTTTTCTTCCAGGCAAGGTTCACCAAATCATTCTCTGCAGTTTTCCTTTTCAGAGTCTTTCAGTTGGCTGCTCTGGGAGGTTCAGCTTCTTCTGGTGCTTCTCATGAACTGATTGTGCTCTTGATTTATGCACCAAGGCACCAGATGTGGAATCATCTACACTGAACTCAGAAACAAACTCCCTCTGTTAGAGCATTTTCCCATTCCAGATAATTTTCAAGATTTCTGTTGACAGGTTGGAACGATCATCACACAACTCTCCACTTGTGGCTGCAGGCTCTGGAGATTCTTTCTCTGCATTCAGCCAGGTTTGTATTCCCTAACAATTCCTGGTACCACCTCCTGTTTTCTTAGCCTGGAACAGTAACAATGAAAACCTTACCCACAGCACAACTCCCCAGTCCACCAGGAAAAGAAAGGACAAGATGTCAAGTTCTCCAAACCTTTGTCCTGCTTTGCTGCAAGAGTCCTGCTGCATGCACAGTGCGGAAAGCCAAGAGAAGCTGCAGGTGGTGACACATCTTGTAACGGGAGCTCAACCTCATTCTCCAGGAAAGATTTTTGAAAAGAACAGACAGGATTACGGAGAAGATTACCGAAAAACTAAACCAGCATTCCAGAAATGAAATGAAAATGGAAAGAAACCATCTGAAATGTTTCCCTCAATTTATTTCTATGCTCCCCTTTTCCATCTTGCACTACTTCTCCGTTTCATTAATTCCAAATGGATCTCACCTTTAAGGTTTAATGACTTAGCGAGTTTTAGACACTGTAAAATACCATGAACTGCACACAGTTTGCCTTCCCCTGTTTTTGTTGGAAAGCAATGCTGGAGTCATCAGTGCAGTACTTGGGTCGGGCACGAATCCTGCAGCCGTGACCGTGGTCACAGGGGTTTTCAGGATGAGAGAGAGAAGAGAATGTTAACTCCATGATCAGAAGGCTTGATGCATTATTTTATGATATATATATATATTACATTATAACTATACTAAAAAGAAAAGAAAAGGAAAAGTTTCCTCAGAAGCTCCTAAGCAAAGAATAGAAAAGAATGATAACAAAGATCCGTGTCTCGGCAGAGAGCAAGAGCCAGCTCTGCCGTGAGTATTCAGTACATCCAAACATCCACAGGAGACCAATCATGGATCCACTTGTTGCATTCCACAGCAGCAGATAACCATTGTTTACATTTGTTGCTGAAACTTCTCAGCTTCAGCAGGAAAAATCCTAATGAAAGGATTTTAATGAAAAGATGTCTGTGACATGCAGGCAGGCAATGTGCCCCAGCAGTGTGTGATCCTCAGCAGGGACAATGCTCAGCAATCCTGCAGGCAGGGAATGTGCCCCGGCTGTGTGAGACCCTCAGCAGGGACAATGCTCAGCAATCCTGCAGGCAGGGAATGTGGCCCAGCAGTGTGTGATCCTCAGCAGGGACAATGCTCAGCAATCCTGCAGGCAGGGAATGTGCCCCGGCTGTGTGAGACCCTCAGCAGGGACAATGCTCAGCAGCGTTGCTGTGCTCGGTCCCCATGGAACCATGCCAGGAGCAGCTGCTGAGCTCAGAAGCCATCGCAGCCCCCGCCCTGCCCCAGAGCCCCTTGGCAGGGTGGGCTCCTGCCCTGGCTCTGTGTGCCAGGAGCCGGCAGCGCTGGGTGCAGGGAGCCCAGGGAGGGCACAGAAACGTTGGGTGAGAAATGCTGGGGCACAGCAAGATGGGCAAGTGCAGCCGGCTAGGGCAGAGGAGCAGCACGCACAAGGGGCACAGCCTGCAGGACAGATGCCAAGGGGAGAAAACAACAAACTGCTCAGGAGGGTGGAGAACAAATTTTTAGTTGCAAACTTCCAAGAATGAGGTACTTGGGAAATCTTAAACAGCATTGAATTACAGTAAAGCACTTCATAAAGCACTGACTTAGCAAACTCTACCCTGTCCAATTGCAAGTTAACCAGATTTTGAGAAGAGGAAGTCAGCTGAAGAGAGAGAGGAGAGAGAGATCCACAGTCAGTCTTGGATCTCAGCTGCTGTGAGCTCCGGGGCCATGTGACGTGTCAGTGTCACACTCGTGTCACAGCCTGACCTGCTCTTGTCCCTCTCCCAGGTGGGCTTTTCAGGGTGCCATGGGGCTTTGGGGCTGGGCCAGAGTCTGCAGTGGCTGGGGTGGGGCAGGGACCACCCTACCTATGCAGAACTCTCCCTGCCCCAAACATAGACTGGAGATGTTCATCATTTCTCTGCTCTCCAGCACGAGGCAACGGACCGTGGCTACAGCTCTGAGCTCGTGCCCATGGCAACCACCCCTGGCAATGGGGCTCTGTTGGGAAGAATAAAAGTTACGCAAGAATGTCTCACAGATATGTATGCTCGGCAGAAAGATTTTTGAATGTAAAATCTGAACAAGGAATATAAATTAAAGCAACTTTTGATATAGAAGAAAAGAATTGCTGAGCCAGTCTTACTGGATAGCTAAGGCGAAGGGTATCTTACTTAGAAGGGGTTTTTATGGCTTAGAGCAAAGGATAAACCCATGTCAAACAAGATGTTTTTACCAAGCAAAAGATACCACTGGCAAACAAGACTGCCGAGTAGAAAAAAGGTCTCAGAATTTTCCACTGCAAGAAAACTGAAAACCCACTTCTAGCTTGTTAATCTAAACAAGCTTAACTGTAACGTAGTAGCTTTAATGATTGAAGAATAGTAATATGAATATGGTAATCATAATAGTTCTGATAGGCTATAGGTAAAAGTTAAGGTATAGACTGGTTCTTCTGTATTAGGATGCTCAGCAAGGAAAGCATATAATGCATTTGTAACCTAAACTAAAGGGTTTTCAGGCTTGTCTGAAGCTGGAGCTGACAGCTGCAGGCATAGGCTCTGTCACCCACGACCCTGGACTGCTGTAGCATCTTAGACACAATAAACTGCACCTGGCATCCCGCATCTCTCATTCCAGCTCTAACGCTATGGAAACTCATGGAACCATGGTCCGTTGTGACAATGAAGGTCAAAGGACACCATGGTGACACTACAGAACCTCATGGAACCAAGGGGCCATGGTGACACTGTGGTGCCTCATGGAATCAAAGAGACCATTGTGAAACTCGGGGACCCCAAGAAACCAAGGGTCCATGGTGACCTTGTGGAGCCTATAGTGTCACAGAGGAGCCACTGTGACACAGCGGGGGCGCATGGAGCTGAGGGGCCATGGTGACACATCAGGGCTTTGTGGAACCAGGAAGCCGTTGAGACATTGCAAGGCCTCATGGAAGCACGGAGCCATTGTGACACTACAGAAGCAAGGGGAACATTGTGACACTCCAGGGCCTTATGGAACCAAGGAGACCATTGTGACACTGTGGGTCCCATGGAACCAAGGGAACATGGAGTAGGTCTGGCTGGCTGGGCCTCCTGGGGACCACCTGACAGGTCCAGCTGACCTTGGCATGTTGAGGGCTTCTCATCTGCCCCTGGAGCATTGGGGCTCTGGGTTTTCCTTCCTATGGGAAAGAACTGTCCTTCTCCTCCAGGCCATTGCCAAAACTGGGATTCCTTCTCCAAATTGCCTTCTATGCAAAGATTGTTCTCAGATGAAATCTGCCAGGACAGACAGATCTTGCTGCCTTGGCTAACCAGGGGCCACCTCTCATCTGCCTTTCAAACACTGGGACCATGTGTTTTTCTTTCTTATGGGAAAAAACATCCATCTCGACGAGGCACCCATGGCCAAAATTGGGCATCTGCCCCCAGAATTTCCTATATCCAAGGATAGCTCCCAGACAAAAGGTGCCAGGACTGACAAGCCTGGCTGGCCTTGGCACTCATCTGCCTCTGAAACACTGGGGCTTAGTGCTTTCCTTCCTTATGAAAAGAACTCTTTTTTCTGTCCAGGTGCCCACAGCCAAAATTGAGATTCCACCTCCAAAAGTCCCTATGTCCAAGGATAGCCCCTAGACAAAAGGTGCCAGTAGAGATAGGTCTGGCTGGCTTGGCCTCAGGGTGGCCACCTCTCATCTTCTTCCAAAACACTCGGACTTTGTGCTTTTCTTTCCTATAGAAAAAAACAATCCATCTTGACCAGGTGCCCATAGCCAAAACTGGGATTCCACCTCCAAAACTTTGTACATCTAAGAATTGCTCCCAAGAGGAAGCTGCCAGGACAGCCAGGTCTGGCTGCCCTTGCCCTCTTGGGGGTTGCCTCTCCTCTGCTTTCCAAATACTGGGGCTTGGAGCTTTCCTTCCAAGGAAAAGAACCATCCTTCTTATGTATGTAGAAATGGCTGAAAATGGGATTCCACCTCCCAAATTCCCTAGATCCCAGGGTTTCCTTCAGACAAAAGCTACCAGGACAGAGAGGTCTGGCTGGCCTAGGCCTCTGATGTCTGCCTTTCATCTGCCACTCAAACACCAGTGTTTGGTGCTTTCCTTCCTATGGAAAAGAACCATCCTTCTCCTCCAGGTGTCCATGTCTGAAATTGGGATTCCACCTCTAAAATTCTGCATATCCAAGGGTTGCTTCCAGGCAAAATCTGCCAGTACCATCAAGTCTGGCTGGCCTTGGCCTCTGGTGGCTGCCCCTGCAACACTGGGGCAGGGTTCTCTCTTTCCCATGGAGATCACTGGGACACTGTGGGGACCTCATGGAACAAATGGGGTCACTGTGGCCCCACTGGAGCCCATGGAACCAAGGGGATCATTGTGGCACCACTGGAGCCCATGGAACCAAGGGGATCATTGTGGCACTACTGGAGCCCATGGAACCAAGGAGATCATTGTGGCACCACTGGAGCCCATGGAACCAAGGGGCCATGGTGACACAGAGGGGCTTTATGGACCCAGAGACCGTTATGACTCTGTGGGACCTGATGGAACCATGGAGACCATTGTGACCCTTCAGGGTCTCGTGTCACTAAGGGGGCATTATGACACCTCAGGGCCTCATGGAAGCAAGGGACCATTGGGACACCGTGGGGCCCCATTGAACCCAGGGAACATGGAACAGGTCTGGCTGGCTTGGCCTCCCAGAGGCCACCTGACAGGTCTGGCTGATCTTGGAATGTCAAGGGCTGCCTCTCATCAGCTCCTGGAGCACTGGGGCTCTGTGCTTTCCTTGCTATGGAAAAGAACTTTCTGTCTTTTCAGATGCCCATTGTCAAAATCGGAAGACACCCTTAAAAATTTCCTATATGCAAGGGTACCTCCCAGAAAAAAAGCCTGCTACCTTTGGCTGGCCTTGCCCTCTGGTGATCACCACTCATCTGTCCCAAAGCACTGTGGCTCTGTTCCTTCATCCTACGGAAAAGAACCAGCCTTCTTGTCCAGGGACCATGGCCAAAGCTAAAATTTGGCCTCCCAAATTCTGTATATCCAAGGATTGCTCACAGACAAAAGTAGCCAGGACAGACAGGTCAGGCTGGCCCTGTCCTCTGGTGATTTTCTTAGACAATGAGCTGAATGTTTTCATTTGGAAACACCTTGGAGAGGGCCCAGGAATGTCCCAAGGAGGGGTTGGAGGCCTTGGGAACATGAGCACTGTATAGGGACAAAGGAGCTCTGTGCTCAGTGGGGTGGAGACTGAGGACAGTGGAGCAGAGCCAGGAGAGTGTTTAAAGAGCAATTTCAGGGATGGTGGATCCTGTTGGCATAGTGGAAAACAGCCAGAGAGACAAAGAATTAATGGGAAGGGCAGCTGCGGAGGCCCAGACTGGCACCAGGAGAAAGGAATTTCCCTGGCAGGGCAGGGCTTTGGTACAGCATGTCCCCAGAAAGATCCTGGAGCAGCCCAATGCTTTGTGTGGGCAGGCAGAGGCAGGCAGGAGGCAGAGCTGTCAGCAAAGGAAGGGCCCAGCCAGGTGGGGCAGCCGGGGGATGCCGACAGCCTGCAGGGACAGAGGCGCAGGGCAGGGACACGGTGGGACAGCCTGGGCTGCACAGGGCACAGGGATGGGCAGCAGCTGCAAGACAGCCCTGCCAGAGCCAACATGGGCAGCACTTTGGCCGTGGCTGCTGGCCCTGGGCCTGAGGCCACGAGGGGGCAAGTGACCCTTGCAGGCCTGGGGCCTCATTGCCTCCTTGTCCCTGCTCAGCAGCCTGGCAGGGGCCGCCCCATGCTCCTGCCCTTGCCATTGCACATCCCAACATGCCAGTGCCCATCCTGGCAAGAGCCCTGAGCAAGGAGGGAGGGACAGGATCTGCCTGGCCAGGGGCTGGGGCTCAGGCCTTGGCCCTTTGAATTCCTCAAACACATCCAGGTTTGCTCAGCACCAGAGACACCTTTGCCTTGCTTGTCTCCACCTGCCATCACTGCCTCCAGTGTTCTGTTCTGACTGGAACTTGGGGACACTTTCTCAGTTGTGTCCCTGACAGAAATCTCTTCAAATACAAGAAATTTCAGTGTTTCAATGTAACTGAGTTATTGAGTGTTCTGTGAGATCACAGAGCTGGCTGTGATGTCACAGAGGAGGGTGTAATGCCATACAGCAGACTCTGCCATCATAGAGTGTGGCTCTGTGGCATCAGAGAATGGGTTGTAGCATCACCAGGTGGCTGTGTAACATCATAGGGCAGGCTGTGACATCACAGAACAGACTGTGACATCACAGGGTAACTTTGTGACATAGCAGTCTTCTATGACATTACAGCACTGTTGTATGACATCACAGGGTGACATCATAGAGTTGGCTCTGTGACATCACATGGGCTTTGTGTCATCTCTGGAGGCTTTGTGACATCACAGGGGCAGTGTGACATCACAGAGATGTCCATGTGACATCAAGGTGGGCGTTGTGATGTCACAGGGGTAATATGATATCACAGAGATAGCTATGTGACATCCCAGGAAGCTGTGTGACATCACAGGTGGTTCTATGACATTGGCTGCATGATATCCAAGGGGTCAGTGTGACACCACAGGGACTGTGTGAGGTCAGTGGGGAGGTCACTCTTCCCTGGCCCCCCTCACAGTTCCCCCACAGCAGTCCAACCCTGCTCGTGCACAGCGGGGTCCCCTGTCCCCCCGGGTTCCCCTCGCCCCCGGCCCCGCAGCCTCCCCCAGAGGATGTTCCACGAGATCGACCCCAGAGCCTGACACGGGGATGGGGGGCCGGGGCCCTGGGAGTGGCACAGGGGGACAGGGAACCCCCGGCAGCGTCCCCGTGTCCCCCAGGGCCAGAGCCTGGGCCAGGGCTCCTTCACCCTGTTATGAACGAGGCCTTGAGAGCGCTGAAAATATCCCCAACAAGAGAGCAGCAAAAAACAGATTTAATATTAAGGGACAGAAGCACAAAGTTCCTTGGCAAGACTCACTCTGCTCCTGAGGGGACATTTCAGGCACACCAAGGAAACAAAGCAACAACAAAACCAAACCAAATCCAGGCAATAAAACCAGAAATGTATAGAGAACTGTCCCTGTATCTGTGTGTGACACAAGAACAGTGGGGGCAAGGATAAAAGGAATATGACCCAAAAGCTTAACAGGGCTCAAACTTAACAGGACTTAACCTTAACTGATACCTTCAACTTCACAATTTAGCAAAAGAACAGCACCTTACAGTATTTGACCTAACTTAAAACCTATGACTTGGCAATTTAACAGAGTAATAACACTTAAAAACATTTAACTTAGCTAATAACTAAGACTTAACAACTTAGCAATAGAACAACTCTTAGCAGCATTTAACTTAGCTTAGACCTTGTGATTTAACTTCACTTACAGGCCTGACTGACTCAGCTATCCAAGGCACTCCAACCCCTCACAGAGCAGCATTTCTGCCACATTTCCCCAGCACAGGCACTCCTGTGTGCACACAGACGCAAAGAGTCAGTGCAAGGCACCTGTGAGCAATTCCCCTGAGGGCAGGCAATGCTCACTGTGGATGCTTTGGCATCTCCCCAGAGGTGAAGGGTTGAGCCTGGAGGAGTGGGGGGATCGGCCCAGGCTCCGTTGTTGTTCAGGATCCCCGAGTGCAGCAAACGGGAGAGTTCCCAGCTGGGAGAGGCCCCACTCAGAGGGAGTGGCTGGCCCAGGAGAGCTCCAAGGGCTCCCTTTGGAGCGCTGTTTGCAGGGCCCCAAGAGAGGCGCTTCAGTCCCAGCAATGGTTCATCCTGGCCGCACTTGGCACCAACAGCTTCCTTTGGCAGTGTGAGAACAGAGATGTTGTGCCCCTGAGGGAGCAGAAACAGCTCCCAGGGCTGCTCCTAGAGGAACCAGAAGCTGGTTGGGCAGCAGCAGTGCCTGGAGCAGACAGTGTTTGTGATGAGCTGCAGAGGAGCTGAGCCCAGGGGCTGTTGGCCAAGGCCGAGGCTCAAGGAGCATTTCTCAGCTGGCAGGGCGGCCTGAGAAGGGGAGGGGGGAATGCAGCAGCACAGGGCCCATGGAACCAAGGGACCATTGTGACACTGTGGGACCCTGTGAGACGAAGGGACAAGTGTGACACTGTGGGGCCTTGTGAGACCAAGGGACCATTGTGACACTGTGGGGTCCTGTGACACCAAGGGACCAGTGTGACACTGTGGGGTGTAATGGAATCATGGAGGGCACTGTGATACTGCTGGGCCTCACGGAATCAAGGGGACCGTACTGACACTGTGGCTCCATGGAATGTAGGGATCATTGTGACACTGAGGGATCCCATGAAACCAAGGGTCCATTGTGACACCACAGGGCCTCATGGAACTGTTGAGACCATTGTGACACTTTGGGGTTTCATGGAACCAAGGGGCCATTGGGACACTGCGAGACTCCGTGGAGCCAAGGTCCAATGTGATATTACAGGGGCTCATGGAAACATGGAGACAGCATTAAGACACTTCACGGCCTCATGGAACCCAGGGGCCATTGTGACACTGAGGGGACTCATGAAATCATGGAGATCATTGTGACACTATGAGGCCCCATGGAATAAGCAAAGCATTGTGACACTGCAGGGCCTCATGGAAGCAGTGAGACCATTGTGACCCTGGGGGTCCCCATAAACCAAGAGCTCCATTGTGATACTCTGGGGCCTTGTGAAACCAAACGTCCTTTGTGACACTGCAGGGCTGCATGGAACCAAAGGTCCATTGTGACATTGCAGGGCCTCGTGTAATCAGTGGTCCACTGTGACACTGGGCCACCAAAGGAGACCATTGTGACACTGCAGGGCTTCACGGAACCTCGAGGCCATGGTGACATTGTGGAACTCCATTGAACCAAGGGTTCATTGTGACACTGCAGGGCTGCATGGAACCAAAGCTCCAGGGTGACACAGAGTGGCCTCCTGTCACCAGTGGTCCATTGTGACACGGTGGAACCAAAGAGACCATTGTGACACTGCAAACTCCCAGGGTCCGAAGGTCCATTGTGACATTGCAAGGCTCATGGAAAAGAAGAGTCACATAACATTGTGGGACCTGGGGAACCACGGAGACCATTGTGACACTGCAAGGGCTGATAGAATCAGTGGGACCATTGTGACACTGCAGGTCTTCTTGTAATCAAGGGACCATTGTGACACTTCTGGACACCATAGAAACAGGTAACCATTATGGCACTGTGAGGCCTCATAGATCCAAGGCACCATTGTGACAGTGTGGGGCCCCATAAAACCAAAGGAACAAAGGACAGGTCTGGTTGGTTTGGCCTCCCAGGGGCCACCTGACTGGTCCAGCTGACCCTGGCATGTTGAGGATCTCTTCTCATCTGCTGCTGAAGCACAGGGACTCCATGCTTTCCTTCCTATGGAAAAGAACTCTCCTTCTCCTCCAGGAACCCATGGTCAGATTTGGGATTTCTCCTCCGAATTTCCTTATATCCAGGAATTGTTCCCATAGGAATATTGCCAGTACAAATCTGGCTGCAGTGGTTTCACAAGGGTCACATCCCATCTGTCCCCAAAACATTGGGGAAATCTCTGCGCTTTCCTTCCTATGGCAAAGGACTGTTCTGCTTCTCCAGGTGTCCATGGCTGAGATTGTGTTGTCACCTCCAAAATTCCCTATATCCAAAGACTGCTCCCAGACAAAATCTACCATTGCTGACAAGTCTGGCTGGCCTTGGCCTTGTGAGGCTCTCACCAGCTTTCCAAACACTGGGGCTCTGTGCTTTCCTTCCTATGGAAAAGAACTGCCGTTCTCTTTCAGGCGCCCATGGCCAGAACTGGGGTTCAACCTCCAATATTGCCTGTTGTGACAGACTGGAGGAGATTTCTGGCTCAAAACATTTCATGTGTGAGGGAGGAAGGGGCAGGTCCAGCCTTGCCCTGCCCTGGAACCTCAATCCCCCCAGAGCCTCTATCCCAGCCCAGCAGTGTCTGCCAGTCCCTGGCACAGCTCAGGCAATGATCCACAGCCACCTCTGCAGCCCCCAGCCCAGCTTCTGAGGGACCAAATGAGCCCAAGGCCCACCTGGAGGAAGGGCCCAGGAAGACCAAGTGGTATTGAAGACTGACCATACGGCAAGCACACATCTTGACCCTACCTGTGGAGAGATTTATCAACAGTTGATTAGCTGAGAAAGGCCATACTGACATAATGCCGCTGGTTAAGCTGAGAGAGGGAAGTCAGCAGTCAGTAAGCTGAAAGGAGAATTCAGCAGTCGGTGACCAATGACAGGCAAGGACAGAATGCCCTTGCCGCAACATGAGGATAGGGAAGAGAGATTCTTCCTGAGAATATGTAGAAAGTATCAAAAGTAGAACCATAAGAATGCAGAAGTAGGCGTAGTTGCTGATATGTAACTGACCAATCCTGAGCTCAACTTTTGCAATATGTATGAAGCTCATTATGAACTGTATTTAACCTGCTGTACTGATCAGTAAAATTGGGCCTGTGATGATCTAATTGATGTCTGGGTCTCCTTCCGTCGACAAATGGTGGAGAATGTGGGCATCGCCGAATCTCTGTCCTTTTTTCTCGGATTAAAAGAAAAAGGGGATTACGCCACGGTCGAGGAAGTTGGGTTTGGTTCCTTGCAACCGGGACGGTGCCGGAATTTGAAGCACCCTTGAGGTTTACAACGGTGAATCAAGCCAATATGTGTCGCAGGAGCCTGAAGAGCTGCAACAGCGCGTGCTGACTAATAGGTATGGATAGGCAAGCGGCATACGATTTATTCGCCGCGTATTTAGAACGGCGAGGAATAAAAGGGATAGATTTAAAAAAGGAATTACCAGGGTTATTAGCCTATGGCCATGCTAAAGGCATCTTTGCTAATCCGCATACAGTTCATGAGCTAGCAGAGTGGAAGTAGTTTGGGGAAATACTGTGGGATACAGTGTTAGACGATGATAAGTCAGCAAAGAAATTCGGGAAGTTATGGCGGGTGGTGTATAACACATTACTTCAGCAGGTCTCTGAGAGAAAGGCAGCAGAAAGGGCGACAGAAGCTCATAAGAGGAATATAGGGTATGGTCGTGAGGATGATCCCCTGGCACCTTCTGTAACTAAGATACTTATGCCTAAGGGTCCTCAGCAAAGTGGTGTGGAGGATTTTCCTATAGGCACAGTGGAACCGTCTGCACCCTTTCTGTCAGAGGGGGAGGGCAAGTCGGATGGTGGAAGTAAGAACAAACCAGCTTTGCCTCCGCCGCTTGCCCCGAGTGAGCCAGCTCCGGTTACAGCTCCAGCGGGGGGGCCACTTCCCCCACGCGAGCCGGCTCCAGTGGGGGGGCCGCTTCCCCCACGCGAGCCAGCCTCTGCTCCACTGCCTTCCCCGTGCGAAAACTCGGTGTCTGCACCGAAGCGCCAGCAGCATAGCACCCTTAAAGAGTCAGATCCCATCCCAGGAGCACACCGTGATCCATGCGGGGAGATGGCTAAACAGAGGACGGAAGCTTGGGCTGCTTTGGCGAAAGAAGTAATGCAAATGGGGGATGGTGAGGCGGTGGAAATAGCTTCTAGTCTTGCATGTCCAGTCACATACACACCACAGTATGATGCACAGGGGAACCTTACGCATAATATAGCGGAATATACTCCCTTAGATTGGAAGCTGCTAACTCAGCTACGTTCTACGGTTAGTCAGTTTGGAGTAAAAAGTGAACCTGTTAGGCAAATGCTAGATTATCTTTTTAATACTCAGGTTTTATGCCCTAATGATTTAAGAGGAATAGTTTGGTTGATATTCACTCAGCATCAGCAGTTATTGTTTAATGCACATTGGCAAGCTCTGGTTAATGAGTCGGTTGCTGTACAACGAGCCCAGGGAGACCCATTGCATGGAGTAACAGTAGAGGAGCTGATGGGCTTAGGGGCATCTTTGCGTACAGAGGCACAGATGATATCGGGAGCAGATAAACTTAGAGAGTCTATGCGGTTAGTGCGTGCTGCAATAGATATGGTTAAAGAGCCAGGAGGGTTACCGGCTTATATGGGTATTAAACAGGGTAGAGAAGAATCATTTGGAAATTTTATCGATAGAACAGCTACTGCTATAGATCGGGCTGGTGTTGCAGGGCGCTATTGAAGCAGTGTGCTTTGCAAAATAGCAATCCAGCAACACAAAGAGTGTTAGCTACTTTAGGGGCAAATTGGACTATTGAGGAAGCATTAGAGCGAATGGCATTAATGCCAACAGCTTCACAGGCATTTATAGCAGAAGCCTTAAAGGAATTAGGATTAGGGTTACAAAAGCAAGCAGAGTCTACTCAGAGTCAGGTGTTAGCTGCTCTTGCTCCTCTCCGAAGCGGCTCACTGGCATTCACACAAGGAGTTTCAAGACCATTCATCAAGTGTTACCGATGAGGCAATGAGGGACAGATACAAGTTGCCGCCGTGACATCAGAGACACCAGCTGCTGCCGTAACATCGCTGCTACCTCCTGTCTGCAACCCGCAACAGCAGGGAGCCTCGGTTTAGACTTATCAGCAGCAGTACATGTCACGCTAATGACGAACCGGCCTGAGAGGATACCAACTGGAGTAAAAGGTCCTCTTATATTAAATGGACAAACATGTGGAGCAATATTACTAGGACGTTCCTCCAAAACCATGTTGGGATTATTTGTTTTGACTGGTGTTATTGATGCAGACTATACAGGAGAAATACAAATCATGGTTTACACCCTTTATCCTCAGATTAAAATAACAAAAGGACAACGCATCGCACAATTGGTGTGGCTATCACAAATGACATCGGGAATACAATCATTTACTGGGCAAACACGGGATGAAAAAGGTTTTGGCTCTACTGGTGTTACACTTTTGACTGTGGATTTACAAAATAGACCAAAGCAAAATGTTGAAATTACCTATGGGCATCAAAGCATAACCCTTTATGGATTATTAGATACAGGAGCAGATACCAGCATCATTTCTCCAGAAGCGTGGCCACAACATTGGCCTCTATTTCCATCATCAAACACAAGCATGTTTGGCTAAGGTTTTGTATGTGATTAATCATTTATGTATTTTGGGGAAGACAATACCCCTCCAGCAATTAAACATCATCCGAGGTCAGGTCAGGAAAATACTAAGGAAACAGAGGTCTGGGTTAAGTATAAGAACCCGAGTACAGGATTATGGGAAAAACCTGCAAAAGTATTATATTGGGGTCGGGGGTATCTTTGTATTTCCTCACCTACAGGGCCCTTGTGGGTGCCTGCTAAGTGGACTAAACCTGTTTTTGATGCAGCCTCTAGTGGACCACCTCACAGAGGAGGACAAGGAGCGACTGGGGAAGAAACTGCTTCTAGTCCTACGACTGCTACTGTTACAATTGAAGGCGTACTCGGAAGTGGTGGACAGAGAACTGACACATCACTATCGGACAGCCCAGGAGTTGATTGGTTTTATTGACTCATTATCAACTTTTCGCTTAACAAATCCAGCGAAAGAACATTGCCTTGACTGTCACGATCCACATTGTGCTGCCTGGATAGCTCTACGTTGTGGGGGTTGTGAAAGAACTTTTTGGATAGAACAATCATTATTATGGGATTTGTGGTGTCACACTTTTAAGCACGAGCACAAGTGGGGTAAAAGCTTGCAAGATGAATTGAGGAAACAAACAGGGCAAAATGCATATATAGCTTTAAATCTTTATGAGTCTCCTGAACAGAAAATTCTTGCTTATTATCGATGGGAGGTACAATGTATTGTGAATAGAATTAAGGTTCAAAGTAAATTACATATAGTTTCTATAAGGTGTAGGAAATTAGTGCCTTTAACACAGCATTCAATTGTAGGACCCTTCAAGGGGAATCCTAATAGAGCATTAGATTGCTGCATTGACAAGTTGCAAAAATTGAGTTTGCAAGTGGCAGGACCAGTAAAATTAGGAGCAGCAAGATTGAAGACAGGTAAGAAAAAGAAGGCAAGAAAGAGAACGACCTTATCTAAATAAGGATATCAGTGATTGCTAATTAATTTTCTATGATTAGGACAATTTTACAGTTGTGGGACCCTCGGGAGGATATAGTTGTTGAAGAAGATAATGAACAAGAACTAGGATTACGAAATAAGATACGCCTCGTATTAAAGAAAGAGCTTGAACTATCAGCCTCATATAGTAAAAAAGCTGAAGAGGCTTTGCAATCACCACCATTGAATTGATTGCATTGGGTTGAAGAAACAGACTTTTATACTGGTCCTTACTTACATTCACTTCCTTGTTATGTTTGTAAAAGGGATGTTGATAAGTGCTATGCATGGATAGCTTTGCATTGTGCAGATTGTAATCAGGTTTATTGGTATTCACAGAGGTCAATAGACTATTTATGGTGTGCACCTTTTTTTGGAAAGTGGATTCGAAATTTTATCTGGGTTAGAGCTCTTGAACAAAGTACTGGCCTGCCAGGACGGACAGGATTACAGCTTTTTGAGAGTGCAGAACAAGTGGTTATAGCATATCTTAGGTGGAAGTTGCAGGAAATACTTAGAATATTTGAAATTAATAAAGCCTCACGCATCATAGTAGCTCACTGTAAAGCTGATTTGCCTTCAAACTTACCTCATGCTATACCTGTAAGCAAGGATGCTGATTTGGAATTAGATCAGTGTATTCAAAAATTGACTCAACCTTACAATAGACAATCTAGCAAACCAGGGAAAAGACTACGAAGAAAGGAAAAACAAAGCAAGCAGAAAGAAAAATGAGGTTTGTTCTTGGTATACTGCTCAATGCTGTAGCAAGTGAAGCAGTAGGAATAACACACTTTAGTCAACCAAGAGAAAATTTATGGGTGACACTTGCTAATCAAACTAACCAATCATCACTTTGTCTTAGTCTTGGAGGAGTCACTAACCCATTTCGAACATGCCTGGTGGGACTTCCGGTGTGGTCTCCTGGAGAATTTTGCAGTTTGATAAACAATCAAACCTTATGTATGTCTAACATGTCAAACATCACATTGCCAGTACAAGGGTATACTGCAGGTCAGAGTGATGGCTATCGTCAATGCTTACTAATCCAATCACTTAACACCTCTTTGCATTCTCCTCCTGAGGAATGGATTTTTTTGGAAGTACAAACGCCAGTATGTCTAACACTACAGCTGGCGGATGGTTTTGCTTCAAACTTTTGGGCTGCTCAGAATTTAAACCAACCTAAAGAAACATGGGCCACCCTAGATTCATCCCTGAATGTGAGTGAATTCTCTCCACAGCATTACAGTCAATGTAACGGCACAAATATCACAGCACCAATGAAATTACCCACAGGAATATTCTTGATTTGTGGAGACAGGGTGTGGAATGGTATACCAGCTAAACCACAGGGTGGACCCTGTTTTTTGGGAAAATTGTCACTGTTTCACCCTAATGTGTCCTTGCTAATGCATCTGAGTCAAATTTCAAACAGGAAAAAACGTAGCATACATGACTTAGACTGCAGCAAGATAGGAGATCCACAGTTTTGGGGCACATTCAAACAGGTGGTGGTTTCAACTATCTTGCCAGGAGGATCTGCCAATAAAGCCATGAATTTAGCAAAACAGTTAGGATGCTGGGCCAAGGATGAGCTGAACAAGACATCACAAATTCTAGACATGCTAACCGCAGATTTGCAAAGTATTAACCATGCTGTTTTGCAAAATAGAGCTGCTGTAGATTTTTTGCTCTTAGCACAAGGGCATGGATGTGAAGAGTTTGAGGGAATGTGTTGCATGAATCTGTCTGATCATTCGGTGTCCATTCACACTAAGATAAAAGAATTACAATAGGGACTTCACAAACTTAAGGAAGAAGATGGTTTAGGAATTGACGAATGGCTTAAAGGCTTAGGACTTGGACCGTGGCTGAGGAACCTTGTGATCTATGCTATAGGACTTCTGGGTGTAATCTTACTGTTTTTGCTTATTTTGCCTTGTATCTTTAACTGTATTCAAAACATGGTCAGTCATACAATAGCAAAAACATGGGAAACTAATCTCCTTGCACAAGAAGAAAACGGGGGAAATGTGGAGAGTATTATTAATAATTGGTTAGCTGAGAAAGGCCATACTGACATAATGCCGCTGGTTAAGCTGAAGGAGGAAAGTCAGCAGTCAGCAAGCTGAAAGGAAAGGTCAGCAGTGACCTTGCTGCAACATGAGGAAAGGGAGTAGAGATTATTCCTGAATATATCCTGAGAATATGTAGAAAGTATCAAAAGTAGAACCATAGGAATGCAGAAGTAGGCGTAGGTGCTGATATGTAACTGACCAATCCTGAGCTCAACTTTTGCAATATGTATGAAGCTCATTATTAACTGTATTTAACCCGCCGTACTGATCAATAAAATTGGGCCTGTGATGATCTAATTGATGTCCTGGTCTCCTTCCGTCGACAGAAGAGGGGAGAGGAGGGGCCCCACAACCCCCCTCTCCCAGCAGATGTTCACAAGGACAGGAGGAAAGAAGCTGAAGATACAGTTGCTAAAAATGAGCAGAAAGGAAGCAAAATCTGGTTGGATCCCAGAAAATGCTCATTATAAGGGATTTATCGCCTTGATATGTAGATGCAGTGATATGTTTGTCTTGGCTTACATTGTACTGGCTTGGTGCGCATGTGTAACCCAAAGGTGAATTAAAGGACAATGAAGAAGACTGAAGGGCCTTCATCAGTGACGACCCCCAAAGACTTGTGCAACCACCAAACCAAGTGGCGGCGCATGCGTGATAAAGGTGGTAATGAAGGCAGAGATAGAGATATGACGAACCGAAAATAGGAGGAGATGGCATTGACACATGGCATATAAGGGGTGATTTTCACTTGGCAAGCTTGTACGTGATGTGGCAAGGGTCCCAAAACCCTGCCCTCCGTACTCCGCGGTTATCTTTTGCTTATGCGCTATTATTGGAACCAAATTACCCCATATTTTAATAAAATTATATTGTATCCAATTTTATTTTTTTTTATTTTAACTATTCAATTAAAGTTGCTACTACTGTTAATATTGTTTGGTGTTTTTACGATGGGATAATTGGGCTAACAAAACATTGTGAAGTTGTTTTTATTGCCAGAAGCTTTTTTACAGCTAGTTCATGAGCCATGTTGACTTATGGGGTATTGTTTTAAAGATTAATTCTTTAAAGGTAAAATTTTTTTTTATATAATTTTAATTTTTTTTTATCTCTGGGAATAGAAATATCCTCTTGGCGGTACTGGATTACATTTTAATTTCTGTATGAACTTCTGATGAAATTACAGTTATTTTAACATTTGTTTATTTCAGTATGGAGGTTTTTGTATTATATTAATTTCAATTTTTTTTATATCTTAATTGTTTTATGTGTTATAATGAAAAAGATTTTTTTCCTTATAGTTTATAAGAGGATTTTAGTTGTAAGATTAAGGTATTTTTTCTTTGGTTTTTTTTTTGGGGGGAGTTCATTTCTCCTCTATTGACTTTCATGATTTTATGTTGCTTTTTGAAATGCTTGTTTTATCTTTTCCTTTTACTTGAGAGAGGATTGAAGTATAGAAAGGGTTAACACCTGACCTGCCAGTAACTTCTGGTGGAAATTGTGGTTGGGTTGTGTTAGAATTGGTTTTACTGATAGTTTTGGGGGTTTTTTGTGTTTAATTTTAGTTGTTGGGTTATTTTTTACAGGTTGTAGGTTGTAGGGGTTTGTGTTTTAGTTGTTTTGGGGGGAGGGGACTTGGTAGTAAGATTTTAATAGCTGTGCCTGGCTTTGTTCTGGTCGGGGTTTTGTAGCCTCTTTTGTTTTCCTGTTTGGTAGTTGTTGGGGTTTGGTTTGGTTAGAGTGGAGCTGATGGGGAGCGGGGCAGCCTGGGGAGGAGGGAAGGGGCTCAGCCCATGGCAGGGTTGCTTGGTTTGGTTTGGTTTGGTTTGGTTTGGTTTGGTTTGGTTGAAATGGAGGCTGGGGCTCGCTGCTTCTTTGTTGACTGGAAAAGAAAGAGGAGGTTCCAGGGCTTTTTCATCTTTAACATTTGTGTTTCACAGAGGTGTGTTCAGTATCTTAGTGGTTTAATAGATTGTCAGTTACACAAAAAGTTTTGTATTACTTTTTAAAATTCTTCTCATGTCAAACGATGACAGACAGTCAACAAAAAACACTTCTCAAAGTGCTGACTTGGCCCTCACAACCTTCAACCTCACAAACTCTAAGTCTGTTCAATTTATTGTTAATCAAAATTTGCAGGAGCACAAAAACTGAAGAAAAAGACATAGAAAGCAAGAAAGACAAAAAAGATACAGAGAAGCACACACAGCTACCAACTCCTGGATTCCAGCAGTATTCACATGGAAATTCCAAGAGGAGGCAGGGTCAAGATGTGTGCTTGCCTTGTGGTTGTTTTGCCTTTTCAGACTGGCCAGTTGTTCATTCCCCACACTACAACATAAACATTCTCCACAGGTACTAAAGCTTTATTAAAACTGAGTATATGACCCTTGTGTCGACAAAAATTCTTCCCTTTTGGGGAGGTCATCTTTACCCTTCCTCCCTTACCTTGGAAGGAGCCTTTAGCAAATCATATGTACTCATTTTGCGAACGGTGATTGCTTTGCATTTCAGCATGATAATCCTTGCCTGATTTAATATGTTGCTATCTTATGCTGCATGCTGAACAACATGTTTGATTTGCTTTCTCTTTGCCTTGCTTTCCTTTTTCAAGGGCCAAGACCAGAGGGTGGTCTGATCTCACAGTCTCTTTGCCATTCCGGGTGATTTCTTAAAACAAAAAGACATTTCAGCATACAAAAAACTCTATCCCATTTATCCTCCTATTTTAAAACAGTACTAACAGCAATGAAGTATTATAAATTTTTTTATTTTCTGATCTGCTCCTACTGGCAGCCTTCTCCCAGTGAGCCCCTCCCAAAAGGGGCTAATTTAGGAACCTCTTTGCTCTGGTCAGTTCTCATTATTTATTTATCCTTGCCCTATCTCGCTTCTACTCAAACCTTTTTACAGACCTTCACAGTAGTTTCTCAACTTTCCTCCTATACACACAGCTCCAGGTGTTGCCCGATTGATAAATGACACAAAACTCAGATAAGTTTTGTGGGTGCTTTATTAAGGGCCCAGGGAACTGGGGGACTCATGTCCCAAAATCCGAGCCCCCAAATTCACGTATGGGTGCTTCCCTCTTATACATGCGATTCATAACAAAGTCTCCAAGAAACAGTTTTCCCGTTCCCCTTGCCTAGTCTCTAAGAAACCGTTCCCCGTTCCCCTTGCCTGGTCACAGACCCCTTGTGATACATTCCTTGGTTCACAAACAAGATCATTAATCCTCTGCTTATCTTATTCTAAGAGCATTGTATGCTGCCTTCAGACAGGTTAGCATTCTTACTTTCCTGCACCAGTTTAATTATTTATTAAATCCCTAAGACTACCTGCTAGGTTACACACACAAAACTCAACACACTTTTCAACGGCTACAAAACTACTTTTTAACAGACATGTTCACACACAACTCACTATAATTAAATATTTTGCTAAATTTCATTTCTTTCCAACATTTCCCCCCTTTTGAGCATCCTTCAGTCCTGCTGCAAGGATGCTCAATCAACAGTATTGATAGTAACATCTTTATAATGAGGTGGGGAGTGTTCTTCAATCTGCCGAATGAGGTGGGGAGTGTTCTTCATTCTGCCGCCCGCGGGTCATCGCCTTCAGCAACCGGAGAGATCGCCTCTTTTCCTTTTCGATCACACCTAAGAGGCATCTATATACAATCCATATAGTCACTAAAAATACTAAAAACATTAGTACATACTGTATAGCAGACGTAATCCAGCCAGACAGGTGAAGCCCCAAAGAATCAAATACTGCTCCTATCCAATTATGCTGTGCTTCCTTTTCAATTTCCTTGGTTTTTGTTTCACTTCTGTCAGCTGAGAAATATCTTTCTCAACTTCAAGTGTAATATTTGGAATATGTACACAGCAATGATCTATTCTCCTACTCAGGTAACTACAAACTCCATGTTCCTTTAACAGTAGCAAATCCAATGCCATTCTGTTTTGTAGGGTCATTCTTGATGTAGCTTGCAATTGCAAATTTAGATCTTTAAATCCCTTCTTAGTAGCTGCTGCCAACCTTTCTGTCTGTCCTAACAAATTGTTGAGCATTTCCCTGTTTCGATATGTCGCTACCGGAGGGAATAATGACTCTAATATCCATCCAAATTGCACTCCTGAGCCAGGTTCATGCCACTGCTCCTCTAGGGATTCTTCCCTCTTTCTGAGTCCTTTCCTTTGGATCAATCTATTCTGTTTCCAGTATGGACACAATGTGGGAACCCCTAGGGTGATTTGTGTTACTGATCCATCTAGAGGTAAATGTGTGGTCCACTGTCCGTGTCCCAACACCCAGACTAAATTTCCAGGGCTATGCACAGTAGTATATCTGCAATCTATAGGTCCATCCATGGACTCTCTGCTAACCGTGTGATCATACCCCCTACACTCTCATCCCCACTTTAATGCCATTTTCACCGGTACCAATACGATTTGGTCTTCCGGTGTATCACATGTAAAAACCTCAGTACAATTCCAATCCTCTTTCTGCGGTCTGAACTCTTGGGAAGATGTAGACGTGACAAGGGCCCTATAATGTGACTGATACTTTACTCCCGACCATTGGATGCACCATTGTACTTCCCCAAGGTAATTATAGTGTTCCAAAACACTAGGTCCCCATAATGTCTTCCAACTATTCCAGGTGTCAAAATTCTGTGTGACATTCTGACAACTCATCTCATTTCGTTGGGATTTCGTTCTTATTCGTACTGTATTGCATGGCTCATCTATTGGGGTTGCAATTAAACACCTCCTGGTATTTTGAATCCAACCATAATGATTGGATTTCTTTTCACATTCCTCTCTAGTCATAGCCCGAATGGTCATACACAAATCCCTCCATACATCTACTGGTTTGGGAACTGACTGGCAGGACCATGAAACATTCTTGAATGTTTCAGGCATTTTGGTTACCGGTATTATTCCCCAGGGAATTGGTTCACCTGCAGCCTGTGGTAATGGCAGGCAAGCTGTTATTTTAGTCACATTCTGCATGATCCCAAAATCTCTGATTAATCCTACCACTAAGTTTTCCTGCTCAGTATTTCGTTCTATTGTATCAATAACCTCCCGTCTACGCCTTCTACCGTGTCTCTGTAAGGATAACATCATTCTGTCATGCCTCCACCATGCATTTCCTATTCTAGGATTAGTGACATTCGACCTCCCACAACCTTTGCCTTCCTTCCCCCACCAACTGGTCCCGTCCTCTATTCTGTCCCAGGTCAGTTCCCTATTTTGCTTCCACCATTTGACCCAAAGGTTCCTTTGATATCTTGATCTTACTAGGAAGGAACAATTTATTCTGAGAGGTGGCCCATCCCACATGTCCACTGCCATTGATACTGGATTAACCTTTATGTTTTCAGCACAATCCCCTGTCCATGGCAAAACCCTCATACTCACTCTTTTGTAATGAAAACTATCCCGTATTTTGACCAAACATGTATATTCTCCTGTATCGTTTGTGGTTACCTTGGTAAGATTCAGTACCGTGTTTCCTTGTTGTTTATCCTGATCCCAACTGACTCCTATCTTGCCTCGGCTTCTTTCAGCCCCCCGTTGCCATATTGCAATAACTTCACCGGCCTCAACTTTCTGGCTGTCAAATATAACACAAGTTAATTGAACATCCATCCCTTCCATGACTGTAACCTTTGTTTCTTCAACCTGTAGTAGAGTAGACCCTTGAACGGGTACTAGTCTCATGATCACTAGCAGTAATATAATTAAGAAGGCAGCTTTGCGCGGAAGATCATCCGGGTTGGAGACACTATCTGGGTTTCCCATGGGAACGGTGCCTTCTTTACCCTGGTGTAATGGATCCAAGCATCCATCCTCTGGACCTTCACCGCCGTGTAGGTTGTCATCATCACCTGGTGGGGTCCGCTCCATGATTCCCGTAGCGGATCCGTGATCCACTTCTTGACGTACACCTGGTCCCCAGGCTGGATGTCGTGGACAGAATTCTCCAGCATGAGCGGTCTATTCCCCTGTAACGTATTTCTTAAAGAATTCAAGATCTTATTAAGTGACATAACATACTCTGCAATCGCCTGGTCCCCACTCACATGTACCTCCCCTTTTAATACAGTTGCATGATATGGTTTGCCATATAGTATCTCATATGGACTTACGCCTACCTTTTCCCTTGGTTTAATTCGAATCCTGAGTAGGGCCAAAGGCAAAGCTTGAAGCCAGTGCAGTTTAGCTTCCTGGCAAATCTTTTTGATTTGTCCTTTCAGGGTTTGATTCATCCTTTCCACCTGCCCACTAGACTGAGGTCTCCAGGGGGTATGCAAATTCCAGGTTATATCTAACATTCGTGCTAATTCCTGCACTACCCCGGCTATAAAATGCGGACCCCTATCTGATGACAATCCTAAAGGTACTCCAAATCTTGGTATTATTTCTTTTAACAAGGTTTTTACCACCTCTTTAGCCTGATTAGTTCTACATGGAAAAGCTTCCGGCCACCCTGAGAACGTACATACGTACACTAACAAGTATCTGTATCCCTGTGCACTAGGCAATTCAGAAAAATCAACTTGCCAGTAATCTCCTGGTTGTGGCCCGACTTGCAACTTTCCCATTTGTATTTGTCTCCTAACTACTGGATTATTTTTCAAACATACCGGGCACATTGCATTAACTCTTTTTGCCATTGTTAACATCTGATTAGAGATTATCTCATTCTTCAAAAATTTTACCAATACTTCTGCCCCCCAATGACATTTATTATGTTCTGATTCCAAAATAAATTTCATTATGCGGGTAGGTACCACTATTTGTCCCATTGGTGGAACGTACCACCCAAGTTGATTCCTCTGTGCCTCTAGCAAGTTTATTAGTTTTCCATCTTCTATTGAATATTTGGGCTCCTGATTCAGGTATGGGGTAGCCGGATTTGTTCTTACTGGTACCAATGCCATTTGAGTCCATACTTCCCGTGCCACTTGCCGTGCTGTAACATCAGCAAATCGATTTCCTCTGTAAACGTCTCCTTCCGCAGTCTGATGTCCTCTAACATGCATTACTGCAACTGCTTTGGGACTGTGTACTGCATCCAGTAGCTGTAGCACTTCTTCCCGGTGCTTGATGTTGGTTCCCTGTGAATTCAAAAGCCCCCTTTCCTTCCATAACGCTCCATGTACATGAACCACACCAAAGGCATATTTAGAATCTGTCCAGATATTAACCCTTTTGTCCTTGCTCAAATACAGGGCTCTGGTGAGTCCAATCACCTCTGCCTTCTGGGCCAAAGTTCCAGGTAACAAAGCCTTTGCCTCTATTACCTGATCCAATGTTACCACTGCATACCCGGCATAGCGAGTCCCATTCTCGACAAAACTGGATCCATCAGTGTATAGTTCCCATTCAGGTTCTTCCAATGGTTCATCCTTTAGGTCGGGTCTGCTGGCATATACTTGTTCAATTACCTCTACGCAATCGTGCACCAGTCCCCCAGCTTCCTGGTCACTGCGTAAAAACTCTGCTGGATTAACATGATTAGTAGTCCTTATTTCAATATCATCCTGTTCTCTCAGGATGGCCTGGTATTGCAATATTCGACTGGATGATAGCCAGTGACCCTCCTTTTGCTCCAAAACGGCCATGACCATATGGTGAACAAACACTTTCATTTTTGCCCCCAAAGTCAATTTCCAGGCCTCTTGAATAAGAATTATTGTTGCCGCCACGGCTCGTAAACATGAGGGCCACCCGGAACTTACCGAATCCAGTTGTTTAGAGAAGTATCCCACTGGCCTCTTCCAGGATCCCACCTTCTCACCCCCAATGCCAGTTTTTGCCTCTCATTCATGTACAACTGGAATTCCTTGGTCAGGTCAGGGAGTCCTAGGGCTGGGGCCTCCTTTAGTGCCTGCTTCAATTCCTGGAAGGCCTTCTTTTGCTGTGTCGTCCACTCCAACCGATGCTGCTTCAAGGCCTCATATAGTGGCTTGGCTAGGAGACCGAAATTCATGATCCACAGTCGACACCATCCCACCATTCCTAGAAAAGATCTCAATTCCTGATGGTTACGAGGCAAAGGAATAGCACATATTGCCTCTATTCGGTTTACTCCCAAACGTCTCTGCCCTTGTGTGATCTCACAACCGAGGTAAATAACGCTATTTTTGACCAATTGAGCTTTTTCCTTAGAAACCCGATACCCTGCTTGGCCAAGCATGTTGAGTAATTTAATTGTTAATTCCACGCACATTTCCCTTTCCTTAGTAGCCAGAAAAATGTCATCCACGTACTGCAGGACTACATACAAGGATGGGGATATTGTTACCTGGGTTATCTTCCATTCCTCCAGCTCCTTGGCCAGTTGGTTTCCAAATATAGTAGGGGAGCATTTAAATCCCTGTGGGAGTCTCGTCCACATAAGCTGCTTCTTTCTCCCAAAATCAGGACTCTCCCACTCGAAGGCAAAATATTTCCTACTCTCTATTGCCAGTGGGATGCAGAAGAAGGCATCTTTAAGGTCAATCACTGAGAACCATTTAAACTCCTCCAATACAGATGTTAACAAAGTATAAGGATTAGCAACAACTGGGTGTATGTCTTTCACTATTTCATTAATAGCCCTTAAGTCCTGTACCAAACGGTACTTACCATTAGGTTTCTTTACCAAAAAATTGGAGTATTATACTCCGATTCACATTCCTGTAATATTCCTTGAGCCAAAAATTGTTTAATTAACGGGGCTACTCCCCTCCTTGCCTCAAGCTTCAAGGGGTATTGCTTTATCCTCACTGGTCGGGCCCCTTCCTTTAGTTCCACCTTTACTGGCTGTGCAGCTTTAGATTTTCCGGGGACTCCTGACTCCCATACCCAGGGTACTACAGCCTGCTCAATTTCTTCTGGAATAGGAGAGGCATCCACTTCCTTGATCACAAAAATGCCTGCTATTTGTTCCTCAGGTATTTCCAATTTCACCCTTCCCCTTCAAATATTATTTTCACATTAAGTCGGGACAACAGGTCTCTGCCAAGAACGGGTGTGGGGCAGTTTGGCATATACAAAAATTGGTGATCTAATTCCTTCCCCCCAAACCTAAGATTTAAAGGTTGTAAAAATGGTTGTTCCTCTAGCTTCCCTGTTGCCCCCACCACCTGTACCGTTGTGTCACTCAAAGGTCCCAATCGTCTATTGAGTACAGAATAAGTAGCTCCAGTGTCTACCATAAATTCTTGATCCTTTCCATCTATTTCTAAAACTACCCTTAAATCCTTTTCTAGTCAGCTTTGATTCTGATAGTTTCCCAAAACTAGTGCTTGAGCGACTTCTGCTGGTCCTCCCGTGAATCCTCCCACAGGGGCATTTCCCATTGGGGCTGTCCTTAATCCCATGTTTCCCATGCCCATACCTCCTCTAACCGGGCATTCATTTTTCCAGTGTCCCAATTGTCGGCAAAACGCACACTGGTTTGGATCCAACCTCCCCATGTTAGGTGCAAACCCAAATCCTCCCCGACCTCTTGGCAACCCCCTCTGTCCGTGATTAGCTCCTCCCCGACCTCGACCCCTAATGGGTCTTCCTCCTGCCCCTGTCTGTTGCATTACAGCCAGAATACTAGCTTGTTGTCTTTTTGCAGTTTCTTTTTCCCTGTTGTTGTATACCTTCCACGCTACCTCCAGCATTTTATCCAAACTTCTAGTATCCTCTCCTTCCAGCTTTTGTAACTTTTTCCTAATATCCTCTTGTGATTGCCCCATAAACAACAATGCCAATTGAAGTTTTCCTGATTGATCCTCTACATCTAAATTAGTAAACATCCGAGCCATGTGTTTTAATCGTTCTAAAAAGGCAGACGGCGACTCATTCTTGTCCTGCTTGACCGAATACAACTTAGACCAGTTCATAGTCTTAGGTATTCCTGTCCTAATTCCTTCCACCAACAATTCCTGATATCGTGATATCATTTTACAGCCCTTATTCCTCCCGTAGAGTTTGGGTCCCACTTAGGTTCCTCACTTGGTACCAATTCATCAACTGTCTCATTTAGTTGTCTCAACCGAATTTCCTCATGAGCCTTTTCTCTAGCGGCTCTAATAACCATTTCCTTTTCCGTGGAATCCATTATAGTATCTAATAATACCTGTAAATCATTCCAGTCCGGATTCTGAGTCTTTATTACCATTTTAACCACCCTTGCCACCCTTTCAGGATCCTCCCGATAACTCCCCGCTGATTGCTTCCATATTACCAAATCCCCGGGGGAGAAAGGCACCTTTATAAGTATCCTTTCTCCCTGTGGTCCCACAGCTTCCCTCAACGGCGCAATTAAATGTGGCCCCTTCTGCCCCTTCCTCCCCTTGCCAGTCCGCCCTGCTAACGGAGTTCTTTTAACACTCTCATTCTTTTCACCATCACCACCATCACTATCACTCTCACTAGATCCCGTTTTTATAGCTATATCCGCAGGGGGAGCAGGGGGCACATTAGGAGCAACTGGAACCCTTGGAGGTGCTATACAATAAGACAAATCTTCCTCGATTGAAGGATACAAATTACGCTCCTTTCTTTCTTTACATCCCACACACTCCCTTTCATCATTCACTTCTAAAACCAAAATACCACATTCCTTTTGCCATTCCTCTTTCCAATATAAAACGAAAAACAAATCCAAATATGGTATTTCATCCCATTTCTCATTCCTCCTTAAAAATTGCATCAAAGATTCCATTATCCCCAATTCCAGTGTACCATTCATCGGCCATCCCGCTTCCCCAATCTCATATTCAGGCCACCAATGATTACAATAATCTATCATTTTACTTTTATCCAATTCTTGATAATACCCCTCACTTTTCCACCGTTTCAATCTACAACCTAATGGTGTATTTCCAGGTATTTTACCATTGGCTTGCACTAAGGTTTTAAAAGTTTTAAAAGACATCATATTACAACCTTTAATTCCACTATTAATCCAAATAAACCAATATACCTTAAACCAATATACCTTCTCGCCGTCCTTCCCTAAAACAAACAGGGGGCGAGTTCCGGTCCTGCGTTCTTAGACGTCTTATGGCCGGAGCCTAGGCTTTTTTACCAACCACCAAATCCAAATCCAATTATCACCTTTTTCCAATATAAAGCACCTTCGGGCTTACCTTGGCAGTTGTCCAACAGGCGTGGGGTGTCGGTCACGACCGATTACTCCCCGACAAGTGCTCGGTGCCGGCTTGGAGTGGATCGGGACGCGAACCGCCCTAGCAGCCCTTGGAGTCCTGCCGCGGTCGCCAGAAAACTGTTGCCCGATTGATAAATGACACAAAACTCGGATAAGTTTTGTGGGTGCTTTATTAAGGGCCCGGGGAACTGGGGGACTCACGTCCCAAAGTCCAAGCCCCCAAATTCACGTATTGGTGCTTCCCTCTTATACATGCGATTCACAACAAAGTCTCCAAGAAACAGTTTCCTGTTCCCCTTGCCTAGTCTCTAAGGAACTGTCCTCTGTTCCCCTTGCCTGGTCACAGACCCCTTGTGATACATTCCTTGGTTCACAAACAAGGTCATTAATCCTCTGCTTATCTTATTCTAAGAGCATTGTATGCTGCCTCTAGACAGGTTAGCATTCTTACCTTCTTGCACTAGTTTAATTATTTATTAAATCTCTAAGACTACCTGCTAGGTAACACACAAAACCCAACACACTTTCAACGGCTACAAAACTACTTTTTAACAAACCAGTTCACACACTACTCACTATAATTAAATATTTTGCTAAATTTCATTTCTTTTCCAACATGGCTGGCTGTGTAACATCATACAGCAGGCTGTGACATCACAGAACAGTTTCTGACATGACATTGTGGCTTTCTGACATCACAGAGTCTTTTGTGACATCACAGTGCAACTGCGTAACATTCCAGGCTGACATCCCAGAGTTGGCTCTGTGACATCACAAAGGTGCTGTGTGCTGTGCTAGAATGGGCTGTGACATCACAGGTGTCTGTGTGACATCGCAAAAAAGCTGTGTGACATCACTGGGAGCTCTGTGACATCACAGGAGATGTGTGACATCACAGGTGGCTGTGTGATATCACGGGGGCTCTGTGACGTCACAGGATGCTGCGTGACATCACAGATGGCTGTGTGAGGTCACTGGGGAGGTCACTCTGCCCCGTCCCCCCTCACAGTTCCCCCCAGAGCAGTCCAACCCTGCTCGTGCACAGCGGGGTCCCCTGTCCCCCCGGGTCCCCCCGCCCCCGGCCCCGCAGCCTCCCCCAGAGGATGTTCCACGAGATCGACCCCAGAGCCTGACACGGGGACGGGGGGCCGGGGCCCTGGGGGTGGCACAGGGGGACAGGGAACCCCCGGTAGCATCCCCATGTCCCCCAGGGCCAGAGCCTGGGCCAGGGCTCTTTCACCCTGTTACGAACGAGGCCTTGAGAGCGCTGAAAAAATCCCCAGCAAGGGAGCAGCAAAAACCAAATTTAATATTAAGGGACAGCAGCACAAAGTTCCTTGGCAAGACTCACTCTGCTCCTGAGGGGACATTTCAGGCACACCAAGGAAACAAAGCAACAACAAAACCAAAATAAACTTAGGCAATCAAACCAGAAATGAGCTGAGAACTGTCCCTGTGTATGTGTATGACACAAGCACAGTGAGGGCAAGGATAAAAGGAATACAGCCTAAAACTTAATAGGCCTCACACTTAACAGGACTTGACTTACACCTTAAATGTAACCCATACCTTAAACATCAAAGTTTAGCAAAGCAACAGCACTTAACAGTATTTAACTTTACTTATAACCTATGACTTAGCAATTTAACAGAAGAATAACATTTAACAATATTTAACTTAGCTAATAACTTAAATTAAATGTTACAATTTTGCAAAATAACAACTCTTAGGAGAATTGAACTTAGCTTAGACCTCATGACTTAACCTTACAGCTATCTGGATATCTGACTGACTCAGCTATCCAAGGCACTCCAACCCCTCAGAGAGCAGCATTTCTGTCACATTTCCCCAGCACAGGCACTCCTGTGTGCACACAGACACAAAGAGTCAGTGCAAGGCACCTGTGAGCAATTCCCATGAGGGCAGGAAATGCTCACTGTGGATCCTTTGGCATCTCCCCAGTGCGTGAAGGGTTGAGCCTGGAGGAGTGGGGGTATCGGCCCAGGCTCCATCGTTGTTGGGGATCCCCGAGTGCAGCAAACGGGAGAGTTCCCGGCTGGGAGAGGCCCCACTCAGAGGGAGTCGCTGGCCCAGGAGAGCTCCAAGGGCTCCTTTTGGAGCGCTGTTTGTAGGTCCCCAAGAGAGGGGCTTCAGTTCCAGCAATGCTTCATCCTGGCCGCACTTGGCATCAACAGCTTTCTTTGGCAGTGTGAGAACAGGGATGTTGTGCCACTGAGGGAACAAAAACAGTTCCCAGGGCTGCTCCTACAGAAACCAGGAGCTGGTTGGGCAGCAGTGTCTGGAGCAGACAGTGTTTGTGATGAGCTGCAGAGGAGCTGAACCCATGGGCTGTTGGCCAAGGCCGAGCCCCAAGGAGCATTTCTCAGCTGGCAGGGTGGCCTGAGAAGGGGAAGGGGGAATGCAGCAGCACAGGGCCCATGGAACCAAGGGATCATTTGACACTGTGGGGCCCTGTGAGATCAAGGGACCATTGTGACACTGTGGGGGCCTGTGAGACCAAGGGACCATTGTGACACTGTGGGGCCTCATGGAATCATGGAGAGCACTGTGACATTGCTGGGTCTAATGGAACCAAGGGGCCGTACTGACGCTGTGTGTCTCCATGGAATGTAGGGATCATTGTGATACTGAAAGACCCCATCAAACCAAGGGTCCATTGTGACACCGTGGGACCGCATGGAACTGTGAAGACCATTGTGACACTTTGGGGTGTGATGGAACCAAGGGGCCATTGTGACACTGCAAGACTCCATGGAGCCAAAGGTCACTTGTGACATTGCAAGGCCTCATGGAACAATGAGACACCATTAAGAGACTTTACAGCTTCATGGATCCAAGGGGCCATTGTAACCCTGAGGGGCACCATGGCACCAAAGAGACCATTACTACACTCATGGGATCATGGAGACCATTGTGACACTATGAAGCCCCATGGAATAAGCAAGGGATTGTGATACTGTGAGGCCTCATGGAACGAAAGGAGACCATTGTGAACATTGGGGTCCACACAGAACCAAGAGGACCATTGTGATACTGTGGGGCCTCGCAAAACCAAGAGGCATTTGTGACACTGCAGGGCTGCATGGAACCAAAGGGCCGTTGTGACATAGCAGAGCCTGATGTCATCAATGGTTCATTGTGACACTATGGAGCCAAAGGAGACCATTGTGACACTGCAAACCCCCAGGGTCCAAAGGTCCATTGTGACATTGCAGGGGTCACAGAACAGAGGAGTCACGTGACATTGTGGGGCCTGTGGAACCATGGAGACCACTGTGACACTGCAAGGCCTCATGGAATCATTTGAGACCACTGTGACACTTTGGGGCCCTCTGGAACATAGGAGCTATTTAGACACTCTGGGACCCCACTGAACCAAGGGTCCATTGTGACACTGTGGGTCCCCATAAAACCAAGGGAACACAGAACAGGCCTGGCTGGTTTGGCCTCCCATGGACTGCCTGACTGGTCCAGCTTACCTTGGCATGTTAAGGGTCTCTTCTCATCTGCTCCTGAAACACTGGGGCTCCATGCTTTCCCTCCTATGGAAAAGAACTGTTGTTCTTTCCAGGTGCCCATGACAAGAACTGGGACTTCATCTCCAACCTTCCCTATTGTGACAGACTGGAGGAGATTGTTGACTGGAAACATTTTGTGTGTGGGAATGGAAGGGGCAGGTCCAGCCTTGCCCTGCCCTGTGACCCCAACACTGCCCTGCCCTGGAACCCCAATCCCCCCAGAGCCTCTATTCCAGCCCAGCAGTGTCTGCCAGTCCCTGGCACAGTACAGGCAATGCTCCACAGCCACCTCTGCAGCCCCCAACCCAGCTCCTGAGGGAACAAATGAGCCCAAGTCCCACCTGGGGGAAGGGCCCAGGAAGACCAAGGGGTATTGAAGGCCGACCACAAGGCAAGCACACATCTTGACCCTACTGCCTCTTGCAATTTCCATTAGAACACAGCTGGACTCCAGAGTTCAGTAGCTGTGTGTGTGTGCTTCTCTAATTTTTTTTTTTTTTGTTTCTTTCTCTCTTTCTGTGTCTTCTTCTAATTCCCTCCTCTTGCAAAATTTGATTAACATTACATTAAACAGGCTTAGACTTTGTGAAGTTGAATGGGCCAGGTTAATGCAAAATGTGTTTTTGATTGATTGAATGCTATATTAAACTAATTGCCAAGTTCCTCTAATTTTCTAAAGTTGCCAGTAAAGTGTGTTTTGTTGTTTTGAGCTCCTGAGATTCTCTTGACAGTATTTCTCCAGTGTGTCCAATTCAGAGAACACAAACATCTGTAATTCCTTTTAAATGTCTCCTTGAGAGAGTTGTTTGGGGAATGGGAGTCAGGGCTTGTGTGTCCTGCTGGGCACAGCCCAGGCAGGGCTTTCCCAGCCACATTCCACACTCCATTTCCCAGCTGGAGCCGCTGGTGCCTCTGAGTTGTGCTGCCCCAGCCCCAGGGACACTCCCCTTGTCTGCCCATTCCCCCACGGTCTCTGGGCAGGGATGGCCTCAGTGGGGGCTGCTGACATCCTCAGCAACTTGGAGGCTGCTGCTGAATTTTCCTGCTCCAGAGGCTTGTTCAGCCTTCAGCTCTTCAGTGCAGGAATTCAGTGCCCCAGGGCTCATTAAGATCCAGAACATCTTAACAAGCCAAGCCTCTAGGAATAATTTGATTTGAGTCTTCAAATGCTGTGTGGTTAGTAAAATAGATTTGAGTAGTGTATTCAAAGGTAATAAATATTATTTAAAATGACAGTGAGAAAAGATTTTTTCAGGTCCTGTAAAGAGTTTTTATTCTAATAAATTCATATCTGCAGTTTCCAATTGACACTGAATTGAAGAACGTCTTCATGCAGTTTGAATAGATACGAAAATCAAGACACTTTATGGCTGACAATCATTCAGACCCCTTCCCTACACCCACCCCACCATTTCCCCCATCCAAGACCTGGCACTCACAGCAGCCTTGTGCAAATCTGAGCTCCCTCCAGCCCAGGCTGCACCTGCAGCTTTCAGCTCCTTGGCTGCAGCATTCACCTGATTTCCTTGGAGAAGGAGCTGCCCGAGACACAGAGGGATGTTCATTACTTGTCAGCCAACAAAGCCAAGGGAAAGCAAAGCTCCATCAAATGCAAAAGTCATTCCTCTGCTGGATATTCAGTCCACTTTCCACAGCAGGCAGTCTTAGAGCAACGGAAAACACCTTCTGTGCCCAGCACAGATCCCAAGGTCCCTCCAAACCCTCCCTGCCACGATTCTGCCCAGATTTGCTCTTTGCACACATGAGTCACACTCTGAAGTGAAGAGCTCCCTCTATGCTCAGGGGGAGGAAAAGAGAGAAAGTGGATGAAGAGCTCTCCTGTGCAGAGCCAAGGTCCAAGTGCAGCCCCTGCAGTGGGAACCACAACTCATCAGGTTTGTGTCCTTTGGGCTCAGGGACTGGTCACACTCAGAGGCACAGAAAGGTTTCTTGCCAACAAACACAAGTTGAATATTTGAACAGTTTAGCAACAATCACAGCTCTTTCCTCAGCTCTCTGTCATGTCCCAGCAGAATCTGACAATTCCACCATGCCCAAGGGAATTCTGTACAGGAACAGTTTTAGACAAAGACATAAGGTAATTCTGTGATAGATAAAAACACAATTAAGATTACATTTATTATATATTTATTTGAACTTCAGAAATATTGGGCAACTTCTTCCAACTCAAAGAATGAAGGCAGTCAGTTGAGAGGCACTTGAATGACCAGAGAGCATGTAGAGGAAGAAATCAGAAAGCAGTAGAAGTACATAGATCCACCTGCTGTAAAGGAAGAGATGTCCTTAGATATGGCCATTTCAACAGAAGAGCTGAAAACACCTGAAGGAAAATGGAGAGGAAGTAATAAACAGAATATTGGTGACACCAGTAGAAGGCAAGACCAGTATTTCTCCTCCTGCCATCTGTACACCTCCAGGAAATTCCTGTTCCTGATGGGAAAACAGTTCCATTTCTTAACAGTACTCAAATGACCCAGATAATAAAGATGTGCTTGTATATTATGAAACTAGCAGGTATTAAAACCTATGCCCCTTTCCAGGCAGACATCAGTTGTGTGCCCATGAACAGGCAGTGCCACTTGTGCCCTGATGTGCCCAGCTGGGATTGGATCTCTCCGAGAGCACCTGAGGGAGAGCACAGCACCTTGCAAGCTGCAGGTCCCTGACAGCCCCGCAGGGCTCCTGTCCCATCAACATCTGCTCTGCTCCAGTCTGAAACAGGGCCCATCATGGTGCTGGGATCATCAGAGAGCTGAGGTGTGTGCTGGAATTCAATGCCCTCCCCAACCCGCAGCAGACCTGCATTTCCCTCCTGCAGCCTTGGTCTCCAGCCCAGCCATGGAGGCTCTTTGGGCTCTGGAGTGTTGTTGCAGCCCCCAAGGGCAGCTGAGCTCTGCCTTTGGCACAGTCAGGCCTGGCCAGCGCAGGCCATGCTCAGCAATTGTTTGTGTGTGCCTGGCCTTGCTGTCAGCCCCGGCAGCGGCTGCGTGGCCCCTTTGTGGCCCTGTGCTGGCCCAGCCATGGTGGCCCAGCCCCTGTGCAGGCCCAGCCCAGGCCAGGAGCATTGCGGCTGGGAACGGCCCCTGTGCCGTGGTGCCCACAGCAGCCTTGGGGCTCTGTGCCCCATGGCCTCCCTGCTGGGCAGCCTCTGCCAGCTCCTGCAGAGCCTGTGGCACCTATGGGGCTGCACAGAAAGCCCTGCCCCGGGCTCTGCCGGCCTCTGGGCCAGCAGAGAGGCAGCCACAGCTGGCCGTGGCCGGGAACAGGCCCTGAGCTCTGCAGGAGGATGGAGCTGGGCCACAGCCAAACTCAGCTCAGGACAAAGCTGGGCTCAGCAGCCAGGGCTGCCAACACATGGGCACAGAGGCTGGCACTGACAAATGTCCTGGGCCCCCTCCCTGCTCTGTCCATACCACCAAGGGCACAGAGCAGCCTCCTCTCTGGGCCACTTGCCTGTTTGCAATGCCTTGCACAGGTGCTGGCCCTGCCCCACAAGGCCTGGCATGAGTCCTGCCCCTGCACACTCAGCCAGGCTGAGATGGACACTGATGGTTTCTGGGACAGGCTCTCAGAGCCCAGCCCAGCTCTCTGCAAACTCTGCCAGCTGCCCTGAGCTCTGGGCAGCACCAAGGGCCTCTCCCCAGCCCAGCCCAGCTGCCTCTGGCCCCACAGCTCTGCTCAGGCCAGGCTGCTCTGGGCACTGCCCCACAGCCTCAGCCCCCGGCAAGGGCACAGCAGCAGCTGCAGCTGCCACAGGACTCAGCCCCAGCCATGGGGGAAGGTGCTGGGCCAAGGCCAAAGGAGGCTCCCTGGCTGCCCTGCTCCCCTCTGCCTGAGGTGCTGAGAGCTCTTCAGCCCCTGCTGCCATCCCATCTGCCCAGGGCAGCACAAGAGCCCCGGCCTTGGGGCCCTCAAGAGCTGCTCCTGCTCCAGGTCCAGGGCCCATGTCAAAGCTGGGGCAGGCACAAAGCTGTGCCCATTTCTGTTCATTGCTGCTCTGATGGGGATGGATCCTCAGCTACTTGGAGGTTGCTGATGAATTTTATTACTCCACAGACCTCTCCTTTCTTGAGCTCTTCAGTACAGAAATTCAGAGAGAAAAATTCATAAATATTTGTTCAAAATGCCTGAACGAGGAAAGCCCCATGGAATAAGTCAAGTTTTCAATTTATCTGTGGTTAATTAGGCAGATTTCAGAAGTATATTCTTAGTGAATACACTATATTGATAAAAATGCAGAGAGAACAGTTTTGTCCTGTTAATTTTCCTGTTTATAGATTGATATCATCTATGTCCAATTGGTATTGACCCGCAGCACCTTCTAATGCAGTCTGAATATGAAAATCAAGCCGCCCCATGGCTGACAATCAATAACACTATGTACCCACCCCTCTCCACCATTTTCCTCATACAACCCCTGGCACGCCTATGGATCAGGAATGGTGTGGCCAGCAGGAGCAGGGCAGGGATTCTTCCCCTGTGCTCAGCACTGGTTGGGCAACACTCTGAGTGCTGTGTCAAGTTCTGGGCCCCCCAATTTAGGAAGGACATGGAGGGGCTGGAGCGTGTCTAGAGAAGTGCAACAAGGCTGGGGAGGGGTCTGGAAAACAAGTCCTGTGAGGAGTGGCAGAGGGAGCTGGGGTTGTTTATCCCAGAGAAGAGGAGGCTCGGGAGAGACAAGGCAATGTCAGGGCACAGGTTGGACTTGATGATCCCCAAGGTTTTTTCCAGCCTTGCTGATTCTGGGATTCTCTGAAACCACCCTTGGAGCTGTTGCAGGAGGAGCCCTGGGCCTCCTCTTCAGAAGCTCCAGCAGCCCAGGTCCCTCAGCTTCTCCTGCCAGCCCCAAAGCCCATCCTGTCAGTCCTGCAGAGCCTCTGCAGCTCCTCCTCACTGCCCAGAACAGGGAGCCCCAGAGCCAGACACAGCAGCCCAGATGTGCCCCCCTGGCCTGGGGTGCCTCTGGCAAGGGAGCAGCACCAGGCACTGCAGGAGCCTGCAGACAATTCCTGCAGCACTTGTAGGATGATCCTGCTGCCCACGGGACGTTCCCATGGGGCCAAGTCAGGAACTGCAATGGGGAGTGGGGCCAGAGAGGAAAGGGACAACAGGGATGGGCTGTTTGCAGGGGAGGGAGCAGGGATGGGCAATAGGAAGAAATCTGGATCAGGGAATAGTAAAGAAAGCAAAGGTGAAGCAAAGGAAATGCTCAGGGCAGTTTGGGGATGGCTGCCAGGCAGCCCTGGCTCTGAGCAACAGCATCTGCAGTGGCACAGGAAAATCCCAGCTGATGGGAAAAAAATTTCTGGCTGATTGCAGAGGCCAGGACAAAGCTGAGTGGTTTCCCTGGTGTCCCCCAGCCCTTGCTGGCTCCAGGGGCTGATGGCATTTGTGCTCCCTCAGGTTCATGTCCCCACACCAACAGCATGGGGGTGCTCCCGCTGCTCTGTGCAATGCAAACAGGGGCTCCTGAGCCAGTGCTGCCTTGTCTGTGCCTGCAAGGATGGGGCACCTGTGTGAGCTGGGGGAGAGGGCAGGGCTGCAGAGGGGGGATGTTGTTGGCAGCTCCATGAGGATGCTCTGGGACGCTGTTCTAGGCTGTCCAGCACACTGGGGATGGATCAGCCCTTGCTCTGCTGCTCCTTCCCATCTCCCCCAGGGCCCTTGCAGAGCCCCAGCCATGCTGTTTGCCCCCAGCCTGCCCACGGCCAGCCTAGGGGTGCTCACAGGGGTTTTCTGTGCTGAGCATTGGCCTGGCCGTGTTCTTGAGAGAGCCTGGGCAAGGAGCTTGGAGCCCTCAGGCCCTGCGCTGAGGCGTCAGCGCTGCCCCAGCAGTGCCCATGGCCTGTCCCTGCTGCAGCCCCAGCACTGCCACCCCCAGGGCTGTGCCCGGCTCCGAGAGCACTCAGGCCCTACAGCAACACCAGGGCCACCAGGGCAGCGGGGCAGGGCCACGGCAGCAGCACTGGCAACACCAAAGTCTGCTGCTGGTGGGCACAGCTGCTGGGCCAGCACTGATCTGCCCCCAGGTCTGCACACAGACATTGCTGCTGCAGCTCCAAAGAAGGCAACAAAAGGGCATCTCTGCTGAAAACTTTGCTGGGAGGTCCTTTAGTTCATTTAAAGGCACTGAGAGCCCCGCCCCTCATGGACACAGTCTCTGGCCACTGGGAAGGTGGAGAGAAACAAAATGAGATATGGCACAACCAATTACATTTATTTTTTGACAATATTAAAAAATGTGAAAAAAAAAAAACACAATCAAACTAAGAAAAATATCAAAGATTACTTTAATAACAAGGGATTTGCAGAAATTGAACAGAAGTTTAATATTTCTGAAAGCATCCAGTCATCAGTCTCCACACTGCAGCCTTGAGCTCCTGGTTCCTCAGGCTGTAGATAAGGGGGTTCAGGGCTGGAGGCACCACCGAGTACAGAACTGACAGGGCCAGATCTAGAGATGGGGATGAGATGGAGCGGGGCTTAAGGTTGGCAAATATGGCAGTACTGACAAACAAGGACACCACGGCCAGGTGAGGGAGGCAGGTGGAAAAGGCTTTGTGCCGTCTTTGCTCAGAGGGGATTCTCAGCACTACCCTGAAGATCTGCACATAGGAGAAAACAATGAACACAAAACAGCCAAAAGCTAAAAAGGCACTGATAGCAATGACCCAAAGTTCCCTGAGATAGGAATTTGAGCAGGAGAGCTTGAGGATTTGGGGCATTTCACAGAAGAACTGGCCCAGGTCATTGCCATGGCACAGGGGCAGGGAAAATGTGTTGGCTGTGAGTAGCAGAGCATTGAGAAAGGCACTGGCCCAGGCAGCTGCTGCCATGTGGGTACAAGCTCTGCTGCCCACGAGGGTCCCGTAGTGCAGGGGTTTGCAGATGGACTCGTAGCGCTCGTAGGACATGATGGTCAGGAGGGCAAGCTGTGATCCGAGGAAGAAGATAATCAGAAAAACCTGTGCAACACATCCAGTATAGAAGATGTCCCTGGTGTCCCAGAGGGAATTGTGCATGGCTTTGGGGACAGTGGTGCAGATGGAGCCCAGGTCGCTGAGGGCCAGGTTGAGCAGGAAGAAGAACATGGGCGTGTGCAGGTGGTGGCCACAGGCTACGGCGCTGATGATGAGGCCGTTGCCCAGGAGGGCAGCCAGGGAGATGCCCAGCAAGAGGCAGAAGTGCAGGAGCTGCAGCTGCCGCGTGTCTGCCAGTGCCAGCAGGAGGAAGTGGCTGATGGAGCTGCTGTTGGACATTTGTTGTGGCTGGCCACGGGGCTCTCTTCATGGAGAAAAAGACACTGAAGGGTTAGATGAGATACCTGCAACCAAAATAAAAGCCATTTCCCATACATACTCCCTTTGAACACACAGACATGGTGTTTAGTTTTCATGGTGTTTTCTTTAAAAGCTTCCCCATGTGTATCCTGGTATTCTTGGATATCAGAAACCCTCAGCATTTCTGCTGCCCCCAGGGAGAACAGGACAAGTTCTATGAGGCAAAGTGATGAGTTAAAACTGAGAGGAGATAGTCTGTCATTCTGACCTATTTGGAGTTTGTCTGTGTTTTAACCTTGCTCAGGTGGAGGATGATCACCTTCTCATGCTTCCCCTGAAATGTCACCAGGCACTGCTGAGAGCAGATGGATTACCCACAGCTCAGCTCCACATTTGTAGCCAGGGATTCATGTTGCTCATTTCACCAACCCAGCAGCATTTTAAGTGTTACAGCATCTCTGCCTTTCCCCAACAATCTTATAACTCAGAGATGCTTTAGGACAGGTTTGACCCTGGATTGAAGCTCCCAGCTTGGACTGAAATCTCAAGGAGATTCCCAAGTGTCCTTATGATGGCATTGGAAGAAGGGAGATGCAGCTCCTTCCCTGGCTGCACTGACAGCATTGCCCAGAGCCGGGCACTGGGGACAGCGTCACCCTGAGCCAGTTGTGCCCCCTTCCAGAGCTCCCAGGGCCAGGCAGCTGCTCCCAGCCCTGTGCTCTGCAAAGGGAACTGGGCCCGGGGCTGCAGAACTGCCCCACGGCTCTGCTGCAGCTCTGCCTGCACAGGAGGGGCTGCACGCCTTGGAGCCCCAGCCCTGAGGGCACAGGCTGGGCTAGGGGGACAGGAGGGAGGGGGCTTGTTCAGAGGGAGGGGCTGCACTGGAGGGAATCCTGTGGGCATCTCTAACCTCTCCCTGCCACAGCATTGCTGGGGTTTGTTTTCTCTCATTCCCTGATCATCTCTCTGCTTCCTAGAGACTTTCCTCCTACAGGTGTTTCCCTGTGCCTGATCTCTCCCTGCCAGCACTCACAGACCCCAAATCTCTGCGCACTCTCCTTGGCCCTACAGAACCCTGCCTGTTTGCAGGGCACTGGCTGGGGGCAGGTTCTCTTTGCAGCTTGGAGAAAGGACAGCTCAGACTGAGCCTGATTGTTAAGAGCAAGCAAAAGTGCTGCTGGTGCTGTCCATGGGCAGAGGGCTGCGAGCACATTAGGGATCTCCTGTGCACCTATTGATCACTAAAAGCAAGAGTTTGGATGTCTCAGGCACTTGTAAAAATTCATAATCAGCCTTTAATATTTATCCCCCCTTCCCTGCCATTGTCCAGTAGTAGGAAACTGAATAAAAAACCACTGGAAATTTCCTCATTTTTATCAAAATCCTTGTCTTGGAAATACTGCATGATTGATCAGAACCCCTCAGCAAGTCAGAGCTTCATGGGCATTTCACCTCCCCTGCACCACAAATACTCAGAGTTGTACTCACAGGGTCTGCAGGCATTGGGATGTTCCAGCTTCAGGAGATCACTCCAGGAGCTGCAGCTGCATTGTCCTGCAGCTAGAGGTTCCTGTGCCAAGGGCTGGCAGTGATTCCTCCGCAGGCACTTCTCAGCCCCTTCCCAGTCCTGACTGATTGAAGCTCTCTGTGCCTCTGTGCTGTGCCCGGGGTGGCTGCAGGCAGTGCCCCAGCCCTGCTGGGCTGGCAGAAGAGCTGCTCATCAAGAGAAATGTGCTTTTGAAGCTTTGCTTGGTTTCCAGGAGCTGCCTCTGTGGCCAAGAGCCCAGCCCAGCTCAGCAGCACAGACACAGCACCTGGACTTTAATGAGCCTGTGGGGCTTTGTGCTCAGGCCCTGAACATCAGTCCCTGAGAGGGAGCTGAAGAAACCTCTCTAGAATTCCAAGTCACAATCCAACTCCAAATTTTCTTGGAGTTTTAATGGGTCCCACTGAGGGACACCACTGAGCAAGTGTCCCCAGGCCCCAGGCAGAGCAGAGAACTGGAGGCAGTGATGACAGGTGGGGACAAAGAGAAGCCAAGTCTTGGTGCCCTGGGGCACAGCAGCAGGGTCTGTGCCACCAAGGGCTGTGAGGAGACACCTTGTCCTGAGGCCCTGGGGCCTCCTGTCACAGCCCCAGCCAGGCTGGGCACTGTCAGCCCCTTGTCCTGCGCTCAGCATCCCCCCCTAGCCCACATCCCAGTGGCCTCAAGGATCTGCTGGAAGGAGTCCCTGGGGAGCCTTGCTCAGAAATGGCCCTGGGGGCTCCTGAATGCTCACAGAGTTTTTTTAAAGGACTTTGGCTTTGGCTTTTGCCTTGGAGTGTCTGAGAGGTTTGTGCAATCATGGCTCCCAATTACCTGCTTTAATTAGTCCCTGGAGAAGCTTTGTCAGTAACAACACTCAGTGGGCTCATTAATACTTCAAGGTACTTCAGTTATTTTAAGGTACTTGGTGTTTCCATTTTGATACAGATTCTGGAAGATGTTTTGCAATCATGGCCCCAATCATCTGCCTTAACGAGTCCCTTGAGAGCTTTGTACTGACATTCAGTGGGGCTCATCAGTGCCTTGAGATACTCAAGGTTTTAAGGTACTTGGGATTTTTGTTCCCACACTGAGTGTTTGAGAGGTTTTTGTGCCATCCTGGTCTCCAACTCTCTCCTTTAAGGAGTCCATGAGGAGCCTGTGTAGGGGATGGATCTCAGTGGGATGAATTAGTGCTCTGAGACACTTTGGGTGTTTTCTCTGCCTTTGACTCCTGGCAAGGTTTGTGCAATCTCCTCCCAGGCCCTGAGGTTCAAGGGCTCAGCTCCAAATGCACAGTGAGACTCATGAGGATCAATCCTGTCCTGACAAACCCTGGCTCTGCCTTGATTCTCCCTGCTCCAGTGCAGTTTGTTAGGAGGGTTTCCTTTGACAATTATAAAAATAATTCAAAGAGCTTCTAGGAAATATGCATTCCTATTTTAAAGGGTGTCTTTTATTGCTGTTCTTACTACGCAAGAGATGATTGCACTATTCAGTGACTGATATTGATGCAGGGACTCTCCTAAGGAGGTCTGGCCTGCCCAGAGAAGCTGTGCCTTGAGCTCTGAGCTAGTGTGGACAACCTTGCTCCACATTCCTCAAGCCCATCGTGTCTCTCCTCACTCACCTGGGACCTGCTTTGTTTGGAGAACTGGCTAAACTCAGCCAAAGAGGGATTTTCTTTCTTTTCATTTTGAAGCAATCTAAAACTCCTGAGTTTCCCCACTGCAAACAGACATCCTCCTCGAGTGTGTGCCGAGCCCAAGCTGCCACCAGGAGCACTCCAGACCTGTCCTGGGTCAGCTGTGAGGGTGCATCATCATCCCAACATGCAGTGGTGCCATTGCAAGGGACTGTTCCATGGACACTTCAGGGACCCCAATGCCGTGTCTGGGTGCCATGGCAACCCCCATCAGTTCAGGTTTCCTTGGAAATCAGCCCAAGGAGCCATTTCTGCAGCCAGGTTCCATGGACACTTGCCTGCAGAGCTGTTGCTGCCCTCGGCTGCCATGGCAACCCTCAGGACAAAGCAGTGCCAGGGCTGTTCCAGGTACAATTGCAGTGACACCCGTTGGTGCCACCAGGTGCCATGGCAATGGCCATGGGGACCCGTTCCTTGGTTTGGTGCCATGGCAACCAATGCCCAGAGCCATTTTGATGGTTGGTGGCCATGGAAAGCTGCCCTGGGCCCTTGCTCAGGGCTGGTGTCAGTGCCCAGAGCCAGAGGGGATCCCTTGCTGGGGGCTGTGCCATGGCCACGCTGGCCGCTAAGGCACCAGGAACCAGCAGCCACCGGCACTGCCAGGGCCAAAGGCCAGGTCAGCCAGACAGAAAGGGGCAGGGCTGGGCACTGTTTCCATGGCAACCGGCACTGGGGGGGACACCTGGGTCACCTGGTCTGGCAGGTGCCACGGAAACCCCTGGCAGGGACTGAGGGCACAGCCCCTGGCACTGAGACATTGCTGGGCTGGGTGCTGAGCACAGGGCTGAGCACGCAGAGATGGTTTTGTTCTTGCTGAGCTGCAGCACAGCCAAGGCCTGTCCTGCCCCTCGTCCAGCCACGCTGGGGAGGGGCTGGGGCTGCGGGGGAGCTGGGCAGGGGACACAGCCAGGACAGGGGACCCCAACTGACCCCGGGCATACCCCAGACCAGAGCACATCATGCTCAGGGTATGAAGGGGGGAACAGGGAGGAAGGGGCGAATTTTGGAGGGAGGGCTTTTGCCTTCCCAGGGAACACTTAGGCAAGAGGGGGCCCTGTTTCCGCAGTGGGCAGGGTCACTACCAAAGACACAGACACCAACTTAAGGAATTGTGTCATTTATATCATGCACAGCTGCAAAGATTTACAAAAGGACAAGCTCAGCAATCCATCATAACCCATCATTACATTTTGATGACTAACCCCTTGGTGAAACACGAGAGGTGTTTGTGGCAGACAAAGATTCTGGCTGACTATCAAGGTACACCTTACAGACATCAGTAGTACTTTAGTGTCACCGTTCTTCATTCTTTTTTCTCAATCTCATTGAAGTTTGGAACAAGAATTCTGTTGTTCATGGAGCTGGCACCTTTTTAATTCCAGAATAATGCCCCCAGGCCCTTTGCTGTTCAGCTTTACCATGCTGTCTGTGGCTAACAAGGCTTGGGGGGCCCTTTCCCCTTTGGCTGGAAGGGGCTGGGTCCCAGTCCCTGAGGGGCACCCAGGCTCCTGCATGGAATTCCTGTGCAAGTCCCTCAGGGTCACAGCAGCCTTCCCATGGAGCCCCGTGGATCAGAGCATTTTCCAAAGGGGCCTGTCACTCTGGTTTTCTAGGATTTTCTAAGCCTTCTGATGTTGACATTCTTGTAGTGAACTTTCCCATACACTTTCTGTAAACAACTCATTGTTTTGTCATTCCTTTATGGAGGAGGAGAGAGCTGATGGATGGTTGGTTTGATCTGTGGCATTGCAGAGGTGTCACTGTCGCCTTCCAATCCACTGTCACCCTTGTAAAACTATAAATAGTGGAGTCAGAAAATAAAACTTCCCTTTGTTCCTTTCACCTGAAAGCGGTGTGTGCCTGTGTCCTTTTGTGTCAGTCGGCGACAGGGGCCCTTGGGGCAAACAGGGAGATCTGGTCTGGCAGGATGTGTAAAACAATCTCCTGTCAGATCTCCTTGTTCTCACAGAGAATCCTTGGCTGCAGGGACACATTCCCATAGTTCCTGCCCAGGTTTCAGGACTCAGAGTTGTCTTTCCTAGGAGCTGCTCCTTCAGCTGCCTCGGGAGGGCTATTTGGCCTCGGGACCCACACTCTGGCTCCATTATTAGGGCTGTTGGACCCTTTATCTCCACCAATGGTGGTGATTGGAGGTGAATCTCCTTTTTTCACAATCGTTCTTAAAATTGCAAGATCAATAATTGTGCTACCCTGTCATGGGGTTGAATAATCCAATCCTGGTCACTATTGTTTAACAGAAGTGTTTAACAGAATGGCATCTCTTTACCTAGCATGGCGAGCAGGTAGAATGCAATCCCGGAACAAAAGTGTATGGCTTAATGGCAAATGATTCTGACAAGAGGAAAAAGGAAACAAGACCCTGAGCCAGTGGGGCAAATCTGTCCCAGGAGTGATTCACAGAGTTCTCATCTTTCCCCACCACCGTTCCAGCAAGGGGGCCTGGGTCATTTGGGAGTTGGTTGCCCATGGGCACCCTCCTCTCCCAGCCTTTTCCAGTGTGCTTGGCCGTCCCTCAGTGACAAGGCCCTCTGGCCCATGACCACGGGGACTTTGTGGGACACCTGGGCACAGAGCCCAAGTGTCAGAGGCAGTGGGGAGAAGGGGGTCTCACCTGGCCAGCAGAGCCACGGCAAAGTGGTGAGTGTCAAGAGAAAGCAGTGCGTCCCAGCCACACCTGCATTCCATTGCCACCACCACATCCTCACAGCAGAGAAGGCAGAGCAGGGACTTCAAGGTCCGCACTGCAAACCTGTGAGCAGAGCAAAGCCCAGGTCATGCTGGCAGCACTGGCTCCTTCACAGGCCATGTGGCAGGGACAGGAGGAGTGGGATGGATCACCTTTTGGGGCTGGTGGCAAGGCCGTGCTCTTCCTGGCATCCCTTCCAGAATGTATCAACCTCCTCTGGCATATCCAGAGTGCTGAAGAACACTTGGAATAGCAGATGCACAAATAGCCGGGGGAAATACACCTTTAATATACGTGGCAGACAAAGCACCTGGACGATCTTCCACATCACCACAGTTGCCTGCAAGGGACAAAGTCCCCCGAGACAGCACTCAGGGCCGAGGTGTCCGTGTGGCAGGGCCTGAGTGTGGCAGGGAGAGGCCCGGAGAGACCTTGGCAGGGGGAGCACGGGGCCTGGTGGGCCTGAAGCTGCCCCTGGGCCAGGTTTCAGGCCAGCGCCTGAGGCAGGGAGATGCAGTGGGGGAAGGAGGATGGAGAGCTCTGGAGAGGCAGCCTTGGGGCCAGCAAAGGCCAGTGTCAGAAACTCAGAGCCAGGGCAAAGACACCCGTTTTGTCCCCATAGGAGGTGCAGGTGCTGTGCTCTGGCCAGCTCCCCAGCACATCCAGGAGGATCAGCTGCGCCAGCTCCACAGTCCTGGCTGAGCCCATGACGGTCTTCCACATGGCCATGGCAGCTCTGCAGGGTCAGATCTCTGTTTCAGGGGCGTCTCAGAGCACTGGGGGGAGCTGAACTGGCTGCCAGTTCTTCCTCTGCCCACTGGCCCTGGCCAGCAGCAGCCAGGCAGCCCAGGCCTATGCGGACAGAGCCCTGAGGGGCAGGGAGGGAGCATGGCAGCAGGCTAATGGCTGATGTGACAGGGCTGGGAAAGGCAGCAGCTAGAGGTTCCTGTAAGTCTCTCTCTTGGTCAGACACCTGGGGCAGGCTGTGCAAGGTGATGGTCTGAGGAGGCCTGAGCCCTGTGGGCAGGTGGGCCCCATACCTGTCACAGGACGGGGCCACACGCAGGAGCGTCATGACTGCGTCATGTGGCTGTGCTTCAGTGAGATCCAGCAGGGCCTCGTCCAGCCTGTGCCCAGCACAATCATTGGCCATGAGCCAGTGGTGGATGAACCTCACCATGGCGGGCACCTGGAAAAGGCACAGGGAGACTTGGAAAGCTGCCAGAGGGAGCAATGTCCCCAGCTTCCCTAGAGAAGTGCTTCCCTTCCCACTGCGCTGCCATGTGGCATCAAACGCTCACAGCAACCAGCATGCGTGGCTTGGGAGGCCAAGCAATTCCTGGGAGGATCAAACCATGGCCTCAAGCTGCTTACTTGGTTTGGATAGTAAAAATCTTCCTCTACAAGCATACACAGGAGGGCAGCGCTGGTCTTGGTTTGGAAGATGGGAGAGTAGGGTCTGAGCCCAGTGCCCATGGCGTTGATCTCTTCCTCCTGCATTCTCTGGATGAATTTGCACAGGAACTAGAGAAGGGCAGGAAGCCAGGGATGTTGCATGGAGTGCTCCACACATGGTGCTGGGCTGAGCAAGGACAGCATGTAAGGTTTTCTGTGTTGCTGTTTAGGTGGCCTGGAAAGGCCCAGGGATGGCCTTGAAGAGCCGACGCTTCAAAGGACGAGGAGAGACTTCTGATCTTGTCTCAGTCTTGGTGTTTATTAATTGTTTATCTAAAAGATTTTCTTTCAGCCCGACAGAGGTCTGCACAGCAAGTCAGCCATGGGCACACTGCGAGCCCCCGGGGCGGTCACTTATCTTTATACTCTAAGTTACGTGTACAATATTTATCATTTCTCCCCAATACCTTCTACCCTTGTTAACCGGTGCACTTTTAGTAATAACCAATCCCAAAGTGCCACCACCACCACAGAAGATGGAGGCCAAGAAGAAGAAGAAGAAGGACAGGACACGCCCCAATTCCTCCATCTTACTTCTTTAGACCCCCTTGTACCAAAATCCTAAACCCTGTGTTTTACACTTTAACTAACTTATCCCTTCACCATTCACCCAGTGAATTCCTCCCAGTCCTCATACAGGTCTCGTCTCCTGTGTAGGATCAAAATCCTGCCACCAGACACTTCTGGCAACATTCCAGGATTCCCGAGCCCCCCAAGGGTGGTCTCGGCCTCTCTGCACCTCCATCCTGAGGTGCTGAGATCCCACAACAGCAGGCCCAGCCCAGGTGGGGGTGGCTGCAGGTACCTGTGCTGTACTGCAGAAGCGGCCACAGCTGGATTCCTGCTCTTGTGTGTGCTCCAGGGCTGCATCTGGCAAAGAGCGAGCACAGCCAGAACTGAGGGGCTGCGGGAGAGGCTGGAGAACACAGCCCAGCCCTGAGTTCCCCAGGCAGGGAGAGCCCCGGGATACTCCAGGGGGATAGAACATGGCCAGTACGGGATGTCTGCCTGGCCCCTCTTCCTTCCTGTCCTTGGTCATTTCCCCAGGGGATGGCATGGCATGGCATGGCGTTGGCATGGGGTCAGGCCAGATGCAGGCACCAGTCCTGCAGTTGAGCTCTGCCACTCACCCTCATGCGGTGGATGGAACAGCACCACCTCCTCGGTCTCCTGTGCTGCGGCAGCTCCGGGGCCTTCTTCCTCCCCCTCCACCAAGGCCAGCTTGGGCCCTATCGGGGGTCTCTGCTCCATATCTCTGACTGGATTTGTGGCTATTTGAAGGAGAGATGCTTTGGAAAAGCTCCAAGGCACCAAGTCCTGCAGTTGTGCCTGGAAGGCACCTTGAAGAGAGAAGCCTCAGGAAGGCTGCAGGACAGCAAGTCCTGCACTCGCTCTCAAGGGCTCCTGCCACAAGGACAGGAGACTCCTGTCAAGGACTGTGGTCTGGCCTCGAAGGGTCCTGCAGAAGAAAAACCTCGGGAAGATCACAGGGCAGCAAGTCCTGTGGTCTGGCCTTGAGCTCAGCTGCCGGAACAACGCCTCGGAAATGCTCCAGGTGGGATGCGAACGAGCGCGCTGTGCCGGGGCTCCTCATGGCACCACTCTGTCCTGTCGCGTGCTCCGAGCACTGTGGCCTGCTCTTGTCACCGCCAGCTCCTATGTCACCAGGTGTCACAAAGGGCCCTTGGACACCCGGTTCCATGTCACAGTGACTGTGCTGCAGTGTGTCACCAAGGGCCCTTGCACACACTGCCACCTGCCCTGGGGCCGCCCCCAGCCCAGCCAAAGTGGCCCAGCTTGGAAGGAGTCCCTGGCCCCAGGTGTCTAAGACAGCCCGACAGGATCTTTAGGAAGGGCTCAGAGCGTCAGCAAACACTGCCCTGCTCTGCGGGCTCAGTCCTATCCCCATATCTTTCCCTGAGAGCATCTGAATTTCTAAATGAGAATCATTTGAAGGGAGAGGATTTACATTTTCCATTTCAGAGAAGGCTTCTGCCTTCCTTAGCAGACACCTCTCTCTTCAAACCAAGACAATTGTTTATCATCTTGCTGATGTGCAGTTGCTGGGCAGCCCCATTTTACACCAGGGACCTGGAGAACCATTCCCAGCAACTGGGAAAATCCTAGGTGGTCCATAGATGAGGTCTCCAAATTTGCCCCAAAAGTGGGTCCAGCATTTACAGGACAAAAAGAGCAAGTCCAAGTGTCCTGATGCTATTTTCAGCCCTGCAGCTGATGGCACACTTCACAATCAGCAGGGGACACAGCTAGGCCAAAGCCCAGACCTCTGCTGGGAGCCTTTCTCCTCAAACACCTTTCAAACAAGCCTCCATGCAAGTCAGTTGGGAAAGTTTCTTCAAATGATCCATTTCTGGCACATAACTACACAGGGTTATCGGAAAGATTCTAAAGCAGCCGCTCTGTAGTCAAAGAGGCAGCACTAAGAGTCACTGTCATCTCTTTGTAGCTAAATCACACTTTGGGGGATTTGAAGGAGTTTGGAACGAGCTAGAGAGCGGACCTCTGAGTTTTTTAGATGATGCCATTGCTTTTTCTTCTCTTCTACATAGACAGGAAGGGTGAGTTTGGCCCACATCTCCACCGCACGGCTCACAGGGCCGCAAGACTTGTAGTTACAAGAGCTTTGAAGGATTTCTGGCCAAGAAGACACGGCCAACAAGGATATTTGTGTTTTGGACCCAGTCTCCAATATTTCATCTTATGGACTCATGCTCTCGGGGTCTCTAGCTGGTCAGAGTGACCCCAAGATAAGTTAGAAAGTCTCTTTTCCCAGCCCGGCGGTCGAAGAAGCAGTCAGAGCTCTTCATTTCTCGGTCTCGAGGTTGTTTATTGTATCTTATCTATAAAATTCTTTCTCCTGTCCTGCTGAGGTCTGCTCAGCAAGACAGTCTAAGGCACTCTGCCTCCCCCGGGGCGGTGTTATCTTTTTATACTAAAAACAACTACATGTACAGTATTTGCAGTTACTTTCCAGTATCTATCATCTACGTTAGACAGTCAGCTTCTACTCTAAACCAGCCTAGAAGTGCCAGCATCAGAAGATGGAGGCCAAGAAGAAGACGGAGAAAGGTTGGACATGCCCAGACTCCTCCATCTTCCCCCCTGAAGCCCCATTCTAAAACCCCCCAAAATCTATTTTTCCACGTTGTGATAAATTAATTATCATTCTGCTTAAACTTTTGTGGCTTGTCATTTTTCCTACAAGGTTGGTAATTGTTTTTTCCAAGAGCTAAATCAAAGGCACAGGGATCTTGGGCTCTGTGCCAAGGCCTCTGAGCCCTCTGACAGGGTCTCGAGTCCTGCAGGGCAGCCAGAGGAATTTCCTGGGTTCCCACATCCTGCTACAGTGTAAGCTTCCTTAGCCAATCATGCCGTGACACACAAACCTACAGCACTGCATCCAAAACTTCCTGTTTACCATTGAAACTGATTTGATTTTTTCTAGATCTTGAACTCTAAAACTCTAAACTTTCCTCCACTTCAACTTTCCTCCCTGTGTCTCTGCTATAAACAAGAAATCTGCATTCTCGCTTCGCTTCTAGCACCTAAGTTTGGAAGCCCTTTCCAAGGTCTCCAATCAAATCCTGTGTTTAATTCTAAGCTTTGCTGACAAGACCAAAGGTCTGAGATTTCCCTGCATTTGGGTTTCCAACAACACTGATGCTGTTAGTTCCACAGTGCCCAGGATCTGTCTTGCATGTCAACTCTGGCAGGAACAAGGCAGGCAGCTGCCGGGGTCCTGCTTGTGGCCTCTGACAGCCCATTGCTCAGGGCTTGCCAGTGCCCCAGCCCCTCAGGGGCTGCCCCAGCCCGGCCAAGCTGCCCGGCAGCAGCGCCGCAGCCCCACAGCAGCTCCAGAGCAGCCCCATCCAGAGGCACCTGGGAGCCCTCAGCAAGGCAGCCAGCAGCACACGGGCAGGAGGACACGGATGGCGCTTCCTGCCTGGCACAGGGCTTGTGGCCATCTCCAGGCACCGCTCTGGCAGGGATCCCCGCAGCCCCGGCCCCTGCCCAGCCACTCTGTGGGCAGCACAAAGGCTTCAGCAGAACCACCACAGGCCAAGGGGCTTCTGGCCATTTCCCCTGGGCCGCTGCACGCCTGGGCAGCTGCCTGAGCACAAGCACCTTTTCCCCTCCTCCCCTATGCCCTGTAGACCCTAGATAGCAAAGAAATCTCCTTAGAGTCTGTATATTTTAACACATTCTATATTTTTCTTATTTATCTCTATTATAACACATTCTATATTTATCTATACAAAAGATAAAAAATGCAAGGGAAGGAAAAAAAAATCTTAAAGAAAAGGAAAATCCCCGCCGGCCCAGGTTGCCCCAGCAAAGAGAGCCTCCTGGATCAGCTCTCTACAGAGCTCCAGCAGTGCAGCCAGCTGACCTGTGACAGACAAGGCTGAGTCATTGTTATGAATAAGAAGCTTGACTAGTCCAATATTCAAACAGCAATCAATTTATTATTTAATATAGTAAAATGTGAGCAATACAGCGCTGGGTACAGTGGGAGATGTTTTCCCTCCAACTGCACACCAATAATTGATGGTTATAGGTATTTATAGGGGTACTCATCAATTTTTTCCAGCAGTTTCTATTTCCAATCTTTTACTCATCGGCAATTTTTATTCCAAATTATTACATCACAATTCTATGCACTACTGTGATTTTAATTTCTCAGGATGTATCTCAAAGGAGTATCCCCAGTTGGTGACGGTCCAGTTTCCAAAACAAGAAAGACGAATCCCATCATGTGTGGTCCAGCTCCCCATATGTGTGTCCACCTTTTAATTGCAGAGACTCTAAATCTCGTAACAGCGCTATTCAGCTTCCCTTTGGTCGAAACTATAAACCCTTGAGGTGATGTTTATCTTCCTTTCTCAAGCTGTTTTTCTCTGCTTCAATAAGGCATGAGATAAGCATATTCCATTATATATATTCAAAGCTATACTTTCAAGGATACAAGTAATATTCTTAAATTATACTTCTAAAGGTTCTTATTGCAGATCTTTTTATGGATTAAATGCAGGCAAAAAGCAACATCTTTAGCACCTTAATTCCAATGCTCCTAAATCAACTAGGGTTAATTGCAAACAAAAGGTAGGCTCAAAGGCCTTTTTCCATGCTTTATTTTCCTCAGTTATTATTAGAATTCACATCTCTCCCATTGTCGAGGTCCACACATTTTGCATTCACAAATACACACGTCACCTGTTTGTACCTGACACGAAACACAGCTTTGCATCTCACAGCCAAGAAAATGCACTCCTTGCTCTTCTGACACAGCTCTCTCTGTTCATGATGTGGGACAGCGAGTGCTGATGATGTGCAGGAGCTGATGCAAGGGACAGGGACAAGGATGCAGCAGGCACAGTGCCAAGCGGACAGAGGGATGATCTCTGGCAATGGCACTGAAGGAGAAGAGTTTGCACACAGGACAGAAAATGGCTCTTTGTTTCACCTCTTCTTTCAGTGCTGCCAAGAATGTAGCCTGGAGCAAGCTGGGAACACCAGAGCCTGGAGCCCTTTCCAGGCAGGGCTGCATCAGACACAAACCAGCAGGGGACTGAAGAGCCCCTGGGGTGGCAGTGAGCAACCTCGGGCTTTGCTCACTGCTGGTGGCATTTTCTATTGAACCATTTCCAAGGACTTCTGTTGTGCTCTGTATTTCTAAGGGTTTCCCCCCTTGTTTTTTTCTGGTTGTCTCCTGCACCTTTTCTTCTCCAAAGTTTCCTAACCTGTCAGCAGCAGCCCCTGTCCAGAACTAGCTCTAAAATATCAGCAAAGCAGCGAGGAACAACAATGGATGGAATCCTACGGCTAAGGAATTCGTATGCCAGAGGCCTGCCTGTGCCTGTGCCTTATGTCAGGACCTCCTTCTCTGTGCAAAAACTAGGTATTAGTGGAGTTTTTTACCAAAGAGCTCCTGAGAAGCAAATGTTGTGCTAGTTTTCTCAGGAGTGTGTCCATTAAGTTCATTGCTGGCAAAGAGAAAGTAAGGCCAGGGTAGCAGAGCAGCTGGTAGCTGGTCACTCCCTGCAAAGGGCTGGTGTAGGATGTGGGAACACCACGCACCAGGAGGGGCAAGCAGGGTCAATGTGCTCAAGGTGCTGCCAATGAGGTTCGGGTTCACTTAGACAGTAGTCAGGAGTGGTGAGCACTGGAAGATCCAGCTGCAGTCCCCATCCATGTCCCTTTCAGTGATGGCTTTAGTGTGTCTGCAGCCTGGATCCAGAGCGCCCTGGGGGGCTCCTGAGGCTGCCTTTGCACTCAGGATGAGGATGCCCAGGAGCCCCTGAGGCCGGCAGTGGGCACCAGGGCTGGGGCTTGTGGCCTGGCAGGTGTGGCTCTGGGGGCTGTGACATGCCAGGGCATGGGTCACTGTCACTGCCCTCTGCAGCCCTGGCTAGCTCTGTGATGCTCCAGGGACAATGGCAAGAGTGGGGAACTGGCTAGGTTAGGGTTTTGCCTGAGCCAGAACCTCTAGGCCAGCTGCCCAGCAGTAGAGACCCCTGGAGGGCCGAGTGAAGGAAGTAGAGGAGGCTCTTCTGTGGTGTAAAGTGCAGCAAATTCATCAGGAGAGGAAAGGGGAAGGTTCACAAGGCAGAATTCCCAAAGGGAACACATGTTTAAAGAACCCCCAACACCCCTGTGCACGGGTTTTTAAAATCTTTCAAAACACAGGGTGGACCCCATATAGTAACCAATAAGCGACTCTTGGGGTGTGGTTTTGAGGGCTACAACAAATCAGAACAAGGGGAGGAGAGAGCTTTGGGATAGGGATTGGATCTTAGGGTGAGGGACAGGGAACTGTCTGGAACAAAGGGTAGGGTTTGGGCTGATGGATGGGGCAAAGGGACTGGGTTGTCTTGACAAACAGGGAAAAATCTGGTGAGGAGGGAGGGGATTCCTTGAGGGACACTTGGGTAGGAGAACACAACATAGGGGAGAGACTGACTGTAATAACTCGGGGAACACTTGAACATACCCCTATATAACAGAACATTTGACTCAATAAACTAACGCACTGCAACACAGAAATTCAGGCTTTCGGCAGCTGAGAGGTGGCACTATTAGAACCCGCAGCAGCTGGTGAAATCCATCTCTGTCCTTCAGGTTCTTGCTGTGTGGGAAGGTGCTGAGAGTTGTGGTGGCTGCACTCCCCCTTTGCTGGGAGGGTGATCTGTACCAGGGCAGAGCAGAAAGCTGCCATGGTGAGCAGAACATGCTCAGAGCATTACAGTTCAGAGAATGGCACTGCTCCTGAAGGGCAAAAAGCTCAAAAGCATAGAATTCTGTGCGGAACCGTTGCATAAATTTTCTCTTCTAGAACCTGCCCATTTTTTTATACTGTAGATGAATACTCGGGGTTTTATAGAATACATAGGGTTTTTTCTTAAGGTTTTTGGGAGAACTCTCAAGTTTATTTCTGTTTGTATTTTACATCCAGCATGCATACAGGGTTTTTTTTAATTATTATTTTTCTTTAGTAAATACTTAAGGAAAAAAATACCTAAGCATTTTTTAATCCTTTGGGATATTGTGGGTAATATTCTTAGAAAGAAAACCTTGTTGAACAAGTGTGAAAACACAGAGAGAGGGAAAATAGCATAAAAGTCTTTTAGAACAGGGTGTGTAATAAGGACTGCAGAACTGAGTAATTCCTCCAAGGGCAGAATTAGCAAGATATATCACCAAGAATACCTGCCAAGATACTTCCTTAAATCAAGGGAAATGTGACCTGCAGTCATACAAAGTACAGCCAAAGCAAATGAAAACCTTTGGAAAAGAGGGAATTTTGCCAGTGACATCAGTCTGTCTGGATAGCTGAGGGATGCCCATCAATATTGCACTACATTTCTCAATATTTGCAATGTCTTTTCTCCCAATTTCTGTGAAATGAATAAGCTGTAGTTGTTTACCATTTACTTAAGCTCTTAGGGGAATTACCAAGCACCATGTATGTTTTTCTGTAGCTGAGCAGGACTTGAGTTTCCCAAATCTTCTACAAAGCAGAAGGGAATCACACAGTTACTTGTGCTAATGTTAATGAAGGGTTGCATGAAAGCAGGTGAACGAGAGCATTGCATTGTAAAACTTCCACATGCAAGAAAACAGGAGTCCACTTAGAATAAAACATATAAGGCTAGCATAGCATCAGAAGAGGATAAAATGAAATTGCTAAACAGGAACTGATGCATCAGAAATTAGGTGTATCATTTCTGATAAATCTGCATGCATTTGCAAGCTAAAACAGAAAAGGAAGGGCAGAGATAATAAGGAACGAAGATTTTAAAATTGCACTGTGCGGAAGAGACACACGAACCACCAGTGTGAACACAGCTGGGAGATTCAGCTAGAAGATGGATTAGAGTGGAATCCATTCACTGAAGGTCTCTGGTGCACATGAGTGCAAAGACTGAGGAAAAAAGGAAAAAAGTTTAATTTCTGAAAGCTATTTAGATTCCTGGAAGCATTGTCTAGAGATCTAAAAATCTAAAGCCTCAGAGAATCTGAACCTAAAACACCCCCAAATGGATTGATCAGGTATGATGGGCACATCTCTGCTGTTTTCAGAATCAATGAAATTGACAATGAGTGTCTGGAAATTAGGAATGCCCACCCAGATTTTATCTTCATTTCTTTAAGAACACCTTAATAAGGCACTTCAGGAACTGAACACTGACATTCTCACCCTGCTCTATTTACTTTACATTTGAATACAGGCTGGTAGAAGGAGAAATCTAGCTTTAATTTCTCCGCAAATTACCTGTTGCAATTTCAGATTAGGAGTAAATGTAAAATTCAGCTAATCACACTCTCTATCCCTGAATATTCCACTAGTGAACTGACATACAGAACATCATTTTTCTCTTTTGTACCTTCCTAAATGGTGCCCAATGAACAGGACACTTGCATAAATCTCACAGAAAATCACCAAAATCGCTGAAATTAACACTAAATTCCATGATAAAAGCTTCTGAGAAAAGGCTTGACAGGATCACTGAACAAACTGAAACTTGGAAGAGAAACACGCATTTCAGCACTGATCAAGGGGAAAGGAAAAGAAATGCTGTAACAATTCCAAGTGGAAGGTAAGGAGAAACACAGGAAGCACAGAAAGAACAAGGCCCTGTCAGATGACCTGTACAAGGTAACTTTGTGCCCCAGCACTGTCAGAGGACATTCCCTGTCATTGGTGCAAGCAGCTGGAGCCATAAATGCTGATTGATTTGGGGGCCACAGTCTTGGTAAGTGCAGAGGTGGTTCAATAACCTGACATGAGGGAGTTCCCTCAGAGCAACTGGGATGCCAGAAAGAAGCGAACAGCTCACCACAGCCTGGCCCGCTCGGCTGCTTTTCCTTCTGACCCTCCTGGGGAGGCTCTGACATTTCCTCTTCCCTGATGGAAGCGCAGCTGCTGCCAAGGGAAACGTCCCCACCCTCACTCAGTGTTCCCTGTGCTTGCCAGATGTCCCATCTGCTGTCCCTGTCCAGGAGAGCTGCTCTGCTCGGGAGGAGGAGACCGAGCGAGAGCCTGGGAACATCGGCAGCTGCAACCCCTCCTGATCTGGTGCTGTTTATGGATGTGTAGTTAGATTTGGATAGGTACAAGTATAGCAATATTTACATACACTGACTGATATTTGTGTAGGGATATTATGGATGTATATTGTTATATTGATGCGTGTATATTCATCTGTTTACATACTTGTACAGCTCTGTAGCTGCGCATTTCTATTGCTGGGGATGTATAGAATATTCTATTGGTCCATTGATATTTGTGTACTTATAGACAGGTTTGTTATGTTTGTACTATACTGTCATGTTATATGTCATGAAATATGTAATGCATGTTTACATCTCTATATTGTTATGCCTATATATACATTTATTCTATTTATTATGTATGGAGTTTTATAGTTCTAAAATTCTATTTATTTAGTTCTGGATCTGAGATTCTTTAAAGAGGGATATTGATGTTTCTGTATTTGTATATGGGCTGTACAGTTGTAGTAATATGTAATAAATTTAATTATTAAACTTCAATTCTGTAACTTCAATATTTGTGTACAGTGAGTTGTTGCAGAGGGTTGCAATGAAGTGATTTTTTTTTCACTGAAGTTGATATCTCTATATATTTACATAGCACACTTCTCAGAATAAATTAGATTTTAATCATAAATTGATATTTCTGGTTTTTTATATTGGTAACACAGGTGTTTTAATTAAAAATAAATTTCATTTTTAAACATAAGTTAATGTTTGTGTACTTGTACATTAGTAGTGTGGGTTTAACTATCTGCAATAAATGCAATGTTTCAACTGAAGTAAGTGTAGATTTGTGCTACCCAAAGCCATGGGCAGATGTAAATGCTGGAGGATTTTGGCCGTGCAAATCTCCGGCCATGCCCAGCACCTGCCCCACCTGCACTCGGGCTGGGCAGGGGAAGTGCAGATTTGGGCTGGCAGCAGAGCCCCACGTTGGCTCAGAACTCGCTGCAGAGGCTGCTGAGAAAACTCCGGGGCTCCATGAGCACAGAATCCAAGCAGGAGCCACCCGGGGAGGACAAATCCCTCATCCCACGGCAGCTCTTTAGGAAAGTTCTCCAAGTGTCCCCCTGAAGCTCATCCCAGAGAGCAGAAGCCAGCAGGGATCCTGAGCCAGCTCTGCTGCCTTTGGCAGCACTTTGGCAAAAGAGCTGCAGCCAGGGGGAGGCAGCAGCGACTGTGACTGCTGCAGGCTGGGGATGAAGGAAGGGCCATGGACACAAGTGCTGAGATGCTGCAAAATCCAGAGGGAGGCTGGAGAGCTGGGAATCAACTTGGCATTTCAGTGCCAAGCTCTCACAGGCCCTGAAATGATGGAATCCCTTTGTGTGAAGTGACCTGGAAGAACTGACAGGGAGTTGCTGCTAGGATCAGCAGTAGCAGAAAGCAAAAATGTACAAACACTAGGAGATCATCGAATATCCCCCACAAGCAATGGCTTCAAAAATGATCTCATGTATATATTATATTATATTATATTATATTATATTATATTATATTATATTATATTATATTATATTACATTACATTATATTATATTATATTATGTTATGTTAATCAAAATATATAATATATAATATGCATGAAATTTAATGCACATGTATTTTTGGACAATTTTATTTTTTTATATATATTTTCATTTAAGATATATATTTGAATTAGTCTTTCAGCTTGGGGAAGTGTAGTTTTACAACAGTGCAAAACCATCTGCCCACAGAGCACTCAGCCCCCGGGTGTGTGCATGCACACCCACCCACTGTGCCTGCTCTTCTCAGCATCTCGGGGCTGCTGTTTGCACACAATTGGGATCAATTTAACTCGACAGAGCCATGAGTGGGGTGTCCAGCTTGTCATGAACACTCATCTGGCAATGAACAACACAGACCTCCCAAACCACATTATCACAGGTCATTTCATTCCTGCTGGGCAATGAGGAACTCTTAAAAGACACAGAAAAGGGGTGGAAAACATTGGCATCATGCTACTGCTGGTGTCCTCCTGGAGGAAAATTTCTTGGGTTTCTTAAGGTGGTAGCTTTCCAGAACCTAGGAAAACAGCTCAGCAGTGGTAGACCAATTGTGAATGGTTTTCTTGACTTGGAAAATCTGGGGTGTAAACAATGGACTCTGTCCTTGGTTCAAATCACCTGCCCTCACCTGCAGACAAAAGCACCACCACCAGCAGCAGAAGCTACATCAGTCAAATTTCTCAAAAAGCTGTGTTAAATTTGGGAGAGGAAAGGAAAACACATCAGACACTGTGGATTAATGACAAGACTCTGAGGAACAGTTCCAAAGCAAAGGGCAGCAGCTTCTCTCTGGGCCACTCCTTGTGCTCCAAGGCAGCCGGGCTGCCCTGGCTGCCCAGGACCCTGTGCCCCGCGGGCTCTGCAGAGCTGCACAGCGGGGAGGCAGCTTCGGGCACCTCAGCCCCTGGGCAGGAGGGGCTGCTTGCTCTGCAGGGCTGCCTGTGGGCAAAAGCAGGGTGCTGGCCTTCTGCTCTGGGCCCTAGCCTGGCCTTACAGGGTTAATCCTGTTCCCTGTCTCAAATGTGCTAAGGACAGACTTGTTTGTTTCCAGCTCTGCACAGGTGTGATTTGCACCACAAAATACTGAAGGACTAAGGCCTGAACAACAGACCCTGACTGAAGCCTCAACAACAGGACCTGAGCCAAAGCTGCCCTCTAGATCACCTTCCCAACCCAATGTTCTATTTATCTGCTACTTAACCAAGTGTTATTATCAAAAGGATTGTTGTATCCATTCACTGGTGAAACACGTCTTCACCTTTCTGCATGAGGAAAATGGACAAGGCCACACCTGGCCTTGGTTCCTCCTTGAGCCCTGGCCAGGCTCAGGGAGAAAACCAAGAGGAGAATGACACCAGCTGTGCCCCAGCAGAAGCTCTGGCACATTGCTCGTCCAGCATTGTCACTGTCAGAGCCGGGCTACTCTCACAGCGCACTCGGCAGCCTCGTGGCCGCCAAAGGTGGAGGCACCGCAGGATTTCCCGGTTCCCGGCCGTGGCTCTGCAGGGCTGGGCTGGGACAGCTTCCCCCAGCTGATGTGCAGCTCTGGATGAAGGGGAAACCATTGGGGTACCTGGTGATGGATCTTCCTTAATCACCAGAGGCACCCTTTTGTAATAATGCTGAGGTGCATTGCTTAGCCAATCCTTTCCTGACTCTTCTTTGCGCTTTTCCATTACAGTAAATCACACTGTTCCTTCAGCTGGTGTCTGTGTCTGCATCTCTGACCCTCTCCACCATCAAAACAAACACACAGCCAGTTTAGCACGAGACCTGCCTCTCTGCCAGCCCATCTCTTGGCAAACACCCCTGGTGGCCATCTCCACAATGAAATTCCCTCTGCAATTTCCTTTTCTGCAGGCAGGTGAGAAAAGGAGCCACTCCCATCTCTGGACACCTCCAGAAACCAGCTGCTTTCAGCAGTCACAACCCTGAAATATCAACCTCCTTCCTTAACCTGCCACAGAGAGCTCCCACCTAGAGGTCTTTTGTCCAAGGATACCCACAGAAGAGCTGGAGAAGGGAGCAGTTTGAAACACAACTGCTTCAGAGTTTAAACCTGCCTTTACCAAATGAGCACACACCAACCTGTCCCAGAGGGAAAAGCAGGCAGGAAAGAGAAGCTCCTCTCCCACTCTCCCACAACAGCAAACTCTGTGCTTCCTTCTGTTCCAGCTGGAGAGTGGAGGCCATGGGCTGTACCTCACTTTGGGAAGGAGCCCTGGGAATTGGCCTGATGTGGGAGGGGAGCAAAAGGAATTCCCCAAAAAGTAGGAAAAGATTCTCTGGAAGCATTAGAAAGGACATTATTTCTGGAGGAAAGTAAAAAAAAAAAAAAAAAAAAAAAAAGAGTAATTAATTCAAAAAGTTCCCAGACTGAAATGTGTTGGCCAATACGACAATCCCAAAGTCTCTGTGGTGTGTCAGGAAGCTCAGGAATGTAGAGAGCATTTTCAGCAGACACTGGAGAGAAGCAAGCTGCACAACCCTGCATAAGTGCCTTAGAGCAGAAACATGCTGCCCTTGGGCAAACAAAATAAAGAAGTTGGCCAAGACGTACCCCAGGAAAAGAGATGTGAAGCAAGATGTTCCAAGGATGTGAAGAGAAGATATGGGGCAGAATGTTCTGCTGACACTTTTGCTAATCTATGTACGTGACCAAAGATATGTTAGCTCTTTTTCCTATACATAACACTTGGTAAGCACTTATATGTATTCTCCCATTGCTGAACCCTGTATTACCATATAAATGTACTCTGAGATTTGCAATAAACTGAGCATTGATCATTACCTCCATGAAGATTGATGTCTGCCTGCGGAGGGCTCCTTTCTCTATTACCCCTCTCCTTTTCCCCTCCTCTCTCTCCCATATACCTTGTTTCTCTATCTGGCGTCCGTATACTTTCTTTCTTTACAGGAATGATCTGCAAGCCTTGGATAAACACCGCTTGTGTCCGTCCCCCAGAGCACGAGCAGCTCCCCAACAAGACTTCAAGACTAAGGGACAAAGCTTCCCCCTTCAGCTCTCCACAGCAGCTCGAGGGAGTCTCTCTCCTCTGGAAGATCTCCTTTTTCAGTCTACAGTGACAAGAGTTGGCTGCAGGAAGCATTTGCATGGGAACTCTCCTCAGATCGGGGGAAGAAAAAGAAGAGGTGATTTCTGTGGAAATAAAAAGGCAACACTGCTTGGGAAGACACCAGTGTGACTTTGCTACAAGTCCAGGCCAAAAATCCCTTGAAGAAAGCAACATCTATCCATGGGGCAGCACTTTGGCTTTAATATCAATGCTGACAAAATTGCTGCCCCTTACTGCTGCTTTAGCTGACTCCAATTCAGGAGAAATGTGCCAACTCTGTCAAAGACAGGCAGACACGGTGAGATAAAACCAGCTAGTCTGCTGAAAAGGAGACCAAATGAATGTTTTCTAATCACGCCTTTTCATCCTTTCCCCAGCCAAAACAGAGCAATGTCCTTCCTCTCTGTCCCCGATGGTGACCCAGACATGGCATGCAGCGTAGGGATAACCTGCTGTGCTGTGCAGAGCCGAGCCGAGCCGAGCCGAGCCGAGCCGAGCCCGGCCAGCCCCGGAGCCGCCCCGCCCGTGTTGTGCCCGCAGCCCTGGCTCTGCCGCGCGCGTCCCCGCGGGCTCGAGCGCACCGCCCCCCTCAGGCCGCGCGCCGCCGGCGCAGCCGCGGCCGTTGCGCTGCGGGCGTTGTGGCCACAGTCGGTGATCGACGCCATGGCGGAGCTGCCGCTGCCCGCCGGGCTCAGCGCCCGCACCTTCCCCGCCAAGCTCTGGCGCCTGGTGAACAGCCCCCGCGTCCGCTCCGTGCGCTGGGACAGCTGCGCCCAGGGGCTGCTCATCGACCGCTCCCTCTTGGAGCCGGAGCTGCTCAGCTCGGGCCGCGCCCACAGGGGCCGTGGCCATGGGCCGGCCCCAGTGCCGGACACCTTCAGGGCCACGCAGTTCCGCAGCTTCGTGCGGCAGCTCTACCGCTACGGCTTCCGCAAGGTGCTGGGCTGGCTCGGCTCGGCCGCGCGATGCCGGGGCCTGGCTCCACTACAGCAACCCCTGCTTTCGCCGCGACCGCCCCGACCTCCTGCTCCGCATCAAGCGCCGGAGCGCGGCCAACAGGCAGCGGCCGGCGGCGGGCCGGGATGGCCGCAGGCGCCCGCCCCGCTGCTCCCAGCAGCTCCCCGGGGCGCGGCCGCTGCCGGTCGGGCGGCACGGGCGCGGTCGCTTCACGCCGCTGCCCAGGGAGCGGCCGCCGCTGCCGGCCGGGCGCCCGCCCAGCGGCTTCCTCCTGCTGCACAGGGAGCGGACGCTGCCGGACGGGCGGGAGCTGCGCAGCCCCCAGCCCGGCCGCCTCCAGCAGCGCCCCGGGGAGCGGCCGCTGCTCGCCCGGCGCCCGCCCTGCGGCTTCCACCTGCTGCACAGGGAGCGGCCGCTGCCGGCCCGGCGGGAGGGGCCGAGCCGCTTCCAGGAGCTCTACGGGGAGCGGCCGCTGCCCGCCGAGCGGGAGGTGCTCGGCATCCCGCCCTGCCACTTGCTCGGGCTCCACGGGGAGCCGCAGCTGCTCAGGCGGGAGGGCCCCCGCAGCCGCCTGCAGGAGCTCTGCGGGGACCAGCTGCCTCCAGCTGAGTGGGAGGTGCTCGCCATCCAGCCCTGCAGCTTCCAGCAGCTCCACAGGGAGCAGCAGCCCCCAGCTGACGACGCACGAGGTAGGAAAAGAGTTGTGGCCTTGTTTTTCCAAAAGGTCCTGAAAAGTTACCGTTTGAAGTATTTTGCCGCAAGGCTCTGCCATTCTCAGCCAGAAGTTGTCAAGCCTACTAGGAAGGGGCACCTAGGAGGCCAAAAGATTCTCTGCCTGGTTTTGCTGTGTGCTTCCCGTGATGTTTGATCCACAGCAGCACTAGAGCTCTGTGTCCCACAGCCACGTTGTGGAGCCTGACCAATGTGTTTGGATTCTTGCAGCCACCCCGGGCACTTCAGGGCCCCGCGCTCCACCCGGCAGTGCGGCTTGTGCAGCATGGACGGCCTCCAGCTCAGCACAGAACGCACCTGGGGAGGAGGAATGGCCACCAGCAGATCTGGGCCTGCCGTAGAGAAAATGATTCAGGAGATCAGGAGGTCCCTGTCTGAAAGATCTCCCTCTGTGCAGGTAATTCCATTGGATGGGGATAAAAGGGCTGGACTGAGAGCTTTTGAATGTTGTTACACAGTTGAGAAGCAAAGGCTTCTTTAATTGAGCTTACTTCATTATTATTTAGTTATTGAATTATTCTTGGTATTGAATTCTTCTTGGATTTCTAAAAGAGGGGATGAAAAAGAAATGAAGAAGAGGTTTTACTTGCTGGGAAAGAGGAGAAGAGTGTTTGGAGAAGTGGCACTGAAGGCCAAGTGTCCTGTGCAGGGAGGGGCATGCCAGAGGTGCCTCTGTTGCAGCTGCAGCAGATGTGGGCTGTGCCTCTTTTGGGTGGGAAGGCCAAGGCAAAGCAAGGGCTGGGCTGCAGCTGCTGCTTCCTGGAGCCTTCTACTACTGCCCCATGTGTGTCCTCCAGGCATCACCTTGGCCCCCTGAATCCTGAGTTTAAAAGGCTTGTCATGTGAACCGTGTGGGCAGTGTTCCCTCCTCTGTGCTCCATGTCCTTTGGGAGTGGAGAAGGACAGTTATTGTATCCCTGATATGATTCCAGCAAAACAGTGAGTGATCTTTGGGTTCCTTTCTTTCTGTTTTTCTGTTCAGGGCAATGTTGATGTTGCCCCTGATTCTTCAGGAGGGGAGCCTGTGAACAGAGCTGCAGCAGAGGAAGCTTCATCTGGCACCAAGAGCTGCAGGAACAGTTCCCAGGAGCCCCAGGAGCCTGGTAAGGACAGAGCCCACACTGGTTTAGAGAGCTGTGAGATGGCTGCTCTGAGCAGGGTTGGTGCTTCCTGGTGCCTTGAGTTCAAATCCTGCATGGGCACAACCTCCCTGAGCCCTGCCCTCCACACTTCTCCAGAGGCTCTGACACAGAGTCCTCTGCTGGGGCAGAGAGCAGGGAATAAACCTGACCTTGTGGGAGTTGTGTCACCAAGCCGGGTGTCCCAATTTTGTGCTGAAGTTGGTGGATAAATTTACTGCAAGGTGCCAGGGGAGGCCAGGCTGAGCGACACTTGAAGGAGCAGGGGAAAAAAAGAGCAAAAATTCAGGGTAGAAGTCCAAATCACTGACTAAATGTAGTACCAGTCTGCTGGTATTGGTCCTGACCCACAAGAAAAACAAGGAGCACAACATCAGAGGCCAACCAATTGAAAAATCACGGTAACTCCAGTATCAGAAGGAAAAGCTTGAATGACCCCTGATTAGGGAGGCCTAAGAGGTGAGAAGGAGCACTTTGCATCCATCCCTTAGCCCAGCTGGTGCAGCCTGCAGGCCTCGTAGGGAGCTCTGTCCCTCCCAGCCCTTCCTGCCAGAGCTGATGATCAAGTTGGAGCAGCTGCTGCTCACTGCAGAGGGCAGTTTGTAGATGGCAGGTAATGGAGCTGGTTCATGACTACGCTCCCAGCACCTTCAGCTTCAGCCATTTCAGTGAGGACTGAGGTGTCTCTGTCAGCTCAGAGAAAGAACAAGGCTGGGCTTCCTTGTGGCAGCTGGGACTGTCTGTGTTTCAAGCTCTCCTGGGTGCCCTTTGCACTGCGGGGGCTGGGACTTTATCGAGATAATTCAATGCTTTGAAGCACACTTTTGAACCCTTGGAATGGTCCCTGTTCTTTTAAGGGCACATTGCTCCAAATTGCCAAGTGAGAGTCTGTCTGTCAGGCCATCTTTGAGAGCCCCTGGTAGAAGGACAATTGCTGCCCAAGGGAAAGGTGCAGAAGGGCCAATATTGACTGAGCGTTCCCTTTGCTTCCCAGATGCCATCTGACCAACATCTCCAGGAGGGCTGGAAGAGACAGGGGAGAGCCTGTGATCATCATGCAGGTAGAACTCCTGTGCTTGTAGATATGTTTATCGATTTCTATGGTTATTTATTAGTGGTTATAGTTCCATTTATAGATGATAGTGTTCTATTTATATAGACATATATTGATAGATCTGTATAGTTAAATGTGGATATGTATATAGGTATAGATATGATATAATTATTTTTTATAATATAATTAATTTTATAATATATTTACATTTGTAGGTTTTCAGAGTTAGATTTTTTTATGTGTAGAGTAAAATATTTTTATATATATATATATGAAGTTACATTTATGAATGTGTATAGTTATATAGTAAGAGGAATGTTTAGATGGAGAGATTGATGGAAGGATTGCTGTTTGTGCAAGCCTAGGCTGCATTTGTAGCTCTTTCCCCCCTCAGCTGCCTTTTTCACCTCTTGCTTTTCCCCCGGTGCCCCCTGTGTCCCCTGTCCCTGTGCTGGGTCCGAGCTGGTGGCCGGGCCGGGCGGAGCAGCACTTCCAGCCCCGGCTGTCCCTGGAGCGGTGGGAGCTGCCGCTGGCCCCAGGCACTGTCCCTGAGGAGCTGCTGAAGGACGGTGAGACTGAGGGGGCTGAGGGGGTCGTGGCGCTGAAGGGACGGTGACCCTGAGCTGCTGCTGGGGCTGAGGGCTGTGGGGCAGCCGAGCACCATGGTGGCACTGAGGTGACAGGGAAGTGGCACAGGCTGGCAGGGTGGCAGGTCTCAGGAGACAGGATGGCTCAGAAGGGACTGAGGGGCGTGAGAGGACTTTGAGGGGCTGAAGAAACTGAAGGGGGCTGGGGCTTCACCGAGAGCATGGCGGGGCTGAGGGGAGGGAGGGGGCCAGCAGGGAGCACAGAGGGCTCCAGGACTGCAGCTCTGCCAGGCCTTGGAAGCAATTCCAGAGCCTCCACTTTTGCCACAGCTGCCATGAAGACCTTGAGGACAGCCGGAGACTGACAGGAGCCAGCAGGGAAGAGCTGAAGGCCAGCAGCGAGAGAAGTGAACGGGGCCCTGCTGCTGCCAGCCTGGAGAGAGCCCGGCTGAGGCCACAGGCCCGGGGAGGCAGGTGGGGCTGAGGCTGCCGTGGGCTGTGGCCGTGGGCACTGCCCGGCGGGGCAGGAGCGGGCCCTGCCCGTGCTGGGGCTGCTCAGCGCAGCTGCCCCGGCTGGCACAGGGGCTGTCCTTGGGCAAGGCAGCTGTGCCGCAGGGCCCGGGAGCTGTGCCGGCTCTGCCGGGCTGCCGGGGCTGCGGGACAGTCCCGCCGCGGCTGCGCTCACCACAGCCCAGCCCGCCCGGCTGCTTTCTCTTTCTGACCCCCTGGGGAGGCTCTGAGATTTCCTCTTCCCTGATGGAAGCGCAGCTGCTGCCAAGGGAAATGTCCCCACACTCACTCAGTGTTCCCTTTGCTTGCCAGATGTCCCATCTGCTGTCCCTGTCCAGGAGAGCTGCTCTGCACAGGAGGAGGAGACCGAGCGAGAGGCTTTGAAGATGGGGCAGCTGGGATCCTCTGCTTTGAGTTCTGTGTAGACATGTCTAGAATTGCATTGTCCATTTGGATAGATATGTCTGTCCATCTCTAGACATATCTGTTATGTAGAAATGTCTAAAGATATCATTTGGATATGCACATTTGTGGGTTGCTATTTGTATAGGACTACTTTTGTATGTGTGGTGTTTAGGGATGTACCCTCTGTATATATGTACGTGTATATATACATATTTGTTTGTAATTACATCTATATATATTCCTATCTAAGTATACATGGATGTTATTGTATCTGTGTTTAGTTCTGTTTCCTATATATACAGTTGTGTTGCTATTTATGCATTTGTTGTTATATGTAATAAATTAAGTTGTTAAATGCCTAATTGATCTTTGTGTATAGTGAGTTGTTGTAGAGGTTGGCAATAAATTTAGTTTTGTTAACTGAATTAGTATTTGTATATTTTTACACAGACTGGTTGTAATAATCTAATAAATTCCTGGTTTTAACTTAAATTGAGATTTGTATAGTTCTAGATTGTCAGTGTGAGTACAGCAATTTGTAATAAATGACATTTTTCAGCTGAAATTGATTCTTGTGTATTTGTGGATCAGCAGTGCTGGTGTAGCAATCTGCAAGAAATGCCGTTTGTCAGCTGTGATGGGTGTTCTGTGATCTGTGCTACCCAAAGCCATTGGCAGATGTAAATACTGGAGGATTCTGGCCGTGCCAATCTCTGGCCATGCCCAGCACATGCCCCACCTGCACTCAGGCTGGGCAGGGGAAGGGCAGATTTGGGCTGGCAGCAGAGCCCCACGTTGGCTCAGAACTCGCTGCAGAGGCAGCTGAGAAAACTCCGGGGCTCCACTGAGAGTAGAACTCCAAGCAGGAGCAACCCTGGCAGGAGAAATCATTCACAATGAAAAAAAGAGAGAAAATGTGGGAAAGCAGATGTGGAGATACTCTGTGAGGCTGATAAATTGCTCTGAATCACCCCTGCCTAGGCACGTGTTCTGCAAAAAGGTTTTGTGAAAAACTGAACACCTCCCATGAAATACAGATTGCTCTTTCCCCTTCACTTACCTTGCTGTGTGAGTGGAGACACTCTCTCCTTATCACTGAGAATTTTTGCCCTTCAGCACCTCACATTTAATCACAGATGATGTACCTACCACTTGGCACCATCAATGAAAACAGCCCTGCCCTTGTGGCAGTGTTTGCAAAGTCTTCCCTCCTCCTGTCCCCACATGTGACAGACGGAACCATCCCCTTCTGTCCAAACTGTGCCTGAGCTGAGTGAGGGCTCCAGGAGCTCAGGAGGGTGCAAGAGCACTGCATGTGGGAAGGTTTTGCAAAGCTTCCTAAGCCCCAGTAAACTCTGGGTTTGCCAGTCTTCCCCTGCAATGTTGTCGTACTCAAGAATGATCTTGGAGGACACTGTGCCTCCAGCTCACTCAAGAAAAGTTTGTTTACTTCAAGGCTTGAATAGAGGAAAATGAAAATTGTGGTTTTTAGAGTGAAATTCGGGGGGTGGTGCAGCTGGGTTTGCTCCACTATTTGCTGGGGAAAGTAGGGCAAAAGCTTTAAATTCCCAGCAGAAGCTGACTACCAGCCCACAAAGACCTGAATGAGGCCCAGGTGGGCTTGCTGCACGCTGGTCCAAGGGAAAAGCTGGAACAAAGTCCCCTTTTATTGCAGATGGAGCCTGTGCTGGTGTCTCCAGGGCTGTCTGTGGTAAGACTCAACAATCCAGTCAGAAACTGTGGATATGAGAGTTCCAACAGCAACCTGCTTCTCCAGGGTGAGGGACGAGGCCAGCCCGAAAGCCTGGAAGGTGCTCTGGGCACTGGAGAAGGCCAGGCTTTCCTTGTGCAGGGATGGCCTTCAAAGGGGACCTCACACCTTGTGCTGGTGCCCTTCCACAAAATGCTTCTTTTGTCCAGTTCTTGGAAAATTCCAGCCAGCAACAATTCCTGCTGCTCACACCAGCCCTTTCCAAGCAGGAGGAATTTCAGCAGTAGCCTGATTGCTTAGTGGCAGGAGAATAAAATATTTAGCTGAGCGTTATCAACTCTCTGTCAGAAGCCACATCCTCAGCCCCTCATCTCCTCCAGTTGTCTCAGATGTGGAGGAAACAGCAGGAAATCTCTGATCCTGGAAGGGAAAGCAGAAGGAGGAGAGGCAGTGGCTGGTCCCTGGGGCCTTGGGAGCAGTGAGAGCCATCCAAAACAGGATCTCTGCTGGGCTGTGGAGATAAGAGTGACCAATCAGCAATGCCCTGTGCCAGACTGGAGCCATCTGTGAAAGTGAGCATGGAAATCTGACCTTGCAAAACAGAGGAAAAGGTGTCCTTGGGTATTTGCCAAAGCTTGCAGGGGCTCTGAGCCACCTGGTGTAGTGGAAGGTGTCCCTGCCCATGGCAGGGGATTGGATCTAGAGGGTCTTTAAGGCCCCTTCCAACTCAAGCCCTTCTGTGAGTCTGAATTACAAACCCACAATGACAAAGAGAACACAGCAAACCTGGCCTCCACTGGGTTGTTGGAATTCTCTGCAGTCACTTGTGTCACCTGGAGACTGGTTTGGATCTGAAGAAATTTTCATGGTCCCAAAGTATTTCAGTGTGACTTTCCTGGTTCAGGGCCCCAAAAGATGCCTAAACAGATTATCTGCAAGCACAGAATTGGTTAACCTGCCTGTGAACCTGATGGAAGAAGTGTATTCATGTTATTGCAGCATTTACCCTGTACAGGTGATATTTGGTTTCCATTTGAAAATGAAATGTTCTTGCACAATGCTTGTATATGCAAAAATACTGGCTTTAAATCCTAATTCCATCTTCACACAAGGATGTGTAATCCTTCAGATATGTTTAACACAGAGCCATATTAGTTTTGGGCTGGGTGGTGTGGGTTGTTTAAAGTGTGTGATGAGTAATGGCAGCGTTAACAAATACCACTCTTGTTAATTTGGGTCCTCCCTTTATCAACCCTGTTGCATAGAAGTCACTTCTTTACAGAAGAGACTAAATGAAATTCCTTCATACAGATGAGAATCATGCAATTCAGGCTGATTAAAGGGGAAGTTTTCTGTTATTGTGAAAGGACAATTTAGATAACCTGTTTGCTGTTCATCCTGGAGAGGCTTTGCAGTTAAGAGTGAAAAGGAAAAAGACATTTCTCTTAAGAAGTGTCTTGAAAGAGCTTTTTGTATTTCCAGAAGCAGCTACATTGATATTGATCTCCACAAGTAGAAATGCACAACAACCACTTAGGTGACTTTATCTGGCCATGACTTTTAGCTGCAATTCCAAAATCTCATCAAATATGTTGCTATCCTTTAAAAAAGGAAGGAGAGCACAAATACCAACAATTCTCATCAGCCTTCTGGGTTGGAAAGACCATTTAATTTATGCTCCCTTAGCTGTCAGCCTAAAGTCTGCTGCGCAAACCTTAGGTCTATGTTGGACCTCATAAACTTCTTGAGCATCAACTTAGGTGCAACCCTGCTACAAAACCCTTCAGGTACCACACTGATTTAGAGTGGCAGGACTTCACTGTTCTAGCAGAGAATTTTATTTACTTGCTCCTGCAAATCATTTCCAGAGTGGAAGTGAAATCAGTGCCTTGCTATCTGGATGTGACAGGATTTTCCTCCTGTCCCAACAGACAACAGGGGAAGAGATTTGTTTCTATTATACCATTACATCTAAATCTTTGGTTTGAGAGCAAAAGGAAAATGCTCCTTTAAGAAGTTCTGCCTGGACTTTTTGGCATGAGGACAAACTGTGGTGTGCTGGAAGGAGCAGCACTGTCCCTGTGGGTGCAAACCCCCTGAAGGATGAACAGGCTGCTGTCACAGGGGCCACACCTGCAGCATGAAAACCCACCATGCCATTAACTCGATGCAAACGAAACACAAGTGACTCAGCTCTGCATCCTCAGCAAGTACTTGCCTCTGCAGAGATGTTACTGACAGACTCAGCTCTTGTTTGCAAGGGCTGTTAAATTGTCACACAAATCAACCACCCCTCCCTCTCTTGTCCTTGGCATCCAGCTGCTGAGCTGCTGCTGAGAAAAAAGAGGCAGAGTCCTTCAGGGCAAACGGGGACTTTCCAATGGGCAGAAACTCCCTCCTTTCTTTTGTTTTCAGTGACAACAGAGGGGTTTGTCTTCAGTCCCTGTGTCAGCAGGGAAATTGTGCCAGCCCATCACACCTAGGATCTGAACAACCTGGATTTTTATTGGTGTAAAATCCACAGTGACCTGACCTTCTGCAGGAATATGGAGAGAAGAGTCAAAAGCGATTCCTGGAATGTTGCAATAAGCAGATAGTGGTAATAAACATATATAGATAAAAAGGCATAAAAGCTCATAAAAGCATATGGAACTGATGTAAACCTAATAAAAAGAAGCATTCTGTTGTAATAAAGAGTGAGAGTTGCAGACCACAGTGTGAGAAATAGCTACTCACTTTTCATAGTTTAGGAAGGTTTATTAAACCTTATCAAAAATACAACAGAAGATTGAATGAAGAAAATGGTTACAGCACCGGGAGCAAAAGATTTTCCCCACCATGTTCTCAGGCCCCTCACAATGGAGGTTTTCCCTTTTTAACCCTTTAACCCCTCCTGAAGTTCTGTCCATCAACCCCTTCTTCGCTGTCCACTGGTGGAGATCTCTTCCTCAAATCCTGACTGGGGGTCAGGTATGGCCATAGCGACACGCCAGCCCTCCCAGATGTCCCAACCCCAGTTTTCCCTTGATAACCACCCGAGGGGTACAGCACAACTATAAATCTATAAACTTTTCTTAAGCTGTATACATTGTGAAAAATGCCCATCACTTGTTTTTAAAATTTTTAAAAGTTCATTAGTAATAAAATTGTCATAAAAATAGTAATGCAATTAGAATAATTTGGACAAGCTGAATTAGGACAATATGAGACAATAGAGACAAAGAGTTATGGATGTCCGGGTACCTTTTTTCTGGGCAGCAGGAGCCCAAAAAAGGACACACATTAACAAAGGATTAACCCTTAAAAGGAATGGCCCGTTGCATATTCATACACTTCATACATGATGCATAAATTCCATTCAAATACAGGATTCTGTCTGGTCATCATCAACTTCTTCCTTCTAATCCTAACAGTGCTTTCAAGGCAGGAAGAAGTTCGTTTCTTCTGATAAGAGGGCAATAAATTCTTTTCTCTGAAAGATTTAGGTTTCCTGTGGCTGCTATCGGGTGCGAGTGCCTCATTCCTTTCTTAAAAAAATCCCACTGACATAGTTCTTATTTTAATTACAAAAGCTACCTTTCAATTACAAGACTACATTTATCATATTATTAAAATGTTAATACAGCACTACTAATCAATACATCAAAATACATATGGTAAATATCTGCATAGAGCCATATAATGTGCTCTTTTCACATACATTATATTTGTCTAATAATTGTGAGAGTCAATCATCACATGACTCATCTATCACAACAGGAAAAGAAGTTTCTGGTGGGAGGGACACTGGTTTTAAAGGTAGGACCTGTTCTTGAGGTTTGATTTGTTCCCTCTTTCAGATTACAAGGAAGTCATGGTGTTCCAGAGTAGAAGCTGGAGCCAAAAGTTTGAGAACAGGATGTGATAAGATCACCAGAGTATTTTATCTGTATCTAGGAAGAAGCCTTGCAGAGCTTCTTTTTGACTTTTACTGAAAGTAGAAGTCCTGTTTTTACCAAGAATTTTGATCTCTTGGTGTTTTGGAGGAAGAAAAAGAAAACAACAAAGCACCTGAAGTGTGCATTGAGGTGAGGTATATCACAGAGGGCTGAGGGCTCACCAAGGCAAGAGAGACCCTCCTGTGACCATGGTCACAGGGGTTTTCAGGTGAAGGGAGAGACGAGAATGTTGACTCCATGTTCAGAAGGCTTGATTTATTATTTTATGATGTATATATTACATTATAACTATACTAAAATGGAAAAGAAGGTAAGGTTTCCTCTCATAAGCTAGCTAAGCTAAGAATAGAAAAGAATGATAACAAAAGGCAGCTCTCTCGGGCTTTGTCCGAGATAGCTCGGTCCTTGATTGGCCACTCATTATAAAGATCCAAGATGGGCCAATCACAGGTGGACCTGTTGCATTCCACAGCAGCAGATAATCATTGTTTACATTTTGTTGCTGAAACTGCAGCTTCTCAGGAGGAAAAATCCTAAGAAAGGATTTTTCATAAAAGATGTCTGCAACATGTCACCTTTTTTTATTTAGTTAAATTAAAAGAAAAATGCTTGTAATTTTCTCTGCTGGGCTCATGCAGAGAAAAGGACCAACACTTGACTGGTTATCTGTTGCCAATCAAACATCACTCAAGTGCTCCTGTGGAATGAACAGGGAATTTCTTCACCTGTAGAACATAAAATTCTATCATATCACTAAAACAATTTTACAATATAAGATAAAGAAAAACAATGCAAAGAAAATTCAAGTTCAAGGAGCTGAGTTTCAGGAAAAGTCCATGGACTGAAGATATTCCTCTTTGCCATCTCTGAAAGTTCCTTTTGGTCCTGAAACAGGCTTGCTACAGAAAAATCCATCAATAGTTATCAAAAGTCCATTGACAGTCATCAAACAAAATGCTTTTGAGTTGCTGCCAGCTCTTTCAACCCTTTTCTTTTTTTTTTTTTTTTTTTTTTTTTTTTTCTTTTTTTTGTCTTTTTGTCTTTGTCTGAAAGAGCAGCAGCAGCAGAGCAGCCAGAGAGGCCTTGGGGGACCCTGGCCCATGTGGACGGACAAGGAACCCCAGATCTGGCCCACAAAGCGGTGGCCCAGGACCAGAAGGGGGAAGCAAAACCCCCAACCCCATCAGGAGGCCGGGAGATGGCCCTGGCTCAGGGACCCGAGCCCAACAGCCCAGGCCCAACCCACGAGGCAGGCTCGGCCTTGCCACAGGCCTGCACCCTACTGCCAGTACAAAGGCTGAATGGGCCAAACGCTTCTTTCCCCCAAAATCACCAAGGCACACCGGCAGTGGGGGAATTGAAGATGCCCCGAAGATCTCCATCTCAGGTATGGGAATGTTTGTTCGTCACAATTATTCTTTTTTTGCTTTTCTGCAGTAATATTGTCATCATCTATTCCTTCCAGACAATCTTTTCCTACTTTTTGGGGAATTCCTTTTGCTCCCCTCCCAGATCAACCTAATTTCCAGGGCTCCTTCCCAAAGTGAGGTGCAGCCCATGGCCTCCACTCTCCAGCTGGAACAGAAGGAAGCACAGAGTTTGCTGATGTGGGAGAGTGGGAGAGGAGCTTCTCTTTCCTGCCTGCTTTTCCCTCTGGGACAGGTTGGTGTGTGCTCATTTGGTAAAGGCAGGTTTAAACTCTGAAGCAGTTGTGTTTCAAACTGCTCCCTTCTCCAGCTCTTCTGTGGGTATCCTTGGACAAAAGACCTCTAGGTGGGAGCTCTCTGTGGCAGGTTAAGGAAGGAGGTTGATACTTCAGGGTTGTGACTGCTGAAAGCAGCTGGTTTCTGGAGGTGTCCAGAGATGGGAGTGGCTCCTTTTCTCACCTGCCTGCAGAAAAGGAAATTGCAGAGGGAATTTCATTGTGGAGATGGCCACCAGGGGTGTTTGCCAAGAGATGGGCTGGCAGAGAGGCAGGTCTCGTGCTAAACTGGCTGTGTGTTTGTTTTGATGGTGGAGAGGGTCAGAGATGCAGACACAGACACCAGCTGAAGGAACAGTGTGATTTACTGTAATGGAAAAGCGCAAAGAAGAGTCAGGAAAGGATTGGCTAAGCAATGCACCTCAGCATTATTACAAAAGGGTGCCTCTGGTGATTAAGGAAGATCCATCACCAGGTACCCCAATGGTTTCCCCTTCATCCAGAGCTGCACATCAGCTGGGGGAAGCTGTCCCAGCCCAGCCCTGCAGAGCCACGGCCGGGAACCGGGAAATCCTGCGGTGCCTCCACCTTTGGCGGCCACGAGGCTGCCGAGTGCGCTGTGAGAGTAGCCCGGCTCTGACAGTGACAATGCTGGACGAGCAATGTGCCAGAGCTTCTGCTGGGGCACAGCTGGTGTCATTCTCCTCTTGGTTTTCTCCCTGAGCCTGGCCAGGGCTCAAGGAGGAACCAAGGCCAGGTGTGGCCTTGTCCATTTTCCTCATGCAGAAAGGTGAAGACGTGTTTCACCAGTGAATGGATGCAACAATCCTTTTGATAATAACACTTGGTTAAGTAGCAGATAAATAGAACATTGGGTTGGGAAGGTGATCTAGAGGGCAGCTTTGGCTCAGGTCCTGTTGTTGAGGCTTCAGTCAGGGTCTGTTGTTCAGGCCTTAGTCCTTCAGTATTTTGTGGTGCAAATCACACCTGTGCAGAGCTGGAAACAAACAAGTCTGTCCTTAGCACATTTGAGACAGGGAACAGGATTAACCCTGTAAGGCCAGGCTAGGGCCCAGAGCAGAAGGCCAGCACCCTGCTTTGCCCACAGGCAGCCCTGCAGAGCAAGCAGCCCTCCTGCCCAGGGGCTGAGGTGCCCGAAGCTGCCTCCCCGCTGTGCAGCTCTGCAGAGCCCGCGGGGCACAGGGTCCTGGGCAGCCAGGGCAGCCCGGCTGCCTTGGAGCACAAGGAGTGGCCCAGAGAGAAGCTGCTGCCCTTTGCTTTGGAACTGATCCTCAGAGTCTTGTCATTAATCCACAGTGTCTGATGTGTTTTCCTTTCCTCTCCCAAATTTAACACAGCTTTTTGAGAAAATTGACTGATATAGCTTCTGCTGTTGGTGGTGGTGCTTTTGTCTGCAGGTGAGGGCAGGTGATTTGAATCAAGGACAGAGTCCATTGTTTACACCCCAGCCTTTGCCAAGTCAAGAAAACCATTCACAATTGGGTTACCACTGCTGAGCTGTTTTCCTAGGTTTTGGAAAGCTACCACCATAAGAAACCCAAGAGATTTTCCTCCAGGACGATACCAGCAGTAGCATGATGCCAATGTTTTCCACCCCTTTTCTGTGTCTTTTAAGAGTTCCTCATTGCCCAGAAGGAATGAAATTACCTGTGATAATGTGATTTGAGAGCTCTCTGTTGTTCATTGCCAGATGAGTGTTCATGACAAGCTGGACACCCCACTCATGGCTCTGTCGAGTTAAATTGATCCCAATTCTGTGCAAACAGCAGCCCTGAGATGCTGAGAAGAGCAGGCACAGTGGGTGGGCGTGCATGCACGCACCTGGGGGCGGACTGCTGAGTGGGCAGAAGGTTTTGCACTGCGGTAAATCATCACACTCCGAAGCTGGAGGAAGAAAACAAATCTATATGAAATGAAAAGATATAAATCTATATGAAATTAAAAGATATAAAAATGAATGAAATAATACATATTAATTCATCATAGATGCAATTTAACAGCTATATACTCTTGCCAGCTGGGGGTCTGTGTACAAATCACGAACGGGACGGGGCTGCTGAGGAACGCGCCTCGAGCTGTTTGTTTTCCAGCATCAGTCTCATTACTTGGTTATGACCATGGGAAGATGCCAGCAGCTCACATCGCTGGCAGCAGGCAATGAACTTAATGTTACAACTTACTTTAAAAGTTTTTTGACCAATCACACAAGCAAAAGCATATTGACAGTAGTTCTATCCAATCACTATAAGCACACGTACCTTTTGTTAAAACACTGCTTGCTTATTTTGAATACAATACCTGCTTGTAAGCCTTAAAACACAATGGACAGAGCTCCATTTTTAAGCTTAGAAGTTCCTAATATCTGGCTAGAGATACTTTTTTGAAGCTTAGGGAGTCATTCTAGCCAAGCATTAATACACAGACCATTGTTCTATTTGTCCTTATTTTTCTACTACTTATATAACTTTTCTGCATACAAGTCTTATGGCTGCTGCTTAGCTCTAATCACAGTTCTGCTGTCTCTGAGGCCTGCCTTTTGCAGCTTTCCCAAAACCCTCTGGTTTGAAGGATTCCCACAATTCCCTCTCTCGGTACAACTAAAAAGAAACCTTTGTAACCATGCTGTTTGTTAACTACCTTGCATTTCGTACTTTTACTATAGTATACCTGCTTATTACTTGCTTAAACCATTCTTTTTGCTAGCATTAAGCCTTGCTATATTCCAAGACAGCAATTTTAATGCTGTGAAAGTCCAGTCACTTCAAAGGGCATAAGTCATATCTGACAGCAATTACAAGTCATTGTCCAAAAAAGTTTAGCCTGTTCCAAGGTCTTAATTCAAAACCTTCCTCCATGTCTATACCTTCACCCACCATCTCTGTGAGATTTCAAGAACTCTCTGTGAGTTCTTGAATCCATTTCCTCCCATTCTCTCTTGTATGATAAAAACTTTTTGATAGTTTTGTCCATCATTTATTACACACACCAAAGTATGCAAGGTATTACTACTACTATCACTACCAAAACCCCCAATACATATAAAGACCTATTCTACAAAGTTCCCTTGGCCAAGGTGCAAAGCTCCATCCTTGGAACAAATCATCTAACCATGACCCACCATCTTCTTTAACTGGAGCTGTCAAATCTTTCAGCTTTTGTATGCTTTTGTGGATGGATTCAGTGAGTGATCAGACAGCTTCATGCAACACAATCCTTCAAATTCCTCACAACGATGCCCATGTGCCTGTAAAAGAAAATCAATTGCTGCTCTGTTCTGTAAGGTTGCATGTCTGACAGAACTAACATCAGTCATCATGTCACTAATTGCAATGGAAGTAGCACTGTCTTCTTTCTTCAGCCAACACCCCAATTGGTGTAATGGTTTCAATGCCTCGCCTGAGGCAAGTTGATGGAGAAATAAATTCGATGTACCTCATTTTGCAGGGCCCTAGGGTCTGAAATTGCTATTACAGTTTTCTTTATAATGGGCACATCTTTTTTCTCTCTTTTCTCTTGATGGCTTATTTAACGCTAGGTGCTATCACAGTGAGTTGTCTGATGCTAGATGGGCCACCTTTAATTTCTGAGGGAATGTCCTGCCAGGCTCTATCTCCACAAATGAGCCAATATTCTGTTGCTAATTGATGTGGGGACTCATCTAGGTCATCTACTCGTCAGCAGTTTCACCCTTAGGGGGCACTGGGGTAGTACAATTGCACCACAAACTTGAGTATCTGTCCTCAGGATGTTGGGGAGTAATATTTAACTGTTTATCTCCGTGGTACTGAAACTCAGCAAAAAATTCCATCACCAATGAACCAAGAATTCCAATTCTTGAGGTTCAGAAGGTGCTTTAAGATGATCAGGGGCCCAGTGATGCCAGCTGTTATGGGATTGGTCTCGTTGGCAGCCTCACACCAATATTTGTCACGATTGGGTATTGGCTACTCCATGGCTGGCACAGGCACACTGACCAAATGGGTTGCAAAGGATTTATCTGGGCTCAAATTGGTCAAACACATGATGACTGAGCCTGCTGACTTGGCTAAAGCAAGGCAAACATTCATTTTTGGTTGATCTACAGGCATGTATGCATGCAAAAGCAAGCAAGCAAAACCAACAAGCACCAGTATATCCTTTGATCAAACTCCGTGTTCCTGTTCAGCTGTTTTTTGGCAAAAGTTTCCTCATCTATTTCAGTTTTCAAGCAAATCTTTTAGCATTTGTTCAGGGACTGGCCAACTATAGGGCACTAAACTGTCCCTCTAACCTTCATTTTTTACAAATCTGGATATCTTAGAATTCTTTTGAACACAATGGACACCACGCTTTTGCTGAAAGAGCTCTATGATACAAACCATTTTCACAGTCCAAAAATCAACAATCAATCTCAAGATTTGTAGCTTTCACAGGTTGAACGGGGAACGTCTGTCATGAACCGTAGATTCTCTGTGCGGCTCACGTCTGCGTGCTCATTTCCCTGCTGGTGGAATTGTTCGTGCGTTCTTGTGTATGAGACGGTTTCACGTCCTTCACGGGGACCCACTTAGGTCCGACACCTTTGCAAATACAAGCATACCCTTTGCCCCAAGTGATTAGTGAAAATGATTCTTCAGTTTGTCCTAACTCAAGGTTTCTGATCAAAACTGCAGGATTTTCTTTCAATTTTTCCTGTGTGCTGTTTGAAAAGTGCCTAAAAATTGGAGGATTAGGTCCTGCAAATGCGCTATTCAAAACATAAAGACATATAAAGCTTTGCTCAGCCTCATCTGAGGTGTTGCTTGGGCCACTCCCCCTTTTGCTGATCTAGAATGGGATTTAGAGTGTGGTGCATCCTTTCAACAATTGCCTGACCTGTGTGGGAATAGGGAATTCCAAAAATGTGGCGAACACCCCAGTCCATCAAAAATGTCACCAATTTTTGAGCTGTGTATGTGGGGCCATTTGTTGGTTTTCATCTCGTGGGGGATCAGTTTGGCGAGCTCTGGGCCCAGTGACACTGACAAGGACAAAAGCAAAAGACGAGAGGCGCTCTCTCTTCCCAGGACCAAAGTCCCACAGCTTTAATGGAGAACAGCTCCAGGAGAGAAAGGGAGTGTCAGGATAGGAAAGAGGATGTCCAGGGAAAGAAAGAGAGTGTCCTCCTCATGGCAGGAGACTTTAAATGCTCGGAGAGGGGGGCAGTAGAAAGGAACTACCATAGTTTAACATAATAAATCACCACACTGTAGTTTTCTGCATAAATTACTGCACTTGTTGCAAACAAAATCCTGAAATCTCCCCAAACACAACCGTGCAGTCCCAAATGACCACAATGTGGGAGAAAAACCATTCAACCACCCTGTATTCCCAAGGACCAGGTGTCACAGGGAGTATCAATCCCTGCAACTAGAAAGTCCACACACACAGGCTCACCGGGAAGGGAATATCTCTTTATGAGGGGACAGAGAGCTCACTCTTCTCAGCACAACACACACCATACACCACATTGACATCCACCCACATCATCTTCCTCAAACATTCACACATTGAAAATACAACCACAATTACAACACACAGGAAAAATAGCAGCAATAAAAAAGAATTTGCTCAATTCACCCCCAGAATTGCTAGCAGGTCCTTATTGACACAGCAAATCCTTTCTGCCATCAGCCAGACCCAAGCCCAAACTGCACAGGTGTACGTTGTGCACAGGACATCTCTGTGTGACTTGTGAACAGCCCTTCCCCTGCATACGCCTTATGGGTTACTTTATACCGAGTTAAACGTTCCTTTCTCCACAGTGCCAGCAGTCTTGTCTGTCCCCCACGAGGAGCAGCCGAGAGCGGAGGTGCCTCCAGGAAAGGAATGTCCTGGCAGCGCCCAGAGATGTCCAGAGCCCGGATGTTCTCGCTGGAGCAGGGAAGCGTTCCTGCCGCGGTCACCAAATGAGGTGTGGAATAGAACTCCCCACAGTTAAAGGTAGGAGGTGGTGTGTTTATTACAGCCAGGCACAGGAGGAGTTGTCTCCTAAAGACATGTGTGAAGAAGCACTGTCTCTATACTGATCTAAAAAAATCTTACATATTCATATAATTCCCAAAACAACTAATACATATTCGGTGAGTGGGTTTTAAAGTGGGGAATGGTCTCCTTCTGATGAAGGCCAAGACGTCTTCCTCAATTTGACCTCTTTCCTTATGATCTGTTGGCAGGCTTTCACACCCCTTGGCTATAGTTGTAGTTTCGGGGCCCAGGTGCAGGCTACGGTCCTCTTCTTTGTCCCAAAGAAATCCGCATCCCATCCTGCTTCTTTAAACATATTACCCTAGCCTTAACTGCCTTATCTGATAAAAATTAACTATCCCCTATTATTTCTACTCTTCTTGCTATACTCTTTCCCCCTAACTAAATCTTGCTAAAATTTTAACTCTTCCAGTTCTTTTAAATCCTGGATTCATTGGCGTCATCTCACACGCCAGCCATGTGTGAGCCAATGCTGTAACTGGGAAATTCCACTCCTGAGCAGGAGATCCCAGGCCTGGTTCTGAGCTGGAAGGGTGAGAAGGATGAGATGCACGTGGTTTTGCTCCAGGGGATGTCCTGAAAGTGCATTGCCTACCTGCCCCTGCTGCTGAGCACCACACTCCACCTCGTTCTCCTGCTCAGCAAATTTTTAGGAATCCAGGGCTTGGTATGTATTTTTTGCTAACGCAACAAATAGAATGAATTTGCTTTGCAAGCCCAGTTTTGTCCTGGGTTATTTTGTGCATGGGTCTGTCTCCTCCTGAACCTGTGTCAAAGACCGGCAGGGACCTACAGGACACTCCTATTCTCTTGTCAGTAAATTCGGAGAAGTGATTTAAGTGTCAATAAGTATCAATCAGTAAATCAAATAATTTGGGGGAATGTGATGATGGTCACAAGGGTTGCAGGATGAAGAGAGAGGCGAGAATGTTGACCTCATGTTCAGAAGGCTTGATTTATTTTTTTATGATATATATTACATTATAACTATACTGAAAGAAATAGAAGGAAAAGTTCTCAGAAGCTAGCTAAGCTAAGAATATAAAAGGAATGAATACCAAAGGTCTGTCTCCTGGCAGAGAGCGAGACCCAGCTCTGCCATGAGTGGTCAGTAAATCCAAACATCCACAGGGGACCAATCATGGATCCACCTGTTACATTCCACAGCAGTAGATAACCATTGTTTACACTTTGTTGCTGAAACTTCTCAGCTTCAGCAGGAAAAATCCTAACGAAAGGATTTTAATGAAAAGATGTCTGTGATAGGGGAATATTTAGCATGTGAGTTTCAGCAAAGTATTGAATATGTCTTAGATCGATGGACACAAACTAATAAGTGAGATTGCTGGGTGTGCACGTGTTAGGGAAGTGATTCCCCGCACACCCAGTGCTGAGATCAAGGATTGCCTCTCTTCTAACCCTGAGCTGGCAGCAGGGATTGGGCGCTGCTTGGTAACGTTCATTTTGAAGACTTCTGTTGAGCAGGTAAGAATGGTCAAAATGAAATCTTTTCCTGCTGTTTCCCTTTGATTTACCTGTTTGAGGGTTAAAATTGTGTGCTGCAGGTGTGCTGGGTGTGTGCAGAGCAGTGCAGCCCCAGAAACCCCTTGGCTTGCCCACAGGTTGTCATGCCTTGTTGCCAGGTGTGCCCAGCTGTGGCAGGAGAAGGAGCCCGCAGCCCTGCCCAGCCGGGGCTCTCTGGCACAGAGCAGCAGCAGCGCCAGCACCGTTCAACCCGCTCCTGCCTTGGCTTCCCCTGGCACACAGAAGCCTCTGGAAATCAGCACCGCCAGCGGCGTTCCCAGCTGGGAGCAGCTGCTGCGGCGGGCAGATGCTGCCAGTTCGACTGCTGCCAAAGGGGAAGAGAGGCAGAGATGTACACGCACCGGAGCCCTGGGCATGTCCAATAAAGGTGCAAATATGTGGGGAGATTTGTTAGGAAGCATTTCAGCTGTGATGCCAACAGTGGCTTCTCTCCTGGTTCTGTGTGTTCTAGACGAGTAATGCAATGGTTGGCTCTGACAATTAAGAAGTAGATGTTATGTGGATGTTCAAATGTGCAGTGATGGTATTGTAATATATCCTCCCACAGTCCCCTTTCCCATCCCCCTTGCAACAGCCTTGGTAGTCAGGGCATTTGGGGAGGGCTGGCTTGTGACCAGCAGGCAGGGTGTAACAACACCTGACCTCCAGTCAGGATGCAAGAAAGTAATCTCCACCAATGGGCAGCAGAGAAAGAGTTGACTGACAAAACTTTTGGAGGAGCTAAGGGTATAAAAGGCAGAGCATCCTTTTTGTAGATGAGCACATGGCTGCTAGTCACAGAGACTCCCAATGCTGCAACTTTTCCTGATTCAGTCCTTTGTTAAGGTTTACTAAACCTTTAAAATGTTAAAAGTGAGAGTCATTTCTCACATGTGCAATGCTGTGGGCCATTATCTTGGTCTGGTTTCCTTCGCTTGGGTCCCATCTGAGTGCTCAGCTGGGATACAGGCTGTAGGTGCTTGGGGCACTCCTGGAGTTCCTCTTGGATCCCTGAACAGGGTTTGGCCCATGAGGGGGTTTTGCGCTGCTTTGTGATACAGAAAAACTTCCCAGGCTGTTTTGTGTTTTCTGTAGGGAAGGTTGGTTATTGCTTTGCATAAACTCACAGACCAACATGGAGCGTTTGCTTTGTGATGTCAGGGCATGGTTGCCACCTTGTCGTCGTGACATCAGAAGGTTGCCTTGGTGCGCATTAGGTCTGAGTGTCAGAGCAGCCCTAGGCCTTGCTCAGTTGAGGAGAACTTTTCTGGTTGGGGTATTTGTCAGTGGGTAGCTGCCCACTGACAAGAGCCTTGTTTCTTCTATTTACCTAACTTTCAAAAATGACAATGTTTCACGATCTGGCCACAGCAGCTTTTGCTGGTTATGCCATTTCTTTTTCCGCGTATTACGTTACACACTTTGCACGTAAGTAGAGTTTTCCATTCTACTTAGGGTAAGGTGTATCCTTACCTGGCTTTTGTATGTCTTCCTGCTCTTTCTTGGGGGCTGAGTTTCTGATTTTGAAAGAGAAAGAGCATTAGGATCCCACTGGTTTGGTAAAGCTCCTGTCAAGAGGTTCAGCTAAAAGGGGGTGTCTGTAGCCACAGGGGCAGCATTTGCAGGGGAACCTGCAGGGCTTCGTTCCCTCCATGGGAGAGTCTGTGGCAGCAGAGTCTGTCATTTCCTCAGTTTGCTGGGACAAGCAGGACAACTTCCAAAATGCAGCCTGGGAGGCCTTCTCAGAAGGCCTTCTAAGGACTTTGTAGTTCTCCCCAGAACTCAGGGAAGGCTTATTTTGTTCCAAATTTTGTAATGAAAGGATTTGACTGTCTATTTTGACCCTTGACAGAGTGCTAAAAGAGTGATTCCCTTTGCAGTGAAGTGCAAGTGCCAAAGCAGTGACTGTCTGCTCCTGAGGCCTGGAGCTGCTGCTGTGCTCTTTCACAGCTCAGGGGGATTTGGGGCAAGCTCAGGGGGATTTGGGGCAAGCTTTTCTGGGTGACTGTTTTCAGCAACTTAATGGGAATTAGTGCATGCAACTTCTTTTTTTAAAAAAGTACCTGAAAGACAAGAGAACAATAGCTGCTTTATCTGCTGGACAGAACAGAAGCATTGAGTGTTGAAGAACAATTTGCATTTTCTTGATCATGTTTGTATTCATTTACTGGCTAAACTGGCCAAAGTGTAGGCACAACCAAGATTATTGTCCTGATCTCTTGCTGGCTGTGTGAAGGAGCTATGTCATGTGGAGGGATGTTGATAAAGAAAAATACTCTCTGTTTGGGTTGACTTCTTCTCTTCTGTGGGATTCAGCAGCCGAGGCAGTTTTCTCACAGCACTTGTTCATTTTCCCTTGCCCACTACAGGTCACCTGAAGCATGTATTCAGAGGTGCTGATCCTGAGGTGAGTGAGAAAGGAACATTTCATGTTCCTGGTGCTTAAGAATTGTAGAGCAAGCTGTGAGCTTGGCCTGTGGCAGTAGAATGTAGAGGGCCAGCTGGGTAGGCTGAAAGAAAATCCATATCCATGTCTGCAGCAGCAATAACAAAGGCATCGCTGGTTATTTCCCAATTTTCCATTTCAGAACTTTCAAGGAATGAAAAGCTCATTTTGCAGAGAGAATGTTGCTTCTTGATAGTAGCCAGGGCGAAATGTCTAATTCAGAACTATTAGCAATTCTGTTGAATTAGCCCATTTAAATTTAGTTGCAGTGACTTAGAATCCCATTGTTATCAAAGTTTCTGATTTGTCCTTAGCAGAGCTGGTTGTAGAAATAGAGCTGAATAGCATAAAGTGCTGAATAGAAATAAGGTTATAAATTATAGGTAACTTTGTGTCCCTCACACTGCTCTCTGTCCACAGATCACAGAACCAACAGCAGTCTCTCCCCTGGCTCCCTCTGCTAATGGAGAGGAGGCCGAAGAGGAGGCAGAAGGGGTGGATGAGCGCCAGCCTCCAGCTGTGCTCACACCACAGCCTGAACATTCTGAGCCAGTAAGTGCCAGCTGTGTGTGCTGCTGTCTTTAGTGCAGGGCAGAGCTGCAATTTCTGACCAGCCAGCACTTGCTGTTGCTGGCTGAGGATGCTGAGTGCTGGAGTCCTGCCAGGGCCTGGTGATTGCCCCCAGCCTGTGACAGCTGGACAATGGGCTTTGGTCTGTCACGTTTAGGCACCAGCTTCCTGGCATTTTGATAGGGGCCAGCCTGAAGCATGAAGGCTCCCTGATCCCAGAGGGGGGAGCATGTCAAAGACACAGTGCTCAGCCTTGTTGGATACACAGGGGACACTGTGGCATGGAGAGACCTGTCCCCCTGCACAGACTGGCCAAGTAGCTGCAGGCACAAAAAAAAATGTTGATCTGACCACACAAGTTCTTTCTGGTGCTTTGTCTCCACAAACTTCTTGGGTGTGTTTACTTGGGAGTATTTCAGAGACACACTGGGGATGTAGAGTTGCTGCTTGAAGTCAGGGATTTTGGTGCCTTTGTTGCCAGGTTGCTCTTTTGCCTCTTCAGGCAGAGCAGCCAGTAGCAGAGCAAATAGGTGCTCTGAGTCTGCCTGTTTCTTGGTCTTTGATAAGCTGTGAGGAGATGACTGTGTTGTCCATGAAGCTGTGGGGCGGCATTCTTGTCAGGCTTGGCAAAAGAAACAAAGGGAGTAGTTCTGAACCCTTCTTCTGAGGCAAAAACCAGACACTGCATGTGTCTGTCGATACCTTCTATTGTGTAGTCTGCTTTGAAAACTGCATTTGAAAACTGCATTGGAGCCTAGAGTGGGAGCAAAGCTGCAAGTCCTTGACTGCTGTCTTGTAATGCTAAACCCAGGATGTACACCTTGCAATGATGCCTGCAGTATCTGAAGTGCAATGGGCACCTTTGTGGCTGGGGAGCTGCGTGGGCCCAAAGGACGCAGGGCTGGCGGCCGTGAGCAGCTGGAGATGAGGCAGCGTGGGGCCAGGGGGCCAAGAAGGCCAAGGGCACGGTGGCTGTGCCAGCAGCAGTGGGGCAGCAGGAGCAGGGCAGGGAGTGTGGCCCTGTGCTGGGCAGCGCTGCGGCCACAGCTGGAGTGCTGTGTGCAGCTGTGGGCCCTGGGAAGCAGAAAGTCATGGAGGGGCTGCAGCGTGGGCACAGAGGGACAGGGGAGCTGGGCAAGGGGTGCAGCACAAGGCCAGGGAGGAGGTGCTGAGGGAGCTTTAGCCTGGACAATGGGGGCTCATGAGGGACCTTCAGGCAGACTTCCATAGATCCCTACCTTGGATCCATAGAGCCAATGCTCAGCACAGGGGCTGTTTCCCTGCCAAACATCCCTTCACTGCATCCAAGGGCTTTAGACACTGGAGTAGGTAACACTTTCATATTTTGTTTATTTGTTTGTTTGCTAGAAGGAGAAGCCTTGTGCAATTTCTCCTTCTCCAGGGAGCAAGGGAGCTTTTTTCTCAATCTTTCCTGCCCTTTTCCAGCACTGGCAGAAATTCTGCTAGAATTTTAGTGTTCAAGGAGGCAGTTCTGGATAATGCAGTATTTTTGCACAAGAACACATAGTTTGGGGCAGGGATGTTGGTGCAGAATGAGCTGTTCTGGTGCCAGACCAGCCAGTAGGGCTTGCCCATCTTTTTCAAGTTAACGGCTCCCGTGCCTTTTGGCTGCCCAGGGAATCAGTGTGTGTTGTGTTTGGAAACTGAGTAGGAAATCAATGCCCTTGCATTCCAGCTGGTGCTCAGAGATTAGAGGAGCTGGGAGGCGCTGGGCTGCATTTCTGATTCCAGCCACTTTAGCACCATCAGTGTGGTCGAGTCCAAGCGAAGAACTTGCCTGAGCACAGATGCACAAAGAGAGCCATTCCCAGTGCAATGCTCTGGGTCTGGTTGCATTCCATAAGGACCTACATGCTCCAGATTCCCCAAGAGTGTGGGTTACTGAAGCAAGAGAAGAGCAAGTTCAGGATGGCTGCTGATCGGGGCACTGCTACCGAGTGCTGATGTGTGTAGCGACAGAAAGGACAGGATTGATTCCGGGTAACCCCCACGTGGCAAAAAATGTGCTTTCACGCTATGATTTAGAAGTTTAAACAAATGCTTTTTTAAGCTATATTATATTACACTAGTACTATATTAAAACTATACTAAAGAGATATTATACTAAAAACATACGAAAGAAAAACTCGTGTCTGTCTCCACACAGCCTTTTATCTAATTATCTAATCAGTCTAAACAACTATCACTAAAATCCAATTAACAAATCACTTTCAGTAAACAATCACTATAACACATTCTTCATGTACTAAAAAACAAGAACAGCAAGTAGAGATAATAATTGTTTTCTCTCCTTCTATGAGTTTCTCACTACCTTCCCTTAAAAAAACCTAGGAGAGAGAATTATATCTCTCTCCATTCAAAGAATGTAAATACTACAGCACAGTAAAGAGAGATGATAAAAGTGAGATCTGTCTATCTATCTATTTTAATCTTCCTGGCTTGCTCCAAAGCAGTGGAAGATGCAAAGCTCCCCTAAAGGCATCCTTTCAGGAGAGAAGTAGAGACAAATTCCATTGATTGATGCTGAGCAGGCAGAGATGTTTCCCCCTCCAGAGATGGTTATTTTTTCCACTCATGTTTTCCTACTCCAGCCTTTTCTGACCTGAAGCCTTCATTTGTCCTTTAAATTTTTGCATGTCTTAAGGGAGTGGAACTATCCCATGCTGTAGCTGGGGTCTGGTTACTCTGGTCATACATGCCATGCCATACGTGACACATGGTTTCCTTCATTGGCATCCCCAGAGCTGTGTAAGTGCATTCGTTAATGGGGCCTTATGAGAAACTCTGTTACTGCTGGTCAGAATTCTCTGTTGACAAAAGAGGGAGAAGAAACACCTTGGTCCTCCTCCATATACTGAGGTGGCCATAGAGGTTCTCTGACTTCCATCAGAGATCTTTGCATGCATCCTTATCTCCTGAATGACCCGGTTTTCTAACAAGAGTGTGGATGTCAGGAAGGAGGAATGCTGGTTCAGGCCTGAAGAGAAGGTGAACTCCAGAAGTGTCTCTCACAAGGAGTGAGCTCACCCAGGAAGCCTCTGCAGAGCCAGGATGGAGCTGAGGGACAGGGCGGGGAGTCAGTCACTACTGAAAGACAAACAGGACACGGCAGAAGCAGAGAGAGGCCCTCACCAGACCCTTGAGAAATGCCACCCGCCACCCCTTCCCTGTCAGCTGCCTGAGAGGCTGCTGGAGCTTCAGTCCCAGATGGCCCCTGATTGTAGGGCCAGGGTCACTTTGGAATCTGTGCCTCCCCTCGGGCAGAGAACGACCCAGGAGAGCAGCAGCACAGTGCTTTGGGAACGTGTGAGCCCAGCAGTCTGTGAGTCTTGGCCCACAAAGGGCGTATGGGAAGTTGAAACCCATCTTCTCTTGCTTTCTGTGCAGGTGCTTCTAGAGAAAGAGCAGGAGCACACTGCCTCATCTGAGATGCCATGCCAGACTCAGGGAGAGCTGTTCCCAGCCCGAGGGCAGGAAGAGCAGCTCAGGCAGCAGGTGGAAGAGCCACAGGAGAATGGCCAGGTAAGCCTGACTGGCCAGGGCACAGAGGGAAGGGTAGGAAGAGGGGCATAAACCAGAGCTCTTGGAACTGAGGAGGCCAGGAGTCCCACAGGCAATGGAAGCACAGAGCCTTGCAATCTGCAGAGATCAGCCCTGGGACAGGAGGTTTGCAATGGAGGCAGATGTGGGGAGGGAAGCAGAAAGAAGGGGCTGAATAAATGTGATTTGGAGGCTGCAAGAGGAAAAAAGGTGAGCCTGACGGCAGCTCTCAGTCCCTTGCTCTGCTTTTGTGTGTACAGAACATCAAGGCAGAGCCACAAGCAGAGCTGCCTGAAGCTCAGAGTGACATCATGGCAGTGAAGAGAAAGAACAAGGAAGACATGGGAAGAATTCAAGAGGAGAATCTCCACCAGCAGAGGGGCGATCAACAAAACCAGGTGAATGAAAGAGTGTCAGCCACTCCACTCATGAAATGTCCTCTCTTTTGTTTGTTAGAGAACATGAAGGAACAGCTGGATGCAGAGCTTCAGACAGCTCACAGTATGATCAAGGCAAGGCATAAGCAGCTGGAGGAAGAAATGAAAATCATCAGAGAGAAACTTAATAGTTTCCGTCAGTCTCTGCAAAACCAAGTGAGTGAAAGAGGGATGCAGCCACTGCAGTCACCAGTCTGGTGGTTTCTGCCCTTCTTGCCTTTCCAGTGCACAGCAGCAGGGAGTGGGGCCATGCCTCTGAGTGCCATGCTGCTGTAGTGTGTGTATCACAGTCACTCTGAAGGACATTTCCTGGTGTGCTGAATCTCAACATCTGCCTTGGACAGTGAAACTTGTCCTTTGGCCTTTTGGCCAGCAGTCATCCAAATTGATTCCTGCTGGCCTGTTCCTGCTCTCCTTTTTTCTTGAGGTGTTTTTACAGTGGAACTTGGTGACCCAGGATGGAGGATTGAAACAAGCTGTTGTATCCCCTGTCAATCTGTTCTTTGCCTTTCCTCACAGTCGATGACTCCTGGCTGACAGGGACAAGCTGTAGTGTCTGACTGCTTTGTTCTGTTTGACTTGAGGTGCAAGTGTTGACATCTCACCGGGCAGCCTGTGAAGACTTGCAGGGAATGTGTGGCAATGAAGGACCCCAAGTTAGGAGTGAGGCACAGGAGCAGTGCCCACCAGAAATGCTCCAGGTCCAGCACATCATGGGCTCTGAACCTGCTGCCGCAGCAGCATCACCTCGAGGAAGTCCTTCTGTGAAACCTGGGAACTCAGGCTCAGGCACATCCCGGGAACAGGAGATTGAGGAGGAGTACCTGGAGCTGCTGGGTACGTCTGGGGTGTTTCTTATCTGAGGGACAGTGTGTTGTGTGCAGGTGTCAGCAGAGCTGTACCAAATGCTCCTCCTGAGCTCGGTGTCACAGGGCCATTTAGGACTCCCCAGAGGCAGTGCTGTGCTCCGAGGCAGCGAGAGAGCTCTGGGTGTTCCTGCTGCCTCTGAGGGCACCTGGGACTGGCTTGGGTTTGCCTGAGCTTCCCTCTCTGCTAAAGGCTGAAGCGGGGATTGTTCTTGGATCAGCAGAAGGCTGTGACCTAGCAAATGATCTAGGCAAGTCCTGTGTGCCAGTGGCCAAACTGAACAGAATTTTTAGCTTCCTAAATTCTCCTTAGACTCTTGACTTTCAACCAGTCATCACAGCAAAAAAACTTCACAGAAATGGACTGACTTTGGAGTTTTGTCTTTTTGGTTGGAGATTTTTTTTTGGGGGGGTGGGGTGGGATTGCTTTTCTGTTGTTCATTTTTGGTGGGGGTTTTTTGTTGTGTTTTTCTCCATCCTGAAGGAGCCCTTCTACCCCACGTTTTACTGATGTCATTTTTATGACTGTTCCTGTTACCACTACTACATCTGCAGTTTATTTTCATGAGAATGCTATATTTTTGTCAAGAAGAGAATGCTATCTTTTTGTCAATTAGAACTACTTTGAAAGAACATCAGGTTACAGGACAAATAGAGAGCACAAGGTATTTCCCATGTGCCCTCAAAGAAAAAACAGAGACTTTGATAACAAACTTTATTTAATCTTCTAGTTTTATGCTTATCAAGATGTTTCCAGGAGACACATCCAAGTGGCGTGATCAGATAAAACTGTACTGCAGGCATTTCTCAGGAGAGAGCCTCCAGCCCAGCCATGGTATATCCCTCAGATCCATGGCACTTTTCCATACCTGATTCCCACTCTTTCCCATGACTGTTAGAATCCTACCCATTGGCCCAGGCCCTGCTCAGATCAGTCTCTAGGAAAACACATCAAGCCCTTTGTGATTCTGCAGCACAACCCAATGAATCTGCTTCTTGCCCGTAACAGCTGCCAGTGCTGTGCTCTCAGATAAGAGACCTGGTGGGGCTGAGACCAGAGCCCAGTGGATTCTGTGTCTGCCATCACCAGTTGGGACAAAAAGGGCACTGATCTGTGCCTGGGTGCGGCTGATCTCAAAGCCCATCCTGTTGTGTCCTGAATGGGGGCAACAGCTTGTCTGGGACTCAGGCTCACTCTGGCTTCTTCCCATCAGTGCCTGTCAGTGCTCATGCTGGGGCTTTGCCAGCCTTGTTGTGGTCGCTGCCCTGTCCCTGAGGGCTGGAGGGACTGCAGAGGCTGGAGCCTTCCTTAGCTGGGAGAGGGGCATCTTTGAGCTCAGCCTGCTCACAAACAGGTCAGGGTCCTGATGCTGAAAGCCCTGTCAGGATCGGTTACAGCTGGAGCTGCTCTGGTTTACAAATGGGAAGGCATTCCTTTGGCAAACTGCTGAAAGGTGGGGAAGATGTCCTCCTCTCCTGGGATTGTATGTCCCTGTGCTTTGTTTCCTGTCAAGAGAACTCTTCAAAGGACTGTACAAATCAGTCTCTGTGCTGGCCACCTGTGCTGCAGGGCTGTCTGGCTGGTTGTGGTTGTTGTTACCCAGCCGACCACAAAGGGCTCAGAGCTCCAGGCACTGGGGCTGCCTTTTGTATCTCCTGGAAGCTGGGATCTCTGCTTTAAAGTCAGCATCTTGCATTTTGTTTCCCTCAGGGAGAATGGTGAACACCACTGAAAATCCCCTGATGAAATACACGCATCTGAATTATATTGGCAGCGGGTGAGTCCAACAGCAGTTACTCCTGCACAACCGCGGGCCAGGTGTGTTTGGGGTGGAATGTCTATCCAGCGTGAAGTCAGGCCAGCTGCAAAGATGATCACACACTGGGGATAGATTGTCCCATCTCTCAATGCTGCTCAGAATTTGTGAGTGGGCTCAGAAGGCATTGTCAGAGATGCCTTGCTACCGAGGTCTTGCCTGCATCAAGGAACAGGACCTGGAAGGTCTCCTTGTCTCTCAAGTGTGGGACAGCTCTGTGTTAATATCTTTAGAATTTTTTGTATATCTCAAAATCATACTGGCACACTAATGAAAAGAGAAGAAACTTGCTAGCCTGAAAGAGCAACCTATGCCCTATCAAAGCTGTGAGATAACAGTTCCTAGAAACAATTCTTTCCCCTGGTTTGAAGAGGGAAACACTCTGTGGTCAGGAAAGGAACCACACTGTTTAGACAGTGAAACCCAAGAGGAAAGACTAAACTCCCTTGAGAAATTGAACCCCAGTGCTTCAGGAACAGGCCCAGTGCCCATGCACTTGAGAGGAAAATGCATCATCTCCCTTCTGGCAGAGCCCTCCTGCATCCTGCAGGTTTTGACACTTCCAGCAGAGATCTCCTGTGTGGGCTGGCTTTCACTGCAAGATCTAAACAGCTTCTCCTTTCTCTGCTTCTGTTTTGTTTCTAGGACTTTTGGAGATGTTTATAGAGCACTCGACAGTGCCACAGGAGGAGAGGTAAATGTCAACAGCCCCTGCAGACTCTGCTGCACTCGAGGGCTTTCCCCTCTGGTGTGAGCCGTGGCTGGAGCTTTGGGCAGAGCTGTGCTGAAAAGGCACAAGAAACACAGACTGGTCCCAGCCCACAAAACACATTTGGGACTTTGTCTTCCTCAGCTGCCGGAAGGAAGGCACAGAGGGCAGCGGTTCCTTTCAGAGAAGGACGCGCTCACTCGCTCTCCATTGCTAAAACAAAGGTGGTGCCTGCGAGCACCTCACTGCTCTTTGGGGCTACAGCTTCAGAGTCCTGAATTCTCATTTCTGGCTGCCAGCAAATCCATCTGAAAGTTACTGGTAGTTCCTTGGCCACCTGCAGTGCTGCACTTGGGAACTGCACGTAGGGAGAGATCTGCAAGGCGTCCCTGAAAGCCCTAAGCCCTGCCCATATCACAAGATGTATCCACAGAGTATTAAGGCATGGATTCCTTCTTCTGAGTCCCAAACAAAGCAGCAGAGAGTGCGGTCAGAGGTTTGTGGGTGATAACTGAGACACCGCTGTTACCAAGTGGTCAAGGCCAAATGTCAGTGGCCCCACATGTCCTGTAACTGGCTCCCAAGGGAGCAGAGAAATGGGCTGTTGGAATGTCAGTTCCTGATTACTGCAGTGCCTAATCACAAGGCAGTTTGGCACAGCTCAGCTGTGTCATTGCAAAATCACTCGCTCCACGTGCCTTGTGGTCTCGTGCCACCAACCTCTCAAGTTACTGATTTTCAATGTCATTTTAGGTGGCAATAAAAATAATAAATCTTCAAGGAGTGAGGAGGAAGGAGCTAACCTTTAATGAAATAATGATCATGAAGAGGTATAGGAGTCCCAATGTTGTGAATTATTTAGACAGGTGAGAGGTCATGGTCTTATCCCATGGATGTGTGTTTACATAAAGCAAACATGAGAGGTTCAAAACCCACTTTGGTCAGTGGCAGCAAGTAAAGCTGTTAATTTTTATTTATTCATATTTCTCTACTCATCTCCAATGGATGAGAAGAGAGTGCATCTTGTCTGCATGAGTCTTCCCTGGCACACCTAATTTGATAATTACTCACAAAATTATTCAAAACCTGGATCAGCTCTATCTTCCTACCTCAATAGCCTCAAAGTTCACTGCCTCCACATTTATTTGGGATTGATTTTTTAAAGTTTCTTAAGTGCAGATGAACCATCCTAAAGTGGATTTCCCTTGGATTGTTGCCCCTCTTTGCCATTGCTCTGCATGCCAGGAAGACTAGGTGCTTATTTCCAGAAACACCATGCCTGACATGTTTTTTATCTGGGCTGTTTCTAAACTGCACTTTTCATTTGCTGCCCATCTAAGACATCTCCTTTTTCACAGATGTGTTTTTCTCCTTGAGACTGCACAGATTGCAAATAATGCACAGCCAAGAGGGAATGTCTATTCCTTTGATTCTGTCCTTGTCACAAAGGCATCTGGAAATAAGAAACCTGGAAGCAAAAAATCAACGTAGCCATGCATGTTCATCTCTACCCCCTTGTTTCCTTCTTTCAGCTACCTTCTGGGCGAGGAACTCTTGCTGGTTATAGAGTACATGGATGGAGGTGTCCTGAGCGACATCGTCAGCCAGACCTGCCTGTCTGAAGATGAGATGGCAGCCATCAGTCGGGAGGTCAGCAATCCCAGCTGTGTTTCCAAGGGCTTGGGCAGGATTGTCTGGGAAACAGGGGCTCAGAACAGGAGAGGTTTCCTGTGCCGAGCTTTGTTCTGTGTTGCTGGTATGCTATGGGCAAGTAAAAGCATCTCAAGTGAAAGGCCTGCCAGTGCCCCTGCACTCCCTGTACTCAGTGCCAGTACTCTTATCTCCTGCAGTTGTATTCTCGCTCTGTCTCTTGTATTTGTATTTGCTGTTCTCCATCTTGCCTCTCTAAATGCTTGCCTGGAGTCTGTCTTCACTGCATTCCTTGCCTCTAAAAGCAAAGGTGCTGGTGGCAGGATTTGAAACAAACAGCAAAGAAAGAAGAGAGAGACTCGTTTCTCTCAGTGCTCAGCTAAAAAGGATAGGAGTGCAGCCAGAATGCTCTTTGCTTCTGAGCACGTCCACTGCAGCAGGAGTCATCCTGGCTGGTTGGCAGGGGACAGCCTACACCAGCAGGTGCTGTTGCTCTTTCAAAAGCTGACGTGCCTTTCCTCAGGAAGGTCCTGCTCTGCAAGTGTTGGAGCAGCAAGCTCTTCCTCTCAGTGGCCATTACTGTTCTGCCATTACTCCCCATTCCCCTGGAGAGGGAATCTTTTAGATTCTTTGTTTCCTTTCTTGTGTGATGAAATCACATCACTCATTTTTGTCCTTCTGTTTCTGTTTTCTCGCTCAGTGCCTGCAAGGACTGGATTTTCTTCATGCAAACGATGTGATCCATCGAGACGTGAAGAGTGACAACATCCTTCTCAGAACCGACGGTTCTGTCAAACTGGGTCAGTATATTCTTGGTCAGGTGCAGCGTTCCAGGGATGTGGGTGTGGGGTTGCTTGGCGTGACTGCCAGCTCCCCAAAAATGGTGCTGGTGGCAGTGCAGGGACCCCTGCTGCGAGCTGAGGGCACAGTTGCAACGTGCACAGAGGTAGAAGGAGCCACAAGCAGTCAAGAGTGGCCTTGCTCTGTGTGGGTCCCTTCCAGAGGGAGGGAGTTACAAGTCTAAAGTTTCCAAAGAACAAAAGCCACTGCTAGAGGCAGTGTAAAACATGGGGGGATTTTTAAAGTCGCCAATGCCAGGAGATTCAACAGAGCAATTTCAAACTTCTGCTGGGGAATTCTTTTGCTTGCTTTCCTAATTGCACAGAATTGAGATAAAACCAGTATTTTGTTTTCTCCTCAGCTGATTTTGGCCTTGCTACTCAGCTCACCCCTGAGCAGAGCAGACGGTGCTCGGTAACCGGGACTCCTTGGTGGATGGCGCCTGAAGTGGTGACAGGTCAACCATATGGCCCCAAAGTGGACATATGGTCTTTTGGAATTGTGGGAATTGAAATGATAGAACAAGAACCTCCTTACTTGAGCGAAAGTTCTGGCACGGTAAGGAGCAAATACTAACTGATCCCACTGTCTTTCTCACCTGTCCCATGTCCTGTGTGCCACTGGACAAAATCCCATTGCCATCTGCTGGAACTACTTCCACCAAGGTCCCCTCCTACAAATGTCCCTGCAACACATCAGCATCTGCTGTACTTTTGGTTGCATCAGTGGGGGAACTCAAGCCTTATCACATGCAAACAAACTCCAAACAAACTCCATTCTCACTCAACACTTTCCTTTGGGTTAGTGGTTCCAGTTCTTTTGTCTGTGTAGATGGCCTTAATAACAGGAAAAAAAGCATCTTAAAAGTTGTTATCTTTCCAGAAATGAAGGAAGGATACCCAAAACCAACAAAGTTTCTAAAACCGTGGTCTTTAGAGAGGAACCTAACCCTGTGTGCAGTTTCTTCTCACTGGAAAACATGGGCATGAGGGTGTAATGCACAGAGTCTCTTCTGCTGCTTGTGCAGTGCTGCTGAAACACTCAGTGACCGTGTTTCTCTCCTAACCCAAGCAACATTCTGCACGTCACCAAGCCAGAGCCTGGTGATGTGGAGAGCCTGCCAAAACCTCCTGTTTGTTTCCTGGCACTTTCTGGAATGGGCCTACCATTAATGCATTGACTTGAGCAGCCAAATGACTAGAGGGTGTCCATAGGGATGGAACCTCTCCTTCTTCTGACCTAGACAATTTTTCTTTTGCTGCAAAAATGGGAAGCTGAAATTTTCAGACTGCTGAGAGACAGAGCTGCAAGTGGCTCCTGTGTGCCCAAGCAGGCATTTTCATCCCAATACATTTGTGCATGCATCTTAATGTGTCTGTGTTGAAGAGGAGATTGTAAATGTTTGTTTCCCTACCTGGCTATTAACTGATGGATTTCCTTTCTTTTCTTCCAATTCCTATTGTTTTCAAGAACAGCACAAAAAGCTTGATGAGTTTTGTTCTAGGGCACATGCGCTTAAAGGACCAACAAGCACTGCAGAGATGCCTTTCATGTACTAACCCTTGAAATTAGTTAGTATAGCAAAGTCCCTCTTCCAAAAAACCATCTCAAGCTGGCATGAATCCTCAGAGAAGCAAATGTCCTTTTGCTGATGTAGTTCTCACTAACTAGGTCAGGCAATGAAATCAGCTGCCAAGGCAAGATCTGCAGGATGGTGGAAAAGCTGTGGCTGCATCGGGGTTTGGGTTTTTAGTTGGTAAAGGAAAGTCATCTCTGGGTCTGTGCCAGGGCAGAAACTGCCACTGAAGAACAGAGGTTAAACAAAGGGATCTGGGAGAGCCTTAGAGATGTGAAAGCAGGAGGTGGAGCCTGGTGTCTCCTTTCTCTCCAGGCTACATACCAGATAGCCACAGTAGGGACTCCACAGCTGCGGCAGCCCAAGCTCCTCTCGGCTTTGCTGCGTGACTTCCTGAGCTGCTGCCTGCAGACAGACGAGGAGCAGTGCTGGTCTGCCAAGGAGCTCCTACAGGTAAAATGTGAAGGGGCTGCAGGTGAAACAGGCTCTGAGGGATGGGCTCCTCCTCCACTCAAGCCCAAGGCAGCAGATGAGCCCCCTTCCTCCTCACCTCCACTCTTGGTGCTCTTCAAATGAAAATGGTGAGGAATCCTAGACTGGGCTGGACTGGCAGGGCCCTGTAAATGTCCTCTGGTGCAAGTGTCCTGCAATGAGCATGGACATCTTTAAAGAGATCAGGTTGCTCAGAGTCCTTTGCCACCGGAGCCGGAATGGTTGCAGGGATGGGGCACCTACAAGCTCTTGGGGCAAGCTGTGCCAGGGTGGCGCCATGCTCCGAGTAAACAAGTTCTTCCTTAGACCTACTCTGATTAGATGCCCTTAATGTTTAAAAATATTTGTCCATATCCTATTGTAACTGGCCCTGTTCATAAAGATGTCCCGCACTTTCTTCAAAGCCACTCTGAAGTCTTGGAAAGTGGCAATAAAGTCTCCCTGGGGCCTGTTCTTCACAAAACTGAATAACTCCAGCTCCCTCTGCGTTTCCTGTGAGGAGAGGTGCTCTGTCCTCTGCCTGTTTCTGTTGCCCTCTTTTGTGATTTTGTGGAGTGTTCAGCTTTATCTAATGGCAAAAGAATTGAAGTAGAGCAATGCAGGGTACAGAGACATGAAATGGTGGTGGAGGAACCCAAGGAAGCCAGTCCCAGCCTAGGGGTCAGAGATTTGGCTGTGGGCAGGAGGGGCTGTGGGGGGCTCACTGTGAGCCTCTGAGGGGCCCTGGTTGGTGCCCCCCAGCCCACCCTCAGAGGTTTCTGCCATGCAAACAGGGACAGCTGGGAGGGACTTGTCCCAGCCCCATCTGCTGCCTGGCACGCTCAAGCAGACGGGAACTGTGCCAGGGTTACTGCCAGGCTGTGTGGCAGAGAGGGAACTGCAGGGCCCAGTGCCACTGGGCTGGCTCTGCTGGGAAGGAAGGTGCCATCCAGCACACGAGGGGCAGGGCATGGAAAGGCAGACACTGCTTTCTGTCCCTGTGGGAATCAGCACAGTGCCTGTCTTTCAAAGGCAGGGACCTATGTGAGTCATTGGAGTTTCCTGAAAGGAAGAAGACCCAGGGACAGAAAGCGCCATTTCTAGAGCACTGGCAGGGCAAAAATCCCAGCATGATGAAGACATCACAATAAACAGATGAGTGGGATTCTGGGCCAGGTTTGCCTGTGATGGCAAGGTCTTGCACATTGGGGATGACTGGGGAGCAGATGGTCCCATTGCTCCTCTTTCTGGGTCTTTCCAGGAACTTGATGTATCCTGATTGAGTCCCTGAAGCAATGAGCTTGGAAAGTAATGGTTCACTGTTCTTTGTTGTATTTTTTTTTCCGGTGGACAGCATCCATTTGTAACTTCAGCCAAGCCACCATTCATCCTGGCACAAGTCATCAACTCAGTGAAGAAGACAAATAACCCTAACCCTAAACTCTAAACCTAAAACCTAACCCTAACCTTAAATGCTAACCCAAACCCAAACCCTATCCCTATTTCTATCCCTTACCCTTTCCCTTACCCTTTCCCTAACGCCAACCCTAAGCCTAAGCCAAAGCCTAAACCTAAACCCAAACCTGAACCTAAGCCTAAGCCTAATCCTAAGCCTAAGCCTAATCCTAAGCCTAAGCCTAACCCTAGGAGACGACAACATAGCAATCATGTCAAGATGTTATCTCTGTTACCAATTTAGAGTAGGATTGTAGAGTAGGGTTGCTAAAGAGATTTGTAGCATAGAATTTTAGATTAGAGTTGCAATTAATAAAGTTTCTGAAACATCAACTCACTTGGAAGGTTCTGCTCCTTCTGATCCCTTCAGAAAATTCAACATTTCCTTCTGAAATACCAATTGTTTTTTATTCGTGCTAAGTCACACATATGGCTTTTTTTGTATGGTTTCATAAGTGAGGAGGGCTCCTCCTCATTCATCCTCTCCAGACCGCACTGCCTTTGGAATATGACCCACTGGCTGGTTATGGCGCAGCTGTGGTTTTCTAGTTGAGGCAGAAAGGGCAATGGCATTTGAAGGCAAAACCAAAGGAAGAATGAGGCAGCCCAAACACCCTGTGCAGATGCAGGCCTTCAGCTGTGACTGGAGAGCAATGGGGTTCCTGCCATTTGGATTTGTATCCACTTGGATTTGTATCCCTAAATGCAATAATCTCTTTGTCTGGAGGAGAGCCTTGCTCAAGTGAGAAAGCAGAAAGATCAGAGAGGGTGCTCGGGAAGGTCTCCTGCGGCGCAGAGCTGTCAACGCCTGTGAGGTGAGAGCGGGCCCAGCCTTGCCCGGGCTGGAGCCCCAGCAGAGCCCCGGCAGAGGCCGGAGCAGCCTGAGCCCCAGCAGAGGCAGGCTGGAAGGAGGCCCTTGGAGCTGCAAGAGGCAGCAGCCGGGCCCTGGGTGCCTCTTGCTGGGAGCGGGCGAATCCTCCACTCTCAGAGCCCAGGTGGCATCTGGCTGCTGCCGAGGGGAAGTGCAGCCATGCTGGGCACAGCCCAACCTGGAGGCCATGGCCGTCTGGAGCGTGCCCAGGAGCAGAGAAAGGCCAAGGGCAGCCGCGGGCCACTGGGCTGCCTGAGGATTCCTCCTCTTCTGCCGGCTGCCCTGCAACTCCTGGCAAAGGCCAGCAGTGTGTGCTGCACTCTGGGCACCGGGGCAGGGAGCCGGGCTGCTGGGCAGGCTGGAGCACAGGGCAGCTCCTTCAGGCCCAGCACTTGTGCCAGGGAAGCGAGGCCAGTGTGAGGCAGGGACAGCTTGGCAGGGCCCATCTGCAGGAGTCAGCGCCTCACGCAGCTCTGGGAGGAAGCGCCTGCAATCCTGCAGTTCTGCACTGAGCCAGAGCAAAGGTGTGAGATGCAGAGTGTTTGGCAGAAATATTCAGGCCCACCAGGCCTGCCTGCTTTGTGCTCTCTGGCACACAGCAAGCACTGTGCAATGCAGCTCTGAGCTGCTGGGAGAGAGGCAGTCGGGGATGTGCCTGAGGTGAGTCAAGGGGTTAGCTGAAAGTGTAATGAGGATAATTGAAAAGTGCAGATGGGTCGAGGGCCCAGCTGGGAATAGAATTGGGGTAGTAGAAGATTGCATATTTTAGTTAAGATTTTAAAATGAGGTAAGAAGCTAAGTTAGTAATACAGCTAGCAGAAATCATGTGCCTTAGTTAAAGAGTACCAAATATATTAGGAACATAAAGCTAGGAGTGACAGGGATAGAGGAAGCAATTGTGAAGAAGCTGAGACCATAGAAAGACCTTGCCTTAAGAATAATTGAACAGTTAGGAGAGGCTTGGACCATGAGCAGCAGGTCAAAAGGTCTTGCCAACTGGCCATGGGAGGAGAGTTCACCATGAGGAAGACTGCTTTCTTCCTCCCATACAACCACTCCCTCATTTCAAAATCCTTCCGATCCAGTTAAGGGAATACAATTGCGCAGCTGTAATAGATATTCAGCTGATAAAAATGTGAAGCAGGGAGGTAATAATTATGTATTATGGGTCCTTAGAAACCTAATGTAAAACCTTTTCTCTAGAAATAGAGAGCAGGAGTCTGCAACTCCTTGCACGTGTCTTTGGAAACTAGTTCACATGTGTCCAGTGCTGCAATAAATACCCTTCTTTTCTACTATAATTAGTTGAGGAGTTGTCTGTCCGTGCTTCAAGGGTTATGCTGGAGTAGTGAACTGATTTGGATGGGAGCAGAAGAGTTTCAGCAGGCAATTTTTGGAAGAGATGGAAGGCTCTTGTGACTGAAGGGAAAGCCATTTGGAATGGAGAAATGATCCCAAAGTCCATCCAATTGTATCTTTGTGTCTGAATTTAAATCAGAATGATTATAGATAGCTTCATGCAATTTGTCTACAAATTTATCAAAGTCTTCATTCTTTCTTTGACAAATCTGTGTAAAAGACATAGTGTGTAACTTATCTGGAAGTGCAAGAAATGCATTACATGCCAGTTGTTGGCTCATCTGTAAGACTTGATCAATGCTCCTAGCCTGGGCAGTGGCAGTGGCCCAGGGCCCTTTGCCAAGTAACTGTTGTGCTGTTAAACCATACAGAGGATCACCCTGCACTCTAGGTCTTGCAGCTTCTTGAGCACACTTTTCTTCCCAGCTTTTATGAAACATCACCTGCTGATAGGGTGGCATTCTAAGTCTTATTAGGGTATGCACATCAGCTGGAATTAATGCGTTAGATGGAAAAATATACTGCAGAAGTGACTGTGCAAGTTGGCATTTTCAACCTGTTATGGTTTGGGCCTGGCAAAGCCAGAGCCCCCATGAGTACACCTTCTCCCCGGTGTCTGCTGGGAGATGTGACCAGGAATAAGCAAAGCAGGCTCCAAACTTAAACATAAAGAAAATTTTATTAACTAAGCTACACACAAACAATTACTAAACTACACACAAAAGAGGAAAGAAAGAGGAAAAAAAAAACACGAGGAAAATGAAAACCTCACAAAAAACACTCTCCCCCCTCCTCCCCCCTAAATTCGCAATACAATACATCCTCCAAAATTACCAATTCTAGGTCCAACACCACCCTTCAGATTGCTCAGACTTTCAGCTCCTCAAGAGGAGAGGGAGTCCTTCCATGTGTCATGGTGGCCTCTTCTGTCCTTGTTCCGGTGCTCTCACCACCGAACAGGGATCAGGGCTGCTTCCAGGGTTGTCTTTTTTTGAGGATGCTTTGTCCAGTTCCAGAAAAACACAGTATCTCACCTTCTCACCTTTGGGACATCCGTCCCCCCCATATTTTATATACCCCCTGGGGCCGAGGGGTACCCACACTGAATGTTCTTTGGCACTGGGACATTTCTCCCCCTGGACTCAGTCTCTGTATCTCACGGAAACATAGCTCTGTCCATGGCTACACAAAAGAGTCCAGCATAAAATGCCACTCCATATTCTCCCTTCTTTCAACATCTCTCACTCTCTCTCTCTCTGGTCCAGACCCCCATCACTGGTTCATTTCCTTCGTCCTCCTCCACTCTTATCACACGTCTAGGAAGGGTTAATGTTTTGTAGGGTTTTCATTGTCCAAAAGGGGTTAAAAACTCCTCCAGGCGGCTGGACTCCTGGCTGCACGCCCCCCCCATCTCCTCAGCTGGGCTGCCTGCTGCCAGCACATATTTACTGAATTTCAAGGTAACGACACAGACTGCACTCTCTCTCTCTCTCTATCTGTCTCCGGGGGGGGGGGGGGGGGGGGGGGCGGAAAGGCTGTCCGATGTCTCTTGGGGCTCTTCCTCCACCCTTCCATCCTCCAGGGCCTCCTCACTCCCATGTCTGTCCAGGCCCAGGCCTACCGCATGGCTGCCCCTCCCCCGCCCAGCGGCAGCGGCTGAACGGGGGAGAGCTCCGACCTCCGTCCCTCGAAGTCCCAAGAGAGCCTTCCAGGGCCGAAGCTCTGCTTTTAACCCCTGGGTGTTCTCGGAGGTGTGTCCAAAAACCCACTGGCTACCCCAGGTGCCAATATCAAAATCCAAGCACCCATTGGTTTGACCACAACATCCCAGAATTCCCATTTCTTTCTGGTCAAACCACCAAACAACCAAATTGTGAAAATGCAGCTCTCATCTTTTCTAAAATCTTCCAATCAAAAGGTTCTTAAACTCTACTTGCAGCATTAGTTGCTACAAGAAAAGCTTCTACATCATTGGAGAGAAAAGTCCCTTCTACAATAGCTTCTGCAATAACTTTTTTCTACTTTTGTTTCTCTTTGGTGGAGATAAAGCTTGGCTTGCAATTCCTCAGAAAGGATTAGGAGGACCATGCTAGTTTGGGAAATTGATACTGTTTACCCCTAGCATTCAACAGATGCTTGACATCAGGCACAAATTCCAACATGCAAAATGTAGTGAGCATCTATTAGGCTCAGACTGCAAGGATAATGTAGAATTGTGGAATTGGCCTTCGGTTATCCTGGCTTCACTTTTTACACCAGGATTAGCTTCATCACAGGCCCTTACAGCATTCAAACAATTGGCTTGTTGGACAGGAAAACAAATTAACATTACATCTGCCATCCGGAATGAGCTTACCACTGATGCAGGTAGCATACACCACGCTGTGTTACAGGATAGGACTGCTATAAATTTTTTGTTGCTAGCACAAGGAGATGAGCGTGAAGATTTTGAAGGGATGTGTTGCATGAATCTCTTTGACCACTCTGGATCTATTGACAAGAAATTGTCATTGCTTAAGGAGAATATGAAAAAGCTCACAGTGGTTGAGAATTCTTTTGATGAGTTGTTGAAGTGTGGGGAGAACGACCATCCTTTGATGCATCGAACTCAAGTTTATTGATCAATCATCCATTTTAAATAATAGTGTTAACGAACTTCATGCATATTCCAAAATCCAGGTTTATGATAGGCTAACAGAGAAAACTCTAACCACTCCTTTTGTTTTACAATACCATTGATTGTTTACACAAAATAAAACCAGTGTTCCCACTGTGATATGAAAGGTTCCCAAAACTTCCATATCTGTTCCCAGGGTGCCATCTTTTCCCAGAGAAGGTGTTTCGCTTGTTATGGGAAGACTGCCTGTGAACGTTATTGTTTATAAAATGATGCCTGAGAGAGTGTAATTGTTTATAGAAATCAGGCTGGGAACTGCTTTTGGAACTGCTTCACAACTACCTGTTACTTTTCTCTCAATTGCATGGCTTCATGGCCTTTTCCTTTAAGCCATGCTTGAACTAAACTCTCCAAAATGAGTGGCTAAAATCCTGGGGAATAACAGGCTGGCTCAAGGATTTAGTACCCTTTGGCATAATGATACTTTGTCTTCTTTTTTCAATTCTACTTGTAGTGCCTTGCTGTGCAGAAAATAATTGAGCGTGCTTTTAAATCAGTCTGGCTTGTGCAAAAACAAAACCGGGGAACTGTTGAGAATTTTTTGCAGACTGAGGAGTTCTTGCTAGACAAGGGCCATATTCAGCCGATGCACAATCCAATCTGCTTGTACTAATGGACAATGGACACATTCACAAACAATGGATTATGGACATATTAAGAAATGGGGTTGGTATATCCTTGAGAAAAATACAAGAAGAGTCATCAGGACTCAGCAAGTTTAACAGCAAGCTTGGGAAAAAAGGAAGAAATTGAACCCTGAGTGGGCCAGAAGACGACAGCAAGACGTGTGAAAAATTAGGTGATCCAATCAGCATTCTAATTTAGATGTGTAAACAGCTAGGATTAACCAATCATGTATTAGCTAGAGACACGTGGACAGTAGAGATTTATTATAAATATAGTCTTTTTAGGGATAATAAATTTGGCTTCACTGGATCATATTGGTTATTGTGTGATATCCCTGAACCTCTGCACCCCGCACAAGGGCAGCTGGGGAGGCCCAGCCTGGGCAGCAGCAGAAAGGAATTTCCCTGGCAGGGCAGGGCTGTGGTGCAGCACGTCCCCAGCAGGAGCCTGGAGCAGCCCCAGGCTCTGTGTGGGCAGGCAGGGGCAGGCAGGAGGCAGAGCTGTCAGCAAAGGAAGGGCCCAGCCAGGTGGGGCAGCCGGGGGATGCCGACAGCCTGCAGGGACAGAGGCGCAGGGCAGGGACACCGTGGGACAGCCTGGGCTGCACAGGGCACAGGGATGGCCAGCAGCTGCAAGACAGCCCTGCCAGAGCCAACATGGGCAGCACTTTGGCCATGGCTGCTGGGCCTGGGCCTGAGGCCACGAGGGGACAAGTGACCCTTGCAGGCCTGGGGCCTCATTGCCTCCTCATCCCTGCTCAGCAGGGCTGCCCCATGCTCCTGTCCCTGGCATTGCACATGCCCACATGCCAGTGCCCATCCCGGGAAGAGCCCTGAGCAAGGAGGGCGGGACAGGATCTGCCTGGCCAGGGGCTGGGGCTCAGGCCTTGGCCCTTTGAATTCCTGAAACACATCCAGGGGTGCTCAGCACAGAGATATCTTTGCCTTGCTTGTCCCCAGCTGTCATCACTGCCTCCAGTGTTCTGCTCTCCCTGGAACTTGGGGACACTTTCTCAGTCCTGTCCCTCACAGGAATCTATTTAAAGTATGAGAAACTTCAGTGTTTCAATCTCACTTTGAGTTCTTGAGAAGTTCTTTTAGCCCACTCTGAGGGACTGGGTCTGATGCAAAGAGCACCAAAGCCCCAGAGGGTCATTAAGTCCCTGTGCTGTGTCTGTGCTGCTGAGCTGGGCCGGGCTCCTGGCCCAGAGGCAGCTCCTGGCAAGGGCAGCGCTGCAGAGAGACAGCTCTGGCCAGGAGCAACTCCTGTGCACAGCCCAGCAGGGCTGGGATGCTGTCAGGGCCCCTCAGGGACACCAGCAGGGCACAGACAGAGCTCACAGGGGCTCGGCACTGGCAGGGGCTGTGGGATGGCCCCGAGGGGGCTGTGTCACAGCAGCACCTCTGGGGCTGTGTCACAGACGCACAGAGCAGCTGGGATGTCAGCAAGGGGCTGTGTGATAGCACAGAGTGGGCTGTGTGACAACACTGAGGGGGGAGTGACATCACAGAGCCAGCTGTGACATCCTAGAAGGTGGTTCTTTGACATCACAACGTGAGTTGTGACATAGAGTATGATATCATAGGGCAGCTGTGCGATGCAATAAAGAAGGCTGTGACATCACAGACAAGGCTGTGACATCACAGGAAAACTGTGACATCACAAATCTGCTCTGTGACATCACATATCAGCTGAATGGCATCATATGGAATCTGTGTGACATAACAGAGTGGTTGTGTGACATCATAGGAGGCTGTGTGACATCACTGGTAGCCTGTGACATCACAGGGGCTGTGTGACCTCACAAGGATGCTGTGTGGCCTCACAGGGGCAGTATGACATCACAGGGGCAGTGTGACATCTCAGGGGCTGTGTGACATCACAGGGGCTGTGTGAGGGCACTGGGGAGGTCACTCTGCCCCGGCCCCCCTCACAGTTCCCCCCAGAGCAGTCCAACGCTGCTTATGCACAGCGGGGTCCCCTGTCCCCCCGGGTCCCCCCGCCCCCGGCCCCGCAGCCTCCCCCAGAGGATGTTCCACGAGATCGACCCCAGAGCCTGACACGGGGACGGGGGGACAGGGCCCTGGGGGTGGCACAGGGGGACAGGCACCCCCCGGCAGCGTCCCCATGTCCCCCAGGGCCAGAGCCTGGGCCAGGGCTCCTTCACCCTGTTACAAACGAGGCCTTGAGAGCGCTGAAAAACCCCTGGCAAGGGATCAGCCAAAACCAGATTTACTATTAAGGGACAGAAGCACAAAGTTCCTTGGCAAGAGTCACTCTGTTCCTGACTGGGCACTTCAGGCACACCAAGGAAACAAAACAACTACAAAACCAAACAGAATCCAGGCAATAAAACCAGAAATGAACCATGAACTCTCCGTGTGTGTGTGCGTGCATGTGTGTGTGACTAAAGGACAGTGTGGGCAAGGATAAAAGGAATGAAGCCAAAAAGCTAAGCTGAGCTCAAACTTAACAGACCTTGATTGATACCTTAGACTTCAGCATTTAGCAAAAGAACAGCACTTGACAGTATTTAACCTTACTTATAACCTAGGACTTAATGATTTCACAGTGGAATAACTCTTAACAATATTCAACTTATCTTATAACTTATACTAAACTTCATTACTTAGTAAAAGAACAACCCTTAGGAGCATTTAACATCGTTTACAGCTTGTGACTCACCCTTCCTTGCAGGCCTGACTGACTCAGCTATCCAAGGCACTCAAGCCCCTCAGAGTGCAGCATTTCTGCCACATTTCCTCAGCATAGGCACTCCTGTGTGCACACAGACACAAAGAGTCAATGCAAGACACCTGTAAGAAATTCCCCTGAGGGCAGGAAATGCTCACTATGGATCCTTTGGCATCTCCCCAGCAAAGGGCAAAGGGTTGAGCCTGGAGAAGCGGGGGGATCGGCCCAGGCTCTGTTGTTGTTCGAGATCCCCGAGTGCAGTAAACAGGAGAGTTCCTGGCTGGGAGAGGCTCCACTCAGAGGGAGTCGCTGGCCCAGGAGAGCTCCAAGGGCTCCTTTTGGAGCGCTGTTTGCAGGGCCCCAAGAGAGGGGCTTCAGTCCCAGCAATGGTTCATCCTGGCTGCACTTGGCATCAGCAGCTTTCTTTGGCAGTGTGAGAACAGGGATGTTGTGCCGCTCAGGGAACACAAACAGGTCCCAGGGCTGCTCCTACAGGAACCAGCAGCTGGTTGGGCAGCAGCAGTGCCTGGAGCAGACAGTGTTTGTGATGAGCTGCAGAGGAGCTGAGCCCAAGGGCTGTTGGCCAAGGCCGAGGCCCAGGGAGCATTTCTCAGCTGGCAGGGCGGCCTGAGAAGGGGAGGGGGAATGCAGCAGCACAGGGTCATGGAACCAAGGGACCATTGTGACACTGTGGGGCCCGGTGAGACCAAGGGACCATTGTGACACTGTGCGCCCTGTGAGACCAATGAACCACTGTCACACTGTGCACCCTGTGAGACCAAGGGACCATTGTGACACTGTGGGGCCCTGTCAGACCAAGGGAGCATTGTGAAACTGTGCGCCCTGTGAGACCAAGGGACGATTGTCACACTGTGGGGCCTCATGGAATCATGGAGAGCACTGTGACATTGCTGCGCCTCATGGAACCAGGGGAACTGTACTGATGCTGTGTGACTCCATGGAATGTAGGGGTCCTTGTGACACTGAGAGGCCCCATCAAACCAAGGGGCCCTTGTGACATTGCTGGGCCTCATGGAACCCTGGAGACCATTATGGCACTTGGGGGTGTCATGGAACCCAGGGGCCATTGTGACACTGTGAGATTCCAAGGAACCAAATGTCCAGTGTGCCATTGCAAGGCCTCATGGAACCATGGAAAGACCATTAACTCACTTCACAGCCTCATGGAACCAGGCAGCCATTGTGACACTGAGGGGACTCATGGAATCATGGAGACCATTGTGACACTGTGGGGCCTTGTGAGAGCAAGGGACCATTGTGACACTGTGGGGCACCATGGAACCAAGAGGCCTTTGTGACACTGCAGGGCTGCATGGAACCAAGGGGCGTTTGTGACATTGCGAGGCCTTCTGTCCTCAGTGGTCCATTGTGACACTAAGAAACCAAGCAGGACCATTGTGACACGGCAGGGCTGCATGGAACCAAAGCTCCAGGGTGACACAGAGTGGCCTCCTGTCATCAATGCTCCATTGTGACACTGTGGAGCCAACGGAGACCATTGTGACACCACAAACGCCCATGGTCCAAAGGTCCATTGTGACAGTGAAGGCCTCACTGAACAGAGGAGTGACATGACATTGTGGGGCCTGTGGAACCACAGAGACTATTGTGACACTGCAAGGCCCCGTGGAATCCTTGGGACCATTGAGACACTGCGGGACCTTCAGGAACCTGGGGGCCATTGTGGCACTGTGGGACCCCATGGAACCAAGAAACCCTTGTGACACGTCAGGGCCCCACAAAACCAAGGGAAGACAGAACAGGTCTGGCTGGTTTGGCCTCCCGTGGGCCACCTGACTGGTCCAGCTGACCTTGGCATGTTGAGGGTCTCTTCTCATCTGCTGCTGAAACACTGGGGCTCTGTGCTTTCCTTCCTATGGGAAAGAACTGTCCTTCTCCTCCAGGCGCCCATGGCCAGAACTGGGATTTCACCTCCAAATTTCCTTATATCCAGGGATTGTTCCCAAAGCAATATTGCCAGGACAAATCTGTCTGGCAGTGGTTTCACAAGGGTCACCTCTCATCTGTCCCCAAAACCCTGGGGAAGGCTCTGTGCTTTCCTTCCTGTGGAAAGGAACCTGTCCTTCTCGGCCAGGTGCCCATGGCCAAATGTGGGTTCCATCTCCAACACTGCGTATTGTGACAAACTGGAGGAGATTGTTGGCTTGAATCATTTCATGTGTGGGGAGGAAGGGACAGGTCTAGCCTTGCCCTGCCCTGGAACCCCAGCCCTGCCCTGCCCTGCAACCCCAATCCCCCCCAGAGCCTCTATCCCAGCCCAGCAGTGTCTGCCAGTGCCTGGCACAGCACAGACAATGCTCCACAGCCACCTCTGCAGCCCCCAGCCCAGCTCCTGAAGGACCAAATGACCCCAAGGCCCACCTGGGGCAGGGCCCAGGAAGACCAAGGGGTATTTAAGGCTGACCACAAAGCAAGCACACATTTTGACCCTACCTCCTCTTGGAATTTCCATCTGAACAACACTGGAATCCGGGTGTGTGTGCTTCTCTATATCTTATTTTTATTTCTCTCTTTCTGTGTATACTTCTATTTCTTTCCCCTTGCAAATTTTGATTAACTAAAAATTTAAAAGGCTTGGGTTCCTGAAGTTGAATGGGCCAAGTTAATGCTTTGAGAAGTGTTTGTTGATTGACTGTCATATTAAATCTTTTGCCAAAGTTTCACTGATTTTCTAAATTTCTCAGTAAAGGCTGTTTGGTTGTTTTGAGCTCCTGAGAATGTCTTGTTGGTATTTCTGCAGTACATCCAACTCAGAGGACACAACAGGTAATAAAACCTGTGCTCCTTTCCAGGCAGACATCAGTTGTTCTGATGTTCTGTGTCGCAGACATTTTTTCACAGAAATCCTTTCTTTCAGATTTCTGCGTCTTCTGGAAGGCTGAGGCCTCAGAAGAGAACATAAACAATTATTATCAGCTGCTGGGGAATGCAACAGGGGCACCTATTTTGATTGGTGATTGGTTCATGTTCCCATGTTTATAATTAAGGGCCAATCACAAAGTGTAAGCTAGGGACTGAGTCCTTGGCCACAACTTTGTTATAGATTCTTTTCTATCTATTCTTAGCCTAGCCTAGCAGCTCTGCAAACCTCTCTCTATACTCTATTTAGTATAGTAATAATGTATTATATATGATATCTTAATAAATCAAGCCTTCTGATTCAAGAAACAAGATTCACTGTCTCTCTCTCACCAGCAGCGACCCACTCAGGCGCAGTAATAGTTCTGTTCATCCAGGCAGTTCTACTTGTAGGGCCGATGTGCCCTGAGGTGCCAAGATAAGATTGGCCCCTTGCAAGCTGATGAGTTGGCTGGAATTCCATCCTGTCCCATCCCTCAGCATCCCTCCATTTCCCACCTGTAGCCCTGGTGTCCAGCACAGCCATGGAGGCTCTTTGGGCTCTGGACTGTTCCTGCAGCCCCCAAGGACAGCTGAGCTCTGCCTTTGGCACAGTCAGGCCTGGCCAGCGCAGGCCATGCTCAGCAATTGCTTCTGTGTGCCTGGCCTTGCTGTCAGCCCCAGCAGCGGCTGCGCGGCCCCTTTGTGGCCCTGTGCTGGCCCAGCCATGGTGGCCCAGCCCCTGTGCAGGCCCAGCCCAGGACAGGAGCATTGCAGCTGGGAACGGCTCCTGTGCCGTGGTGCCCACAGCAGCCTTGGGGCTCTGTGCCCCATGACCTCCCTGCTGGGCAGCCTCTGCCAGCTCCTGCAGAGCCCGTGGCACCTGTGGGGCTGCACAGACAGCCCTGCTCTGGGCTCTGCCGGCCTCTGGGCCAGCAGAGTGGCCAGCCAGGGCTGGCCATGGCCAGGAACAGGCCCTGAGCCCCGCAGGAGGATGGAGCTGGCCCACAGCCAAACTCAGCCCAGGCCAAAGTTGGGCTCAGCAGCCAGGGCTGCCAACACATGGGGACAGTGGCTAGTGCTGACAAATGTCCTGGGCACCCTCCCTGTTCTATCCATGCCACCAAGGGCACAGAGCAGCCTCCTCTCTGGGCCACTTGCCTGTTTGCAATGCCATGCACAGGTGCTGGCCCTGTCCCACAAGGCCTGGCCTGAGTCCTGCCCCTGCACGCTCAGCCAGGCTGAGATGGACACTGATGGTTTCTGGGCCACGCTCTCTGAGCCCAGCCCAGCTCTCTGCAAGCTCTGCCAGCTGCCCTGAACTCTGGGCAGCACCAAGGGCCTCTCCCCAGCCCAGCCCAGCCGGCTCTGGCCCCACAGCTCTGTTCAGGCCAGGCTGCTCTGGGCACTGGTCCCACAGCCTCAGCCCCTGGCAAGGGCACAGCAGCAGCTGCAGCTGCCACAGGACTCAGCCCCAGCCATGGGGGAAGGTGCTTGGCCAAGGCCAAAGGAGGTTCCCTGGCTGCCCTGCTCCCCTCGGGCTGAGGTGCTGAGAGCTCTGCAGCCCTTGCTGCCATCCCATCTGCCCAGGAAGCACAAGAGCCCCGGCCTTGGGGCCCTCAAGAGCTGCTCCTGCTCCAGGCCCAGGGCCCATCCCAGAGCTGGGGCAGCCACCAAGCTGTGCCCGTTTCTGTTCATTGCTGCTCTGATGGGGATGGATCCTCAGCCACTTGGAGGTTGCTGATGAATTTTACTCCTCCAGAGGCCTCTTCTTTCTTGAGCTCTTCAGTTCAGGAATTCAGTGAGAAAAGCTCATAAACATTTGCTCAAAACACTAGAACAATACAAGCCACAGGGAAAAATCTTATTTTTCAATATTTCTGTTGTTAATTCACAAGCGTATTAAAAGTGAAATTGCAATATTGAAAAAAAAGCAGAGAGAACTGTTTTGTCCTGTTTTCTTTTAATATTTATGGATTGATATCAGCAATGTCCAGTTGATATTAACCCTCAGAATCTTCTAATGCATCCTGAACATTTATGAAAATCAAGACCCTTCATGGCTAACGATCAAACAGACTTTTTCCACACCTCCTCCCCACCATTTCCCTCATCCCACCCCTGGCACTCCTATGGATCAGGAATGGTGTTGCCAGCAGGAGAAGGGCAGTGATTCTTCCCCTGTGCTCAGCACTGGTTGGGCAGCACCTCGAGTGCTGTGTCCAGTTCTGGACCCCCCAATTTAGGAAGGACCTGGAGGGGCTAGAGCGTGTCCAGAGAAGGGCAGCAAGGCTGGGCAGGGGTCTGTGTCACAGACATGTTTTATGAAAAATCCTTTCCTTAGGCTTTTTTCCTTCTGAGAAGCTGAGAGGCCTCAGGATCAAAATGTAAACAATGATTATCTCCTGCTGTGGAATGCAACAGGTGGATCTGTTATTGGTCTCATGTGGTTGTTTCTAATTAATGGCCAATCACAGGCCAGCTGTCTCAGACTCTCAGTCTGAGACACAAGCTTTTGTTATTCATCCTTCTTGCTTGCTAGCCTTCCGATGAAATTCTTTCTTCAATTGTTTTAGTATAGTTTTAATATATAAGTTACTTTTGGTATAATATATATCATAAAATAATAAATCAAGCCTTCTGAAACATGGAGTCAGATCCTCATCTCCTCCCTCTTCCTGGGACCCCTGTGAACACCACCACAGGTCTGGAGCACAAGTCCTGTGAGGAGCGGCTGAGGGAGATGGGGTTGTTTATCCTGGAGAAGAGGAAGCTCAGGGGTAACCTCATCACTCTCTACAACTCCCTGACAGGAGGGTGCAGCCAGGTGGGGGTCAGGCTCATTTCCCAGGGAACAGTGACAGGATATGAGGACACAACTCTCAGCTGCACTAGGGCACATTTAGGCAGGACATTAGGGAATATTCCTCACACAAAGGGTGATTGAGAATTGGAATGGGCTGCACAGGGAGGTGCGTGAGTCACCATCCCTGGAAGCGTTTAAGGAAAGACTGGATGTGGCACTGAGTGCCATTGTCTGGGTGACAAGGTGGTGTTGAGTCCCAGGTTGGACCTGATGCTCTACAAGGTCTTTTCCAGCCTGGTTGATTCTCTGATGATTGCAACACTGCAAGGCCCTGGGGAAGCAAGGGGCCATTTTGACACTGCGGGGCCTGGTGGCACTAAGAGGACCATGGTGACACTGTGTAGGACATGGCAGCACAGAGCCAAGGGGCCATTGTGACACTGTGGGGCTGAATGGAAGCAAAGAGTTCCATGGTGACAGTCTGGGTCCTAGTGGAACCACAGAGGCCACTGTGACACTGCAGGGCCTTGTGGAACCAAGGAGACCCTTGGGAGAGCCTGGGGACAATGGAATCAAGGGGCCATTTCTGCATTGCAAGGACTCTGGGAACTGAGGGGACAATTGTGACACTGGGGTGCCCCATGGAACCAAGAGTCCCTGATGACACTGCAGGATCTTGTGTCCCTAGGGCTCCATTGTGACACTGCAGCACCAAGGAATTCATTGTGGCACTCTGAGGCCTCACGGAGCCACAGAGGCCACTGTGACCCTGCTGGGCTTTGTGGAACCACACAGAGCATTGTGACAGAGAAGGACCTGGTATCATGATGGAACCATTGTGACACTGCAGCGCCCCATGGAACCAAGGGGCCAGTGCTGCTCCTCAGGGACTCCTGGAATGAAGGAAACATGTTTGAGACCTTGGTGGCCCTTGTGAGCAAGAGGCCATTGTGACCCTGTGGAACTAAGGAGAGCATTGCTGCACTGCCAGACCTCATGGAACCAAGGATGCATTGTGACACTGCAGGGCCTTGGGGGACCAAGGGCCACTGTGACACTGCAGGGACCAAGGATCCCAGGGATTCTGTGACACCCAGGGGTCCCATTGAATAAAAGGGACATTGTGACTCTGGGAGGCCTCATGGGCTCATGGAGAGCATTGGGACAATCTGGAGCCTCATGGAACCGTGGTGACACCGAGTTGGCTGGAAATATGGATCTGCTGGATGGTAGGAGGGCTCTGCACAGGTCCCTGGACAGGCTGGATCCAGGCACCAAATCCAACAAGTGAGGTTGCAAAACTCCAAGTGCCGGGTCCTGCACTTCGGCAACAACAACCCCTGCAGCTCTAAAGGTTGGGCACAGACTGGCTGGACAGCAGTCAGGCAGAAAGGAACCTGCAGGGACTGATGAACAGCAGGCTGGACATGAGCCAGCAGTGTGCCCAGGTGGCCAAGAAGGCCAATGGCTCCTGGCCTGGATCAGGAATGGTGTGGTCGGCAGGGGCAGGGCAGGGATTCTTCCCCAGTGCTCAGCACTGGTTGAGCAGCACCTCAAGTGTTGTATCCAGTTCTGGGGCCCCAATTTAGGAAGGATATAGAGGGGCTGGATCATGTCCAGAGAAGGGCAACAAGGCTGAGGAAGGGTCTGGAACACAAGTCCTTTAAGGAGCGACTCAGGGAGGTGGGGTTGTTTACCCTGAAAAAGAGGAGGATCAGGGGACACAAGGCAGTGTGAGGGCACAGGTTGGACTTGATGATCTCCAAAGTCTTTTCCAACCTTGCTGATTCTGGGATTCTCTGAAACCACCCTTAGAGCAGTTGCATAATGTGCCCTGGGCCTCCTCTTCAGAAGCTCCAGCAGCCCAGGTCCCTCAGCTTTTCCTGCCAGCCCCAAAGCACATCCTGTCAGTCCTGCAGAGCCTCTGCAACTCCTCCTCACTGCCCAGAACAGGGAGCCCCAGAGCCAGACACAGCAGCCCAGATGTGCCCCCCTGGCCTGGGCTGCCTCTGGCAAGGGAGCAGCACCAGGCACTGCAGGAGCCTGCAGAAAATTCCTGCAGCACTTGTAGGATGATCCTGCTCCTTAAGGGACGTTCACATGGGGCCAAGTCAGGAACTGCAATGGGGAGTGGGGCCAGACAGGAAAGGGCAAAAAGGGATGGGCTGTTTGCAGGGGAAGAAGCAGGGCTGGTCAAGAGGAAGAAATTTGGACAAGGGAATAGTAAAGAAAGCAAAGGTGAAGCCAAGGAAACATGCAGGGCAGATTGGGGTTGGCTGCCAGGCAGCCCTGGCTCTGAGCAACAGCGTCTGCAGTGGGACAGAAAACTCCCAGCTGATGGGAACAAACTTTCTGCCTGGATGAAAAGGCCAGGCCGAAGCTGAGTGGTTTCCCTGGTGTCCCCCAGCCCTTGCTGGCCCCAGGGGCTGATGGCATTTGTGCTACCTCAGGTTCATGTCCCCACAGCAACAGCATGGGGGTGCTCCCCCTGCTCTGTGCAATGCAAACAGGGGCTCCTGAGCCATTGCTGCCATGTCTGTGCCTGCAAGGATGGGGCACCTGTGTGAGCTGGGGGAGAGGCCACGGCTGCAGAGGGGGGATGTTGTTGGCAGCTCCATGAGGACGCTCTGGGACGCTGCCCTGGGCTGTGCAGTGCACTGGGGATGGATCAGCCCCTGCTCTGCTGCTCCTTCCCGTCTGCCCCAGGGCCCTTGCAGAGCACCAGCCATGCTCTTTGCCTCCAGCCTGCCCACAGCCAGCCTGGGGCTGCTCACAGGGCTTTTCTGTGCTGAGCATTGGCCTGGCCGTGTTCTTGAGAGAGCCTTTGCAAGGAGCTTGGAGCCCCCAGGCCCTGCCCTGAGGCATCAGCGCTGCCCCAGCAGTGCCCATGGCCTGTCCCTGCTGCAGCCCCAGCACTGCCACCCCCAGGGCTGTGCCCGGCCCTGAGAGCACTCAGGCCCTACAGCAACACCAGGGCCACCAGGGCAGCGGGGCAGGGCCACGGCAGCAGCACTGGCACCACCAAGTGCTGCTGCTGCTGGGCACAGCTGCTGGGCCAGCACTGATCTGCCCCCAGCTCTGCACACAGACATTGCTGCTGCAGCTCCATAGAAGGCAACAAAAGGGCATCTCTGCAGAAAACTCTGTTGGGAGGTCCTTTAATTCCTTTAAAGCCACCAAGAGCGCAGCGCCTCATTGACATAGTCCGTGGCCACAGGGAAAATGGAGACAAACACAATGAGAAATGGCTGAAAGAAAGGATTTACATTGTGGAAATTATTAAAAAAGTAAAACAAAGTAAAATAACCTTAAAAATTAAATCAATAAGTAACAAAGATTATTTTATTAGAAGTGATTGTCACAAATTGGCCAGCAGTTTAATGTTCCTGAAACCATGCAGTTATCAGTCTCCACACTGCAGCCTTGAGCTCCTGGTTCCTCAGGCTGTAGATGAAGGGGTTCAGGGCTGGAGGCACCACTGAGTACAGAACTGATAGGGCCAGATCTAGGGATGGGGAGGAGATGGAGGGGGGCTTAAGATAGGAAAATATTCCAGTGCTGAGGAACAGAGAGACCACAGCCAGGCGAGGGAGGCAGGTGGAAAAGGCTTTGTGCCGTCCCTGCTCAGAGGGGATCCTCAGCACAGCCCTGAAGATCTGCACATAGGAGAAAACAATGAACAGAAAAAAAATAAAATTTAAACACGCACTAATAGCAATTAGGCCTAGTTCCCTGAGGTAGGATTTGGAGCAGGAGAGCTTGAGGATTTGTGGGATTTCACAGAAGAACTGGCCCAGGGCATTGCCATGGCACAGGGGAAGGGAAAATGTATTGGCTGTGTGAATCAGTGAAAAGAGAAAGGCACTGGCCCAGGCAGCTGCTGCCATGTGGGCACAAGCTCTCCTGCCCAGGAGGGTCCCGTAGTGCAGGGGTTTGCAGATGGACACGTAGCGGTCGTAGCACATGATGGTCAGGAGAAAATACTCTGCTGAGATGAAGAACAGAGAGAAAAAGAGCTGAGCAGCACATCCATTGTAGGAGATGTTCCTGGTGTCCCAGAGGGAATTGTGCATGGCTTTGGGGACAGTGGTGCAGATGGAGCCCAGGTCAGAGAGGGCCAGGTTGAGCAGGAAGAAGAACATGGGCCTGTGCAGGTGGTGGCCGCAGGCTACGGTGCTGATGATGAGGCCGTTGCCCAGGAGGGCAGCCAGGGAGATGCCCAGCAAGAGGCAGAAGTGCAGGAGCTGCAGGTGCCGCGTGTCTGCCAATGCCAGCAGGAGGAAGTGGCTGATGGAGCTGCTGTTGGACATTTGCTGGGGTTGGCTATGGCGATCTCTAAAAAAAGCAAACATGGAATAGTTGGGTTTGGAGAGGACTTTAAGTATCCCAGCACAGCCTGGGGGCACTTTCTCCCTGCCAGTGCTGCCAGAGCCCAGCCCAGCCCTGGGGACTCAGCTCTGCCCTGCAGAGCCCTCCCAGCTCAGGCACTGCCCTGGGGCAGCTCTGGGTCTGCAGGCTTTGATGGCCTGCAGAGTCAGAGCAACCCTGAGGAGGCTGGAAAAACAACACTGATGCTGCCTCCAAGGGGCACCGTGCTAATTTCTCTAACTGCCTTGTTTCGTAAGATTTCCGAAAAAAAATTCTCACTCTGAACTGAGAGATAAATATTGATGTGCAATTTCCATCCTGGCGACTCAGAGCAGTAGACTAAAAAAGCAGGATTTCCCCTTTTATGCAGCCCCTGCCTTGCTGTGCTCCCTGTATAATCTACCCGGAAATGTTCTGGAGTTAAATGCCATGCTGGGAGCAGTCCTGAACAAAGCAGCATCTTCACCACATAAGGAGAACACTTCCAAGCCTTAACAGCTGTCCCCTCCCACCCAGACCTTGTCCCCCAGTGCTGGGAGCCGCTGCCAGGGCTGGCTGAGAGCTGTCCCTGGCAGGCAGCAGAGTCCCTGCCCCAGCACAGTGCCCTGGGCTGCAAGACCCTGCTCTGCAGGACAGCCCTGGGCTGCCCTGGCTGCTCTGCACAAGAGACAATCAGAGAACTTACTCACAGGGTCTGTAGGCATGGGGATGTTCCAGCTTCAGGAGATCACTCCAGGAGCTGCAGCTGCATTGTCCTGCAGCCAGAGGTTCCTGTGCCAAGGGCTGGCAGTGATTGTGCCCCAGGCACTTCTCAGCACCTTCCCGGTCCTGACTGATTGAAGCTCTCTGTGCCTCTGTGCTGTGCCTGAGGTGGGTGCAGGCAGTGCCCCAGCCCTGCTGGGCTGGCAGAAGAGCTGCTCATCAAGAGAAATGTGCTTTTGAAGCTCTTCTTGGTTACCAGGACCAGCCTCTGTGCCAGGAGCCCAGCCCAGGTCAGCAGCACAGACACAGCACAAGGACTTTAATGAGCCTCTGGGGCTTTGTGCTCAGGCCCTGAATATCAGTCCCTGAGAGGGAGCTGAAGAAACCTCTCCAGAACTCCAAGGCAGAATCCAACTCCAAAGTTTCTTGGACTTTTAAGGGGTCCCACTGAGGGACACCACTGAGAAAGTGTCCCCAGGCCCCAGGCAGAGCAGAGAACTGGAGACAGTGATGACAGGTGGGGGCAAAGAGAAGCCAAGTCTTGCTTCCCTGGAGCACAGCAGCAGGGTCTGTGCCACCAAGGGCTGGGAGGAGACACCTTGTCCTGGGGCCCTGGGGCCTCCTGTCACAGCCCCAGCCAGGCTGGGCACTGTCAGCCCCTTGTCCTGCCCTCAGCATCCCCCCCTAGCCCACATCCCAGTGCCCTCAAGGATCTGCTGGAAGGAGTCCCTGGGGAGCCTTGCTCAGGAATGGCCCTAGGGGTCCTTCATGCTCCCTGCAGGGACTGCAGGGTTTTCAAAGGACTTCGGGTTTGGCTTTCGCCTTGGAGTCTCTGAGAGGTTTGTGCAATGATGGCCTCCAATTATCTGCTGTAATTAGTCCCTGGAGAGGCTTTGTCAGTAACAACACTCAGTGGGGCTCATTAATGCTTCAAGGTACTTCAGTTATTTTAAGGTACTTGGTGTTTCCTTTTTGATACAGACTCTGTGAGAGGTTTGTGCAATCATGGCCCCAATTATCTGCTTCAATGAGTCCCTTGGGATCTTTGTACTGACACTCAGTGGGACTCATTAATGTTTTGAGATACTCAAGGTTTTTAAGATACTTTTTGGATTTAAGAATACTTTAAGGTACTTTTAAGGATTTTCCCTCCTACACTGAGTCTCTGAGAGGTTTTTGTGCCACCCTGGCCTCCAATTCTCTTCTCCAAGTGATAGTTGAACCCTGGAAAAAGTTAAAGATAGAATCTAAAATGTTAGGCTTTGTGCTTTCCCAGATCAACTGCACCTGTGTAAGCAGTATGATAAATTATATAATTGTTAGATGTGATGATTGTTTAGTAATTAAATGTAATTATTATATAACCATAAGAAGAATAGTGAGAAACTATGTTGGAAATTCAGAGACGGGCTAAATTTATGTATACAATAGAACAATATAAGTTTAATAATTAACATGAAAGTTATGTAACGATAGAGTATAAAACGTGATCATTTCGGATGTATGGTCGGAGTCAGATTTGGGTTGAATATACCCCAATTCCCAGAGCTCTTAATAAAAAGCACCGCATATAATCGCTCTGTGATTATGTGTTTTTGAACGCTAACATTTTGGTGACCCAAAGATGGGACCCTTGTGAGTGCTGCTGAGCGAGATCGTGACTCGATCACGCTCCAGCCGGCACCGAGGGATTCTCGGGGAGCCCATCGGCCGCGAACGCTTCCGCCGCTCACAAACGTCCCTGGGAGAAAGGTAAGGTGCTTTTTACTTTGGTTTGGATGCCTGCCAATAAGACGCAGTGAAAGCTATGCTTGGTTGGGCTAAAGGAATTCCTGTTGGTGTAAGCCTAGGCGCCGTTCCGTAAGACAATCGCGAAAGTGTTGCAGGTTCGGCATTTGTGGTATTTTTGAAATGGAGAAACTTAAAGGGATTTTGGGCAGTAACACCCCTATCCCGCAAAATTCTCCTTTGGGGTGCTTATTAGCACATTGGAAACAAGGTAACTTTGGGGAAGGATTACGTAAAACTAAGTTGATTGATTATTGTAATTCATGGTGGCCAGAATATGCCTTGGAGAATGGTGAAAAATGGCCAAAATATGGTACTCTGCAATATAACACTATTTCACAGTTAATGTCGTTTTGTAAACAAGAAGGAAAATGGGATGAAGTCCCATATGTTGATCTGTTTTTCTACTTACAGGGAAAGCCAGAATGGCAGAATGAATGTAGATTATTAATGGTTATAACATCTGCAAAGTGGGGGGTTTGTGAGGAATGTTGTTTAGAACACTTGTCGTTAAGAGAAAGCTTGAGTAGGGAAAATTATACAGATATTGATTTACAAGTAGCTCCAATAGGAACAAGAGAACCTAACCCTATCCCACCTGTTTCATCTGTCCCTATCCCACTACCTGCTCCTCACCCACCTACCCCTGAACCTGTCTCATCTAGTACACCTTTCCCTCTTTATCCTCCTCTCCCATCATCACCCGATCCCTCTTCCTCGGAAGATGAGCAAAACCTAAATGTGAGAAAAAGGGGAAAGTGGTATGTGAGTGAAAAAGATAGCGATGGTAATGAATCAGTGACCCCAATAGCTCATAGAACCCGGGGTCGGGCAAAGCTTGCTCCAGTTGTGCATAGAGATGGCATAAGGAAACAAAAACAGACTGTGATTGCCCCCTTGCGACAAGGTGTCTGAGTGGAAGGGCCAGTATTTGTAAAAGTGCCTTTTTCCCCGGCAGACTTAGTCATTTGGAAACAGTCAGCCGGAACTTATAGAGAAAATCCTGATAAAGTGGCATGTGTAGTAAAAATGGTTATGAAAACGCAAAATCCTGACTGGGATGACATACAGGTGATATTAGCTACTCTGATGGATTCTACTGAAAAAGAAATGGTACTCAAGGCAGCCAAAGAGAGGGCAAGAGAAGATATTAGAAATGGGCTGGTAACAGGGAACTTAGATCTGAATTTCCCAATTGAGGATCCAAATTGGGACCCTAATTTATTGTGTGATATGAGGAGATTACGGAAATACCAAGAGTGGATCCAAATAGGAATTCAGAATGCTGTACCCAAAACTATAAATTGGTCCAAACTATATGAGGTTTGACAGGAAAAGAAGAAATCTCCCACTGCGTTTTTGGAGAGGCTTAAAGAGGTAGCAAGGAAATATACAGACCTCCAAATGGATACAGAGCAAGAAAAGGTTCAGCTTGCTCTCATATTCTTGGGCCAATCACAGGATGACATTCGTAGAAAATTGCAAAAATTAGAAGGGGAAGAATTAAGGAATTTGGATAAGTTACTCGAGGTCGCTTGGAAGGTATACAACAATCGGGAAAAGGAAGCTAGTAAAAGGCAGCAGCAGAATCTTTTGGCAGTAATGCAGGGGAGAGGGAACCCAAATTTCAGGGGGCATAACAGGAATGGTCGGGGTAGGAAACCAGTTACCCAGGGGTTAAGCCTGAATCAATGTGCATATTGTAAGCAGGAGGGGCATTGGAAGCGAAATTGCCCAAGTTTGAATAACCAGTTTGACCAGGGCAATCAGTTCCAGCAGGCTACCAAGGAGATGGTCCTGGGGGAGTATACCAGCTGACTAGATGTAGAACCAGTAGAACAAGTCAAGGAACCTGCTGAAAATATACAGTTAGGACATAAAGAGGTCAGATTTCTAATAGATACAGGAGCTACTTTTTCTGTATTGAATGATTTGCAAGGACAAATTGGGGACAAGGAAACGACAATAGTCGGCGCTACAGGGAAAGATGAAAAATGGCCTTTCCTGCAACCCCTAGATCTGTGTTTTGGAAACAAGGTCATGACACACGAATTTTTATATGTACCTGAGTGTCCAATTCTGCTTTTAGGGAGAGATTTGCTAGCAAAACTTGATGCGGTAATGACCTTTGAAAATGGAGAGCTTATAATGAAAATACCTGAATCAAAGACGGGACAGATATTAATGATCAAAGAAAAACCTGTCCCCTCTATCCCTAGGGAGGTAGAAGATGAAGTGATTCCCCTGTATGGGAGACAGATACACCAGGGAAATCTAAATTGGCACAACCAGTGCATGTAGAGTTAAAAGAAGGGGCAAGGGCTGTACAAGTCAAACAATATCCCATAAAACCAGAAGCACGGCAAGGAATAGTAAAGATTATTGAGAAATTCTTGAAATACCAGATTTTAGAAGAATGTGAATCAGAATTTAATACACCAATATTTCCAGTAAAGAAGCTAAATGGTGAATATAGATTAGTGCAGGATTTGAAAGCAATAAATAAAATAACAAAGGACATTTATCCAGTGATAAAAAATCCTTATACATTGCTAACATCTGTAAAGGATATATATAAATGGTTTACCATAATTGATTTAAAAGATGCCTTTTTCTGCATCCCCCTTGACAAAGAAAGTAGGAAACTATTTGCCTTTGAGTGGGAAAACCCAGGGAACGGAAGAAAGACCCAGCTCACCTGGACACGATTACCACAGGGCTACAAGAACTCGCCGACCCTATTTGGAAACCAACTGGCAAAGGAACTGGATATTCGGACTGAAAATGGGCAAGTACCAAGAGACCAATACTTATTGTTGCAGTATGTTGATGATATACTAATAGCTACAGAAGAAAGAGCAACCTGTATAAAGGTAACCATTGAGATTTTAAATTCACTGGGAATGGGAGGCTATAAAGTATCCAGAGGAAAGACACAAATTGTATAACAGACTGTGATTTACCTGGGATGTGAAATTTCACAAGGGCAACAAAAACTAGGTATAATCGTATCCAAGCTATTTGTGCTATTCCAGAGCCCCAGAATTTACATGAGCTGCGAGTCTTCCTCGGGATGGCAGGATGGTGTCGCTTGTGGATCATGGACTATGGACTGATTGCGAAACCCCTGTATGAAGCTCAAAAGACACAGCCATTCACCTGGGGCAAACCACAGAAAGAAGCCTTCCTAAAATTAAAGGAAGCACTGACAACTGCTCCAGCATTAGGGTTACCTGATCTGTCTAAAGATTTTCAGCTGTTTGTACATGAAAGGCTGCGCCTAGCACTAGGAGTCCTGACACAACATCTGGGAAGCTGGAAAAGGCCAGTGGGCTACTTTTCCAAACAACTCGACAACATAAGTGCCGGGTGGCCCTCATGTCTGCGGGCAGTCACAGCTACTGTGATTCTGATTCAAGAAGCCAGGAAACTTACTATGGGAAGGCACATAGATGTCTATGGACCACACATGGTAACCACTGTCTGAGAACAAAAGGGGGGCCATTGGTTATCTCCCAGCAGGATGATGAAATTCCAGGTAGTCCTGACTGAGCAGGATGGTGTCACATTAAAAACAACTAACCTTTTGAATCCAGCTTTGTTCCTTGATGATCAACGGATGTCTGGGTCTCCTTCCTTCGACAAATGGTGGAGAATGCGGGCATAACCGAATCTCTACCCTTTTTCTCGGATTAAAAGAAAAAGGGATTACGCCACGGTCGGGAAGTTGGGTTTGGGTCCCCCTGCAGCAGGGACGGTGCCGGAATTTGAAGCACCCTTAAGGTTCACAACGGTGGACTTAAGCCAATACGTGCCGCCGGAGCCTGGAGAGCTGCAACAGCGCTGATTAATAGGTATGGATAGGCAAGCGGCATATGATTTATTTACCGCCTATTTAGAGCGGCGTGGGTTAAAAGGGATAGATTTAAAAAAGGAGTTACCAGGGTTATTAGCCTATGGCCATGCTAAGGGTATTTTTTCTAACCCTCATACAGTTCATGAGCTAGCAGAGTGGAAGAAGTTTGGGGAAATATTGTGGGATACAGTGTTGGACGATGATAAGTCAGCAAAGAAATTCGGGAAGTTATGGCGGGTGGTGTATAACACGTTACTGCAGCAGGTCTCTGAGAGAAAGGCAGCAGAAAGGGCAACAGAAGCTCATAGGAGGAATATAGGGTATGGTCGTGAGGATGATCCCCTGGCACCTTCTGTAACTAAGATACTTATGCCTAAGGGTCCCCAGGAAAGTAGTGTGGAAGATTTTTCTATAGGCGCAGTGGAACCGTCTGCACCTTTCCTGTCTGAGGGGGAGGGCGAGTCGGATGGTGGGGGTAAGAGCAAACCAGCTTTGCCTCCGCTACCGGCTTCGGGCGGGTCGGATGGTGGGGGTGTGAGCAAGCCAGCTTTGCCTCCACTACCGGCTTCGGGCGGGTCGGACGGTGGGAGTGGGAGCGAGCCAGCTTCGCCTCCGCCGTCAGCCTTGCCTCCGCCGCTTCCCCTCAATGAGCCGGCTCCGATTACAGCTTCGGCGGGGGGGCTGCATACCCCGCGCGAGCCGGCTCCAGCGGGGGGGCTGATTGCCCCCCGCGGGCCGTCTCAGCTTGAGCCGGCTCCGGTTTCACTGTCAGCTCCAGCGGGGGGGCTGCTTCCCCTGCTTCCCCCGCGCGAGCCAGCCTCTGCTTCACTGCCTTCCCCGTGCGAAAACTCGGTGCCTGCACCGAAGCGCCAGCAGCATAGCACCCTTAAAGAGCCAGATCCCATCCCAGGGGCACACCGTGATCCATGGGGGGAGATGGCTAAACAGAGGAGGGAAGCTTGGGCTGCTTTGGCGAAAGAAGTAATGCAAATGGGGGATGGTGAGGCGGTGGAAATAGCTTCTAGTCTTGCATGCCCAGTTACATACACACCACAGTATGATGCACAGGGGAACCTTACGCATAATATAGCAGAATATACTCCCTTAGATTGGAAGCTGTTAACTCAGCTACGTTCTACGGTTAGTCAGTTTGGAGTAAAAAGTGAACCTGTTAAGCAAATGCTAGATTATCTTTTTAATACTCAGGTTTTATGTCCTAATGATTTAAGAGGAATAGTTCGGTTGATATTCACTCAGCATCAGCAGTTGTTGTTTAATGCACATGACCCATTACATGGAGTAACAGTAAAGGAGCTGATGGGCTTAGAGGCATTTTTACGTACAGAGGCACAGATGATATCGGGACCAGATAAGCTTAGAGAGGCTATGAGGTTAGTGAGTGCTGCAATTGACATGGTTAAAGAGCCAGGAGGGTTACCGGTTTATATGGGCATTAAACAAGGTAGAGAAGAATCATTTGGAAATTTTATCGATAGAGCAGCTACTGCTATAGATCGGGCTGGTGTTGCAGGGCCCTATTGAAGTAGTGTGCCTTGCAAAATAGCAATCCAGCAACCCAAAGAGTGCTAGCTACTTTAGGGGCAAATTGGGCTATTGAGGAAGCATTAGAGTGAATGGCATTAATGCCAACAGCTTCACAGGCATTTATAGTAGAAGCCTTAAAGGAATTAGGATTAGGGTTGCAAAAGCATAGTCTACTCAAAATCAGGTGTTAGCTGCTCTTGCTCCTCTCCGAAGCGGCTCACTGGTGGTCACGTAAGGAGGCTCGAGACCATTCATCAAGTGTTACCGATGCGGCAATGAGGGACAGACACAAGTTGCCACCGTGTCATCGGAGACACCAGCTGCTGCCGTGACATCACTGCTACCTCCTGCCTGCAACCCGCAACAACAGGGAGCCTCGGCTTGGACTTATCAGCAGCAGTAGACGTCACACTAAGGACGAACCGGCCTGAGAGGATACCCACTGGAGTAAAGGGCCCTCTTATATTAAATGGACAAACATGTGGAGCATTATTGCTGGGACGTTCTTCTATAACTATGTTGGGATTATTTGTTTTGCCTGGTGTTATCGATGCAGACTTTACTGGGGAAATACAAATCATGGCTTACACCCTTTATCCTCCGATTAAAATTACAAAAGGACAACGCATTGCACAATTGGTACCACTGTCACAAATGACATCAGGAATACAATCATTTACTGGACAAACACGGGATGAAAAAGGTTTTGGTTCTACTGGTGTTACACTTTTAATTGTGGATTTACAAAATAGACCAAAGCAAAAGGTTGGAATTACTTATGGGCATCAAAGCATAACCCTTTATGGATTATTGGATACAGGACAATTGGACATTAAAACTTTACATGATGCACAGAAGTTGCTGGGAGACTTACAGTGGCTGAAGCCTATTGTGGGAATACCAAATCATTTACTAGAAGCCCTACGGCCTTTGTTGAGAGGCGTGGACCCTACTACTCCTGTACACCTGACAAAGGAGCATCATCTTGCTTTGCAGCAAATTAGTAACTGTGTACAGCAAGGGTATGTGTCTCGTCGACAACTCGACCACCCCATTGACCTTATTATCTGGAATAGCCCTTGCCACTTGCTTGGTGCTCTCTCTCAGTTGCAAAAGAAAACGGGGGAGATACGGGTGTTGGAATGGTTATCACCACCACTACAGCATAAGAAAACAATATCTTCAAAAATTGAACAATTGGCTGCATTAATCAAAAAGGGGCGTCTCAGAATTCTTGAAGTGGATGGTAGAGAACCTGCTACTATTAGATTGCCTATGGAAAAAGAAACCTTGGACTGGTACCTGATTAATTCAAAGAATTTACAAGAAGCATTATTGATGTCATCTGCTAAAGTAGAGACTAGTAAATTAGTGCCTAGAGTTTTGCAATGGATGACAGAATGGAACTGGATTACTCGACCTTTGAGAGAAGAATGCCCCATAGAAGGAGCTATTACAGCTTTTACAGATGCAGGAAAGAAATCAAGGCGTGCTGCTGTTACCTGGCAAGAAAAGGGACAATGGAAGCATCAACTCCTCACAGCAGACCCTGCAGATAGCTTACAAACTTTGGAATTGCTAGCAGTAGTATGGGCGGTATCCAACTTACAGGAGCCTTTAAATGTGGTCACAGACTCTATGTATGTTGCAGGAGTAGCCAAACGAATAGAGGAAGCAGCAATTAAGGAAGTGAATAAGAAACGATTGTATGAGTTACTGATACAGTTAAGGAAGGCTTTACGAGAAAGAAATGCAGCATATTCTGTGATTCATATTAGGAGTCATAAATGGTCTGAAGGTTTAGGAGAAGGGAATGAACGTGCAGATAAATTGGTTACCCTACCCATTGATAATTCTTGTCCTATTGACAAGCACACATTGGCCAGAGAAGCACATAGTAGATATCATCAAAATGCAAGAGGTTTAGCAAAACACTTTGAGCTGAGTTTGTCAGAAGCCAAGGCCATTGTCAGAGCATGTCCAACATGTAGTTATCATAATGGTGGGATAGGTCTAGGCATCGGGGTAAATCCTCGAGGTTTAGAAATAAATGAGAAATGGCAAATGGATGTTACACACATAGCCAGATTTGGTAAAGTCAAGCATGTGCACGTCACCATAGATACATATAGTCATTACATATGGGCTACGGCTCAGGCAGGAGAGAAAGCTACACATGTTATCAGACACCTGTTAAGTTGTTTCGCTGTTATGGGAGTTCCAAAGAGTATTAAAACCGATAATGGTCCAGCTTATGTAAGTGCTAGGGTTCGGAAATTTTTGAATCAGTGGTCTGTTAAGCACGTGACAGGTATTCCACACTCTCCTACTGGACAGGCAATAGTGGAAAGAGCAAACGGTACCCTTAAGCAGTATATTGAAAAACATCAAGATTTGGCAGATCCACAAGCATGTTTGGCTAAGGTTTTGTATGTGATTAACCATTTATGCATTTTTGGGGAAGATGATACCCCCCCTGCAATGAAACATCATCCGAGGTCAGGTCAGGAAAATACTAAGGAAACAGAGGTCTGGGTTAAGTATAAGAACCCGAGTACAGGATTATGGGAAAAACCTGCAAAAGTATTATATTGGGGTCGGGGGTATCTTTGTATTTCCTCACCTACAGAGCCTTTGTAGGTGCCTGCTAAGTGGACTAAACCTGTCTTTGATGCAGCCTCTGGTGGATCGCCTCACGGAGGAAGACAGGGAGCGACTGGGGAAGAAACTGCTTCTAGTCCTACAACCACTACTGTTACAATTGAAGGGGTACTCGGAAGCGTTGGACAGAGCACTGACACGTCACTATCAGACAGCCCAGGAGCTGATTGGTTTTATTGACTCATTATCAACTTTTCATTTAACGAATCCAGCGAAACTACATTGTCTTGACTGTTACAATCCACATTGTGCTGCCTGGATAGCTCTACGTTGTGGGGGTTGTGAAAGAACTTTTTAGATAGAACAATCACTATTGTGGGATTTGTGGTGTCATACTTGTGAACAAGAGCACACGTGGGGTAAAAGTTGGCAAGATGAATTAAGGAGACAAACAGAGCAAAATGCATATATAGCTTTAAATCTTTATGAGTCTCCTGAACAGAAAATTCTTGCTTATTATCGATGGGAACTACAATGTATTGTGAATAGAATTAAGGTTCAAAGTAAATCACGTATAGTTTCTATAAGGTGTAGGAAATTAGTGCCTTTAACACAGCATTCAGTTGTAGGACCCTTCAAAGGGGATCCTGATAGAGCATTAGATTGCTGCATTGACAAGTTGCAAAAATTGAGTTTGCAAGTGGCAGGACCAGTGAGATCAGGAGCAGCAAGATTAAAGACAGATAAGAAAAAGAAGGCAAAAGGGGAAGGGTCTCATTTGAATAAGGGTATCAGTGATTGCTAATTAATTTTCTATGATTAGAACACTTTTACAGTTGTGAGACCCTCGGGAAGATATAGTTGTTGAGGAGGATAACGAACAAGAACTACGATTACGAAATAAGATACGTCTTGTGTTAAAGAGAGACCTTGAGCTGTTAGCCTCATACAGCAAAAAGGCAGAAGAGGCTTTGCGATCACCACCATTGAATTGGTTGTTTTGGATTGAAGAACCACAATTTCATACTGGTCCTTACTTATATTCACTTCCTTGTTACGTTTGCAAAAGGGATAATGATAAATGCTATGCATGGGTAGCTTTGCATTGTGCAGATTGTAATCAGGTTTATTGGTATTCACAGAGGTCAGTAGATTATTTATGGTGTAAACCTTGTTCTGGAAAGTGGATTCGAAATTATTTCTGGGTTAGAGCTCTTGAACAAAGTACTGGCCTGCCAGGACGGACAGGATTACAGCTTTTTGAGAGTGCAGAACAAGTGATTATAGCATATCTTAGGTGGAAGTTGCAGGAAAACCTTAGAGTATTTGAAATTACTAAAGCCTCACCCATCATAGCAGCTCGCTGTAAAGCTGATTTGCCTTCAAACTTATCTCATGCTATACCTGTGAGCAAGGATGCTGATTTAGAATTAGATCAGTATATTCAAAAATTAACTCAGCCTTACAATAGACAATCTAACAAACCAGGGAAAAGACAGCGAAGAAAGGAAAAACAACGCAAGCAGAAGGAAGAAAGGGAGAAGCAAAGCAAGCAGAAAGAAAAATGAGGTTTGTTCTTGTTATACTGCTCAATGCTGTAGCAAGTGAAGCAGTAGGAATAACACACTTTAGTCAACCAAGGGAAAATTTATGGGTGACACTTGCTAATCAAACTAACCAATCATCACTTTGTCTTAGTCTTGGAGGAGTCACTAACCCATTTGGAACATGCCTGGTGGGACTTCCGGTGTGGTCTCCTGGAGAATTTTGCAGTTTGATAAACAACCAAACCTTATGTATGTCTAACATGTCAAACATCACATTGCCAGTGCAACAAGGGTATACTGCAGGTCAGAGTGACGGCTATCGTCAATGCTTACTAATCCAATCACTTAACACCTCTTTGCATTCTCCTCCTGAGGAACTGGATCTTTTTGGAAGTACAAATGCCAGCGTATCTAACACTACAGCTGGTGGATGGTTTAGCTTCAGACTTTTGGGTGCTCAGAATTTAAACCAACCTAAAGAAACATGGGCCACCCTAGATTCATCCCTGAATGTGAGTGAATTCTCTCCACAGCATTACAATCAATGTAACGGCACAAATATCACAGCACCAATGAAATTACCCACAGGAATATTTTTGATTTGTGGAGACAGGGCATGGAATGGCATACCAGCTAAACCACAGGGTGGACCCTGTTATTTGGGAAAATTGTCACTGTTTCACCCTAATGTGTCCTTGCTAATGCAGCTGAGTCAAAATTCAAACAGGAAAAAACGTAGCATACATGACTTAGACTGCAGCAAGATAGGAGATCCACGGTTTTGGGGCACATTCAAACAGGTGGTGGTTTCAACTATCTTGCCAGGAGGATCTGCCAATAAAGCCATGAATTTAGCAAAACAATTAAGATGCTGGGCAAGGGATGAGCTGAACAAGACATCACAAATTCTAGACATGTTAACTGCAGATGTGCAAAGTGTTAACCATGCTGTTTTGCAGAATAGAGCTGCTGTAGATTTTTTGCTCTTAGCACAAGGGCATGGATGTGAAGAGTTTGAGGGAATGTGTTGCATGAATCTGTCTGATCATTCGGTGTCCATTCACTCTAAGATAAAAGAATTGCAACAGGGACTTCACAAACTTAAGGAAGAAGACGGTTTAGGAATTGACGAATGGCTTAAAGGCTTAGGACTTGGACCGTGGATGAGGAACCTTGTGATCTATGCTATAGGCCTGCTGGGTGTAATCTTACTGTTTTTGCTTATTTTGCCTTGTATCTTTAACTGTATTCAAAACATGGTTAGCCGTACAATAGCAAAAACATGGCAAACTAATCTCCTTGCGCAAGAAGAAAACGGGGGAAATGTGGAGAGATTTATTAATAATTGGTTAGCTGAGAAAGGCCACGCTGAAATAATGCCGCTGGTTAAGCTGAAAGAGAAAAGCCAGCAGTCAGCAAGCTAAAAGGAAAGGTCAGCAGTGACCTTGCTGCAACATGAGGAAAGGGAGTAGAGATATTCCTGAATATATCCTGAGAATATGTAGAAAGTATCAAAAGTAGAACCATAGGAATGTAGAAGTAGGCGTAGATGCTGATATGTAAGCTGACCAATCCTGAGCTCAACTTTTGCAATATGTATGAAGCTCATTATTAACTGTATTTAACCCGCCGTACTGATCAATAAAATTGGGCCTATGATGATCAACGGATGTCTGGGTCTCCTTCCTTCGACAAGGTGTGCCTCTGTATCTCGAGATCTAGAAATTGCTGATGTTATCCTTCTTAAAGTCTGTAATAGCACAGCCTTGGGATACCAGCTGTTTCCATTTCTTAAGTTCCTGTTTCCTCCAGTTACATGCTTGTAGGTACTGAGTTTTTGGAGTAGCTGCTTTCCATTCTGACGTTGTATCATCACCAGCACCATCCAGCAGTTCTATCTAGGTTTAGGCTTCCATATTGACAGGATCTTTTCTTGATCTCCTGCAGCTCTCATCCATAATTTCCTATATACTTGACCTAAGCATTCTTCTTTCAGGATCAATCTTAAGGCATCATCCGAACATTGGACAAGTCCATGTAATTTTCAAGCCTGTGTACTTGGATTGAGTCCCATCAACTTCGTGATACCCAAACCTCCATCCTTGGCTACACTTAACACCATGTTTGTGTGATGCAGTTTGACATTACACATGCATGGTGTTAAGTGTAGCCATTCCTTGACAGTTGATCGAATCTGTAGGTCAGGGAATTCAAGGAGCCCTGATTTTGCATCCATGTGGTCTGCCAAGTACATTAGTCTGGGGATGATGAATGTTTTTTTGGAGTGTCAGTTTTCTGAAGAGGTTTTAACATGATGATATATATTCTCATCCGTATTACTCACCAAGCTAACTACTTGGGAGTCCACTTCCCTTTGCTGCAGACCATGTAGAAAATGTGCTGGTGGCTCACGGTGTCAAAAGCCTTAGCGGTGTCCACAAGTACGACACCCAGCAGTCTGTGTTCTCTTTTGGCAGGTCAAATTATTGTTTGCAGGAGTATCAATTTCTCAGAGCATCCCCCTGCTCTTATAAAGCCTCTTTGGCTTGGATTGAGGGGGCATACCTTAGTCTGCCTTGCTGTCGTTATTCTGGAGAACAGTTGTAACAAGACAGAACCAATCTTGATGGGTCTCCAGTTATTAATGTCCTTTAAATGTTCTGATTTGGTTGACCTTGGCATTAACAGTCCTGCATCCCCTCACCATACCTAGGATTTTACCTGATGTTAACCAAAGGTTGAATATCTCCATGATCCAGGAGAATTCAGGGATCATCCATCTTCTTGATGTCCTTTAGGGTGATCCCATCTGGACCAGGAGCTGAGTTTCGGCTGATTTCTCACACATTCTTCTCAATTTCTTTAGCTGTAATTAAGTCCCTGAAAGTGCAGTTGTTGGCTTTCCCTTTAATTTGGAAATTCCCAAGGCTCTTAGTGTTTTCCATCAGGCTTTAACTTCTGAATAAACTTTGCTGGGTGGAATGCCACTGGACAAACATTCAACATCATCCAGAATAATCCTGGCTAATTTACCCTATTTAGATGGAATAGGTGCTAGAAGCACAGCTAATTAACTCTCTTGATTGCTCTCTTCATGATCCACTTCTGGTGACCTCAAGTTTCTTTCTTGGGTCCCTATTTTGTTCTTATCTGTGGTTGATGTTCTTATCTGGCTTACCATGTGCAGGCATCAGAAGCAGTCCTGCACTGACTCATTGACCAGTGATGTCATCCCCTGGCCATTAAGTAACTGCTTGAATGCCCTCGGGAAGGGGTTGAGTTTCCCAGCTGAAAGCCATTCACCAGGAGTTCTCTGATAATGGGCCTGAGCTACCCCTCCTTTTGCTAGTTGATGTTCCCCAGCTGTTCCTCCTAATTTTCTGGACAATGACTCATGCCAGGTTCTGTTTTCATACCCACCGCTGGTTCTCTGGGGAACAGTCTCCTTTTGTCAGGAATTTGCTTTGCTGTCTTGGATGGAATGTGTTCAGCTATGAGTTTATGGATGTTTTTATTTCTCTGAAACAGAGCTTCTAACCTGATCAGTAGATGTTCTTCCTCCTTGGTCCAACACCTTTTGTGAGCTCCTCAAGCAGGTGGAGGTCTCCTTTGCATGGGAAGCAACAATCCTCTCCCGATTTCTGACAATTGGATGTACCAATCTTTTGTGTTGTTCCAGACTGATTTTTGTTTGTAAGTACCATCCCCATGGCTCGCACATCCACTACCCAGTTGCAGCTATTTCAGCCATTGTCCTGCATTTAGAAGATGACATGCAATACTGTGATAGTTACTGTTTTTCCTCCTGTGCTTAGCAGATCGAAAACAAATCCTCCTTTTGCTGTAGGCTCTTTTCAGGTGTTCAGTTAAGCCCAACACACAGTCCATACAGGTTCCACAGCCTGGACATGGTGGATTTTTGTCAGAAATCATCACTGTTGGAATGCCCTAAGGCATCTGATTAACATGTTCCTGGCATGGGTGGGGATATTGCCAGCATGTTGTTCTCCAGCTGAGGAGGCGATGTTTCCATTGTGCTTTCTCTCTCATGCTCACCACTTTTTTCCTTGTGGTTAAGTACCAACAGCTCATTGGTCCTCTGGAGACAGCTGTCTTTTCCCACACTTCGATGATGTGTAAGATGTTCATGCACCTCTGGCAGCCTGGTCAAATTCTCCCAACTTGTGGACAAGTGAACACATTCATTCATTTCAAACACTCCCTAGTTATAAAATTCCTATGTCACCAGTTTGATTTCATTTTCCACCAAATCTAAGGGGGCAGATGGTAAATTTGCAGACAACAGGTGTACAAGGGGTCTAATTTCAAATTTCTGGATCCCAGGTCTACCCAGTCAGAAAGGCTGGCCTGGGTGCAGGTTGATTCCTGGAATAAGCATACCAACGGCCCCATTTTACAGATCTAGAATTTTAGTTTGTCGCAAATTAAGGAGAGGAAGTATTAGATTGCTAGTGGAGCCCCTGACCACTTAATGATCTTTGCCCAGTACAAACCCATGGGCCAGGTTTTGGGACAGAAGCTATGCAGCTCTTACCTTAAATTTGTTTCACTTTATATCTGGACGTCATTGGCTGGTGATTCCAAAAATATTTTTCACAGACAGAATCACTAGGTTGGAAGAGACTTTTAGGATAATGAAGTCCAACCCGTGCCCTAACACTACCTCAACTAAATCCACGGCACTGAGTGCTACATCCAGTCATTTTTAAACATATCCAGAGATGGTGACTCCACCACCTCCCTGGGCAGACAACTCCAGTACTTTATCACTCTTTCAGGAAAAAACTTTTTGTACCCAACCTAAATTTTGTCCAACCTAAATTTCCCTTGGTGCATCTTGAGACTGTGTCCTCCCATTCTGTGAGTTGTTGCTTGGAGAAAGAGACCAACTCCCACATGACTACAACCACCTTGTCAGGTAGCTGGTGAGAGTGGTAAGGTCACCTCTGAGTCTCCTTTTTCTCCAGGCTAAACAACCCCATCTCCCTCAGTCGTTCCTCACAGGGCTTGTGTTCCAAACCCCTCACCAGCCTTGTTGCCCTCCTCTGGATGTGCTCAAGCGTCTCAATGTTCTTCCTAAACTGAGGGCCCAGAACTGGACACAGCACTCAAGGTGCAGCCTCAGCAGTGCCCAGTACAGGGGCAGAATGAGCTCCCTGCTCCTGCTGGCCACACCATTCCTGACCCAGGCCAGGAGCCATTGGCCTTCTTGGCCACCAGGGCACACTGCTGGCTCATGTTCAACTGGCTGTCATCAGCACCCCCAGGGCCCTTTCTGCCTGAGCACTGTCCAGCCACACCGTCCCCAGCTTGGAACATTGTAGGGGGGTTATTGTGGCCAAAATGCAGGACTTGGCACTTGGACTGGTTAAACATCACTTTCTTGGACTCTGCCCATCCATCCAACCATTCCAGGTCTCTTTGCACGGCCCTCCCACCTTCCAATAGCTTGACACACACTCCCCCCTTAGTGTCATCTTCTAACTGGCTAATGGTAGACTTAACACCCTCATCCATGTCATCAATAAAGATATTGAACAGAACTGGCCCCAGTACGGACCCCTGAGGGACAGCTCTGGTGCCTGGCTGCCAGCTGGATGCAGCACCATTCACCACCACTCTCTGGGCGCATCCAGCCAGTTCTGAGCCCAGCACAGAGTGCTCCTGTCCCAGCCGTGGGCAACAGCTTTTCCAGGAGCGTGCTGTGGGAATGTCTCAGTTTTAAAAGACAGGTGTCTGCTGAGGAAAGCAGGAGCCTCTCTTGAAATGGAAAATGCAAACCCCCCTCTCTCTGAATTACTATATTTTTGAATTTAAAGGGCTCTCAGGCAAAGATATGGCAATAGGAATAACAGCTGTTTATTAGGAAAAATAAAAATGAAAATGCAGTAATACAAAACAACACTGCCAGAGCCAGAATACGACCTGACACCCTCTTGGGTCACAGTATTGGTAGCAGTCCTATTAAATGGTGGCTGCAGTCCTCCTGAAGTGACAGATGTGGTTCTGTTGGAGCAGTGATCCTGTAGAAGGGTGTAGTTTTCCTCTGAAGATCCAGTGGTAGTGTAGATGGGCCTGGTCTTCCTCTGGGAATCCAGTGGAAAAGGCTGCCTGTTATGTTCCAAATTTCAGATTATATCCAGATAGGAATTCTTGGCTCCTCCTCCTGGGCAGAGCATCTCCCAATGGGATGATGTAATTTTTATCAGTCATGCAGTGAGACTCTGTGGCCCATTAACAGAAGATACCTCCCTGGGGGGAGGATTGGGTCGGGAAGAGATAAAGAAAACTGCCTCACCTGATTTTAGCAGGTGGCCCATTAACAGAGAATATCCCTTCCAGAGTTATGAGAGATGGGTCTGGAAGAGAAAAAGAACACTGGCTCACCTGATTTCAACCGATGATGATAGAAAAATACTTCTGGTTACATCTTGCATTTCAGCCTAAGACACTCCGGGACACCAGGGATATCTCCTAAGGGAAATGGGCTGCTCAGGTAATTTTCCTCTTCCTCTGCCTTGGAGCAGAATATTCTCTTCTCCCCATCATGACCTATGTCTGCTCTGTCTCCATCTGCAAAGCCTTGTGGTCACTCTGGTACCCTCCTGGGCAGCAGAGCTTGTGCCCACATAGCAGCAGCTGCCTGGGCCAGTGGGTTTCTCTCTGCTCTGCTGCTCATAGCCAGGACATTTTCCCTGCCCCTCTGCCAGGGCAATGCCCTGCGCCAGTTCTGCTGTGAGGCTTCCCCAGGGCAGTGCCAGCGGCAGCGGCTCCCTCAATGGAGTAACTGGAGGCAGAGAAAACCAGCGAGCCCTTGGTTAGCATCTGTGACAGCCGGTGACAGCCGGTCTCCTCGCTCACTCTCAAACTGGTCCTAGTCCAACCAGAGCTGGGCAGAGCAGTTCTCATTAGGTCTGGGCACCAGAGTGTTGCCACCCTCACATCTCTGGGTATTGCTGCAGCCGCACCTGGCTCAGGGACTGGGCAGACCTTGCAGCCAGCCAGTACCACCCTCCCGAGCTGCACACAGCTGGGCCCCAAGGAACATCCGGATCAAGTAGACCTGGCATCCTTCTTCCACCCCAGACATGGGGAAACCCCAGAGTCCCATTCCACCACAGAACTGGGTAGACCCAGCAGCCCCATCCAACCCAGAAACCAAATTTCAACATCAAAAAATATATTTTTGACAAAAATAAACTGTTTTAGTTTTTTTTAAATAGACGCATTTCTACATTGAAGAAAGAAACTCCTTCGGAAATACATTTTTTAAACTGTTTTTGGATCGGACCCACAACACCACAGTGGTGATCACAGCCAGCATCTGCTCTTGGCTCTGCCTGCACACCCACCCATCCACCCACTCAAATTGCCACCACCAGACCCCACACAACCCACAGCAAACAACCTGGGTGGGGGGATGGTGTAGGGGCAGCAGAGCCTGGCATGAAGTGACCAGAACCTAGGCCGAGCTCCCCTGCACACCGGGAGAGAGCAGGAGAGCGGAAATCCAGACACAAGGACAAACGCATGGAGGGAGACATAGAGACATAAATACAGAACACAGCTTTGCTGACAGGGTTTTTTATTATTCAGGGGAAATGGCCCTGGGCTCAGAGGGATCCTCCAGGATCGATCATCTCCTCTTGCCACCGGAGGAGGACAGGACACAGATGTCAGCACCACTTAGAATCCTAAAACACAAAGCCCAAAACGTCACCCTTCTGTTTCCATTGGGATGTGAGAGGGCCCACCCCTGTCCCTACAGGCACAGCTCACCTCCTCATGGGTCAGGCGGGTCCTGCTGCCCCAGAAAACAACACCCCTGCTTCAATACTTAACACAGAGTGGACTGGGAATAAAGACAGCATTAGAGACACACTCAGGGCATAGGCCTGGACTGGGTGGCAGGGGAGAGCAGAGGGGCATGGGGAAGGGGCTGTGGCAGCAATGGGGTGCAGGAGCTGCTGTGCTGCTGCCCAGAAGCACTGGGCTCCTGGCCAAGAGCCACAGCTGGGGCAGGGGTGTGCCCTGGCTCATCCAGGGGGTCCTGGGGTGACAGGGATGGAATGCAGCAGGGCCCTGGGCAAAGGCTTCACTGGGGAGGAGCCCTGGGGGAGGGCATTGTCTGGGCTGTCAGGAGGGGTGCACTGGGCTGTGCTGGGACAGACTGGGATGGCCTGGGCTGTGGTGGCCATGCAATGGGAGGGTCTGGCACCGGCAGAACTCGTGGTACCCACCAGAGGCGTCTCCAGGACCACAACATTGTCTAAATCCAACTGCAGAGAGACCAGGAGACCTTGCTGGTCACTGGGATGTCCCCAGTGCCAGCAAGGGATGGGGGGAACCCACTGCCCCCCAGTTCCCTGAGGGGATGCCCTCCAATGCCAGCAGACCACTCACCTCCCGCAGATCATCTTGGGTTCCTTCCAGGAGTGCCTGGAAAGGAGAAAAAAGGCTGGGTCTGAACTGGACCTCGTGGCACTGTGGGGGGACATGGGTGCAGGGAGCAGGGTGCGGGCAGAGGGATGGGAATTCAGGGCCTCCAAGGAGATCTGTTTGAGGTGGGGGGAGATCCAGAGACACTGATCTGGGGTCACTTGAGGGCTCAGAGGACAGGGCTGGGAGTATGGAAGGAGCAGGGTGTGAGGTACAGGGGAGGAGAAAGGAATTGATATGTAGGGACATGGGAGTGCAAGGGAGGGGCTTGGTGGGGACAGAAGAACGAGGATGGGTGGGGACAAAACCAACAGTACTGGGAGATGGTGTGGGAGTGGAGGGTGAGTCAGGGAATTGTACAGGGGGACCCCTCTGCAGTGGCCAGGAAGAAAGACAAAGGATTGAGGGGGGACATGGAAGGAAAGGCCTCAGGAAGGGTCAGTGGGAGGGCAGCTGGGGACCCTGAATGGGACACAGAGGAGGGACCAAAAGGGTGGGATGGGAGGCCAGAAAGGGCAGGATGTGGGGACAGCGTTTGGCTGGTGTCTCACCTTGGCCTGTGCCGGGGGGCACAGCAGGATGGAGAAGAGCAGGGCCACGCTGAGCACAGCCACCTTCATCTTCCTCTGGCTCTGGGCAGCGCTGCCTGAGGCTCCAGCAGGTGAGGAGCACCTTTATCCCTGCCGGGACTCCTCCCTGCACCCTCCCTGCCAGCCCCCAGGCCAAAGCCCAGCTTGGCACAGCCCCAGCCCTGGCCACAAGCCCAGCCCTGGCACAGAGTCCATCCCACCCCACCTGTGGCACGGATCCAGCCCCCTTGCCCGGCATTCCTCCAGCTTCCTGCACAGGGCAGCTGCCGCTGGAAGGGCCCAGGCACCTGTGGGGCCAAGGGGGGCAGCCAGGGAGCCAAAGGCACCTGGGGACCCTGTGGGGACAACCCCCAGTCCAACACAATCCATCCTCCAACAGCCCCAGTGCCAGATCCCCCATCTCCTGCTGCTCCTCCCCTCCCAGAGCTTTCCCTGTGGGACACCCCAGAGCAGAGCCCGGCCCCAAACCCAACATTGTGGGAGAACAAGGGGAACAAGGGACGTGTGATCAGGTGGCTGATTGGCATCTCAGACACCGCAGACACTGGGGAGCACTGGGCAATGCTGATCACCTGCAGACAAGGCTGAGGGCTGGGGAATGGCTCAGCTGTGACAATTCCCACATCCACACCACCTGATATCCCTTTCCCCGCAGATGCCAAACCCGACCAAGCTCCATGCCCAGAGCACTGTCCAGAGGGGAATATGCCCTGCCCTGCCCCTCATCCTGTCACACCTGCAGCCACGGAACCCTCCCAGAGCACCTGGGTCATGGCCCTGGCTCTGGGCCCAGGCCAGCACTGGCCCTGACCAGGATGTGCCCATCCCAGGGCACATGGGGAAGTGGGCACCTGTCCCCAGGCAGCCACTCGGAGCTAATTGGGGTAACAGAGGTGCCCTGTGAGGAGGAGGGGTGTTGGTGCCCTGCCAGCATCTCTGACGAGCCCTGTTTACCCAAGCCCTGAGGCACCAGGAGGACATTCAGACATCTTGGGCTTCCAGGAAGGAAAATCCACAGTGAGGTGGTTCCTGAGAACTGTCCAAGGCTGTGATTCCTGTTTGACATTCCGGGGCATTAGTGAAGGGTTCTGCACCTCTCTTTTTCCAGGGACATTTTCGATCCAGCAGAGATGTCTTGTGGGCCACCTGGGAAAACATTTCAGGCCACTGCCTTGACTGTTTGCTCTGGAACTTGCCCCAGGAGCTGCAGGGCCCAGGAAGATTTTTCTGTGGAGAGCCCCAGGGCTGAGAGACCAGAAGTTACCCTTGGGAGATCCTTGACTGATGGACAAGAGCTGTGATGTCTTTGGGTTGCTGAAGACACCATGGAATGGAATTGAGGACGTGTCCACGGGATTCTAATTGCAGAATAATGGCCAAGGTGAGATCCAGACCTCCTTGGAGATCAGTGCCAGTCAGGGGGGTGGCTCTGGACAGCCACTGACCATGTGCCACCAGCCCAGGCAGAAGGAGCTGGACAAGCTCAGAGAGTCCCAGTGTAGGCAGATTGGCCCTGCAGCTTCAGGGACCCCATGGGAATGTCCCTGCCCCCCTCAGGGCTGTGCATGAGCTGTGCAGAGTCTCTCCCTCCAGCTCTCAGCAGCATTTCAGCAATGAGCTTTTTCCCCTCTTTGACTGACTGGTGCTTTTGCACAAACAATTTACATCGGGGTCCTCGGCACAGGAAAGGCTCAGACTTCATGGAGTAGCTCCAGAGCAGGCTGAGATGCTCCAAAGGGTTGGAGCACCTCTGTGACAGAGACAGGCTGGGGGAGTTGAGGTGGTTCAGTCTAGATCAGAAAAGGCCATGGAAAGACCCAGTTGAGACCTTGCAGGACTTCAAGGAACCTCCCAAGAAATGTGGGGAGAAATGTTTTAGTAGGGCTTGTCTCACTGGGGAAGGGGAAATGGTTTTAAAGCAGAAGAGAATAAGTTCAGACTGGAGATAAGGTAGAAATCTTTGATGCTGTGGTGGTGAAACACTGGCACAGGTTTCCCAGGCACCTGGTGGATGCCTCATCCTTGGAAATATTCCCGGTTGGATGGGCTCTGAGCAGCAGGATGGAGCAAAAGATGTCTCTGCTCCCACCCCACAGGAGGCCCTGTGGTGTCAGCTTCCAGCATGGTCGGTGTCTCTTGTAGGATTCAATTCCCCAGGAGAGCAGAGGGAACACACAGAAGCACAGATGGCAGGAACATCCTCCCATGGAGGTGGGAATATTCTGGATCCACAGGCTCAGGCTGCCCTGTTTTGTGTCTGTAGATGGACACCAGTGTCAGAAGAGACTGAGAACCAGGAGGCCCCACAGTGTCTCTGAGTTCCCTTGGTTCCGGGAGGCCACACAGAGTCCCAAGGTGTGGCAGTAAGTTCCTTTGTTATGAAACTGGGCTGTTATAAAAAAAAGTAGTTTGTTCCAGTTGCCCCCCATGTATGTTGGTTTGTCCCAGAGATCCCATCCCCCTGTCCATCTCCCTCAAGAGCTCCCCCTAATTCCAGATCCTTCCCTGCCACTGAGGGAAACCCTGCCCTCCTCCCTTGTCCATTACAGAAACCCCACCTTTCTCTCTAGAAACTTCTGTGTCCATCTTGTATCCCTCGAATGCCAATTGCTATGCTCAGTCCACTCTCCTCCCCTGTTGTTCCCCACTGGCTGCCATAATGTGTGCCCTGCCCTGTGCTCCTCCCCAGGTTTCTGCCATTGCTTCTGGTTTGCATCCTCCCCATGTTCCCTGTCCCGTACTGAAGCTATTGGAACCCTGGATTTGCTGTCACTTGTCCCTGCACCCTCTCAGAGATTAAATCCTCTTGGGAACCTGCACAAGTGATCTCTCTCTTTCCTTGGCTCTGGGTTTCTCAGCTCAGGACATCAGTGGCTGCACAGAGCAGCTGCTGCTTCTGGGAGAGAGCGGCCCTGCTTGTACCACCAGCCAAACCAGCCCCAAGGGCGGACAGGGAGTGGCCACTCCTGGCACAGGCCAGGAGACAGGGCTGGCTGCAGACATCTCCGAGTGGCCGCCGTGTTACCAGGGCCCCTTTGGCTCCATGAGGCCCCACAGAATCCCAGGGTCCCTTTGGCTCCATGAGGCCCCACAGACTCCCAGGGTCCCTTTGGCTCCATGAGGCCCCACTGAATTCCAGGGCCCCTTTGGCTCCATGAGGCCCCACAGAATCCCAGGGCCCCTTTGGCTGTACGAGGCCCCACAGAATCCCAGGGCCCCTTTGGCTCCGTGAGGCCCCACAGAATCCCAGGGCCCCTTTGGCTCCATGAGGCCTCACAATGTCACAAGGACCCCTGGACACCACAAGGCCCTGAGGTATCCCAGTGGATCCTTGGTTCCAACTGGCCTTGCTTTGTCACAAGGGCCTCTGGATTCCCTGAGACCCCACAGTGTCACAGTGTCCCCTTGTTTCCACAAGCCACAGGGTCACAATGAACATCTTTAGGCACCAGAGTGTCACAGCATCCCCTTAGTTCCATGAACTCCACAGTGTCACAATGTCCCCTTGGTGCCACTTAGTCCTGCAGTGTCACAATGGTTCCTGGGAACCATGAGGCCCTGAGGGATCACAGTGGATGGTTCCATGAGGCCCCACAGGTTGGCATCTCCTCTTGGTTCCACAAGGGCCCATGGCCACAAAGGGGCTTCTGGATTCTACAAGGGCCCAGAGTGTAACAGAGCCCCTGTGATCCCATGAGTCCCGGCAGTGTCACCATGTCCCCATGAGTCCCTGCACTGTCACAATGTCCCCATGAATCCTAGCAGTGTCACAATGTCCCCAAGAGGCTCTGCAGTGTCACAGAGGAGCAGCACTGGAGTGGGCACAGCCCCAGGGGAGGTTTGGCAGCGTTCCCCTCTCTGTGACACCACAGTGGTGGCAGCCACAATGCTCCCCACTCTGTGACACTACAGGTGTGGCAGTACTATGTCCCGTCTCTGTGACACCACAAGGGTGGCAGCCCCAAAATTCCACTCTTTATGACCCCACAGCAATGGCTGCCCCAACATTCCCTTCTCTGTCACACCAGAGCAGTAGCAGCACCAACATTCCCCTCTCTGTGACACCATAGTGGTGGCAATCCTGACCGTCCCCTCTCTGTGACACTTCAGTTAGGGCAGCCCTAAGTCCCTTATCTGTGACACCACAGCTGTGACACCCCCAGTCCCCCCTCTCTGTGACACCAGAGGTGGCACCCCCAGCATTCCCCTCTGTCTGACACGAACACAGTGGCAAACCAAAGATTCCCCTCTCTATGAGAAAGCAGTGGTGGCAGCCCCAACATTCCAACATCACATCGGTGGCAGCCCCAACGTTCCCCTGTCTATGAAAACACAGAAGTAGCAGCCCCAACATTCCCCTCTCTGTGACACTGCAGCAGTAGCAGCCCCAGTGTTCCCCAGGCTGTGACACTGCAGCGGTGGCAGCCCAAAATTTCTCTCAGTGACACCATTGCTTTGGCAGCCCCAGTGTCCCCCTCTCTGTGGCACCGCAGTGGTGGAAGCCCCCAAGTTCCCCTCTCTATGACACTGCAGGAGTGGCTGTCTAAAGTTCTACTCTCTATGACAGCACCACAGTGGCAGTTCCAACATTCCCCTCTTTGTGATATTTCAACATTTGCAGCCTCAGTGTTCCCCTGTCAGTGACACCACAGTGGTGGCAACCTCAGTGTTCCCCTCTCTGTGACATGACAGCGGTGGCATTACCAATGTCCCCTTGTTTATGACACCAAAGCGATTGCAACCCCTGTGTTCCTCCGTCTGTGACACCACAGAGGTGGCACCCCCAGCGTTCTCCTGTCAATGACAGCATTGCAGGGGCAGGCCCAACCTTCCCCTCTCTATGACACTGCAGGGATGGCAGCCCCAAATGTTCTCCTGTTTGTGACACCACAGCGGTGGCAGCCCCAGTGTTCCCTTCCATGACAGCACAGCAGCAGCTGCCCCAACCTTCCCCTCTCTGTGACCCCACAGCCCTGGCAGCCCCAGTGTTCCCCTCTCTGTGACACCACAGCTGTGGCAGTCCTGTTTTCCCGGTCTCTGTGACACCACAGCTGTGGCAGTCCTGTTTTCCCGGTCTCTGTGACACCACAGCTTTGGCAGTCCCGTTGTCCCAGTCTCTGTGAGACCACAGTGGTTGCTGCCCAAACGTTCCCCTCTCTGTGACACTGCAGCTGTGGCAGCAGCACTCGAACAGAAGCAGCAGCTGTGGAACAACAGGGGAGCAGGGGAGGAGCAGAGACAGAGCTCTGGAACAGCGGGGGATGAGCAGTGGTAGAGCAGTGTTGGAGCAGTGGTGGAGCAATGGTGGACGAGCAGAGGAAGTGTGCTGGAACATCCCCAGAGCAGCAGTGGAGCAGCTTTTGAGGAGCAATGGAGTGACCATGGAAAAGGTGGAACAGTGGTGGCACAGGAAACACAGCCATGAACAGTGGTGGCACATTGGTGACACAGTGGTAGCACGTACGTGGCACACTGGTGGCATTTTGGTGGCAAATTGGAGACATGTTGGTGGCACACTGGTGGCACATTGGTGGCACACTGGTGGAACTTTGGTGGCATATTTGAGACATGTTGGTGGCACGGTGGCACACTGGTGGCACACTGGTGCACATTAGTAGCACATTGGTGGCACATTGGAGGCATGTTGGTGGCATGTTGGTGGCATGTTGGTGGCACGTTTGTGGCATGTTGGTGGCACAGGCCCCACAGCCATGGAGCAGCGCAGGAGATGCCGAAGCTGCGGGACACGGAGCAGCTCCAAGCGCTGTGTCCTGCAGGAGCCGGCCCCTCACACCAGAGCAATCCCATCAGGCTGACCCAGAGCGGGGGCAGCAGCAGGAATTGCTGCTGGGCTCTGGAAGACATGGATGGAGAACACTCCTGCTCATTGTGGCCTCTTTAGTGATGCCGGGACAGTTCCAGTCCACCTGAAGTCATGAACTCAGGAGATACTCAGGACAAAAGCAATCAACTGCCTTCTTTACTGCAGGGAAACACAGCTTGGGAGAAGTTTAATGATTCCTGATTTAGGAACCAAACTGGGTCAGTTATTGGCCTGTGGTTTGTTCTAGTCCAGGGAGCAATTTCCAAAGTGCTGCGCTTTGGCATTAAAAATGAGCAACGTGCCTCATCACCTGGATATTGCACTTGGAGTACAGAGCTATTTGTGGTTGTTATGATCGAGAAAATCACTGGAATTCTTTTCTCGATTTCACTCTTTCTTCTTCTCTCTGGGATGAAGCCTCCAACACTCCCTGCAGGTCTGCTTTCCAGAATCTGCTCCTCTGGAGTTGGGATGGGACAAATGAGCAGTGGGTAGAGGGAGGAAAATGAACCATTCAAACTGCAAACTTTATTTTTGTAACCTCTGGGTTTCAGTGTTTAGAAGCCGGCATTGATAGTTTTCTCTGACCAAATCCCTCATTTCTCACTTTTGCCCTGGCAGAAAACCTTCCTTTGGCCCCATTTAGGAACTGACCCTTGGAAACACCTCACTGAAGATGCTTTTTTTGTTGGTTTTGCTAACAGATTACAAGAAAATCAATGCAAAGGGAGGGATGAGGGAGAGGGCAGAAACAATTCCTTTCTTTTGTCTTCCTGGTGGAAAATCTCCTGTGGAGCTTGTGCTGCAGCCGGAGATGGCCAAGGCCAAGGGCTGAGGGAAGCAATTCAGCTGAGGCAGCTGAGACATCTCTTCCCTGGTTTGCAGCCCTGGGGCTGGCAGGGGACACAGCTGCCCCCCATGCACCCCACACCCCCTGGAATGGGGGATTCTTCCTGCCTCTGCCAGATGCTCCTTCTCTATCCCTGGCCTGGGTGCTCCTGGTCTGAGCTCCCTGCCATGGTCAATGCTGGGGGTGGGGAGCAGGAGGGAGGAGTTCAGCGCCAACCTGGGAGGTGCCAGCGGGGTCAGAGATGTGTGGAGATGACAGTGACAGAGTGACAGGATGTGCAGATGGACACAGGGACAAGAAACACCTCTGGGGGAAACTTGCCTCTTTGAGATTTAGGGAAATTTCCTTTGGGACACACACATGGACACAGACACACAAACACAGAGTGTAGCTTTGCTGAAAGGATTTATTTCTCATTTGAGGAAAAAGGCCCAGGGCTCACAGGGGATCAGGTGATTTCTCCAGAGGTGATCATCTCCTCATGCAACTGGAGGGGGACAGGACATGGTTTTCACCAACAGTTCCTAAGACAGAGAGCCCAAAATGTGATCCCCTGTATCCCCTGGGACAGGTGAGGGGCCGTGTGCCCACCCCTGTTTCTGGAGGGTGAAAAGAATTGACGTCTGGAGAAACCCAGGACAGGATTTGGCCCCTCAGATCTACAGGGTTCCCAGACCCCCTAAGCCCTGGGATGCTCCAAAACTGGCCTAAGAAATGCCCCCAGGGGGACTGTGGGGTTCCCAGAGCTGCCCAAGTGCAAGGAAAGACTTGGGGTCTGCTTGGAGCAGCACCCCCAAGAAACAATCAGTGAAAGCTCCTTTCTGTCCCTCTGCTGGCCCCAAACTCTGCCCACCCAGGACACCCCAGGGTCCCCACAGGATCATGTGGGAGCCAAAGGAGCACCAAGTGATGCTCACCTATCCATGGAGAGCGGCAGCCAGGCGCTTCTGCCGCAGGAGAGCCCGCAGCTCTTTAGCCACAGGGGGCTGGGGACAAAGGCAGCATTAGAGACACACTGGGGGCACCGGGCTGCACTGGGAGGCAGGGGAGAGCAGGGGGGCCTTGGGGAAGGGGCTGTGGCAGCAGTGGTGTGCAGGAGCTGCTGTGCTGCCGCCCAGAAGCACTGGGCTCCTGGCCAAGAGCCACAGCTGGGGCAGGGGTGTGCCCTGGCTCATCCAGGGGGTCCTGGGGTGACAGGGATGGAATGCAGCAGGGCCCTGGGCAAAGGCTTCACTGGGGAGGAGCCCTGGGGGAGGGCATTGTCTGGGCTGTCAGGAGGGGTGCACTGGGCTGTGCTGGGACAGACTGGGATGGCCTGGGCTGTGGTGGCCATGCAAGGGGAGGGTCTGACACCGGCAGAACTCGTGGTACCCACCAGAGGCGTCTCCAGGACCACAACATTGTCTAAATCCAACTGCAGAGAGACCAGGAGACCTTGCTGGTCACTGGGATGTCCCCAGTGCCAGCAAGGGATGGAGGGGACACCACTTCCCCCCAGTTCGCTGAGGGGATGCCCTCCAATGCCAGCAGCCCACTCACCTCCCGCAGATCATCTTGGGTTCCTTCCAGGAGTGCCTGGAAAGGAGAACAAAGGCTGGGTCTGAACTGGACCTCGTGGGGCTGGAGTGACACACAGGTGCAGGGAGCAGGGCGCAGGCAGAGGGATGGGAATTCAGGGCTTCCAAGGAGATCTGTTTGAGGTGGGGGGAGACCCAGAGACACTGATCTGGGGTCAATTGAGGGCCCAGGGGACAGGGCTGTGGGTGTGGAAGGAGCAGGGTGTGAGGTACAGGGTAGGAGAAAGGAATTGAGGTGTAGGGACATGGGAGTGCAAGGGAGGGGCTTGGTGGGGACAAAATACGAGGATGGGTGGGGACAGTGGGAGGGCAGCTGGGGACCCTGAATGGGACACAGAGGAGGGACCAAAAGGGTGGGATGGGAGGCCAGAAAGGGCAGGATGTGGGGACAGCGTTTGGCTGGTGCCTCACCTTGGCCTGTGCTGGTGGGCACAGCAGGATGGAGAAGAGCAGGGCCACGCTGAGCACAGCCACCTTCATCTTCCTCTGGCTCTGGGCAGCGCTGCCTGAGGCTCCAGCAGGTGAGGAGCACCTTTATCCCTGCTGGGACTCCTCCCTGCACCCTCCCTGCCAGCCCCCAGGCCAAAGCCCGGCTTGGCACAGCCCCTAGCCCTGGCCACAAGCCCAGCCCTGGCACAGAGTCCATCCCACCCCACCTGTGGCACGGATCCAGCCCCCTTGCCCGGCATTCCTCCAGCTTCCTGCACAGGGCAGCTGCCCCTGGAAGGGCCCGGGCACCTGTGGGGCTAAGGGGGGCAGCCAGGGAGCCAAAGGCACCTGGGGACCCTGTGGGGACAACCCCCAGTCCAACACAATCCATCCTCCAACAGCCCCCAGTGCCAGATCCCCCATCTCCTGCTGCCCCTCCCCTCCCAGAGCTTTCCCTGTGGGACACCCCAGAGCGGAGCCCGGCCCCAAACCCAACATGTGGGAGAACGAGGGGAACAAGGGATGTGTGATCAGGTGGCTGATTGGTATCTCAGGCACTGCAGACACTGGGGAGCACTGGGCAATGCTGATCACCTGCAGACAAGGCTGAGGGCTGGGGAATGGCTCAGCTGTGACAATTCCCACATCCACACCACCTGATATCCCTTTCCCCGCAGATGCCAAACCCGACCAAGCTCCATGCCCAGAGCACTGTCCAGAGGGGAATATGCCCTGCCCTGCCCCTCATCCGTTCACACCTGCAGCCTCGGAGCCCTCCCAGAGCACCTGGGTCATGGCCCTGGCTCTGGGCCCAGGCCAGCACTGGCCCTGAGCAGGATGTGCCCATCCCAGGGACATGGGGAAGTGGGCACCTGTCCCCAGGCAGCCACTCGGAGCTAATTGGGGTGACAGAGGTGCCCTGTGAGGAGGAGGGGTGTTGGTGCCCTGCCAGCATCTCTGACAAGCCCTTTTTACCCAAGCCCTGAGGCACCAGGAGGACGTTCTGACATCTTGGGCTTTCCAGAAGGAAAATCCACAGTGAAGTGGTTCCTGAGAGCTGTCCAAAGCCGTGATTCCTGTTTGACATTCCAGGGCATTAGTGAAGGATTCTGCACATCTCTTTCCCCAGGCACAATGTGGATCCATCAGAGAAGTGTTATGACTCAGGTGGAAAAACATTTCAGGCCACTGCCTTGACTGTTTGCTCTGGAACTCACCCAAGGAGGCGCAGGGCCCAAGGGGGAAGATTTTCCTTGCGGGTTTTGCTGCTTTGTGCCCTTGGAGGAGAGATCAGAGTGTCCTCCTAGGGGATTCTTGACCAGATGGACAAGAGCTGTGACATCTTGGAGAGAAATTGAGGCTAAGTTCACCTTTGAGAGAAACTGAGGAAGTGTCTGCAGGACCCTAAATAGTGAATGAATGGATGAAAGAGATTCTCACTGTCCTGACCCACTATCCAGCAAAAGCACAGCCAAGGGAAGAGGCCTGGTGGAATCAGTGGGGAAGCAGACCTTGTTGAGCCTGGCGCACACTGGGCAGTGTGGGGTGATCCCCTGCTGGTGTCCCAGCTGTCAGTGCAATACCACTGCTCTGGTGGACTGGATCCTTAAGAAACAAAAGAAGTGATCAAGCTCAGGGGAGGAGGGGATTTGGTCACACTTCTCTTCTCTGGGAGTTTCTTTCCGAGGGGGGACATTCCATGAGAATTGGGATGCGCTAAAGGACAGCGCTGAGGGCAGCTGCTCCCTCTCTCTCTGGGCTTCGGAGGAGGACCCTGGGAGCTGCTGCTTGGGAAAAGGAATTGATTGCTGCGGGTGGCCAGAGCAGCTTCCCCAGGCAGGTGCTCTCAGGTGCCTGCAGCACCGAAAGCGTCTCCACTTGGGGCTGCCTTGACAACTCCCCCAGCCCAGCAGACCCTGAGCCCGGATGGTGCAATCAAAGCTTCACCAGAGGGACAAGAGGACTCCTCGCACAGCAGATCCAGCCGGGTTTATTAAGGGAAAATCCCAGGGTCCAGGTGAAGTGAGGGAGAAGAGGGAAACAGGAGCAAGCAGGAACACAACCTCTGCTGAAGGGAACCAGAGGCAAAGAGCCAGGAACAGGGCTGGAGCCAGGGTATATAACTGGAGGAAGACAGGAGGGGTCAGGGTACAAATTATCCAATGGGGAAGGGAGCCAGGGCTGGAGTTAAGGTGGGGTGACACAGGATACACCAGTGGGGGAGCAGAGTGGGAGGGGTCTCTCAGGGAAAGCCAATGGAGGAACGGGGAGTACAGAACTTTCTGGAACTGGGGGATGAACAGCAGTCGATTGACAACAGCACATTATCATTAACAAGCAAAGAACCATGGGGAATTGTAGCAGTCTCTCACCTTAACTTAAACAGTGCTGTCCTCCCATGGCATTCCAGGTTCCTCTTCTCCATGGCTGTCTCCCACATCTCCCCCTTTTTTATTTATTAAATAAACATTTCCCAGTGTTTTGTCAATTCTTTTCTTAGAACACATCAGTGCTGCTGAAACGATAACAACTATGAGAAGGACCCACAATAACCTTTTAAGAATGGGGGCCACCCACAGAAGAACGCATCACTGCCTGATCATTTTGTCCATCATGTCCCCAACTTTATTTTCAGTAAGAAGGGACTTCATTTGCTCTTGCATTTGTTTGATGTTGGCCTGGATCGATGTGCTTTTCGATGGCAGGGTAAAACAACAAAGCCCTTTGAAATCTTCACAACCATGGCCATGGGAGAGCAGCAGGAAGGCGATGGCTGCTCTGTTCTGAAGGCTGGCATGTCTGGTGGTTTCCTCGTCCGCTAGAAGTTCTGATAATGCAGGGGACGTAGCGTTGGTCTGCTTACTAAGCCAGCACTGCAGGTGAGAAAGCTCACTGAGGGCCTTTGCAGCTGCAACCCATGGTAGAAAGATAGAAACAGCGACCCTCTTCGTCTTGCCCCAATTATAAATTTGGTTATCACAATTTTGATTGAATTGGGAGTATGATCTTTTCTGGCATGCCAATTGAGTTTCTCGTTTCCAGTTTTTAATTTGGGTAGTGTTTGGGGTGAGGGTAGTAAGCTGACCAAGGCTGCAGGGGCCCCCTTTGATCTTTGAGGGGATCCCTGCCGACACCCCACAGATGGGAAACACTTAGTTGGGAAGCACTCTGGGAAACGGAGAGGACTTGGATAATGTTTCGGCAGTATAATTCTACCAGTCAACGACATTGTATCTCTTATCATTTGGTGATATATCTTTTCTTACTATCATCTGTGGTTTGGATTTCTCATGCCAATTTTGTTGGGGTTGCTCATAGAAAAAGTTTACACAATAAGTCACTTTGAGGAGCCTGGTAGGTCTAGTTCTTTGGGCTCCTGTGGTGCATGTGGTAAGATCTTCATCCACTCGTCCCAGGTGTCTACCGGGGTGGACTTCTTACCTGCATAGGTATATTCATTTGGTGACAGGGGGATTCCAACCTTACATGTAGACAGTGGGGCTTTTGCACATCCCATGGCCGTGCAAAAGTTGTCTTGCTTGAGAGATTTCGCCAGTGTGACCCATACGTTTTCTGTTGGTTGTGGCACGACCCATCCAACCACTGTTTGGATGCACAGGAGCACAATGACAGTGGCAGCAGCTGATAAGGTATTTTGGGGTGTCCTGGGAGTGGCCATCGGGTCCTCAAATGAGTCAGTTATCAACTGTTCGAGCACTGATAGAAACATGAATGGTCAAGTTAGTTGTCACTGTAATTTTCTTCGTTTTGTCCCTATGGTTGGGAGGGCGAGGGATTGGCAATTGGGGCAGGTGGAGACAATTGCCTTGGCTTGGTCTCTGGAAATCTTAAATTGATGCACTAAAGCTGGAGCCTTCTTATGGAAGACTGCATGGCTTAGACGAGCCTGTTGAAAGACGTGTGGTGCAGTGGGGGAAATGTGGGTGGCACTTGCTGCCATTGCTAACAAGTCTGCTCTCCGGTTGCCCTCAGTGATGTATCTTGGCAGCTCTGTGTGCGACCAGACATGCAGGATGTGATAACATTGCTCTCTGTGGGAGATGAACCAAATTAATTTAGAGGGCAAGCTGTATAATTTTTTATTTTGGACTTTCTTGAGCAGGGCACGCTCTGCCTGCTCTGCTATCCTCGTGACAAATGCAGAATCTGTGACTAATTTGAAGGGTTGTTGGAATGTTCAAAATGCCCTCACAGCTGCAGCAAGTTCTGCAGTCTGGTAGGAACCTTCAACAACCTGGATATCAGACTCCTCCTTCTGAGTGTCAGGGTCCCTCAAGGTGAACACTGACTTGTGAGATTTGTCTGAATCGTCAGTGAACTTGGTGATAGCGTTTTTGAGTGGAGTTTTACTTTTATACGATTTTGGGGCCAAATGCAGTGAATCTTTAAAAAGCCTGTGTTTAGGATAATGAATTGAAACTTTTCTGGGATAGCTGTCTAATGAAATTTGCGGATGTTCATTTGTTTGTAATAGAGAATCCAATTGTTCCAAAGTATAAAAGAGGGAAATGCATGCCAGATTGCAAGCTGTGAGGGTCCGGAGGCAATGTCAGCCTATAATAATAAGTTTGGCTACAAGTTCTGGTGGGGTGGTGGCTGTTTGATGTGGTTGGTGTGGCAGAAAAAGCCACTTGATGGTGATGAGTGGGTTTTTTACAGTATGATCCCACTGATAGAGCAATGCATGGAAGTGTGGGCACTTACCAAAAATACCGAGGCTGAGGGGAAGGGACCGGTCTGTCCGATGTGCCTGGTGGTGTTTGATGGCATTGGTGACTCTCTCCAAAGCCTCACAGGCTTCTGGCGTTAACGAGCGTGGGGAAGCCAGGTCACCGTCTCCTCGTAGAAGGTTGAAGAGCGGTGTCAGTTCTTCTGTGGTGAGGCCCAGGAGAGGTCAGATCCAGGTGATGACGCCGCACAGCTGTTGCATGTCTCTTAATGTCTGGGAGTGCTTGTTGATGGATAGAGTATAGGGCACTATGGTCCTTCCTGTGATTAAAAACTCGAGGTACTTCCATGGGCTCAATAGCTAGATTTTTTCCTGGGCTATCTGAAACCCCACACTTCCGACTGCTGTGACAGTCTTGGAAAGTGCTGTGTCTAATAAGTGTTGATGGAAGCACAGATTAGTACATCATCCATGTAATGCAGGTGTAAGACTCTGTCTGAAGTTTCTCTCATCTGCCTCACATTTGTCATTGGGGACCACGGAAGAAAAGACCCGTGTCTGAGGTTTCTGGCCCTGTTGGAGAAAGTTACATGCCAAGGGCCCCGAGACCTGAGCACAGCTCCTGGCATTGCTAAGCTATTGTTCACAGGTGTGTTTGCTGTATGCTACGCTGTACCCAATGAAAGAAAGAAGGGCGCAGCTTGTCTTTTTGCAACACTAGCCTTGGAAGTTGTCCCACCTCTTGGCCTGGCTGGACTTCTCCTGAGTGTTGGGTGGTCCCCCACAGAAAACCCCTCACTTGTCTTACAACTGCCGTGACAGACAGACTGAGATGTAAGAAGCCTCTCCATCAAAGACCGAGACATGAAACCCTTATGTGAAAAGGCCTCCCCACACTCTTTCCAAGGACTGGGACTGAGGGTCCCTAACCTGGGGGAGGTGTGTGGGGGAGGCAAGCTGACCAAAGGAAGATGGATGTTGCAGGTGCGAGCATTGGACCAAGAAGACAATGGCTCTCGCCCACTGCTGAGAACATGGACTGTGTGTACCTTTTTCTAAATACTATATTTTCTCCCCAAAATACAATAGACTACCTTTGATTTGGTTTCAAGTTTTACCCCTTCCCCCATCAAAAAAAAGAGAGTATAATAGAGTTCAGATGAACTGCAACCCTGAGATCTCCCTGGACGTGACCTGGTGAACTCCATTGGCTGGACATCGAAGAACCTCACCGTTTCTACGTTTGGTAGCTCTATACCTTCCTTTCTCTTCCTCCCTCTTTTTCCCTTTTCCCCAGTTCCTCCCCAATGCATTTTGTTGTGGTTATTCAATAATGATACATTTGTTTTGATTATCACTGCAACCCCCTGTACCGTGTCAGTGTTTTTTGCACTCTGAGATCAATCCACAAACCATCACGAAACCTGTTCATAAGGATGGATCGTGACACTTGCATACATAATATATAAATCTTCTATCAAGCCTTAAAAATTCTCTACAAATTCATTTCCAACATTACTGGGTCTGGCACTGCCAAGATCTGGTGCTTGCTGCCACCACCAGTGCCCAGATCTGGAAATTCCCTTGTTCCAGCAGAGCCAAGTCCAGCAATTTTCTGGTAAAGGAGGACAAAATCTGACAATTTCCGCTTCCGGCATCAGCAATGCCAAGGTCTGGTGTTTGCTGCCACTGCCCGTACCCCAATCTGGACATTTCTCGGTTCCAACACAGCCAAGTGCAGCAATTTTTTTGAAAAAGAGGACAAAATGCAGCAATTTCCTGGTGCCAAGACTGTCACCACTCAGACCTGGTGTTTGATGGCACTGCCCATGCCCAGATCTGGACATTTCCCTGTGCCACCACAGCCCAAGTGCTGCAATTTGCTGGCAAAGAAAGCCCAAACCCGGCAGCTTCCTGGTGCTGCCACCAGCAGCACTGTCTGTGTCTCTCTGGGAGCCTCTCAGGATCCCCGGCCAGTCCCGAGTTGGCAGACACCGGGGGCAGCCCCGACACGGCCGACAGCGGGGAGACGCTCTCTGTGCCCTGAGGGTACTGAGGGCACATGGGCTGGGCGCCTTTGCAGCACAAGAGACACCAGAGACATCGGTGGGAGATAAAGGGCCGACTCTTAGCAGGGGTTATTCCAAGGTTTTATTCTAGGAGTCCCAAAGGAGCCCCTACACCTCAGGGGAGAGCCCCGGGAGATGTGCCAAGGTTACATTTAAAGGGAGGTGGAAACCCAAAGGAGATAACATTTTACTGACCAATAAGTGACCTTAAGGGATGGGTACTGGGGGACAGACATTTAGGACAGCATATGGGGCAAGGCTTTGGGGTGCTGACCCCTGGCCTCTGGCTAATCACTCTACATCCTGGACTGAAGCTTCTAGATGGAGGGGATGGGATGCTGAGTGATTGACAGAGAGGCAGGGTGGGGATTTGGAGATGATCTCAGCAAGGGAAAGGGGTTAGACAGGTAAAGGGAGGGGGGTACAGTCTAGAATAAACCATTTGGGAAAAATATGGGGATACAAAACAAAACTACTTCCAAGTATTACAAAGTATAAAAATGTACTACAACATTTGTTATAAAGATACAGTTTTTATTTCTGTTGTTAATTATAAGCTTAGACATAATAGTGAAATAGCTGATATAAGTATGCTTGTGTTAAAATGCCTGCTTGGATGGGATAACATCCAATGAACATGAGATGAAGACACCTGGTACAGATGTGCCAGCCATCAGCACTCACTGTCTGAAGGCAGTGTGGGCCGTGGCCAAAACTGAAGATGATGATAAAAAAGGACCAAAACCACAACCAAGGCATGTGCATGCTCTAAAAAGGTGGAACCGAGGAGGAGCCATGCTAAACAGTTCTTGGAATATGGAAACTAGTTTGGGAAAAAAGTTTACTATACAGGAGTGTCCATGAATATGCAACAGGCTGATGGAAGGAAGAGGTGTTTAAGGGATATCCCGAAGATAACAGGGTGGTCTTGGTTCAGTGCCAAGATGCACCCGGCCGTAATAACCTTTGCTCCATGCTCCTCTTGTCCTTTATTAAACTCTTTGAATTTTCCCAGGAGAGTGACCGTGTTTCTCCCAGCCCCGAGCAGAGAGCTCTGCCCGGGGGCTCCGGGCAAAAGCAGCGGCGCTCGGCAGCGGCCCCAGCCCGCCCAGCCCCGGGCATTGCCCCGCACTGGGACAAAATCCTGCCCGAAGGAGCCCTTGGAATGCCCGCCCGCGGCTCCTCCGCGGCCCAAAGCTGCCGGTGCTGCCCCCGGTGCTGTCGCAGCCGTGGCTCCGGACAAGGGGGGCTCGGCGGGACCCCCGGGCCGGGCCCCCTCCCAGCCGTGCCCGCCCCGGGGCTGATGCTCGGCCCGGGCTCTCTCGCTGCTCCGGCTCCCGCACGGCCCCGCTGGGAGCGGGCCCCGAGCGCCTGCCCGGCCCCGGGCCAGTGTCCATGGCCGGGCCCTGCCCGGGGCTGCGGCCCCTGCCCGCCCCCGGCACAGCCTGCGGCTCCAGCGCAGCTCCCTCCAGCCGGGCACTGAGGGTTCCAGCCAGGCACAACATTCCGGTCATGGCATCTCTGCTATCTCTGCTCACATGGACACGACATCCCGGTCACGGCATCTCTGCTGTCTCTGCTCACATGGGCACAGCCAGCTACTGCTGAGGCAATCCCAGCTCCCGCTGAAGGCTTCCCACCCAAACTGCTGCCTTCAGCTCTGACACACCATCCAGGAATCCAAGAGCAAAGCTGAAATCTTATTAGAGAATCTTGCAAAATCACATCCCAGAACATTTTGTTATAAAATCACAAATGTTAACAGAAGCTGAGAAAGCCAACAACGTTAGAAAACAAGCTTCCAGCACTGGGACTAGAAGAGTTCAGGCAATGCATTTGATTGGAATGAGCCCTCTCTTTCTGACATGTGAGCAATGCCATGGAACTTCCCAAACCAGGGAAATAGGGAGCCCTGGCAGCAGCAGCTTCACACACAGCAATGACACCGAACAGGGCAGGGCAAGAGGCTGAAAAAATTATAACTTCTACTTGCAATGAAGAACTTTTCTTTCAAGTTCTACTATAGGCAGTATTTATAGAGTCAAAAATAGTAAAAATAGTAGTAGTAGTAATAAAAATAATAACTTAATAATAGCGATAATAGTGACAATAGCAATAATAAGAATTAATAATGGTAATAAAAACCCTGCCATGCTTATACGTGGTTCGCATGGCCAGGTTTTGGTACAGCGGAGCTCCAGGAGTGCCTTCTGTGAGAGGCTGCTGGAAGCAGCTGCTCCTCTGTATCCCACAGTCAATTCCAGCCGGCTCCAGGATGGAGCAGCCGCTGGCCAAGGCTGGGCCAGTTGGAAATGGTGGTGACACCTTTGGGGTGAGAGATTTCAGGAAATGGGTGATGGTGTAGGTATGAGTGTGAGCAGGGAAGAGCGGGGTGAGAACACTGAGAGGAACAACTCTGCACAGCCCAGGGCAGGATGGGCAGCAGGAGGGGCAGGAGCTGCTCCAGGGGCTGGAGCTGATTGCTCTGAGATTCCCAGGGGCAGCCCCTGGGGAGGCAGCTGGGCCCCTGCAGCCCATGGAGGGCCCAGAGAGCAGAGATGCACCTGCAGCACCTGGAGGAGCCCGTGCTGGAGCAGGGGGGGCCTGAGCAGGGGCTGTGAGCCCATGAGAAACCTGTGCTGGAGCAGGGACCTGACAGGGAGCTGCAAACCCTGCAGAGAGGAGCCCATGCTGGAGCAGGGTCCTGGCAGGACTTGGGAGCCCATGGAGAAAGAGGCAGCTGCAGCAGTTTGTGAAGAGCTGCTGTCCCTGAGATGAACTCACCTCGGAGAAGTTCATGGAGAAGTGTCTCCAGGAGGGACCCCTGGCACAGCAGGAGAACGACTCCTTTCCCAGAGCAGCAGGAGAAACAATGGGAGATGAACTGAGCAGAGCCCCCGGTGCCTGTCTGCCTGCACCACTGGGGGAGGAGGCAGAGCTGGGAAGGAGGGAAGGATGGGCAGAAGCTTTGTTTTACTTCTCACTATCCTGCCCTGATCTGGATAGAAATAAATTCAACTAATGTCTCTAATTTTGAACTTAATTTTTGCCCATGATGGCATTTGCTGAGTGATCTATCCTCATCCTGATCTCAACCCATGAAGCCTTCATTGTTTTCTCTCTCCTGTCCATCTCTGGAGGGGAGTGAGAGAGCAGCTTTGGTGGGTGTCTGGCATCCCGGCAGGGTCAATCAGCTACACCTCCCCTCCCCTCCCTTCCCCTCCCCTCCCCTCCCCTCCCCTCCCCTCCCCTCCCCTCCCCTCATTTTTTCTTTCCTGTCCTTCTGTTTATTCCAGAGGTCTCAGTGCAGAGGTTGAGAGGGGCTTTGCTGGAGGCAGTGGAGGTGTCGGGGAGCAGCGGGGACAGAAGGCACAGGGACATGGGACAGGCACCCGAGGGGCCTGGGCAGCTGGCAGGGGGCAAGGCCTGTCCCCCCTGGGCCAGCAGCAGCCCTGTGCCCTGCCCAGTGCGCTGCCAGCAGGGGCTGGGCCCCAGAGGCAGGGGCAGAGTCCAGCCCCGGGGCGGCGTTTGTGCCCCGAGCCCTGTTCAGCCCAGCCTGCCCCGTGTGTGCAGAGAGTGCTGGCACGGCTGCCCTGGACAGTGTGACCTGCTGGGGACACTGAGAGCTGCCCTGCTGTGACCCTGCCCTGGACACTGCACAGGCACCACCCAAACCCAGCCAGCAGCACCCCTGGGCATGGCCCAGGCACTTGAGGGCATCACAGCGACCCCGCTGGTGGGGATGTCCCAGGCACCAGAGCCCATCCCAGGCACCAGAGCCCATCCCAGCGCTGCTCCTGGGGATGTCACAGCTCCTACAAGTGTCCCAGGTGTGGGAAGAACTCCTCATACGGCTCAGCCCTGACCCAACACCATCTCAGCCAGCACTGAGGGAAGCCCTGGGAGTGCCCCCAGTGTGGGAAGAGCTCCATGCGCTGCTCCAGCTCCATCCCCACGGGAGGATCCGCGCTGGATGACCCCCAGTGGCCCCGGGGGGCAGAGCCCTGGTGATCCGTGGTGCCGGTGATCCCTGTTGGGAAGACACCTGGCTGGGGCTCCACATCCTCCTGGCTCCCCATGGCCTGGATTTTCTTTTCATTTCTCTTTGCCCTTTCAAACCCCTTAAAAACAGAGTAAAAACAAAGATATTGAGGTAAGACAAGGATGGAGACATGGGGGGCTGTACCAGGGGATGTGGGGGATGCTGGGTCAGAGGGAGTTGAGGGCTCCGGGGAAGACTTGGGGGTTGCTCAGGGCTTTGGGCACCCCAGGCCGAGCAGCTCCGGCTGCGCTGGGAGACCCTGGCAGAGGTTCTGGGGCAGCTGATCAAGGAGCCCCTGCCCTGGAACTGTCCCCCTGTGCCCCCATCCCAATGCCTGGTGTCCCCTGGAGTGGCTGCCCCATTCCCGCTGTCACTCCCACTCACCCGGCCCGTGTCCATGTCCCCCCTATGTCGTTCACGTCCTGGTCTCATCCCAGTCTGGACCCCATTCCTCTCCCTGTACTGTATTCCTGGTCCCTGTACCGTATTTCCAGTTCATTCCAGGTCCCTGTCCCTATCACCATTCTCTCTTCCCATTCCCCATTCCCGGTCCCCATTCCCATTCCCATTCCCCATTCCCTGTCCCCATTCCCATTCCCCACTCCCCACTCCCCATTCCCATTCCCGGTCCCGGTCCCGCTCCCTGTCCCCTCTCACCGGACGCCGCCGCCACCGCTCCGGCCCCCCCCGGCCCTCACGTGACCGTGCAAACCCCGCGCTGCTCCTGCCCACCAATCCCAGCGCGCGATCGCTCCCGGATTAGCATAACCACGCCCCTTGCTCCGGCCCCGCCCTCCGCCGGCTGCAGCCGCCTCCGGGCGCTGTTTGCTCCCAGTTCCCTCCCAGCGCTCCCAGTAAGAGCGAGACTGGCAGGGAGAGCGCGCCCAGTTCCTGCCCGCTGCTCTCACCATCGCTCCCAGTGCTCCCAGTATCGCTCCCAGCCCCGCGGGTCGGGGCCGCTTTGGAACCCCCCAGGGCAGAGAGCGGCTGCTTTTGGGTGCCGGCACTGCCCAGGCCGGGCTGGGAGCGGAGCAGCAGCAGGAGCGGGAGGGAGAGGAGGGACAGAGGAAGAGGAAAAGGAAAGGAAAAGGGAAAGAGAGGAGCGGGAAGCAGAGGAAGAGGAGGGACAGAGCAGGAGGAAGAGGAGCAGCGGAGGAGCAGCCGCAGCACCAACCCCACGCGGTTCCCCCGCTCGGGCCGCGGCTGACCCGGTTCCGCCCCTCCGGAGCCCGCAGGTGAGCGGGGAGGGGGGAGTCAACCCCAGCCCATGGCGGGGGGGTCTCCGGGAGGGTTTTTTGGCGGGGCGGGGATGTTTGGATCGTGCAGGAGCCCAAAGCCGAGCCGGAAATGGCCCTGCAGGGATCTCGGAGGGTCCCACGGGGCGCTGGCCCGGTACCGGCAGGGAGGGGGCGATCCCGGCTCTGGGGATCCCCGGGAGAGCCGGGGGGAACGCGGGAGCCCCGGAGCGGGAAGAGCCCCGGAGAGGGCTCCGGGTGCAGAGGGACCCCCGGCAGCCGGGAGGGGTGCGGGAGGCTGGGGATGAGCGGGGTCCGGGCCCCCCGAGCCTGAAAGGGGCGCTGGCTTCTCCAGCTGCCCTTGGGCACCGGGACTATCAAACCCAACACGCTCAGCACTTGTTTTGCTCCCCAAACCAGGACTTCCCATTCCCAAACCTTCACCAGGTGGAGGAGGAGGCTGCGAGGAGGAGGAAGATGCCCCAGGACCCCCAGGCAGGTGAGGAGGAAGTCAGTGCCCCTTTTCCCCTCTCTCCTGCTCCATCTCCCAGCCCAGCATGGCCCCCGGCTGCAGCACAGCCCCACTGCTGATGCTGTGCAGCCAGGGATGCACTGGGGGGATCTCCTTCCCCTCCCTGTGGCACGGAGGCAAATCCCATCCTCTCCTTGTCCTTCCTCCCCCAGGGAAGGAGCTGAGGATGGAGACCAGGGCGGACAAATCCCCACGGCAGAACCTCTTGGCAGAGGCTGTTTTGAGCAGCTCCACAGGAGAGGAATCCAATGGGAAGGAAAAGTCCCAGAGATCCCACACAAGGAGGGGCTGCAAACATGGATCACAGGGATCTGAGGAGGAAAGACCCACCCTGTGCCAGGGAGGCAGCTGGAGCTTGGAGCTGGGGGTCCCTGAGCAGCTTCAGGATGGGGAGAAGCCCCACAAGTGCTCAGAATGTGGGAAGAGCTTCAGCAAGAGATGCCACCTGACCTACCATTATAGAATCCACACTGGGGAACGGCCCTACGAGTGTGGGCAGTGTGGGAAGAGCTTCAGCCACAACTCCAGCCTGATCCGCCACCAGCACATCCACCCAGGGAAGCGGCCTTACGGATGTCCTGAGTGTGGGAAGAGCTTCAGAGCCAGATCCAGCCTGATTTTCCACCAGAGGAGCCACACAGGGGAAAAGCCCTATGAGTGTGACAAATGCAGCAAGAGCTTTCAGAGCAGCTCCAGCCTCCTCCTGCACCAGCGCACTCACACCGAGGAGAGGCCCTTCCACTGCCCCCACTGTGGGAAGGGATTCAGGCACAAGCACAGCCTCCTCAGGCACCAGCTCATCCACTCCAGGGAGAGGCCCTACGAGTGTCCCAGGTGTGGGAAGAGCTTCAGTTTGAGGTCCAGCCTGATTATCCACCAGAGCAGCCACACGAAGGAACGACCCTACGAGTGTGGGGAATGTGGGAAGAGCTTTGCCTACAACTCCAGCCTGATCCGCCACCAGAAGATTCACACAGGGGAGAGGCCGTACGAGTGTGATAAATGCAGGGAGAGGTTTAAGACCACCTCCAATCTCCTCCAGCACCAGCGCATTCAACACAGAGGAGAGGCCCTTCCGCTGCCCCAACTGTAGGAAGGGCTTCAGGGTGAACTCCACCCTCATCAGACACTGGCTGATCCACACTGGAGAGAGGCCCTATGAGTGTTCCCAGTGTAGGAAGAGCTTCAAGACCAGCTATGAAGTGACTGCCCACCAGCGGAGCCACATGGGGGAACAGCCCTACAGGTGTGGGGAGTGTGGGAAGAGCTTCAGGACGAGCTCGCACCTGACTGCCCACCAGCACATCCACAGCGGGGAGAGGCCCTACGAGTGTCCCCAGTGTGGGAAGAGCTTCTCCCAGAGGTCAGCCTTGACCCAGCACCAACGCAGCCAGCACTGAGGGAAGCTGTGGGAGTGCCCCCAGGGCAGGAAGAGCTTTATGTGCTGCTCCAGCTCCACAGCTCCATCCCTCATTGGAGGATCAGCACTGGATGATCCCCAGTGACCCCGGTGGGCAGAGCCCTGGTGACCTCTGGTGCCAGTGACCTGTGTTAGGAAGAGACCTGGCTGGCTTCTGGCTCCCCATGAGCACCTGGACACATCCACAGACCAGCATCAGAAATCCATTGTGGAGAGCTGTCGCCCTGATTTTTTAAGATTTTCTAAGCCTTCTGATGTTTACATTCTTGTAGCAAACTTTCTCACACACTTCCTGTAAATAACTTATTGTTTTGCATTCTTTGATGGAGGAGGAGAAATTTGATGGACTGTTGGTTTTTTCAGAGTCATTGGAGAGGTGGGACTTTCCCCCTCTGATCCACTGTCACTTTTGGAAAACTATAAATGTTGGAGTCAGAAAATAAACTTTCCTTTTTTCACCTTGACAACAGTGGTATGTGCGCTCCTGTTGTTTTGTGTCTTATAGAGACATCGAGCAGATTTGTTAACTTCTGACCCCAGAAAAATCTCACTTTTTGCATCTTTTGGTGGCATCAAGTACCACTGGATGGCCTTGGAGGTCTTCTCCAACATAAATCCGTCATTTTAATTCTCTCTGCCCCACAGGCATCTTCCACAACCAAATCAGGTCGGATTGGGGCAAAACCCATGATTTTGGAGACAGTTGGGTAGAAACCCCTTCAAAAAAGGTTCTTCCCACCTGCCCAAGCACGTGGATGCTCTTCTGGCAGGGACACAGAAATCCTTTTGTTTTGGCCTTCAAACACAAAGGTTTCTGTTCATCCCTTTGAAAGGCCTGAAATTGGGGTAAAAATCAAGACATTGAATGTGCTTGGATGGACACGTGTGGGGACACAGCCTTTGGTGGGGACCTGGGTTGGAAATGGCCATGGACAGGGACATGGGGGGACACAGCCATGGATGGTGACATGGGAAGACATGAACATGGATGGGGACATGAACTGGGACAGCATCAGTGCCACCACCTGTGCCACCACAGTGCCACCAGCACCTTCATCTCAGCCATGGCGCTGCCTGATGCAGTTCCTGCCACCACGTCCCCCCTGCTACCATTGTGGTGTCCCAGCCGAATGTCACCCCCCAGCAGGGCAGGATGGGAGCTTGTTCAGCTGGTGACAAGTGGCCCAGGAGTGAGTGACAGCCAGCAGGGTGTCCCAGGGCCACTGCGCTCAGGGGACCCCAACTGCCCCTGGGGACAGGGCAAGGGTCAGTCTCACCCACAGGGGCCATGCAGGGCCATGCTGGTGTCACTGGAGGCGTCCTGGTGGCAGTGTCCCCACAGGTGTGGTGACATTGTCCCCTGGTGTGTGTCCTGCTGGCATCATGTCCGTTATATGTTGGTGACCCAAGTTACATCATCCTGGTTCTCCTCCCCAGTTCCAGAATGTTCCCCACTCCCGCTTTCCCATTGGTTCCCGTTCCCTGCAGCTCCTCCCCTGAATCCCAGTTGGTTGTTGCCCTTTTGTGCCGCCTTTGCACCGCCCTTGTTCCCTCTGCCCATTGGCTCTCAGACCCAAAGTGTGGTGGTGTTTGCAGGGGCCCCAGGACGAGGGAAAAGATGAGAATCTTGACTCCATGTTTCAGAAGGCTGATTTATTATTTTATAATATATTAAAAGAAAATGATGTATTAAAACTATACTCAAAGAATAGAAGAGAGGATTTCATTAGAAGGCCAGCAAGGAATAGAAAAGAATGATAACAAAAGCTTGTGACTCTCAGAGAGTCCGAGCCAGCTGACTGTGATTGGCCATTAATTAGAAACAACCAACATGGACCAATCAAAGATGCACCTGTTGCATTCCACAGCAGCAGATAATTATTGTTTTTCTTTTCCTCTGAGGCTTCTCAGCCTCTCAGGAGAAAACTCCTGCCAAAGGGATTTTTCAGAAAATACCATGGCAGTGTTATCTTTACCCAATTATCCCATCATTAAAAAAAACCCAAACAATATTAAAAGTAATAACAATTTTAATGAAATAATTAAGATGAAAAATATAAAATTGGATACAATATTATTCGATTAAAATAAGGGATAATTTGGTTCCAATAATAGCGCATAAGCAAAAACAACCGCGGGGTACGGAGGGCAGGGTTCAATGACCCTTGCCACTTCATGTACAAGCTTGCCAAGTAAACGTCACCCCTTATATGCCATGTGTCAAGTCCATCTTCTCCTATTTTCGGTTCGTCCCTTTTCTGTCTCCGCCTTTATTACCACCTTTACCACGCATGCGCCACCACTTGGTTTGGTGGTCACACAAGTCTTTGGGGGTCGTCACTGATGAAGGCCCTGTAGTCTTCTTCGTTGTCCTTTAATTCACATTTGGGCTACACATGCGCACCAAGCCAGTACAATGTAAGCCAAGACTAACATATCACTGCATCTACATATGAAGGCAGTAAATCCCTTATAATTAGCATTTTCTGGGACCGAACCGGGTTCTTGGTCATTTTTAGCAACTGTATCTTCTTCAGCTTCTTTCCTGTGGTCCTTGAAAAAAACATCTGCTGGAAAGGGGGGGTGGAGGCCCTCCTCTCCCTCTCTTCTTTGGCATTACTATTTTTAACTTATTTTATTATTTTCCAGATATTAGTTACTGTATCAATATTGATTACTGTTTCAATTTTTATCAGCATGAATCATACCTATTTACCACAAATCCCCCATTTCTCTTTTTGATCATTGATTTGTGCTGTATTTAAAAGGCTGTGCCCTGATAACCTTTATATTCTTCAAAATTTTGATTCTCTCGTTGTCTCCTTTCAGCTTCAATCTTTTCCAGCATTTCTGCTTCTGGGTGTAATTTTTCACACTCTTTTTCAAATTAAGTTAACATTTCAATCTCTCTAGGTCCTTGTTCTTTTACCTGGGTTGATTTAGCTGTTAGGACCATTATATATTTTGGTTTTCCTTTTTCTGGGGATTCTGAATCTTGAGACATAGTTGTAATATGCACCCCCTGAATCACTGAATGAATTAACCTAATAAAACCTGGAATCATACAAGGCAGAAACAGAAGTCCCAGAACTGAACACAACAACATGAACCCTAACTTTTTCCACCAAACACCTCCAAAGAGGTTATCCCACCAATCTGCTTTCAAAATTGAATTCCACTTTTGTACCAGCACATGAGCCACCCTCTTAATTTCTTCTGCAAGTTCTGTGATAGCTTCCCCATAATCATCAATTTCTACACAGCACCTTAATTCATTAAATCTCGCACAAACTCCTCCTTCTTCTGCCAACAGATAGTCTAGGGTGATCATGTTTTGGTACACAAATGCCCACATTTGTGTATACTGCCTGGCCAACATTTTTAAGGCACCGGAGGTGTGATTTGACACCATCTCCACTACTGCTTGGAGCCTTATTAATCTATTCAATAGGTAAATTGGGGTCCTGTATCCCCGTGATCCATCCTGAGCCCATGTTGCTGGGTCATAATATGCTATAATTTGTTCTGCAGGCCATTCGTCCTCTCCCCATTTTTGATTCCCTCCTGCTGTTGGAAAATTTAAATTCAAATCTCCTTTATTCTACTGCAGGGTTTCATACAGTGGAGTTCCTAGCACATTGCTCCTAGACCTCAGTAGAACAAAGAAGGAGGGTTGTATTATTCCCAAAGTACAGGTTCCTCTCCGTTTTTGAGGTAACTCACTGTATGCTCGTTGCCCACAAATCTAATATATCTTACCTGAGGCTTTCCACTTCTTATCAGTTTTCTCCAGTTGTTCTCAATAAGACCTCAGGCTGTCAATGGATTGGTAGGGGTGAGCTCCAGGAGAGTTTTACTAGCATAAATTAATCTGTTCATCTTATTCACAATTTATTCCTTTTATTGGTCCCCAATATCTAATTGGGTTTTCAGGTCACCAAAATTTTGAAGGATTATCCATATTAACCACTAATATGAATTTATAAGGACTATGCCCTACTACTTTATTAAATTTCCTTCCTTCTCGAGTTATACAAATGATTCCAATTACTTGATGGCTTAAAATCCATCCTTCAGGTCTCTTCAATGTTTCAGAAATTTGGGTGTGATTCCACTTTAGAAATTGCTCTGGAGCTAAGCTCTCACCTTTCCACAGCCATCTTTGAGCCATTTTTAGACCTCCACAAATCCAACATTTTGATAATTCCAATTCTGTAGCGATCCTTTGCATCAATCCTACAAACAGATTCTTATTCAAGGCTGGCAGATCCCAATCTTTGCAGTGCTGTTTTAGCTGTTTATACAATTCAGCTAATTCTTTTGACTCTTTTCTCCTGTTCTTTTCTCTATTCCCCTTTGTTTTCTTCCTTTTTTTTCTCTTTTAATTTTTTTCTTAGTGCCAGGCCTCCTATTCCTATACTTGGATCATCTCCATTATAATTTCTTTCAAAACAAAAGAACTTTTTGTATTGAGGGCCAATCTTATTACCATGGGGATAAGGAGCTCGTCCATAATATCCCAAAGTTTTCCCTTACCAATACATCTTTCCTTCCTTAATACAAACATCTGCAACACTGCTGTGATTGTAGCAGGCAGAACTAACATATGGGTGTGTCACAAACACAGATTCCATCTTGTCCTTAATCCACACAGAGTGATTGCAACAGTCACAAATGTTGAAACTGCCGGGACTTGGGTTTTGCCCTGATTGTTTTTTCATTGCCGAAACTCTGTTCAGTGTGGCCTTCTGGCTTTGGCAACCGCCAAGGGTACCAGAATGATCACAGCAAAAATAGTCCTCTGAAAATCTACCTTTCTACCTTTCTCAAGGCCCCATGGGTTGCAACCAAGGGCCGACATACCAGACTTCTCGGTAGCAAAGGTAATATCCTGGGATCTAGTCACTGGTGCTTTTAGTTTCCTTGGCACCCATAGCCCCACAGAGTTTGTTTGTCTCCTTTTAAATGCCATTTCCCAGTTCTAACTGGTTAAGAAGAAATAATTAAAACAAAAAGAAAAGGGAAAAGATTAGGCCGGAATACCATAAACCTATATTTTCCAAAATTTCAGGGATGTGCCAACCACAATAAGATTTTTCTAATTATTTTCTTCTTCCAGGGCAAGGAGTTCATTAAGTCGCCGCCTCCAATAGGCGCACTCATGGTCCCAATGTGCCCTTGGAATGCACCTATGTTATGGTATATAGACTTCTTCTCTACAATGACTATCAATTATGAGACACTGGTTATAATGTTATGAATTGCTCGTTCTCTTATTTGTGCTATAGCCAATATAGCAAAAACCAATTGATGAGGGTTCTCTATTAATCTAATTACTGCTGGAAGGGTCCCATCTCCCAGTCTCAAAGGCATCCCACAAAAAATCACTAGCAATGCGTTCTGTAGTTAGCCGGCTAAATACATAACCATAGCAAAACAAGCAAATCAATTGTCTCTCCTTCTCTTCCCTCTTACTTTCCAGCATGAGTTAAAGCAAAGTGTGCAAACAATACATATCCAGGGATGACACCTTAAACCATGTTTACCGCACTCCCAACATTTTACTTGGCTCTGAGCTCTTTTAACAACAGGTGTTATCAATCTCAGTTTCTGAAATTGCAATTCTGTAATCAATTCTAATAATGTTGCTGGTGGGTGACCCTGGAGGAGATCTTTGATCCTTTTAGGCCATTCCCACCGATTCAGAAAGTCTTTTTATTCTTTTCCACCGGTGTTCTTCTGCGTCTGAGCTCAAGGGAATTGCAGTCCACAGCCACTCCAGAGTGCCTAGTTCATTCTTAATAAATCAGGGTTAATAAAAGCAACTTAAATCCTACTGACAGTGGAGCCCTGGAAAAAGTTAAAGATAGAATCTAAAATGTTAGGCTTTGTGCTTTCCCAGATCAACTGCACCTGCGTAAGCAGTATGATAAATTATATAATTGTTAGATGTGATGATTATTTAGTAATTAAATGTAATTATTATATAACCATGGGAAAAATAATGAAAAACTATGTTGGAAATTCAGAGAGGGGTTAAATTTATGGATACAATAGAACAATATAAGTTTAATAATTAACATGAAAGTTATGTAACGATGGAGTATAAAAACATGATCATTTTGGATGTATGGTCGGAATCAGATTTGGGTTGAATATACCCCGATTCCCAGAGCTCTTCAATGTAAAGCACCGCATATAATCCCCCGTGATTATGTGTTTTTGAATGCTAACACTACCATATTATCATATTATTGGAATTACATGTTCTAACAGTATTTTAGTTACTGTTTGAACTGTAGCCTAAGCTGCTGGAAATGCTTCAACCCACTGAGTTAATTGATCTATTATAACTAACAAATATTTCCACCAACCCACTTTAGGCAATTCTATAAAATCAACCTGGATCTTTTCAAATAGCCTGAAGGCTGTTTTGCATCCTCCAGAGGGAGGGCTTCTTAACGCTTTCTTATTTACTTTTTGACAGATAAGACACCCCTGGGTAATTTGCTCTCCAATTTCAAATATCCTTATACACCCATAAATTTTAAAAAGTGATCACAAAAGGTTCTTGTTCCCCAGTGTGTCTGTCTATGCAAGTTATCTAAGATCTAATGTGCCACTGGTTTTGGCATCATAATCTTGCCATCAGGAAAAACTCACTTTCCCTCCTTAAATGTTACTCCTAATTTCCTTATAGCTGCCAGTTCTTCTAGTGGAAGGGAAAGTGTCTCTTGCTGAATTTCTGTTTTTTGTTAGGTGATGATTTCAGTATCTCCCTTTCTTAAGGTCGTTCTTCTTTTGCTTCTTCATCAGCCAAATTATTTCTCGGACTCTTATATCCCTCCCTCTCTGGTGTCCCTTTACATGAACTACTGCTATTTTCTTTGAGCCTTTTAAAGCTTCAAGTATCTGAAATATTAATTCCCCATTTACTAACCCTTTCCCTTGAGTGTTTCTAAGTCTTCTTGTATAAATAGTCCCTTCTTGCCCTTTTAGTATTAATAATGCACAAAGAAATGCATAAAATTCACAGGCTTGTGCTGACCAGGAGGGACTAAGGGGACCAGACTCCTTTAGCCTAAACTTTTTCCCACTTCACCTGAATGCCAACCCATGTCATTAATTTCTAGATTATCTTCTTCAGTTAAAGAATAAATTTTAAGTTTTCCTTCACAGGGTTTTATCCACAAATTTAAGGTTATTATTAGATCTCTGCCTAAAAAATTATTCTCAGCCTCCGGTATCAACAATAAATCACTTACTCCAAATTTGTCATCTGTTTCAATTTGCACTCCTTTTATTACAGGGAAAGCCTCTCCCATAATTCCAATTACTGAAACTCACTCACGACTTATCTCCCTGGGGTAATTTTGTCACTGTCAACCAAGAAACTCCTGTATTGACTAAAAATATAACTTCTTCACTCTGAGGACCTATTTTTAGCTTTATTATCAAGGGCTCTTTTGGTTGTATTTTGGTCCTCTTCATTAAACAAAACTCCTGACCTCTCTGATTCTCCTGAGTAGTTTTCTCATCTTGCTGTTTCTTTCTGCAATTTTTTTGCAGTTGCCCCTTTTTATGACAATAAAAACAGGTGTGTCCCGCACCATTCAAAGGGAGTCAAGAATTTTTTAAGTGTCTTTTCTTGTGGCGGGAAAAATGCACAGGTCCTGTGTTCCTAAAAATAGATCCTGACATCGGCTGTTTGTTTTTCTGTATTCAAAGCTGCCTGCATTTCGTGAACTGCTGCCACCAAAATTCTGGCATCTGCTTTCTGCTTTTCCTCATCTCTGTTCACATACACCCTTTGTGCTTCTCTCAGTAACTCTTGAAGTCCCCTGTCCTGCCAGTCTTCTAATTTTTCCAGATTTTTCTGATGTCACTGCAAGACCTGGTCACAAACTGAATTTTTAACAGAACCTGCCCTACTGCAGTATCAGTATCTATACCTGAATATAATTGCAAGTCTCTTTTTAATCTTTTTAACCATTCTGCTGGGGACTCATATTTTTTCTGATGCTCACTCAAAGCTTTTCCTATATTATGTCCCTTAGGCACTGCCCTCTGAATTTCTTGATTTTCTTCCCTTCGGGATTCCCATTCATCCCAAAACTGTATTATCATCCCCCGTGGGCTGTCCTGAGGAATGCTCCCCCCCTGAGAACCCTCCTCACGGTTCCCAGATCCCTCAAACCACTGCGAATTTTTCACACAATCCGCAGCCCCTGGGTCAAGGAACTTACTCTTTCCCTGAACCATTTCTGGCGGCAACAAACTAAAAAATCCCCGGTACCAGGAGAGTCTTAGTTTCCCACACTCACCTCGTGGCTCAACTTCCTCACTTACTACTCTGTCACACTGCCTTTTCAATCTACCTGTTCCACTCCTATCTCTCCCTCTGCAATCTACTTGTTCCACTCCTATCTCTCCCTCTTTCTCAATCTATTAGCCCCGTCCTCTCACCATCTCATCACATACAAAATTGCCTGCTACCAACCCCTCCAAGGAAATTGAACCTATTAATTCACTCTCTTTCTCAGTCTCCCTACTGAGTAAATCCCTCCTGCCCAAAGACCTTCCTACAGGTGCCTGGACCAGGGATCCCCTCCTTCCCCCTGGGTCAAACCCTCCCGGGGTCCCCACTCATTCATTTTTCTTTCACTTCCCTCCTTTTCTGGCTGACCTCTCCCCAGCCCAGCCCAGCCAGCTCTGGCCCCACAGCTCTGCTCAGGCCAGGCTGCTCTGGGCACTGCCCCACGGCCTCAGCCCCTGGCAAGGGCACAGCAGCAGCTGCAGCTGCCACAGGACTCAGCCCCAGCCATGGGGGAAGGTGCTTGGCCAAGGCCAAAGGAGGCTCCCTGGCTGCCCTGCTCCCCTCGGGCTGAGGTGCTGAGAGCTCTGCAGCCCCTGCTGCCATCCCATCTGCCCAGGGCAGCACAAGAGCCCCGGCCTTGGGGCCCTCAAGAGCTGCTCCTGCTGCAGGCCCAGGGCCCATGCCAAAGCTGGGGCAGCCACAAAGCTGTGCCCATTTCTGTTCATTTCTGCTCTGATGAGGATGGATCCTCAGCCACTTGGAGGTTGCTGATGAATTTAATTACTCCAGTGGCCGCTTCTTTCTTGAGCTCTTAAATTCAGGAATTCAGTGAGAAAAGCACATAAATATTTGTTCAAAACACCTGAACATGGAAAGTCCCTAGGAATAATTTGTTTTCAATTCTCTTATGGTTAATTATGCACATTCCAGAAGTATATTGAGAGTCAATATATGGTATTGAAAACAAAACGGAAAAAATTGTTTTGTCCTGTTTTTTTTTCCTGTTTATAGATAGATTTTCAGCAATGAGCAATTGATTTTGACCCCCTGCACCTTTTAATGCAGTTTGAACATATATGAAAATCAAGACCCTTCATGGCTGACAATCAATTAGACCTTATCCCCACTCCCTCCCCACCATTTCTCTCATCAGACTCCTGACACTCCTATGGATCAGGAATGGTGTGGCCAGCAGGAGCAGGGCAGGGATTCTTCCCCTGTGCTCAGCACTGCTTGGGCAGCATCTTGAGTGCTGTGTCCAGTTCTGGGCCCCCAGTGTAGGAAGGACATGGAGGGGCTGGAGTGTGTCAAGAGAAGGGCAACAAGGCTGGTGAGGGGTCTGCAAAACAGGTCCTGTGAGGAGTGGCTGAGGGAGCTCAGGTTGTTTATCCTGGAGAAGAGGAGGTTCAGGGGACACAAGGTGGTATCAGGGCACAGATTGGACTTGATGATCTCTAAGGTCTTTTAAGACCTTGTTGATTCTGCGATTCTCTGAAACCACCCTTGGAGCAGTTGCAGGATGAGCCCTGGGCCTCCTCTTCAGGAGCTCCAGCAGCCCAGGTCCCTCAGCTTCTCCTGCCAGCCCCAAAGCCCATCCTGTCAGTCCTGCAGAGCCTCTGCAGCTCCTCCTCACTGCCCAGAACAGGGAGCCCCAGAGCCAGACACAGCAGCCCAGATGTGCCCCCCTGGCCTGGGGTGACTCTGGCAAGGGAGCAGCACCAGACACTGCAGGAACCTGCAGACAATTCCTGCAGCACTTGTAGGATGATCCTGCTCCCCAAGGGACATTCCCATGGTGCCAAGTCAGGAACTGCAATGGGGAGTGGGGCCAGAGAGGAAAGGGCAAACAGGGATGGGCTGTTTGCAGGGGAGGGAACAGGGGTGGGCAAGAGGAAGAAATCTGGATCAGGAAAAAAAAACGAAAGCACAGCTGAAGGAAAAGAAATGCTCAGGGCAGTTTGGGGGTGGCTGCCAGGCAGCCCTGGCTCTGAGCAACAGCATCTGCAGTGGGACAGAAAACTCCCAGCTGATGGGAGCAAACTTTCTGGCTGACTGCAGAGGCCAGGACAAAGCTGAGTAGTTTCCCTGGTGTCCCCCAGCCCTTGCTGGCCCCAGGGGCTGATGGCATTTGTGCTCCCTCAGGTTCATGTCCCCACAGCAACAGCATGGGGGTCTCCCCCTGCTCTGTTCAATGCAAACAGGGGCTCCTGAGCCAGTGCTGCTGTGTCTGTGTCTGCAAGGATGGGGCACCTGTGTGAGCTGGGGGAGAGGCCAGAGCTGCAGAGGGGGGCTGTTGTTGGCAGCTCCATCAGGATGCTCTGGGACGCTGCCCTGGGCTGTCCAGCACACTGGGGATGGATCAGCCCCTGCTCTGCTGCTCCTTCCCGTCTGCCCCAGGGCCCTTGCAGAGCCCCAGCCATGCTGTTTGCCCCCAGCCTGCCCACGGTCATCCTGGGGCTGCTCACGGGGGTTTTCTGTGCTGAGCATTGGCCTGGGCGTGTTCTTGAGAGAGCCTGGGCAAGGAGCCTGGAGCCCCCAGGCCCTGGCCTGAGGTGTCAGTGCTGCCCCAGCAGTGCCCATGGCCTGTCCCTGCTGCAGCCCCGGCACGGCCACCCCCAGGACTGTGCCCGGCCCCGAGAGCACTCAGGCCCTGCAGCAACACCAGGGCCACCAGGGCAGCGGGGCAGGGCCATGGCAGCAGCACTGGCAACACCAAGTGCAGCTGGGCACAGCTGCTGGGCCAGCGCTGATCTGCCCCCAGCTCTGCACACAGACATTGCTGCTGCAGCTCCAGAGAAGGAAAAAAAGGGGATCTCCCTTGAAAACTGCTGGGAGATACTTTAGTTCACTTGAAGCCACCGAGAGTGCAGCACCTCATTGACACAGTTTATGACCACAGCAAAGGTGGAAAGAAACAAATATAGAAATGGCACAAACAATGGCATTTATTTCTGGACAATCTTAAAAAACTAAAACAAAAGAAAAAGACAACACATAAAGCACCAAACCTAACTACTATCAAAGACAACTTGAATTGCAAGCGTATTGCAGAACATGACCAGCAGTTTAGGGTTTCTTAAACCATCCAGTCATCAGTGTCCACACTGCAGCCTTGAGCTCCTGGTTCCTCAGGCTGTAGATGAGGGGGTTCAGGGCTGGAGGCACCACCGAGTACAGAACTGATAGGGCAAGATCCAGGGAAGGAGAGGAGATGGAGGGCGGCTTCAAGTAGGCAAATGTGCCAGTACTGAAAAACAGGGAGACCACAGACAGGTGAGGGAGGCAGGTAGAAAAGGCTTTGTGCCGTCCTTGCTCAGAGGGGATCCTCAGCACAGCTCTGAAGATCTGAACATAGGAGAAAACCATGAACACAAAACAACACAATGATAAACTGGCAGTAACCACAATGAGCCCAATTTTCCTGAGGTAAGACTTGGAGCAGGAGAGCTTGAGGATGTGGGGCATTTCACAGAAGAACTGGCCCAAGGCATTGCCATGGCACAGGGGCAGGGAAAATGTATTGGCTGTGTGCAGCAGAGCAATGAGAAAGCCACTGGCCCAGGCAGCTGCTGCCATGTGGGCACAAGCTCTGCTGCCCAGGAGGGTCCCGTAGTGCAGGGGTTTGCAGATGGATACGTAGCGGTCGTAGCACATGACGGTCAGGAGGGAAACCTCTGCTGAAAAGAAAAAGACAAACAGAAACACCTGAGCAGTACATCCTGAGTAGGAGATGTCCCTGGTGTCCCAGAGAGAATTGTGCATGGCTTTGGGGACAGTGGTGCAGATGGAGCCCAGGTCGCTGAGGGCCAGGTTGAGCAGGAAGAAGAACATGGGTGTGTGCAGGTGGTGGCTGCAGGCTACGGCACTGATGATGAGGCCGTTGCCCAGGAGGGCAGCCAGGGAGATGCCCAGCAAGAGGCAGAAGTGCAGGAGCTGCAGCTGCCGTGTGTCTGCCAATGCCAGCAGGAGGAAGTGGCTGATGGAGCTGCTGTTGGACGTTTTCTGTCTCCAGACATTGGAACCTTTTGAAGAAGGAATTAGAGTGGTAATTGAGGGGAGATTTCTCACAGAAAATCAAAGTTGTTTCTCATAGACCCTTTCCTGCCACTAAACACCTCCCCCTGTCTATGTCTAGGAGATCTTCCTTCAACTTTTGTTGCTAGAGCCCCGATTGCTGCTGGCCAATGTTGTGTGAGGAGCTGGACCTTGACCTGCAGGACACCTGGGAATCAGCCCTGACTCCCAGTCAGTGCAGGAGAACAGTGAGGGCAGAGGCCAGTCCTGTGTTAGGACTTGGATAAAGAATATTCTCCTATGGCAGAGGAGCTGCTTGGGTGATGGGATGGGGAATGCAAGAGGCAGAACGCGAGATTCTGCGGCACTGTGGAAGAACAGAGTCCAGAGAGGCAGGAGGATTGTCTGAGGCTTAGTGCAGAATGAGGGGAGCTGCTCTGTCCCTCTCTCCTGTTCCAGCTGCCCTGGACTTGCACCTTTCTGAGATCCACTCCTCTGTTACCCTGGACAGCCAGGAGACACAGCTGAGAGCAGAGGGATCCCTGGCACACAAAGTGGCTCCTGCCTTTCCCAGAGTCAGGACAGTGGGCTCATTGCCAGCCTCCCAGGCTGCCCTGCCCAGAGCTGCCCGGGCACAGGGAGCTGGGACACCCCATTGCTGTGCTCAGCCTGCACAGAAGGAGCCAAAGCGCTGGGCCTGGCCCTGCCGCTGGAACTGCCATTGCAGAGAGCCCCTCAGCAATGCCAGCAGCACCTGGGCAAGGCAAGGAGAGAGAGAGAGCCGGGCCTGAGGAAAAGCCGTTCCCTGGCCAGCCCTGCCCAGCCCCTGCCAGGCAGCAGCAGGGCAGGACAGTGGCCCTCAGGCCCTGGTCAGCAGGGAATGGGCACATGGCCGCAGAGATGCCCTTCATCTCTGGGGCTGCTCTGCCCGCCCAGGAGGGACTGAGGGCCCTGAGCCCCCGGGCTGAGGGCTGTGCTGTCTGCAAGGGGACACAAGAGCTGTGCTGCTCAGGGCAGTGTCTGCCCTGCAGGGCAGGCCCAGCAGGTGCCACATCTGCCCTGCAGCAGGGCTTCCCGCAGCACTGCCGCCCTCCCTCCCTGCCCACAGCTCTGCTGCTGGAGCTGTCCCAGCCCCAGCTGCTCCTGTGGCCCCAGGCTCCTTCTCTGCCAGAGCTGCCAGAGCCCAGCCCAGCCCCTGGGCCAGCTCTGCCCTGCAGCTGCTGGGCCCTGCAGGGATTAAAGAACAGCTCCCCCAGCCTGGGCACCATGGAAAGGTGATGCTGCATGGATCTGGAGGCTGGGCAGATGCAGACACTTGCTGAGGTTCCCAGGAATCCTCACTGTGATGGTTTAGGAGTCTCAGCCCCTGCTGTGCCCTGCACAGCTGAGTTTCTATTGCCCCCAAACTGAGCCAGGCAAAAATGGGAGCACAGATTCTGGAAAGCAGAGACCCAAGCAGGAAACTCCTGCCCTAAATGAGTTCATGAAAAGTCCCCTCAGAAATGAGCTGGGCATGAGCTGCATCTCAGAGCAGCCCTGGCTGCAGCCCCAGCTTCACCCCCTGCAGCCGTCCCTGGCAGCAGGAGCCATCTTGCCCTGTCCCTCTGACGGTGCCCCTGGCAGCCCCGCTCTGCAACACATCCTCCTCCTCCTCCTCCTCTGCCACAGAAAACTCACCACGTAGAGGATTGTGGAGATGTTTCCCCAAGTGAAGTCTCAGCTCAATGTCTTCCTAATCCTGATTGCCTTCAGCCTGTCTCTGTCTGGCTCCTGTCCCCTCAGTGCCTGCAGACAGAGCCCTCAGCCCTGCTGGACTGGGAGAGGAGCTGGCCCTGGGAAGAGCTGTTCCTTTAAAGCTCAGCAGCACAGACACAGCACAAGGACTTTAATGAGCCTCTAGGGGATTTGGTGTTGTTTACATCAGACTCAGTGCCTAAGAGGGTGTTCATAAAACTTCTCAAGAACTCAAAATTAAATTGAAACTCTGAAGTTTCTTGAAGTTTTAATGGGTCTCACTGAGAGACCCGACTGAGAAAGTGTCCCCACGTTCCAGTTAGAGCAGAACGCTGGAGGCAGTGATGACAGCTGGGGACAAAGAAGGCAAAGATGTCTCTGGTGCTGAGCAAACCTGGATGTGTTTGAGGAATGCCAATGTCCAACGCCTGAGCCCCATCCCCTGGCCAGGCAGATGCTGTCCCTCTCTCCTTGCTCAGGGCTCTTCCCGGGATGGGCACTGGCATGTGGGGCTGTGCAATGGCAAGGGCAGGAGCATGGGGTGGGCCCTGCCAGGCTGCTGAGCAGGGACAAGGAGGCAATGAGGCCCCAGGCCTGCAAGGGTCACTTGTCTCCCACTCCTGCCTCAGGCCCGGGGCCAGCAGCCATGGCCAAAGTGCTGCCCAAGTTGGCTCTGGCAGGGTTGTCTTGCAGCTGCTGCACATGCCTGTGCCCTGTGCAGCCCAGGCTGTCCCACCGTGTCCCTGCCCTGTGCCTCTGTCCCTGCAGGCTCTGGGAACAGGTGCCCCTCTACATTTTGGCCACATACCTTGGCAGATTGAAATGTTGTCCATATGGATGGCTACAGAACACCAAAACATAAATTCTCGTCCTTTTTTTCTGAATATATAGGATCATAAGTCCGTATACTATGCTTTGGTGGTTTTCTTTATAATGAAACTTACCTTTCTGAATAGAAGACTGCCCTTCTTTGTGTGTAATATCTAATACAAAGGTAAAAATAATTAGGAATCATTTTAGGCATTGGAATTCTTGACCATAGCACTCCAGGAAGGCGAATTTAGAATACATGTGTTTTTCAATACAACTATTGTTCTGGAAGCTTGAAACATAACTGAAGAGGACAACTGGGAAGTGACTTTGTCCTGCAGTCTTATGGTGCTTCTTTTTTAAGAAATTCATGCGTGAAATTATAACTAACCTGATGTAATTTTTATTTTTAGAGGAAAAAAGGGATCATTAAGGGTAACTAAGGCGTATCCATAAGACATTCCATAAATCTTCAGATTACTGAGCCCCAAAGGATAAGTTATCATGGTATACCATGATAAAGGTAAGACAGAGTAAAGATCCATTCTGAATTAGGTGAAGTGTCTAAGAAAGGTGAAAAGTCTGTGAGGCCAAAGCTGAAGGAAAAACTCGCATGCTGAGACAGCAAGGAGACAGAGAAAGAAAAACAGAAAAGACCACAAGGTCGATTTGCCCCCGACTTAGAAATTCCTTTGATAAAGAAGAACTGGTGCTAAATGTCACGTGGAATGAATATGTATGAACTTATTGTGAAACTGTATGCATATGCATTTGGAAGGGGGATAAAAGAAGACCCGAGGTCTTCAGAGGTATGCATGCCTTTTTGGGGGACTTGCGTCCGGCGCGTGTCGTAATAAAAGCATAGCGGGCTTTACAACTTTTACAAAGTTGTGAAGTTTCTTCTTGTCTCTGCAAAACATTATGGTGAGCCAGCCAGGAGATCTCTGTCCCCACAGGGGCAGGGGGGATAGACAGACCTCCAAGGCGCGCCCTAGGATTTTTTTTCCTGGTGGGGCTCCACTCGTCTCAACTTGCCACCTGCAAGGACAGACAAGGACCTGCTGGCCTGCGGAGGAAGATACGGTATGTACTGAGGGGCCCCTGGGGGAGGGAAAGGAGAGCAGGGGAGTAAACCACCCAGAGACGTCTGGGTTCAGCTGATGGAGCAGCTGTATTTGAGACGGGGTTCATCGTTCTGATGGAGCGGAACCGCCAGCAGCTCTGGGGTGAGCTGGGTGAACCTGTGTATGTGTGTGTTGGGGGTTCATTGTTCTGATAGAGCAGAACTGCTGAGCCCGTGTGTGTTTTGTTTGTGTGCGTGTGTAATGTCCGGACACTGTGGCGCTGTATGGTCAATGCATTGTGTGGTCAGTGCACTGTGTTTCTAATTGTGCAAGTGTATAAGTGTATGGTATATAAAAGAGAGTAGATCTACAGGGCCGTACAGTGTGGGGCGGGGGGGAGTCAGTACTACCCGTGTTTGAAGCAGCCGAGTGAGGCCTGAGGCGCCGGCTGCAGCAGGTTGTGGGGGCAGGGAGAGAAGTGCCCCCGCAGAGAAGCGAGTGGAGGAACGACAGTGATTGTGTTTAAATGTAGTGATTTGTGTAGATTTGGTACATTCTAACCGTGAGTATGAGCTCAGAGAGTTCCTTTGCCTTGGATGTTTGGACTTGTTCTCTAGACTGTGTGCTGTTATTCTGATTGTGTCCAGGAAAATTGATGTGAGTAAATGCCGAATTATGGTATGCTGTGTTGTGTTGAGAAAAGTGAGCACTTTGAGAAATATGCCCTTTCCCAGTGATTTTGTGTGGTGATTTTCTTCCGCTGCATTGTGGTAATTTGATTCTCAGATTGTATAGTAGTGTTTGTGGAGATTTTAAGATTTTGTTTGCAACAAGAGTAGCATTTTACATAGGAGAACTATAGTACAGTGATTTATGCTTAACTACGATAAAGCGAGTTAAAGGAATTCCAAGAATTCTCCCCCTCACAGCAATTCAAGCCTTGGCTCTAGTGAATTTGAGATAAAGGGGCGGGGGGGTGCGTGCATCTGTGGGCATATCAGAGTTTCGGCTGTGACTAGCACAGCCTTTTTGCAAAGCAGTAAAACAAGTGTAAGTAGGCATGGTGCTTAATTAGATTGTGCAAGAAGAGAACTAGAAAAGACTGATATTTTGTAAAACAGAGTTTATATAGAAGAGATGAATGAAATGAATTAGTTAATGAGACTTATGAGATTTATGAGACTTCAGCTGGTACTGCAGTAAGTCTGGACTGGAAACAATCTGCTGTAGGAATTTAAAGTTCTCTGTAACAAATAGGATAGCCTGCCTTTGAGGGCAATTTTGGGGAGCCTTTGGTGCATCGAGAGGCTGGCACGCTGCATGAGGTGACGGTGGCTGTCCCCTGGGCACAGGGACAGCTCTGGCTGCCCTGTCTCCCCAGGGAACACGGGAATGACCTGTGGGCAAAAGCTGGATGTGCAAGTATTATTGCAGCGCAGTGTTTGTGAGAAACGCAGGTATTGCTGTTATAATAAGCGTCAGGGCACAAGCCCCGAGTGCAAATTAGAGGTTTCTGATCAGAACCTAAGGTCTTAGAGCTTGTGTGTGGGAATCACATCTGATATCTGCCACCTGGAGCTGTGTGTGTGTAGGAGGAAAACTGAGAAACTACTGTGAAGGTCTGTGAAAAGAGGTTTGTGTGGAAGTGAGATAGGGCAGGGAGAAAGAGATAATGAGAACTGACCAGAGCAAAGATGTTCCTAAATTAGCCCCTTTTAGGAGGGGCTCACTTAGAGAAGGCTGCCAGTAGTAGCAGCTCAGAAAATAAAAAGATTTATAATACTTCTTTGCTGTTAGTACTGTTTTAAAATAGGAGGATAAATGGGATAGAGTTTTTGTATGCTGAAATGTCTTTTTGTTTTAAGAAATCACCCAGAATGGCAAAGAGACTGTAAGATCAGACCGCCCTCTGGTCTTGGCCCTTGAAAAAGGAAAACAAGGCAAAGAGAAAGCAAATCAAACATGTTGTTCAGCGTGCAGCATAAGACAGCAACATATGAAATCAGGCAAGGATCATCATGCTGAAATGCAAAGCAATCACAGTTCACAAAATGAGTACATATGATTTGCTAAAGGCTCCTCCCAAAGGGAGGAAGGGTAAAGATGACCTCCCCAAAAGGGAAGAATTTTTGTCGACACAAGGGTCATATATTCAGTTTTAATAAAGCTTTAGTACCTGTGGAGAATGTTTATGTTGTAGTGTGGGAATGAACAACAACTGGCCAGTCTGAGAAGGCATACTTGTGCAAACCTTTAAAGTAACATGTGTACTATTTGTACCTAAAAGCTTTTGTACAATTTGCTCAATTTTCTAAACATTCTCAAATGAGAAAGGTTACTCTGGAGGCAAATGATAAAAAGATGTTAGGCTTAACATTAACAGACACTGAAATTAAAGACATTAGTAAGAAGATATTAGAATAAGTAAATAAGTGTTTTCAAGGGTATGGGCCTCTGCTGCACCAGGGAGAGTGAAAGATGCTCCCCCATGAGCATCAAGCTTAAGGAAAGAACGCAACTAGTGAGAACTGAGTAGTACCCTCAAAAAGAAGGTAAGGAAGGAATCAGCCCAATAAGTGATAGAACTGGATTAAGGGCTGTTAATCTGATGACACAGAATTTATACCCTGTGGTAGCAAATCCATATACTTTACTAACTTGTTTAACACCTGAGCTAACCTGGTTCACTGTTTTAGGCCTAAGAGATGCCTTCTTTTGCCTCCCTATCCACGAAGCCAGCCAGAAAATTTTTGCATTCAAACACAGCTCACATAATCCATGTGCCTGAAGGCTTCAAAATTCCCCACTCCGATTGGAGAACAGCTTGCAAAGACCCAGAGTCCCGGGAAGCTCACAAGAGGAAAGGAGGCTGTTGCAGTACGTGGACGATCTTCTAGTAGCCACTCGGATAAGGGAAGCAGGAGAAGCCTGGACGGTAAGCCTTTTGAATTTCCTAGGACTCCAAGGACGCAGAGTCTCAAAGAAAAAGGCACAGGTAGTGAAACAGAAGGTAATCTACCTGGGGTAAGAAGTGAGTGCTGAGCAGCAGACTTTAAGGCAGGGAAGCCATATGCCAAACCCTGAAACCCCAGACAACGAAGGAACTCTGAACCTTCTTAGGCATGGTAGGATAGTGCCAGCTGTGGGTTTATAATTATGGACTGTTCACCAGACCCCTCTATGCTCTTATTGCCAATGGAAACTGAGATCTCCAGTGGACAAAAGACGCCACACGGGCCTTTCGCCAGCTAGAGAGTGCCCTCATGTCGGCTCCAGCTTTGAAACTTCCAGATGTAAGTAAACCATTCTTTCTATTTTTCCATGCAAGGAATTGCCCAGGGAATATTGGCTCAGGACTTGGGCCCATACTGAAGGGCAGTTGCTTACTTCTCTAAGTAACTAGATGCAACAGCCAAAGGATGGCCAGGTTGCCTCAGAGGTGTAGCAGCAGTTGTGCTGAATATTCAAGAGGCACGCAAGTTTACCCTGGGACAAAAATGACTGTGCTAGTGTCCCACACAGTGTCCGCAGCACTGGAAGTAAAGGGTGGCCACTGGCTCTCACCACAGAGGTTTCTGAAATGCCAGGCCATCATGGTAGAGCAAGACGATGTAGAGATAGTGGTGACTAATATTGTCAACCCAGCTTCTTTTCTCAGTGGAATCAAGGAGAAGCAGTACACCATAGTTGCCTAGAGACCATTGAAGCTACCTACTCCAGCGGCCCAGAATTAAGGGACACTCCTCCGGATGATGCAGAGACCTGGTTCACTGACAGGAAAGCGACATTGCAAAGTTCACAGTGACTACCTGCAGAGAGGTAATAGAGTCTAGACCCTTACCAACAGGTACCTCTGCGCAGAAGGCTGAGATAATTGCCCTGACCCGTGCCCTGGAAAGGGCAAAAGGGAGGAGAATAACCATCTACACAGACCCAAGGAATGCATTTGGAGTCACACATGCACATGGAGCCATCTGGAAAGAGAGGGGACTTCTGACCTCACAGGGAAAGAAGAGACAATCCAGCTGCTGGAAGCAGTTCAGCTACCTGAAAAAGCATATTAAGGCACACCAGAGAATGAGCTTAAAATTGGAGGAAAGAAATGAGCTGGCGGATGGAGAGGCAAAGAAAGCAGCAAAGGGTGAGGTACAGATTTTCCTCAAAGGTAAGCCATAATACAATAATACTAATCAAAAGAGATGTACGACTGCAAGGGGTGGGCTACCATTGAAAGAGAGCTAGCAATCTCTTCCCATTTTCGTGGTTACTACTGAAGGAAGGGCACTAGAAAACACACTAGGGCCTAACTACTTAAAAGTCTTTTATAGAGTGTGGCTCCTTTCTCAAAATGACCAAGGCTGCGAGTGATACAGAGTGCATTGAAATGAAGTGTTGACTTTGAAGCAGTAATTTCCACAGGCTTTCTAGAACACACATCTGACTGAAAGAATTGTTGTATCGTTGTCAGGAATTTATATGCCACTATCACTCAGGTGAGCCGACAGTGTGATCCTTGCCTCCAGACTAACCCCAAAATACCCCCTGGCCAAAACTTGGTCAGACTGGGAGAGGCCATGGGCCTATACAGCAGTGGCAAATTAACTTTTCAGAACTCCCAAGGAAAGGGGGGTATCAGTATTTACTGGTATTAATAGAAACATTTTCAGGGTGGCCAGAAACATTCCCCACCAGAACTGTCAAAGCTCAAGAGGTGACCAGATTATTTTTACAAGAAATAATACCACGCTTCAGAGTTCCAGCCACGATATCCTCAGATAAAGAATCACATTTCATTTCCAAAATAGTGCAACAGATTAGTAGCCATCTGGGCATAGATTAGGAACTTTACACCCCATACCACCCCCAGTCAAGCGGCCAGGTGGAGAGAATGAATAAGACTGGGGCAAGAAGTTAATCTACCCTAGCCCAAGCTCTTCCACTAGCACTATTGCAAATTCAAACTAAAATTTGAGCTAAAGGAATGCTGAGTCCTTTTGGAATGCCTTATAGAAGACCATATAGAATACAAAGGGAATGTCCAGAATGTCCACCTACATGGTGGCATTAAGCAAACAGCTCAGAGTACATGTGGCTGGAACTCGGAGCAGGGAGTTAGATAGCCTGGGGATGATGTATATGTTAAGTCTCTTTCAGAGAAGACTTCGGAACCACAGTGGGAGAGACCACTGCAAGTACTTCTCACTACCTTCACTGCAATCAAAATCAAGGAGCAGGACGCCTGGATTCATCACTCTCGGGTGAAGAAGGCCCAGAAACCCCTTGAGGAGTGACGCCAGGAGACAATGAACTGAGATTAAAACTTACTCGGGCAAAACGAGTACATTGCGGTTGGGAGTAGCTCATATTTTAGTTTGTAGAATTGTTTTGTGTGTAATCATAACTGAAGTTTTAGAACTTGAGAGTACCTCTATTCAAAGCAATGCTGAATGGCCTTGGTCCCTGGCATTTAATCAGTATACTGGATCCATAGGAAAACCTTCTGAGATAAAAGATTTAAACGTATCTACTGTAGTTATCCACGAGAATCAGGTATGTGAGGAGCAAGAATGGCAGGAACAGGAACTGTGGACACTTCAAGGAATCTGAGGAGAAGAAATCAAAGTAGGGTGCCAGGTCATCAATAGGGTAGCTTATGAGAGACCAGATGTAATTAGTGTCTGAACCTCCCCTGGTATATATGAACACCAGGAAGTCTGTGATAACCTAAGTGAATCAGACTGTTGGTGTAATTTCACCTTGATACAGCCTGTAGAAGTGACCTGCCTTTGAGCTCAAATTACTATCAGACTTTCATTTGAATTCAAAGTGAACACTGCCCTTTTTACCATAGCAGGGCCTTATACACCCCCTACTAGTTCAGACTCTACCCAAACTCCAAACTAGAACCTAACGTAGTAAAGGATGTGACTGAACAACAGCTATTATTCAATCCAGAATGGTCTCTCAAATGTGTAGAGTTGATAATGCAAATTAGCATCTCAAAAATCCAACCAGCCTGCTCCTCCTTCCTAAAAACTTCCTTTGAGGGCTGGACAACATGGTTACAAAAACAGGCGTATCTCAGGACAAGAAAGGAAGGAGCCAGCTCTCCTGGTGCCTAAAACCAGGAACACCAAGAAATCAGTTTCCTTAGGTCATTTTCCAAGCTGGTTGGCTGAACACTCAGGCAATGGCTGGTAAAGGGTGCTGAACTGCAGGTGGTAAATTAACCCAAGCAAGGAAGGTGATTTTCTTTATTTATAGCTATCCCTTTTCCTACTGAGATTTGGATCAATGATTGTCGCAGTCTGAGGCAGTTGGATTCTGCTTAAAAGAGGTAGAGAGAGACCCCCCCCCTCAGAGCTCAGCAGCAGGCTGTAGGATTTTGAGCATCACTTTTGTGCTGAGTGTTTCAAGTAGCAGAAACCTGATCCCAGTTTCTTCTGAGGCACTGCAATGAATTTAGGCTCTTCTCTCACACTTCCCCTTCATTATTTACTTGAGGCTTGGACCTGAAGCTAGGGGCAAGGTGGGTGAGATTTTGTAGACCAGGAGAGACATTCCTGCTTGCCACACATCTGGGAAATCAGGTGCTTTGGAGGGGGAAAGAGATTCCTTGAGGTCTCTACATTTCAGAACAAACATCTGCCTCAAGTATGACCCAAACCTCTGTCAGATACACTTGTGAAGTGTGTCTGAATTTGCAGTGTGAGCCCAGCACATCCCTCTGGCAGGGAGGGATGGTCATGGACAGAAAGCAGTTCCTGTTCCCCATAACAAACATCTAACTGGCATATTAGGGACAAAATTAGGAGTTTTAAATGGAATTGATTCAGAAATACTGGTGAATAAACTGGCCACTGCAGCAGGTAGCCTAACAAAATTGAAGCAGCCTTTATAGTAATCTCTATTGGCATTAGGAACTAGCCAGTGACAGATTTCAAAAGTACTGCCAAAGTAAGGAAGTATGAAAAGGCCAGGGTCCAAGACCACAAGCTGATAGCAGAAGCACTTAGTACAGTTCAAGATAATGTGCTTTAGCTGTCAGTTGTATACAATAACAGTTATGGATACAAGCAACAGCAGCTCTGATCATATGGGAAAGGGGTGAAAGTAATTTTCCAGCTGAAATTCAAGAAATTGTGTGGGATAATGCAATTGATATTGAAAGGAAGTTTCAATCCTGGCGGACTATGGTGAATTTCACCTATGATCCTGTTTCTAATGTGGCAACTGCCTTTGTGCTTACCATACGTAATGCCACTGTTTATGTTATCCATCCCATCGTTGCCCTAGGATTAAACCATGAAAAAACAATACTCTATCCTCCAGAACATAGAGTGTGGGCACAAAAGATGAATGGAAAGTGGCAGACAGTAAACTTGGAATCCTGCATTACTAGAGAACAGATGGGATTCATTTGTGAAAGCAATACTGTTAATGCCCAAGATGTGTGTTTGGACACTGAACAGAGTATTTGTCACTTTGAAATTCATCCAGTCACTGACCAGAAAACTGTGCTCGTATATACTGGAAAAGGGTGTATGCTTGAGAACTGCTTGTGCTGCTGTACAAATTGATAGCAATGATGTTATTCTGTCTAGTAGAAACCATTCTAATCTCTGTATATGTAATTTTGTTAAGATTATTGGGTGTGATTTTTCGTATTTCGTACCAGTAACATCCCACCAGCTGATTTAAGGCAATTACACAATGTATCACAGACTACCACCTACCCCTAGTGGGATGAACCTTACATTGGTAAAACAATTAATTAAGCACCAAGACCTATTGGAAGGCTTGAAAAAAATTCAAGGAAGCGGAAAGAAAACCTTAATTACTGTCCAACATGATACAAAGGAGATAACCAGAGTTCTACAAAGAATAAAACAAAATATAGATCATCACTGGTGAGATGTGATCTTTGGGTGGTCACAAACTGCAAATGGAATCTTTAATAAATTGTGCCACCCCATTGTAGTTTTACTAATATTAGTTGGGATAAGATTAGGATTATCTATTATATTATATATTATATATCTATTATATATGTTAATTTGGAACTGGAGAATGCTACAACGAATAGCTGTACTAACCTCTGTGTCAAACGTACGTGGTGAAGCACTAAAAGACACTTACTGTCATGAAGGTTTCATTAAGTAAAAGAATTTACTTATTTCCTAGGAAAGGGGGGGAATGAGACAGAGTAAAGATCCATTCTGAATTAGGTGAAGTGTCTAAGAAAGGTGAAAAGTCTGTGAGGCCAAAGCTGAAAGAAAAACTTGCATGCCGAGACAGCAAGGAGACAGAGAAAGAAAAACAGAAAAGACCACAAGGTCGATTTGCCCCCGACTTAGAAATTCCTTTGATAAAGAAGAACTGGTGCTAAATGTCACGTGGAATGAATATGTATGAACTTATTGTGAAACTGTATGCATATGCATTTGGAAGGGGGATAAAAGAAGACCTGAGGTCTTCAGAGGTACGCATGCCTTTTTGGGGGACTTGCATCCGGCACGTGTCGTAATAAAAGCATACCGGGCTTTACAACTTTTACAAAGTTGTGAGGTTTCTTCTTTTCTCCACAAAACAACCATGGGGCCATTGTGACACTCTGGGGCCCCATAGACCAAGGAGCCACTGTGAAACTGTGGCACCAATGGGAACATTGTGACACTGTGAAGCCCCATGGAACCAAGGAGTCCATTGTCAAATATTGGGGCCCTATGGAACCCAGGAGGCCAGTGTCACAGTGCAGGGCCTGGTGTAACAAGGAGGCCATTGTGACAATGAGAGGCCTCATGGAACCAAGGACATCTTTGCAGATGACACCAAGCTGGGTGTGAGTGTTGATTCTGTGGGAGCATAGGAGGGCTCTGCACAGGGACCTGGACAGGTGGATCTAGGGGGTGAATCCAACAAAGTGAGGTTTAAACAGACCAAGTGCCGAGTCCTGCACTTTGGCCACAACAACACCTGCAGTACTACATACAGGCTGGGGACAGAATGGCTGGACAGCAGCCAGGCAGAAAGGGACCTGCAGGGACTGATGGACAGCAGGCTGGACATGAGGCAGCAGTCTGCCCAGGTGGCCAAGAAGGCCAATGGCTCCTGGGCTGGATCAGGAATGGTGTGGCCAGCAGGAGCAGAGCTGCTGTGCCAACACTGATCTGCCCCCAGCTCTGCACACAGACATTGCTGCTGCAGCTCCAGAGAAGGGAACAAAAGGGCATCTATGCAAAAAAACTTGGCTGGGAGATCCTTTAGTTCCTTTAAAGCCACAAGAGCGTGGCCCCTCATTGACACAGTCTCTGGCCATAGGGAAGTTAGAGAGAAACAAAATGAGAAATGGCAAAAACAATGACATTCCTTTGTGGACAATATGAAAAACTAATACAAAGGAAAAAAAGAACAAACCAAAACCAAAGCAACAAGAAGTAGGAAAGATGTCTTTTAGTAGAAGTGATTGGCAGAAATTGGCCAGCATTTTAATGTTCCTGAATGCATCCAGCCATCAGTCTCCACACTGCAGCCTTGAGTTCCTGGTTCCTCAGGCTGTAGATGAGGGGGTTCAGGGCTGGAGGCACCACCGCGTACAGAACTGAAAGGGCCAGATCCAGGGATGGGGATGAGACTGAGGGGGGCTTCAGGTGAGCAAAGACACTAGTGCTGAGGAACATGGAGATCACAGCCAGGTGAGGGAGGCAGGTAGAAAAGGCTTTGTGCCGTCCCTGCTCAGAGGGGATCCTCAGGACAACCCTGAAGATCTGCACATAGGAGAAAACCATGAACACAAAACAACACAAACCTAAACAGGAACTACCAACAATGAGCCCCAGTTTCCTCAGTTTGGACTGTGAGCAGGAGAGCTTGAGATCTGTGGGATTTCACAGAAGAACTGGCCCAGGGCATTGCCATGGCACAGGGGCAAGGAAAATGTATAGGCCATGAGTAGCAGAGCATTGAGAAAGGCACTGGCCCAGGCAGCTGCTGCCATGTGGGCACAAGCTCTGCTGCCCAGGAGGGTCCCGTAGTGCAGGGGTTTGCAGATGGACACGTAGCGGTCGTAGCACATGATGGTCAGGAGGAAAAACTCTGCTGAGATAAAGAAAAGAAAGAAAAAGAGCTGTGCAGCACATCCAGTATAGGAGATGTCCCTGGTGTCCCAGAGGGAATTGTGCATGGCTTTGGGGACAGTGGTGCAGAGGGAGCCCAGGTCGCTGAGGGCCAGGTTGAGCAGGAAGAAGAACATGGGCGTGTGCAGGTGGTGGCCGCAGGCTACGGCGCTGATGATGAGGCCATTGCCCAGGAGGGCAGCCAGGGTGATGCCCAGCAAGAGGCAGAAGTGCAGGAGCTGCAGCTGCCACGTGTCTGCCAATGCCAGCAGGAGGAAGTGCCTGATGGAGCTGCTGTTGGACATTTGCTGAGGCTGATGGGGACCTGTTCATGGAGAAAGGACAGTGACAAGTCAGGAGAGGCTGCTTGGAGCCAAACCTGGTCCATTCCCTGTAGACAGTCCCTACAGCTGGGACTCACTCACCCCCCATTCCTGCTCTGGGGGGAACCTTTGTTTGCAATCAGAGCACAGTCACACTCCCAGGTCACCCTGGGATAAACCAGCCCCTTCCCAGATAATAGGATCCCTGAATGTCTTACCATCTCTAAAGGTGTCTGGGTAAGGTCTCAGCCCCCCCTTCTGCCAAAGACACTCACGGCTCCCTTGGCAAACCCAGCAGCATTTCCTCAGCTGTGGCACCTCTGCAGTTCCCCACGGGACATTCAGGGAACTCCCAGAGGCTCTGGCACAGATTTGAACCCAGGAGGGCGGCTCAGAGCTTGGAAGGGCACAGCAAGGAGAACCCTGGCTGTGTCCATGATGGGATCTCAGGGAGGGGGCTCAGCTCATTCCCCTTTCCCATGGACTGCTTTGCCCACAGCCCCACAGGTGCCAGGGAAGCTTGGACACCCCATTCCCATAGACACCCCTGCCTGGCAGGAATGCCAAGGGCAGTGCCTGACTCAGCTGCTGCAAATGCCAGAGCCTCCCTGAGAATGGCAGATAACAGTGACAATATCAGGGCAGGGCAGAACCAAGAGAAGATGTTGTGGTGCTGTGCCTGTGAGGGCAGGGCAGAGACAGCCGGGCACTCAGGACAGTGTTCCCGTGCCCAGCTGTGCCCAGCACCTCCCACACACCACCAGTGCCCTCATCCTGCCCCCAGCACTGCTCTCTTCAGCCCCCTCTCCTTCTCTGAGTATCTCCCTGGGCCTGGACATTCCCTCCTGAGAGGAGCCTTGTTCCTGCCAGCACTCACAGAGCCCATCCCAGCCTGTGTGCCCTGGCTGGGGCCCTACAGAAACCTGCCTGTGTGCAGGGCCCTGGCTGGGGCAGGCTCTGTGTGCAGCTGGGCAAGGGCAGCTCAGGAGAGCCCTGCTGGGCCCTGCAGAGGTGATGCTGCTGCTGTCCAGGGCTGAGGAGTGGCTGAGGGCCTTTGGGAGGCTCCCAGCAGAGATACTGACCAGCTTAATCACAGTTCTGGAGTCTGTGTAAATGTTCAAACATTCCTTTGATGATCCTCTGTGTCCCTTTCAACTCAGAATATTCTGTGATTCTGGGATTACAATTCCTGTTCTGCTTCTCTCATCCCTGTGTTGTTTATAATCCAAAGAGAAAAAAAAAAAAAAAACCCTTGCAGCAGTGTTAGAACAGTAAAGTAAAGTAAAAGCCAGACACTTATTGGAAGCTTCCAGGTGTCCCAGTGGGAAAGGGCACACCCACCTCCTGATTTCAACAATTTATTAAGGTTCATAATTAGGATATTTAACAGGAACCTCCAAAAGGAGATTCAGTTTCCCTAGTTACACACCCCTGGGTCAACCCATTGGAGTAGGTGCAAAGGCTTCTTTGCCTTCACTTTTTATAATGACTGCTCATATTCTGCTCATTCTCAAAACCCAAAATGCTCCTATATGTCCAGTTCCTGGAAGACTATATAGTATTTCAGGACTATATAAAAGAATAGGACTATACAGCATTTTAGGAATATATTTAGACAGTCAGGTTATTAAGAGAAAGGTAAGGAAACATACTAGATTTAATTCAGGATTAAAGCTATATAAGAATATAATAGTGGTTTAATACAGTTAAGAGTTTAATAGAGTTAAGTAAGGATTATAGTATTGTAACTATATAATAGTAATTTAGAGAGCTACAAATATATAAAAATGTAAAAAGTACAAGAAACTTTTTGTCACCACCCCAATATTCCCATCTTTCTCTAAGTAGGAAATTGAAAACACTCTCAGGAAAGCTCCTGACATTTACAGCAATCCCTGGCTTACCTTCTTTGGGAAGTGTCCTCCGGAGCTGTGCCCAGGCTGATCTGGAGCTGGGAGCAGCCCTGCCCCACCCAGCCCCTCTCAGCAGCAGCCCCTGCCCTGCTCAGGGTGGCTCCTTCCCTCCACAGCTTCCCCCCCTGGGCTGGGAACAGCTGCCAGGGCTGGCTGAGAGCTGTCCCTGGCAGGCAGCAGAGTCCCTGCCCCAGCACAGCGCCCTGGGCTGCAGGACCCTGCTCTGCAGGACAGCCCTGGGCACCCCTGGCTGCAGCCCCAGCTGCTCAGCCCTGCAGCAGAGCCTGGCAACAGGAGCTGCCTTGGGCTGTGCCTGGGCTGGGGCAGCAGGGAAAGCCAGCCCTGCCCTAGGGCCAGAGCCCTGCCCTGGAGCAGCTCTGAGAGTCCTCCTGAAAGGTCCTCAAAGCTGTGGGATGTGCCAGCTCCAGGAGATCCTGGCAGGAACTGCAACTTCTCTTCCCACAGCCAGGGAATGACTGTTTCAAACCTGGGCTGATTTCTGCTCTAGTGAGCCCTGAGTGAGCTCTGCTCTGTGCTCCCAGCCCAGGCTGAGTTTAACCCCTCCGTGCCCCTGTGCTGTGCCCGGGGTGGCTGCAGGCAGTGCCCCAGCCCTGCTGGGCTGTGCACAGGAGCTGCTCCTGTGCAGAGCTGTCTCTCTGCAGCGCTGCCTTTGCCAGGAGCTGCCTCTGTGCCGGGAGCCTCTGTGCAGGTTTTTCAAAGGACTTTGGGTTTGGCTTTTGCCTTGGAGTCTCTGAAAGGTTTGTGCAATCATGGCCTCCAATTATCTGCTGTAATTAGTCCCTGGAGAGTCTTTGTCAGTAACAACACTCAGTGGGCTCATTAATGCTTCAAGGTACTTCAGTTTTTTCAAAGTACTTGATGTTTCCCTTTTGATACAGACTCTGTGAGAGGTTTGTGCAATCATGGCCCCAATTATCTGCTTTAACAAGTCCCTTGAGAGCTTTGTACTGAAACTTAGCAGGGCTTATTAATGCTTTGAGATACTCAAGGTTTTTAAGGTACTTTGTGGATTTAAGAATACTTTTAGGTACTTTTCAGGATTTTCCTTTCCTCACTGAGTCTCTGAGAGGTTTTTGTGCCATCCTGGCCTCCAATTCTCTCCTCCAAGGAGTCCATGAGGAGCCTGTGTTGGGTATCTTTCCCCTTTCTGTTTTACAACAAAGATGTAACTGAAAGAATTTTGTAAGACTCTCTAAAAGCATTCAAACAATCATGGAAAAATTAACAATGCAACAACAACCACTAAGAGAATTAATAGTCCTGTTTTAGCTAGACATCATCCAACCCTTTAGTCCCTTGGACTGGAAGAGTTATTGAACCAGTCTTTTTTTTCCACTTGAAGCTTCTTGAATCCTTCAAGTACCTGAATGCTCTTGTGGATTGACTAGCTGTGGATGGAGAGGTTCATGCAACACATGCCCTCAGAGTCTACACAGCCATGCCCCTGTGCCCAGAGTAAAAACTCTATCACTGTTCTGCAAGATGGCATGTCTGATGGTCTCTATGTCTGAGACCAGGCCACTCAGTGTGAGGGAGGTAGCATTGGTTTGCTTACTTAACAGGCACCTAAGATGGTCTGATTGTCCTAAAGCTTTAGCTGCAGCCACCCAAGGCAGTCCACATTGGGGGTGCTACCATCCGATACCTGGATTAAAGCTTTCAAAGCCATCTCTTTGATATCATCCAATACTTCTCTCAGGACACCTGCTGCTTGATCATCTGGTAGGCTGTGTTGTCCTTCTCCAGCTGGATGATTGTTTGTGAATTCCACCCTTGCCTCATTATTAGCATAGTCTGCTATTAATTGATTTAGTAAACACTTTCATCCCCCTTCCCACAGGGTGTATTCTGTAGGTGACAACAACATGGTCATAATATATTTTAAGTCATATGAGATTGAGACATGTGCGTAAACATGGCCCTCATTAGTCCATTAAAACAAGGTAAGTCCTTCCTATGGTCTTTAGCTGCCCTACACAGATCCTTGACTTCCCCGTAAACCAATGGCTGATACCTGGGATTCTGCCCCCTTCTTTCATAACATACCGGGGCAACGAGGAGTTTCGAGACTATTGGCCAGTCTCCTTCCTTTACTGCTTCTTTCTGGATCCTTTCCTGGGGATCTTCTGGGGTTGAGGGGCAAGGTGGCTCTGGGGAATCCAAACTGTTTTTTAAGGAGGAAGAATAACTTGGAGGAGAAACATTTGGATTAGAAATAGTGTGACAGTTGGGTTAGTATCTGTGACCATGGGGTTATATTGTTGCCAGAGGGTAAGGCAAAGGGCACTGCCATTTTATCAGGTGTTGGGGAGGAAGAGTCTTGATTTAGGATGGCATACCCCTGGGCTGGCATTCTGGAGGCATGGCCCAGGCTGAAGGTGGAATGATTGAATGTGGAGGCGTGACCTGCAGTTCTGGGGGTGGAGTCTGGAGTTCATTCAGGGTGGAAGAGAAGGTTGTGGTAGCAGGAAGTGGAGGAGCCAAGATGGAGGGAGGACGGTCAGGCTCACAGGCATCTGGAAAATTTTTAATGATCCACCTCACGATTGATTTTAATTTGTTCTTTGAAGATACTTGGTCATGATCAGTGAGAATTAACTTAGAGCATCCATATATGCACCTTTCTACTTTGGAGATTCGGCTGCCCATTTTTCTCTTTCTCCACCTTAGGTGGAAGAGCCACTGGAACACCCCAAATCAATAATGGGACGTGGGTGCATATTGTAAAAACACAGTGGCAAAATGGGCAATAATTGTCCTGCATTTCCCTAAACCCACCTGCAATCCTACACAGGTGAAACCGTTGTTGTCCCTGGGGATCCTGGCTGAGATCCCTCAAAACAATGATGAATCTGCCAGCCTGACACAATCCAAAATCCTGGGGAGCACTGGTCTATCCATCAGCTAACCACTGTGATGAGACTAAATGTCAGGGTCTCTGTTTGGACGGCAAAGGTCGCAATGAGGGTGGCTGTGACAAACCTCTCTGGTTCCCCAGCTTCAGGGCAAGGGTGGTGAAAACGAAAAGAAGCAGATGCTGGGGAAGATGAGACAGGATAGCCTTATAAATATGATTGCCTGCAAAAGATTTTGAGAATATGGAAACTATAAGTGAGATTAAAATGAAATCAAGCTTTGAGACACCAAGCCTTAGTTACTGAACAACTGGAAAACAATGGTATGGCCAGCTGAAAGTAATATTCCTTTGACGAAACAATACCCTCTGCTTGCAGACAGGTCCAAGGCTCAGAGCAGACCCTACTAGCTTGGCAGAAGGAGTCCAAATAGTAGTTTTTAGGGTTTAAAATGTAGTACAGTATGGTAATGTAATGATTCTTATAGGCTGTATATAAATGCTATAAGATTTGTATCTTGTACTAGATTGGTTAGTGAAAATTAGAATATGCAGTACAGAAGAAGATTTATTGTATAGTATTGGGAAGTCCCCTCCTCTTTTGGGCATCCATTTTGGGAGCCTCTTTCGAGCTCCTCTTTCGGGCCTGCTCCGAGCTGTGGCTGGCAGCTTCAAACAAGGCCCCTGCACCCACACCCTTTGCAATAAACCACAAGTTCCAAGACCTGGCTTCAAATATCTCTTGTCTCTGTCAGTCCCAACCGTCCTAGCCCCCAATGATCCTACAAGCAGGATCAATGGAGTTGCCCAAAAAGAACTTTAGTAAAAGTGAAAAACAATTAACATGGGTGAAAAACTATTAACATGGAGAAGTCAAGCACATACAAGGGTTGGGATTCAAAGACCTGAGATAGAGGCGAAGCAACAATATAGTGACCAGTATTTTAATGGTCTATTGGTTCCATGAAGGCTCGCTGTGTCCAATGGCCCCTTGGTTCCATTGGGGCCCAGTAGTGCAACAATGATTCCCTTGGTTCCACAAGTTCCCAAAGTGTCACAATGGCCCCTTCCTTCCATGAGGCCCTGCAGGGTCACAATGGTCTCCATGATTCCATGGGGCCTTGCAATGCCACAATGGTCTCCATGGATCCATGGTGCCCTGAAGGATCACAATGGCCCTTTGACTCCATGAGGCCCTAAAATGCTACAATTGTCTTTTGGTTCCACAAAGCCTCACGGCTTCACACTGGCCCCTTGGGACCATGCAGCTCAACAGAGCCACAATTATGCCCTTGGTTCCACAAGGCCCCACAGTGTCACAGTGGTCCCCTGGATCCATGGTACCCTGCAGGATCAAAATGTTCCCCTTGGTTCCACAAGTTCCTACAGTGGAACAGGGTCCACAAGGGCCTGCAGTGTCACCATGGCCCATTGGTTCCACAATCTTCCACAGTGTCACAACAATCAACAATCTCCATAGGAAGGAAACATGTGAGTCCCAGTGGTGCAGGGGCAGATTAGAGGCAGTCACCAGAGGCCAAGTCTAGCCAGGTTTGACTGTATGGGCAGATTTTGTCTGGGAGTAACCCTTGGATATAGAGAATTTTAGACATGGAATTCCAATTTTGGTGAAGGCGCCTAGACAAGAAAGGCAGTTCTTTCCCACAGGAATGAAAGCACAGAGCCCCAGTGCTTCGCAGTCAGATGGGAAGTGGCCCTTGACATGTCAAATTCAGTGGGACCTGTCAGACAGCCTCCAGGAGGCCAAACCAGGCAGACTTGTTCCATGTTCCTTTGATTTCATGGAGCCCCATACTGTCACAATGGTCTCATTATTCCACGAGGTCTTGCAATGTCACAATGGCTTCTTTGTTTCATGAGCCCCTACAGAGTCACAAGGGTCCATTTTCTTCATGTAGCCCCGCTGTGTCACAATGGTTCCTTTTATATATTGGTCCCACAATTTCATTATTGACCCTTCCTTCCACAGGGCCCCCTGAGTTGCACAACAGTACCCTTGATTCTTTGAGATTCTGTAGTGTCACCATGGTGTCCTTTGACCTGCATTGTCACAACTGACCCATGGTTCCAAGAGGTTCTGTAGTGTCACCGTGGTCACTGTCAGAGGCTGCATGAGATCAATGTCCTGAGACACCTTGGGATGTTCAGAATGCCCATGTGTGGCCAGGGCCGGGTCAGGCCTTGGTTTGTGGTGGGACAGAACCCCACCCACAGCCCTGACCTGGCAGAGCTGTCAATACCATGGCAGATGCTGTGCCAACACCACTCTGATTGGCTGAGCTTTCAATCAATCACACACTACCAGCCAGTGCCTACCCTAAATCTGATTGGACAAGCAGCTGGCAGTCCCACCCCAGGGGCAGGCCCATGGAGGCCCAGGGGATTAAAAGCCAGAGCACGAGGCCAGCCCCTGGCCTGCATCCCAGTTTCTCCTGGGTTTCCTCTGTTGGTGTAGCTGGAAGCTGAGTAGTTGGTACCTATGTGTGTGTTTTTCTATGGATCTTCTGTCTCTATTTGTTCTCCTTATAATCCTACTTACCTGGAACATTTTGGGTAACTTAACATCTTAAGGGTTGAAGGTCTTTAGGTTAAATGGGCTAAGTTAATGAAGTTAATGCTCTGATAAGTGTTTTATGTTGAAATGGATGTTGTAATAAACCCTTTGCCCAAGTTCCTTGACTGTTGATATTTTCCCAGTAAAGTTTTGTGTCATTTGGACATCTTAGCTCAGCTGGTTTTTGCATGGTGCTGGTATCGCTGAGGCTGTGGATTCAATCCCTGTGTGGGCCATTCACTAAAGAGGTGGACTTGATGATCCTTGTGGGTCCCTTGCTACCAAGAATATTCTTTGCATCTGCCCATGTTGACAATAGTTGGTTGATGTTTCTCCTGTGCACCAAACTCAAGTCAAGGAACCTTTGGTTGCCCCCAGCATTTCAGTGTTTTGGGCTGTTCCAGCCCTGCAGGCCCACACTGGCCTCTTGTTTCCATGAGGCCTCACAGTGTCACACTGGCCCCTTGGTTCCCTGAGGATCTGGAGTGTCACACAGGTTTATGACATTTGTCCTTGCTGTCCCTCACATCCTGCTCCCCCACAAACAGCCACGAGCCACCCATGAGGGACAGGCCCTGCTGGCCCAGGCTGGGCTCAGGGCTTGGCCTTTCTGCTTCCCCCAACCAGCCCAGGCCTTTCTCAGCATTGCAGTTCCCTGCTCAGAGCCTTTGGCTGCCTGCAATCCTGGCTTCAAGGATCTGCTCTTACCAGTCCCTGGGGAGCCTTTGGCACTCCCTGCCCTCAGTGGGGCCCAGTGATGCTCCAAGGCACTTGGAGTTTTGCTTCTGACTTCTTGACAAGCTTCTTCAGCCTTCTCTCAGTGCCTGAGGGTCCTGGACCCAGCCCCAAATCCAAATCTTCAAGTCTCCAGGGCTTGTGCAGATGATTGGAGTCAGTTTGGACTTCCTTTAAGGATGAAGATATCAAAATGCACCTCATGAAAATTTTTCTTTAATCAAGTGAGTATTTTTTTATTTCCCAGTTCAGAGAAGAGCTGATAGAGGCATTCCCCAGGTGATGCTAATGCTGAATGTCTCCTTAGGAGGTCTGGGCCCAGAGAAGAATGAGCCCCTTGAGGGCTGACCCTTTTTGGACAAACTGCTCCTCACCCCCAGCCTCATCATGTCTGACATGGCCCATCTGGCACTGACATCCCTGTACCATGCAGCAGAGCCTTGTCCCCTGACCTCTGCAGCTCCATGTCCAGCCCATGCACCATGTCCCACCTGCTCTCCTCAGGGCTCTGCCTGCACACAGGCCCAGGAGAAGTTTTCCTGTTGGAAAGGAAAGAATGGAAAAGTCCGAGCAGGTTTCCGAAACAACAAACCCCACTCAGGAACCACCTGCTCAGGCCAGGCTGCCCTGGAATGGTGTCACCTTTCTCCAAGGGACAGTGTGAGCAGAAATGATCTCTGGGAGCAGAATTCTCTGAGTCTTGCAGCTGAATTCTCTGTCTGTGTCCTTTCCCTGGATCTCTGTTGCAGATGGAAGCTGCTGGTGCCATCCTCACCTTTAACCTCTCTCTTGAATGCAAACAGATGTTCCCAGGTGTTTTCAGCAGGATTTGCTCAATATTTCTACAAAACTTTTGTGTTCCTCATGGAATGAAGGGGCCATTTTGGCACTGAGGGGTTGACATGGAAGCGAGGAGTCACTTGTGACACTCGAGTGCCATGGAACCATGGGGCCATGGTGACACAGCAGGGCCACGTGGATCCAGTGGTGTTGGGAATTTAGCTGACTAGAGACTGGAAAAGTACAAAGCTGTGGCTAATTCCAAGTTCTGCACCAGCAAGATAGCGTGTCCTTGGGCCTAGCTGAGTATGATAGTGGACAGAGAGACGTGAGAAGTAGAGAACGTAGGCCCAAAGGAATGAGGAAGAGTTGATGGTATAGTTTAACCAATAGATCGCTTGGCTTACAGAATATTCATAAGCTTATTATTTGCTGTATAAATGTTTGATGCTTTTTTCAATAAACTGGACCTGCGATGAACCATCGGGTGTCCTGGTCTCCTTCCTTTGACAAATAGTGACCCCGAATGTTGACCCCCTCGTCTCGCACTAAAAGAAAAAGGAGGAGAACACGCCATGGTCGAGGAAGCTGGAGTTGGGTCCTGTTTGCAGCCGGGACGGTGCCAGAATTTTTAGGAGCACCCTCGGGGTTCACATCGGTGACCCGAGCCATACATGCTGCCGGAGCGTGGAAAGCTTCAAAGAGCACGCTCACGAATAGGTATGGATAGGCAAGCAGCATATGATTTATTCGCCACGTATCTAGAAAGGCAAGGGGTAAAGGGGATAGATTTAAAAAAGGAGCTACCAAGGTTATTAGCCTACGGATATGCTAAGGGGATTTTCCTTAACCCACATACGGTTCATGAACTCGCGGAATGGAGAAAATTTGGGGATATACTATGGGAAGCGGTGTTAGAAGATGATAAGACAGCAAAGAAATTGGGTAAGCCATGGCGGGTGGTGTACAATACACTGCTTCAGCATGTCTCTGAGTGCAAGGCAGCAGCCGTGGCTTGGGGCGCCTGCGGGGCTGTGCCACTCCGAACTCGGCATGGGTGCTGCACCATGGGGAGCAGCTGCAGCGAGTGGCTGCCTGAGGTGCTGCACTGCAGCAGTGGTAGTGGAGCCGCTGCGGGGGGAGTGACCCACGCTGCCATGGGTGCATCGCTGGGTGCAGCACATGCTGCTGGCGAGTCTCGCGAAACAAGAAGCCCAGCGCGGGGGGGTCGCCCGCTCTGACACAAGCGGCGCAGGACCAGAGCGCTTTTCCAGCGTCAGCGCTTCTCCCTCCGCCTCACGGCCGGCAAAAAGCTTTAGTTTTAGACCTAACAGCCATACTAAATGTGACTCTTGTCAACAAAAGAAAAGATCCCTACTGCAATTAAGAAACCAGTGATAATAAACAAGCGACACCAAAGAGCATTGCTGTCAAGACGTTCCTCACCTAAGTTAAAAAGATTTTTGTTCTTCCCAGCAGAAACTGTGAAAGAGAAATCAGCGTAGTGAATGTGTGAGTCAAATTTCGGCTGATTTGGCTTAGCATCCGTTATGCTGTCTTAAAGTCACCTCTATTAACATAGACTTTAAACATCAGAAGCCCAGATAACTCAGTCAGTAGAACATCAAACTCTGAATTTGTATTTTCAAAAATTTAAAAATGTTAAAGATATGTTAAAGTGATTGTATAAATTAGATGTAATGAGTGTTCTTTTTGTATTCTTTGAGATTTGCTCGGACGTGGTAGATGTAAAAGCAAGCACTGAATTCAAAAGAATTTTTCCACAGCTATACCTTGAAAAAACTCCTTATGTTTAAGTGCATTCAAGTGTAAAAATGCTGTAGCAAACACATGAAGAAAGTTGTTTTAGCTTAGTATTTTAGAGTCAGGCCTGTAAGTAAGTTATATTAAATGCTATATTCTATTTCTATAGTAAGTTTTATCTGTTGCTAAGTAGTTTAAGTTAAATTATCTATTAAGTGCCATTAAATGTTAAATACTGTTAAGGTTAAGTTTTGTTAAGTTTATGTCCTGTTAGGTTTAAGTGCTGTTCAGTTTAATTTCTGTTAAGTTTAAGTGTTATTAAGTTTAAGTGAAGTTAGATTCTGTTAAGTTTAAATTATATTAGGTTTAAGTTATGTAGATTTTAAAGTCAGTTAAGTTCTGTTAAGGTTAAGTTCTGTTAAATTTAAGTGATTTTACATGTAAGTTCTGTTGAGTTTAATTTCTGTTAAGTTTAAGTAAAGATAAGTTTAAGTGATGTTAAGTTCTGTTAAGTTTAAATATTTTAAGTTTAAGTATTTTAAGTCTAAGTGCTATTAAGTTTAAGTGATGTTAGATAGATTTATGCTTTTATGATAAGTGTTTATTTTATGACTTGTGCGCAAGGTGTTGTTGTGAACATCAGAGAAACTTTAGTTAGAAGAGACAATCAGAAGCATTTGTGAGTAGAGCCATTCCTGTTTGAAGTATATCTGCTGTTTGAGAATAGAAAGCAAACTTACCAGACAATCAATGCAGATGAAACCTGCACACATGTTGCTCCTTTAGCTTATATTTTTAGGTTGTATTAGCACACCTGAGTTTTGTTTGAGCCTTGTAGCACATAGAATCCTTTTTGTATCTGTCATATAGCATATCCTATAAATAGTGATAGCCTTTTTGGTTTGTCTCCCTGGCTTAGATCCCTTATAATAGAGAAACCTTACTAGTTGAGAATACTGCTTGTAATGTAATAGTTTTTAGAATTGCCTATTTTTGTGTTGCAAGGAGTGTGACACAGTTAGCCCATAGAACTTTGCTTTTTCCAAAAAGAAAACAGGGGAAATGTTGGGAATTAACTTGACTAGAGACTGGAAAAGTACAAAGCCGTGGCTAATTCCAAGTTCTGCAGATAGCGTGTCCTTGGGCCTAGCTGAGTATGATAGTGGACAGAGAGACGTGAGAAGTAGAGAACGTAGGCCCAAAGGAATGAGGAAGAGTCGATGGTATAGTTTAACCAATAGATTGCTTGGCTTGCAGAATATTCATAAGCTTATTATTTGCTGTATAAGTGTTTGATGCTTTTTTCAATAAACTGGACCTGCAATGAACCATCTGGTGTCCTGGTCTCCTTCCTTCGACACAGTGGTTCATTGTGACACTGTGGGTCCAAGGAGACAATGGAGACCCCTTCAGAACCTCATTGAACCAAGGAGTCCATGGTGACCCACTGATGGGCACTGCCCATCTAAGGAGGCCATTGTGACACTGCGGAAGCTCATGGAGCGAGGGAGGCCATTGTGACACTGAAGAACTTCATGACACCAAATATCCATGGTGACACAGCAGGGCATCATGGGAACCAAGGAACTGCTGTTGGCAGTAAAGAAACTCATGGAACCAGGAGCCGTTGTGGCACTGCAGAACCAACAGAGCTGCTGGACCTTGTGCCCTGGCCCTGCAGAGCTCCTTGGGAAGCACGGCAGGAGCAGCACCCTGGGAACCTCGGGAATGTCCCTCTGGGATCCATGGCACACAATCCCAGGGGCTGGAATTCCAGTTCCCAGACAAGAAAAGATGTTCCTCCCCTGGGAGGCAATGCTCTTAAGAAGGAGCCAAAGGCCAAGTGGAGCAAGATCTTACAGTGACATTTCACTGCCAGCTTTCATAACTTCACCCATGGCTGTTGAAGATCATGGATATGGAATTAAATCAGGGCAGGGTCTTTGGTGGGAGCTGTCCTGGCTCAAGGGAGACACTGAGAGAGAAACAGAGCAGGCAAAGAAAGGCAGGAGAGAAAGGAGAACACAAACACAATCAGCTGAGAAGGTGACACTCTGAAAAACAGAACTGGAACTGATGGAAAATGAATGGGACAGAAACTAATAGTTCTGAAAATATTATTTACTATCAAAATACATCCCACACACCCAGCCCCCCACAATCCCCATCCCACACCCTCAAATTTGGATGCCACTTCTGCCAGTCTGTATCCAATCCCATCTCAGCCTGGAGGCTGTGGAATTGAGTAATTTTAGCAGGGACTGAGTTTTTTTGAGATGGGAACAAGGCAATTTATAATGGGATTGAGCCCCTTGAGGGTAAGATTGAGCTGTTTTTAGTGGGACTGAGTCATTTTGAGGTGACAGATCAATCCATCTTGACTTTTGGAGTGCAAAGATAGGGAGAACACTTCCTGAAATCCCCCAAGAACCCACAAATCTTCCAGAATATGTCCCAAAATGATAAATTGCTGCTCAAGTATCTGTTAACTGATGGAACTTTAGACATCTTTGTTAAATTTCTTTCTTTTTAGTCCTATTCCAGGTGTTTTTAAGTGATAAAGAAAAATCAAGAGGAAATTGGGGCCAAACCAAAGGATAACCAGGCAGGTGTCCTCCCAGCACAGATCACTGAATGTGGGTCAGCAGGGCTCTGCCCAACGTGGATCCTCCCATGGGGGATGAAGCTGGAGTGGTACATGAAGCTCTTCCTGCAATTGGAGCATTTCCAGGGCTTCCCTTATCAGTGCCTCTGTTGGTGTTTGGTCAAGTGAGAGCTGTTTGTGAAGCTCTTCCCACACTGGGGACACTCGTAGGGCCTCTCCCCAGTGTGGATGCGCCATGGGTGATGAGGGTGGAGTTGTCTCTGAATCCCTTCCCGCAGTCGGGGCATTGGAAGGGCCTCTCGTCTGTATGAATCCGCTGGTGCCGGAGGAGATTGGAGCTGGTGTGAAACCTCTTCCCACACGGGAGACACTTGTAGGGCCTCTTTTCAGTGTGGATGCTGCGGAGAGTTAGGGATCTGCGTGCGGAAGAAATCGGGCTGTAGGGTCAGTCAGGACATCCCCCCCCCCCCCGCAGTCAGACCTTTGCTCCGTACCTGGCCGCACCCAGCCAGACGTGAGCAGAAGGAAATGACACTGACTGCCCAAGCTATAAAAACCCTTGTGACCCCTCAATAAATGCCATTTGCTGTCCACCACGTTGGTGTCAGGAGCATATGGACCGAGTGACCCTGGGGTTTGGGCCACCATGCCGCACTAAGAACCAGGTCGCCACGCCTTGAGAAGGTAACAGGGTCAATGTGCTTTTCTTTCTTATGGGAAAAAAGCACCTTTCACATCCAGGCACCCATGACCAAAGTTGGGAATCCACCTCCAGAATTCCCTATATCCAAGGATTTCTCCCACACAAAAGCTGCCAGAAGAGACAGGTCTGGCTGGCCTTGGTTTCTGAAGAGCTGTCTCTCATCTGCCTTTGAAACACTGGGGCTCTGTACTTTCCATCTTACTGAAAAGAACTCTTCTTCCTATCCTGGTGCCCATGGCCAAATCTGAGATTCCACCTCCAAAATTCCCTATATGGAAGGATTTCCCCCAGATGAAAGGTGCCAGGAGAGAAAGGTCTGGCTGAGTTGGCCTCTCAGGAGCCTTCTCTCTCTGCTTCTGCCCCTGAAACACTTGGGCTCTGTGCTTTCCTTCCTGTGGAAAAAACCATCCTAGATATCATAGATATATGCAGAAATGGCCAAAATTGGGATTCCACCTGCAAAATTCCCTATATTCAAGGGCTGCTTTCAGACCGAAGCTGCCAGGACAGAGAGCTCTGGCTGGCCTTGGCCTCTGATGGCCGCCTTTCATCTGGCCCTGAAACACCAGTGTTCCGTGCTTTCCTTCCTATGGAAAAGAACCGTCCTTCTTCTCCAGTCATCAATGTCCAAAACTGGTATTCCACCTCTACAATTTCTTATATCCAGAGATTGCTCCCAGACAAAATCTGCCAGACCCATCTAATCTGGCTGCCCTTGACCTCTGATGGCTACCCTTCATCTGCCCCTGGAACACTGGGGCTTGGTTGTTTCCTTCCTATGGACACCACTGGGACCCTGTGAGGACCTGGTGGAACCATGGAGACCATTGTGACACTTTGAGATACCATGGTGACACCGTGGGGCTTCATGGAACCAAGAGACCACCATGGCTCTATGGGGCCTCATGGAACCATAGAGATCATTAGGACCCTTCACGGCCTCATGTAACCACAGGGCCATTGTGACACCTCAGGGCCTCATGGAAGCAACGGGACACTGGGACATTGTGGGGCCTCATAGAACCAGGGGAACATGGAACAACTCTGGCTGATTTGGCCTCCCAGGGGGGACCTGACAGGTCTGGCAGATCTTGGAATGTCAAGGGCTGCCTCTCATCTGCCCATGAAACACTGGGGCTCCATGCTTTCCTTCCTATGGAAAGAACTGTCTCTCTTTCCAGAACCCCATGGACAAAATTGGTATTCCCCGCTAAAAATTTCCTGTATGCAAGGGTATTCGCAGAAGAAAAACCTGCCAGATCTGCCTGGCCTGGGCTTCTGGTGGTCACATCTCATCTTCCTTAGAAGCACAAGGGCTCTGTGCCTGCCTTCCTATGGAAAAGAACTGGCCTTTTCCAGGGGCCATGGCAAAAATTGGAATTTGGTTGCCAAAATTCCATCTATTCTGGGATTGCTCCCAGACAAACGCTGGCCAGATAGACAGCTCTGCCTGGTCTTGGCCTCTGGTGATATTCTAAGACTATGAGCAGAATGTTTTCATCTGAAAACACCTTGGAGAGGGCAGAAAGATCTCCCAGGCTGGGATTTTCAGGTCTCAAGAACATAACTAATGTTTGGAGGCTGATATGCCAGGGCTCACCTGTGAAGAGACTGAGGATAGAACAGCAGTGGCCTGGAAGGGCTGGAAGGGTGGATTAGGAAACGGTTGAGCTTTTTCTCCATAATGGGAAACAGCTAGATAGAGAAATTATACCACAAATGCAGAAGGGGAGACCAAGACTGGACATGAGGAGATGAGAAATATCCCTCCCAGAGCAGGGCTGTGGTGCAACACATCCCCCAGAAGGAGCCTGGGTCGGCCCCAGGCTTTGTGTGGGCAGGCAGGAGGCAGAGCTGTCAGCAAAGGAAGGGCCCAGCCAGGTGGGGCAGCCAGGGGTTACCGACAGCCTGCAGGGACAGAGGCGCAGGGCAAGGACACTGTAGGACAGCCTGGGCTGTACAGGGATGGGCAGCAGCTGCAAGACAGCCCTGCCAGAGCCAACCTGGGCAGCACTTTGGCCATGGCTGCTGGCCCTGGGCCTGAGGCAGGAGCAGGAGACAAGTGACCCTTGCAGGGCTGGGGCCTCATTGCCTCCTTGTCCCTGTTCAGCAGCCTGGCAGGGGCCACCCCATGCTCCTGTCCCTGGCATTGCACATCCCCATATGCCAGTACCCATCCCGGGAAGAGCCCTGAGCAAGGAGGGAGGGACAGCATCTGCCTGGCCAGGGGCTCAGGTCTTGGCCCTTTGCATTCCTGAAACACATCCAGGTGTGCTCAGCACAAGAGACACCTTTGCCTTCTTTGTCCCCAGCTGTCAACACTGCCTCCAGGGTTCTGCTCTAAGTGGCACCTGGGGACACTTTCCCAGTCGTGTCTCTCCACAGAACCCATTAAAACTTTTTTTAAGTTCAGTGTTTTGATTTAACTTTGAGTTCTTGATAAGTTTTTTGAATGCTCTCTCAGGGAGTGAGTCTGATGTTAAAAACACCAAATCCCCAAGAGGCTCATTAAAGTTCTTGTGCTGTGTCTGTACTGCTGAGCTTTAAAGGAACAGCTCTTCCCAGGGCCAGCTCCTCTCCCAGCCCAGCAGGGCGAGGGCTCTGCCTGCAGGCATTGAGGGGACAGGAGCCAGGCAGAGACAGGCTGAAGGCAATCAGGATTGGGAAGACATTGAGCTGAGATTTCACTTGGGGAAAGATCTTCACAGCCCTGTGCATGGTGAGTGTGTGGGTGCAGGGCAATGTCCCCTTTGCTCCTGGAGGGACCTCCTGAAGCCAGCACACCCCACAGCCTGGGGGATGTGTCAGGAGGACTCTTTGAGTTTCTCTGTGGCACAGGAGGAGGAGGTGGAGGAGGAGGATGTGCTGCAGAGCAGGGCTGCCCTGGGCACCGTCAGAGGGACAGGGCAGGACAGCTCATGCTGCCAGGGACGGCTGCAGGGGGTGAAGCTGGGGCTGCAGCCAGGGCTGCCCAGAGCTCCAGCTCATGCCCTGCTCATTTCTGAGAAGATTTGTCATGAACTCATTCAGGGCAGGAGTTTCCTGCTCGGGTCTCTGCTTTCCTGAATGTGTGCTCCAACTTTTCCCGGGCTCAGCTTGGTGGCAATGGAAACTCAGCTGTGCAGGGTAGAGCAGGGGCTGAGGATTCCTGGGCACCTCAGCAAGTGCCTGCACCTGCCCAGCCTCCAGATCCATGCAGCGTCAGCTTCCCATGGTGCCCAGGCTGGGGGAGCTGTTCTTTAATCCCTGCAGGGCCCAGCAGCTGTAGAGCAGGGCTGGCCCAGGGGCTGGGCTGGGCTCTGGCAGCTCTGGCAGGGAAGGAGCCTGGGGCCACAGGAGCAACTGGGGATGGGACAGCTCCAGCAAGCAGAGCTGTGGGCAAGCAGGGAGGGAGGCAGTGCTGAGGGCAGCCCTGCTGCAGGGCAGATGTGGCACCTGCCGGGCCTGCCCTGCAGGGCAAACACTGCCGTGAGCAGCACAGCTCTTGTGTCCCCTCGCAGCCAGCACAGCTATCGGCCCGGGTGCTCGGGGCCCTCAGTCCCTCCTGGGCTGGCAGAGCAGCCCCAGAGATGAAGGGCATCTCTGCGGCCATGTGCCCATTCCCTGCTGACCAGGGCCTGAGGGCCACTGTCCTGCCCTGCTGCTGCCTGGCAGGGGCTGGGCAGGGCTGGCCAGGGAAAGGCTTTTCCTCAGGCCCAGCTCTCTCTCTCTCCTTGCCTTGCCCAGGTGCTGCTGGCATTGCTGAGGGGCTCTCTGCAATGGCAGTTCCAGCTGCAGGGCCAGGCCCAGACCTTGGGCTCCTCCTGTGCAGGCTGAGCACAGCAATGGGGTGTCCCAGCTCCCTGTGCCCAGGCAGCTCTGGACAGGGCAGCCTGGGAGGCTGGCAATGAGCCCACTTTCCTGACTCTGGGAAAGGCAGGAGCCACTTTGTGTGCCAGGGATCCCTCTGCTCTCAGCAGTGTCTCATGGCTGTCCAGGCTAACGCAGGAGTGGATCTCAGAAAGGTGCAAGTGCAGGGCAGTTGGAACAGGAGAGAGGGACAGAGCAGCTCCCCTCAGTCTGCACTAAGCCTCAGACAATCCTCCTGCCTCGCTGGACTCTCTGTTCTCCCCACATGCAGCAGAATCTCTCATTCTGCCTTCTGTTACCCCCATCCCTTCATGTAGACAGGTCCTCTTCCATAGGGGATCATTCTTTATCCAAGTCCCAAAACCAGGACTGGTCCCTGCTCTCACTGTTCCCCTGCACTGAGGGTCAGGTCTGACTCCCAGGTGTCCTGCAGGCCAAGGTCCAGCTCCTGACACAACATTGGCCAGCAGCAATCAGCAACAAAGGTGAAGGAAGGTCTCCTAGACGTAGATGGGGGCAGGTGTTTAGTGGCAAGAAAGGGTCTATGAGAAAAGGCTTTGACTCTTCTGGAGAAACCTCCTCTCAATTATCACTGTGATTCCTTCTTCAAAAGGTTCCAATGTCTGGAGACAGCAAATGTCCAACAGCAGGTCCATCAGCCACTTCCTCCTGCTGGCATTGGCAGACACGCGGCAGCTGCAGCTCCTGCACTTCTGCCTCTTGTTGGGCATCTCCCTGGCTGCCCTCCTGGGCATCAGGAGCACCCGGGGGTGGCACAATTCCAGTGGCACAAATAGGGCCTTGAGGCCACTTCACTCTGAGAGTAACGTCCTCTGGGAAAACACCTGAATTCTTTGCTGGGTTGTGGTTAGGACTGCACAGAGAGAAATATCCCAGGCAGGGAGGCTCCCGGGAAAAAATGCTCAGGGCAGCCATGGAGTGCACAAAAGGACATCGGATAGAGTGAGGGTCTGTGGGGAGAAATCAGAGCTGCCTCCCTTCTGAACCAGCCCAAGGACCTGACAGGGCTGTGCTGTGTTATGGGCACTTAGCTGGCACTGAGGGATGTGGAAAAGGCCTTTGGTGTCAGGGCTGTTGAGAAGGCTGGGCAGTGTCACTGTGGGACCTCTCTCAAACCCCTTGGAAAGGCCAGAGCCATCCCAGAGGGTCCTGGGCACTTGGGAAGGGCAGACATGGAACCAGTCTGCAAACAGGGCAGGGAGGGGCACTGGGAGAGTCACAGCCTGGTCAGGCTCAGCAGGGAAGGGGATGTGGCAAATCCTCCTGCAGCCATTTCAGGCACTGGCAGGACAGGGCAGGCATTGCAGAACCCACGTGGGAGGGGAAAGGAGGGGATGTTGTGTGCCCAGACTTCAGCCAGGCCTGGGACAGGTTCTGCTGTGGTCTCCTCAGAGCCAGACTGGAGAGAGCTGGGCTGAAGGAGTGGAACATGGGCTGGGTGGGAGTTTGGCTGAACAATGAGGGTCAAATGTCATCCATGGTACAGAGTCCTCTTGGCAGCCACGCCCTGGTGACATCCCTCAGTGACCAGCCCCTGGCCACCACTGTGGAACATTTCTATTCTGGAATGCACAGATGTTTAATTCAGCCATGCAGTGAGATGTTCAGGGTCACAAGGCAGGACTCCTGGAGGGAGTCCAGGTTTCTGTATCTCCAGAGGAAGGGGCTGATCAGTGGCATGAGGGCAGTACAAAGATGGGGCCAATGGAGGAATGGGGAGGGAGTGGCTGAGGGACACAGAACAAGGGGAAGGAGCCAATGGGGTCAAATGGGTTATGAGGGAAGCTTCTTGTGTCTACCTAACCCAGGGAATGCCTCTCAGGGTCTCCACAGCTGCAGAGTGAAAAAAATGGCCCCTTGGTTCTTTTGGGCTCCTCAGGATCCCAGTGGTCCCTAGGCTGCATGAGGCCCAGCTGTGTCACACTGGCCCCTTGCTTCCATGGGGCCCCAAAGCATCACAATTGTGCCCTCTTAGTTCCATGAGGCCCCTCAATTTCACAATGGACCTTTGGTTCCATGAGCCCCACGTTGTTCCAGGAATCCTCAGTTCCATGGGGCACTGTAGTGTCACAATGGCCCCTTAGTTCCATGAGGCCCCTCTGTATAACAATGGACTGTTGGTTCCATTGGGTTCTGTACTGTCAAAATGGCCTCCTTGGTTCTGCACTGCCACAATGCTCTCCTTGGTTCCACCAGGCCTTGGTGTGTAACAACAGCCCCTTGGTTCCATCAGCTGCCACAGTTTCACCCTGGTCTCTTGGATCTGCAGTGTCACAATGGACAATTGGTCAGAAGCAGCCCCGCTGTGTCACCATGAATATTTGGTTCCACGGGCCCCCCACAGTGTCACAATGGCCCCTTGGTTCCATGAGGTTCCACTGCATCACCATGGTCTCCTTGGATCCACAGTATCTCCATGGACCATTGGTTCCATGTGGCCCTGCTGTGTCACAGTGGTTCCTTGGTTCCGCTGCATAATAATGGAATCTTGGTCCCTTTAGGTTCTGTACTGTCACAATGGTCTCTTTGGTTCTGGACTCTAACAATGGACCCTTGGTTCCATGAGTTTCCCTGATGTCACAATAGTCTCCTTGGTTCCATAAGGCCTTGTTTTGTTTCACTATGGATCCATGACTCCATGAGCTGGTGTCAGAATGGCCCCTTTGTCCCATAGAGCCCCACAGTGTCACTATTGTCTTCCCTTGATTCACTGAGGCCTTGCTGTGTCACAATGCTCCTTTGTTTCCATGAGGCCCCATGTGTCATAATGGTCTCCCATGGTTCCATGTGGCCCAGCTGTATCACAATGGCCCCTTTGTCCCATGGAGCCCCACAGTATCACAATTATCCTCCCTTAATTCCATGAGGCCCCGCAAAGTCACAATGGATCTTTGATTCCATGAGTCCCACATTGTTCCAAGAATCCTTAGGTCCATGGGGCCCTGTAGTGTCACAATGGTCCCTTGGTTCCATGGTGCCACACAGGGTGACAATTGCCCTTTGACCCAACAGGGCCTCATAGTGTCATAACGGACTCCTTGGTTCCATGGAGACACAAAGTGCCACAATGGCCCTTTGGTTTCTCAAGGCCTCAAAGTGTGAAAATGGCCTCCATGGTTCCATGAAGTCCTCCTGTGTAAAAATGGCCTTTGGTTCCATGATGCCGCATAGTGTCACAATGGTCTCATTGATTCTGCACTTTAAGAATCCCCCCTTGGTCCCTTGGAGCCTCACAGTGTCACTATTGTGCCCTTGGTTCCATGAGGCTTTGCTGTGTCACAATGCTCCTTTGGTTCCATGAGGTCCCCTGGGTCACAATCGTCCCTGGCTTCCATGAGGCCTGGCAGTGTCACAGGGGTCTCCTTGGTGCTGCAGTATCACAACGGATCCTTGGTTCCATGGGGACTCGCAATGTCAGAAGGGTCTCCTTACTTCCATGAGGCCCTGGAGAGCCCCTTGATTCAACAAGGCCTCCAAGTGTCATCATGGCCTCCAGTATTCCATGAGGCTCCGCAATGTCCCAATGGACCTTTGGTTCCACGGGGTACTGCACTGTTCCATGAATCCTTAGTTCCATGGGGCCCTGGAGTGTCACAATGGCCTCCTTGGGTCCATGGTGCCGCACAGTGTGACAACTGCCCCTTGGCTTGCCAAGACCCCACAATGTCACAATGGTTCCTTGCTTCCATGAGGTTGTTCCTTGCTTCCTTGTAGTGTCACAATGGTCTCCATGATCCTGTAAGGCCTTGCAGTGTCACCACAGACCATTGGTTTCATGCAGCCCCACAGTGTCACTATAGTCCTCTTGGCTTCACAAGACTCTGAAGTGCCACAATGGCCCTTTGGTTCCACAAGGCCTCCAAGTGTAAAAATGGCCTCCATGGTTCCATGGCCTGCATGGTTCCTCCATGCATTGTCACAATGGACCCTTGGTTCCATGATGCCCCAGAGTGTCACAATGGTATCCTTCGTCCCATGGTGTCAGAATGGACCCTTCATCGCATGGACACCCACAGTGTTCCCTGCAGTCCCCTTGATTCCACCAGGCCCTGCCATGCTCTACAGGCCCCTTGGTTCCATGTGGGTCCCAAAGTGTCAGAACAGTCTCCATTGTTCCATGAGGCCCTGCAATGTCCCTGTGCTCCCCTTGGTTCCACAGGGCCCCACAGTGGAACAATGAATTCTTGGTTCCATGAGGTTCCTCAGTCCCAATGGTCTCCTTGGATCCACAGTGTCACAGTGGCCCCTTGGCTCCATGTGGCCACGCTGTGTCACAATGGCTCACGGTTCCATGAGGCCACACAGTTTAACAAGGGACCCTTGGCTCCATGAGGCCTTGCTGTGTCATAATGGACTTCTGGTTCCATGAGCTCTCACACTGCCAGCAGCAGTCTCCTTGGTTCTTCAGTGACACCATGGACCCTTTGTTCCATGAGGTTCCGCAGTAGAACACGGTCACCTTGGTTCCATGAGGTTCTGCAGTTTAACAACGGACCCATCGTTCCACCAGGCCGTGCTGTGTCACAATGGTCCCATGGTTCAGGGAGGTTTTTCAGGTCACAATGGTCTCCTTGGATCCGCAGTATCACAATTGACCATTGCTTCCACGTGGCACCAATGTGCCAAAATGGATTTTGGTTCCATGGGGTTCTGCTGTGTCACAATGGACACTTTGTTCCATGAGTTTGCTCAGTATCACAGTTGACTCCTTGTTCTGTGAGGCCTCGCCATCACCAAATCTCGAAAATATCAGAATAAGACCCAATAACACTAATTTGCTTTTTAAGAGGGGATCATTTATTCAGGCCTGAGGTCTCGTGAGGGATAACTTCTAACCTTATGTGGACATGTTATTCTACCAGCATCAGTAAGTGTGTATTACAATTTACTCACTTACATAAAACCCACCCCAAGTTCCCAGATTCACTCCTTCGATTTTCTATTGCTACATTTTTGAGCCAGATGTCTTCACTTCCAACCATTCTTTCTGAGAAAGCAGCCCCTGCATGTCTTGTTTCTGTGCTAAAAGTTCACAGGCACAGTAAAAATTGAATTAATCCTTTTGATATCAAGGCCAAGGCTTTGTGTGGGCAGGCAGAGGCAGGCAGGAGGCAGAGCTGGGTGCAAAGGAAGGGCCCAGCCAGGTGGGGCAGTCGGGGGATGCCGACAGCCTGCAGGGACAGAGGCGCAGGGCAGGGACACCGTGGGACAGCCTGGGCTGCACAGGGCACAGGAATGGGCAGCAGCTGCAAGACAGCCCTGCCAGAGCCAACTTGGGCAGCACTTTGGCCATGGCTGCTGGCCCTGGGCCTGAGGCAGGAGCAGGAGACAAGTGACCCTTGCAGGGCTGGGGCCTCATTGCCTCCTTGTCCCTGCTCAGCAGCCTGGCAGGGGCCACCCCATGCTCCTGCCCTTGCCATTGCACATCCCAACATGCCAGTACCCATCCCAGGAAGGGCCCTGAGCAAGGAGGGAGGGACAGGATCTGCCTGGTTGGGGGCTGGGGCTCAGGTCTTGGCCCTTTGCATTCCTGAAACACATCCAGGTGTGCTCAGCACCAGAGACACCTTTGCCTTGCTTGTCCCTGCTTGTCATCAGTGCTTCCAGGGTTCTGCTCTAACTGGAACCTGGGGACATTTTCTCAGTCATATCCCTCACAGGGATCTCTTTAAAGTATAAGAAACTTCACTGTTTCTACCTGACTTTGAGTTCTTGAGAAGTTCTTTGAGCACACTCTGAGGGACTGGGTCTGATGCAAAGAGCACCAAAGCCCCAGAGGGTCATTGAAGTCCCTGTGCTGTGTCTGTGCTGCTGAGCTGGGCTGGGCTCCTGGCCCAGAGGCAGCTCCTGGCAGAGGCAGCGCTGCAGAGAGACAGCTCTGGCCAGGAGCAGCTCCTGTGCACAGCCAAGCAGGGCTGGGGCATTGCCAGGGCCCCTCAGGGACACCAGCAGGGCACAGACAGAGCTCACAGGGGCTCAGTACTGGTAGGGACTGTGGGATGGCCCAGAAGGGGCTGTGTCACAGCAGCTTCTCTGGGGCTGTGTCACAGAGGCACAGAGCATCTGTGATGTCAGCAAGGGGCTGTGTGACAGGCAAGAGTGGGCTGTGTGAGATCACAGATTGGGCTATGACATCACAGAGGTTGTTGAGTGAGGTCATTGAACAGCTACACCATCATAGAGGGGATTCTGTGCCATCACAGAATAGGCTGTGACCCCATTGTATGGCTGTATGATGTCATAGTGCAGGCTTTGATGTGAAAGTGTGTGCTGTGATATTATAGAGCGGCAGTATGACATCACAGAGAGGGCTTTTGGCATCACAGAGTTGGCCGTGACATTGCAGAGTAGGGTGTGAGGCCATAGAGCCGATCCTGCCATTATAGAGGGTGTCTCTGTGATATCAGAGAGTGGGTTGTGACAACACTGGGTGGCTGTGTAATATCATAGAGCAGGCTGTGACATCACAGAAGAGACAGTGACATCACGGTGTGATTTTTTATATCAGAGTCTTCTGTGACATCACAGAGCAGTTGTGTGACATCACAAGATGCTGTGTGACATCACAGGGGCTGTGTGACATCACATGATGGTGTGTGACATCACGGGGGCTGTGTGAGGTCACTGGGGAGGTCACTCTGCCCCGGCCCCCCTCACAGCTCCCCCCAGAGCAGTCCAACCCTGCTCATGCACAGTGGGGTCCCCTGTGCCCCCAGGTCCCACCACCAGTGTCACAATGATCCCTACATTCCATGGAACCACACACATCTATTCCATGTGTGGAATGCCAGCTGTGTGGCTCCATGGAGTGTGACACTGAGAGGCCCCAACAAACCAAGGTCCATTGTGACACCACAGGGCCTCTTGGAACTGTGGAGACCATTGTGACACTTTGGGGTATCATGGAACCAAGGGGCCATTGGGACACTGTGACATCCCATGGAGCCAAAGGTCCATTGTGACATTGCAGGGCTCATGGAATAGAGGAGTCAAGTGATATTGTGGGGCCTGTGGAACCATGGAGACCATTCTGACACTGAAAGGGCTCATGGAATCATTGGGACCATTGTGACACTGCTGGACCCCATGGAATGCGGTGCTCTTTGGTGCCAAGACCCTCAAGAACTCAGTTGTCTCTTCTGCTAATGAAACACTGGGGCTCTGTGCTTTCCTTCCTATAGAAAAAGAACTCTCCTTCTCCTCCAAGCATCCATGCCCAAAACTGGGATTTCACCTCCAAATTTCCTTATATCCAGGAATTGTTCCAAAAGGAATATTTCCAGGACAAGTCTGGCAGGTAATGGTTTAACAAGGGTCACCTCTCATCTGCCCCTAAAACATTGGGGAAGGCTCTGTGCTTTCCCTCCTATGAAAAAGAACTGTCCTTCTTCTCCAGGTGGCCATGGCTGAGATTGGGCTTTCACCTCCAAAATTCCCTAAATGCAAAGATTGCTCCCAGACAAAATATGCCATTCCTGACAAGTCTGTCTGGCCTTGGCCTAGTGAGGCTTTCACTGGCCTTCCAAACACAGGGACACTCTGCTTTCCTTCCTATGGAAAATAATTTTCCTTCTCATCCAGATGCCCATGGCCAGAATAGGAATTTCACCTCCAGCATTGCCTGTTGTGTCAGACAGGAGGAGATTGTTGGCTGCAAAACATTTCATGTGTGGGGGAGGAAGGGGCAGGTCTACAGCCTTGCCCTGCCCTGGAACCCCAGCAAAGATTTCCTAGGTCCAAATTAGGTTTCTTCTCCCTGTTAATTTATTGATACGTCCTATCTCCAGCTGACACTGAATCCAAGGACCTCATCATGCAGTTTGAATAGATATGAAATCAAGACCCTTCCTGGCTGACAATCAATCAGACTCTGTCCCTACCCCCACCCCACTATGTCCCCCATCCCAGCCCTGGCACTCAGAGCAGCCTTGTGCAAACCTGAGCTCCCTCCAGCACAGGCTGCACCTGCAGCTTTCAGCTCCTTGGCTCAAACTCCCACCTGCTTTCCTTGGAGAAGGAGCTGCCTGAAACACAGAGGGATGTTCATTTCTTGTCAGCCAACAAAGCCAAGGCAAGTCACAGCTCCATCAAATGCAAAAGTCGTTCTTTTTCCTGGCTCTGCCCGCCCCTGATCCCCACAGCCTGTCCCGTTTCCTTCATCCCTGCATTGCCAGGGACTTTCTGGGACAAGGGAGCTCTGCTCTGGATGTGGAGCGATGTCCAAGTGCCACCACTGGAGACGGAGCCACAACTCATCAAGGTTTTGTCTTTTGAGGGATCAGGAACTGCTGAGACTCAGAGGCACAGAAAGTTTCTCTTCATGGCCAACAGACCACACTTGAACAGGACAGAATTTACTAGCAATCACGCTCTTCCCTGAGTTATGCATAGTGTCCCAGCAGTACCTGATGAGTCCACCATCCATTAAGTGATTTCCATACTAAAAAGTAATTTCAGACAAATGTGGTTCTGTGATAGATATAAACACAATTAAGTTCTTGTATCAGGATGCTCATTCTGTAGTGGGGACAAAACAGCTCAAACAATTCCTGATTTGCAAAGCTGTCACTGGTGAATGGAGAAGGGAGGTCAGGCTGCTCTTGGTGTTGAGGAAATGCTGAAACCAGCCTGACTCATTTCATCTCCTCCTGTCCTGGCTGATCTCCCCTCTTTCCCCTTCCACCCATTGGCTTTTGTCTCCCCCCAGCAGCCTGTGAAGAGCCTGGCTCTGTGCTCTCCATCCCCTCCTCGCTGGCACTGCCAGGCTGGCATGAGGAGCCCCTCAGCCTTCCCTGCTCTGGGCTGGACCAGCCCAGCTCCCTCAGCCTCTGCTCACAGCCCAAGGGCTCCAGCCCCACCTTGGAGGCCCTTCCCAGACCCTGCTCCAGCTGCCAGTCATCTTTCCTAGCCTGGGGAACCCCACCCAGGCCACAGTGACCTGGATAATCCCTGTCCTTGATGTCCTGGTCACACAGCCCTGGCCCCTTGTCCCCATGTCAGGCTCTGGGGTGGATCCTGTGGAACATCCTTTGGTGGAAGCTGTGGCTCCAGGTGGGCCGGGGGGATCCCGCAGGACAGGGACCCTGCTGGGCATGAACAGCATTGGACTTGTTGGGAGAAACAGTGAGGGGGAGCTGGGGCAGAGTGACCAACCCAGTGACCTGACACAGCCCTGCTGGGATGTCACACAGCCCCTCTGGGATGTCACAGCCTGCTCTGTGATGGCACAGCCCATTCTCCAATGCCCCACAGCTGATCTCTGATGTTACAGCCAAATCTGTGATGTCACAGTCGGCTCTGGAATGTCAGACCTCTGCCCTGTCACAGCTGGCTCTGTGATGTCACAGAGGCAGTATATGATGTCATAGCTGCTCAAACACCTTACCTAACCCACTCTGTGATGTCATAGCCTCATCTGTGACCTCATGTTACCAGATGATATATTGTCTACACCAGGTGAGTTGACACCTGGAGCTTGTTCTCCAAAGCCCCAGGCCTATGGAAACCACACAATGCCCATTGTGTGAGAAGGGGAGCTGGATGTCCACCAGCCTCAGTTTCCTGCTAGCTCAGCAAGGCCTGCAGGAACATTGGGGTCCACAACCACCAGAGACCACCCCAGGATAGAAGAACACATGCGTAAGGGGAGGGGAAATATGCTAATGATTTTGGGGAAATGATTATCATATATAGGTTTAGTTTAGGACAATCAATGAATAAATGTGCAAAATACAGAAAATAAACAGAAACTTTTCTGCACTCAGCATGCACAGCTTTGGGAGGAGCTATCCCCCATGCATCCAGCTGAATAAAGAATGCTGATTCTTAATGCTGCATTGGTGTTAAGGAGTTTTCTGTTTTACCAAATTTTTGGTGACACTCACACTGCCAAGGAAAGCTCTGTCTGCTGCTGTTCACAAACAGAGAAGGGCTGGTGGCAGATGTGGGGCTTGGAGGCAGCCTGGGGCACAGTGACCATGAAATAATCAAGTTTTCAATGTTCTGGGAAAGAAGGAGGGACAGCAACAAAACTTCTACACTGGAATTAGGAAGGGCAGACTTTGATCTATTTAGGATGCTGATGTGTGGAGTACTAAATCTGGTACTGATCTTTTTAGGGGACACAGGCCTTAAAAACCAAGGGATCCAGGAAGGATGGACACGTTTCAAGAAAGTAATCTTAAGGGGGAAGGAGCAGCCTGTCCCAGTGTGGCAAAAGATGAGTTAGTGAGGTAAATGACTGGCCTGGCAGGGCATGGAGTTTTTGTAGGAACTCAGGGAAAAAGGGCCAGAAACTCAGGAAGTGTTTAAGGATGTTGTTAGATTATGCAGGAAAAAAAGTTGAGAGGTGAAAGCTCAATTAGAACTTAACCTGGCAGTTTCTATAAGAAGAATAAAAACTGTTTTTATAAAAAGTTTATAGCAAAAGGAGGGAGAAGGAGAACCACAACCCTTTATTGATTGCAGTTGAGAACAGAGTAATTGAGGATAAGTAAAAGACTAAGCTACTTAATATCTTGTGTCAATTTTCAGTATTAGGACAGGCTGTCCTCAGGACAAGTGTTCTCCTGAGCTGGTGGATGGGCACAGGGAGCAGAACAGCCCCCTGCAATCTAGGAGGAAGAAGCTGCTGGCCTGCTGAGCCACTCAGATGCTCCCAGGTGTATGGGATCGGATGAAATCCATCCTAGGGGGATGAACGAGCTGGTGGGTGAGCTCCCCAGGCTGCTCTCCAACATTTACCATCAGTCCTGGCTCAGTGGGGAGGTTCCAGAGCACTGGAGGTGCCACTGTTAGACCATCCCCAAGAAGGGCTGGAAGGAGGATCTGAGGAACTCCAGGCCTGTCAGCCTGACCTGGGTGCCCAGCAAGGTTATGGAACAGATCACCCTGAGTGCCATCACAGGACACCCATGGGATGGCCGAGGGATCAGAGCCAGCCAGCATGGATTTAGGGGTGGCAGGTCCTGCCTGACCAACTTGATCTCCTTTTATGACCAGGTGACCCACCTATGGATGCAGGAAATGCTGTGGATGTTGTGTGCCTGGACTTCAAAGCCTTTAAAACCATGAGCCACAGAATTCCCTGGAAAAACTGCAGCCCATGGCTTGGACATGTTCACCCCTCCCAGGGTAAAGAGCTGGCTGGAGACTGGGCCCAGAGAGTGGTGGGGATGGTGCTGCACCCAGCTGGTGTCCAGGCACTGGTGCTGTCCCCCAGGGATCTGTGCTGGGCCCAGTCCTGTTTAATATCTTCACTGATGATCTGGGTGAGGGGATCGAGTCCACCATTCACAAATTGCAGATGGCACCAAGCTGGGTGTGAGTGTGGATCTGCTGGAGGGCAGGACAAGAAGACACAGCCTTTAGCTGCACCTGGGGAGGTTCAGGCTGGGCAATAGGAAGAAGTTCTTCACAGAAAGGGTGAATGGGAATTGGAATGGGCTGGCCGGGGAGGGGGTGGCATTGTCACTGTCCCTCTCCAGTGGCACTTAGTGCCATGATGTGGGTAACAAGGCAGTATTAGGGCATTTGTTGGACTTCATCATCTCAAAGGTCTTGTCCAGCCTATTTGATTCTGTCATTCTGTGATGACTGGGATATTCTGGGGCCATTGTGACACTGCAGGGCCTAGTGGAACTAAGAGGACCATGGTGACACCGTGCAGGCCCACAGAACCAGGGGTCCACTGTGGTGCTCTGGGGCCAAATGGACCCACAGAGTGCTCCATGACACTCTGGGTCCTCATGGAACTACAGAGGCCATTGTGACACTGCAGGGCCTTGTGTAACCAAGGGGTTTCACCATTTTGGCACTGCAAAACCAAGGAGACCATTGGGAGACTCCAGGGCCCAGTGAAACCAAGGGGACATTGTGACACTGCCGGATCCTGTGTAACCAAGGGGCCACTGTGACACGATGGAGCCTCAAGGAATCTGCAAGAATGTTGTGACACTGTGTGACCTTGTGAAAACAAGGAGTCCATTGTGACACTGAGGGGACTTGTGGAACCACAGGCACCATGGTGACAGTGTGGGACCTCATGTAACCATAGGGGCATTGTGACACTCTGGGGCCTCATGGAACCAAGGGCCCACTGTGGAACTGCAGCACCAACGAGAACATTATCACACTGTGAAGACCCACAGAACCAAGGGGTCAACTGTCACATTTTGGGGCCCTATGGAACCAAGGAGACCAGTGTGACAGTGCAGGGCCTGGTGTAACCAAGAGGCCATTGTGACACTGAGGGCCCCCATGGAACCAAGGACATCTTTGCAGATGACACCAAGCTGGATGTGAGTGTTGATCTGCTGGAGGGCAGGAGGGCTCTGCACAGGGCCCTGGACAGGCTGGATCCAGGGCCCAAATCCAACAAGGCAAGGTTGAACAAGTCCCAGTGCCGGGTCCTGCCCTTTGGCCACAACATCCCCTGCAGCACTACAGGCTGGGGACAGAGTGGCTGGAGAGCAGCGAGGCAGAAAGGGATCTGGGGGCACTGTTGGACAGCAGGCTGGACATGAGGCAGCAGTGTGCCAAGGTGGCCAAGAAGGCAAATGGCTCCTGGCCTGGACCAGGAATGGTGCAGCCAGCAGGACCAGGGCTGCTGTACTCAGCACTGATCTGTCCCCAGCTCTGCACACAGACATTGCTGCTGCAGCTCCAGAGAAGGCAACAAAAGGGCATCTCTGCAGAAAACTCTGCTGGGAGATCTTTTAGTTCTATTAAAGCCACCAACAGTGCAGCTCCTCATTGACACAGTCAGTGGCTCCAGGGAAGGTGGAGGAAAAGAAAAAGAGAAATGGCAAACCAATGGTTTTATTTTATGAACAATATTGAAAAACTAAAACACAGGGGGGAAAAAAGAACAAAGCCAAAAGAACTATCAAAGAATATTTATATTAGAAATTATTTATATTATTAATTAATTATATTACTTGGCCTGTCCCTACTGCAGCCCCAGCACTGCCACCCCCAGGGCTGTGCCCAGCCCCGAGAGGACTCAGGCCCTACAGCAACACCAGGGCTACCAGGGCAGCGGGGCAGGGCAACGGCAGCAGCACTGGCAACACCAAGTGCTGCTGCTGCTGGGCACAGCTGCTGGGCCAGCACTGATCTGCCCCCAGCTCTGCACACAGACATTGCTGCTGCAGCTCCCGAGAAGGCAACACAAGGGCATCTCTGCAGAAAACTCTGCTGGGAGATCCTTTAGTTCCTTTAAAGCCACCAACAGTGCAGCCCCTCATTGACACAGTCTTTGGCCTCAGGGAAGGTGGAGAGAAAGAAAATGAGAAATGGCCCAAACACTGATATTTAATTATGGACAATATGAAAAACCTAAAAAAAGGGGAAGAAAACCCACAACCAAACCAACAAGAAATATCAAAAATAACTTTTATTACAAGTGATTTGCAAACACTGGCCAGAGGTTTAATGTTTCTGAAAGCATCCAGTCATCAGTATCCACACTGCAGCCTTCAGCTCCTGGTTCCTCAGGCTGTAGGTGAGGGGGTTCAGGGCTGGAGGCACCACCGAGTACAGAACTGACAGGGCCAGATCCAGGGATGGGAAGGACATGGAGGGGGGCTTCAAGTGAGCAAAGATTAGAGTGCTGAGGAATAGGGAGAGAACAGCCACGTGAGGGAGGCAGGTGGAAAAGGCTTTGTGCCGTCCCTGCTCAGTAGGGATCCTCAGCACAGCCCTGAATATCTGCACACAGGAGAAAACAATGAACAAAAAACATCCAAGTCCAAAAGACACAATTACAGCAATGAGCCCCAGTTCTTTAAAGTTGGAGTGTGAGCAGGAGAGGTTCAGGATCTGTGGGATTTCACAGAAGAACTGGCCCAGGGCATTGCCATGGCACAGGGGCAGGGAAAATGTATTGGCTGTGTGCAGCAGAGCATTGAGAAAGCCACTGGCCCGGGCAGCTGCTGCCATGTGGGCACAAGCTCTGCTGCCCAGGAGGGTCCCGTAGTGCAGGGGTTTGCAGATGGACACGTAGCGGTTGTAGCACATGATTGTCAGGAGGAAATACTCTGCTGAGATGAAGAAGATAAAGAAAAAGAGCTGTGCAGCACATCCGGAGTAGGAGATTGTTGTGCTGTAATGTCCCATTTTGGCCTTCCAGGTCACTTTCCCAGGTGTGCCTATACTCTCTCCCTTCCCCCTTACCCCCATGCTGAGTGAGTCCTGTCACTCAGACAGCATTCCAGCAAGGCATCGTGTGGTTGGTCAAGTTCAAAGGATGCCACTCAGGCCCAGGGGTCATTGGCCTGTCTGGGTGTCATCTTCCACTGGGCCCCTGCCCCTCTCACCTGGTTGGTGGCTCACCTGTACCTCCCCTCCCCCTGTCCCTGAGCTTAAAAAGGTCATCAGACCATGCGGTCGGGATTCTGTTGGAGCAGTTGCTCACGTTCAGACCTCTGTAACCATGGAATAAACCTCTGGACATTAAACCCTCCAGCGGAATCCTCTCCTTTTTCTCTTCACCATCGCCTGAAGCTATTCCTCCTGAGGTGAACGGGGTTCCAACAAGCCTGGACTTGTTCAGTGCCCAGCTGCAACCACCAGCTAGCCAAGGTATCTCTGGGGTGACACGCCGCAGTTGCTGCCTTTGGCCCAGCAGCGAGGGTCAGACTGGCCCAGGCACAATCTAACTGGTAATATTGGGAGCATTTTTTCCAATAGGAGATGTTCCTGGTGTCCCAGAGGGAATTGTGCATGGCTTTGGGGACAGTGGTGCAGAGGGAGCCCAGGTCGCTGAGGGCCAGGTTGAGCAGGAAGAAGAACATGGGCATGTGCAGGTGGTGGCCGCAGGCTACGGCGCTGATGATGAGGCCGTTGCCCAGGAGGGCAGCCAGGGAGATGCCCAGCAAGAGGCAGAAGTGCAGGAGCTGCAGCTACCACGTGTCTGCCAATGCCAGCAGGAGGAAGTGCCTGATGGAGCTGCTGTTGGACATTTGCTGTGGCTGGGCACAGGGACCTGTTCATGCAGAAAAGGACAGTGAAGAGTTGGAGGAGATTCCTGTAACCAAAATCAAAGCCATTTCCTATACACCCACCTCTGGAACACACAGATATGGTCTTTAGTATTTTCAAGATCTGAGGTTTTCTTTATAAGCTCCCCAATGTTATTCCTGGTATTCTTGGATATCAGGAAACCCTCAGCATTTCTACTTGACTCAGGGAGAACAGAGCAATTTCTGGGAGGCAAAGTGATGAGTGGAGACTGAGGGGAGATGGTCTGTCATTCTGACCTGTTCCGAGTTTCCTTGGGCTTTAACCTTTTTCTGGTGGAGGGTGATAACCTTCCCATGCTTCCCCTAAAATGTCACCAGGCACTGCTGAGAGGAGATGTGTCCATCACAGCCCAGAACCACATTTGTAGCCAAGGATTCGCCTTGCTCATTTCACCAACCCAATAGCAGCATTTTCAGTGTCACAGCACCTCTGCCTTTCCCCATTAATCTTATAACTCAGAGATGCTCTAGGACAGGTTTACACCCTGGATTGGAGCTCCCAAGCTTGCATTGAAATCTCAGGGAGACTCCCAAGTGTCCTTATGATGGCATTGGATGGAGGAAGATGCAGCTCCTTCCCTGGCTGCACTGACAGCATTGCCCAGAGCCGGGCACTGGGGACAGCGTCACCCTGAGCCAGCTGTGCCCCCTGCCAGAGCCCCCAGTGCCGGGCAGCTGCTCCCAACCATGCGCTCTGCAGAGGGAACTGGGCCCTGGGCTGCAGAGCTGCCCCACGGCTCTGCTGCAGCTCTGCCTGCACAGGAGGGGCTGCATGCCTTGGAGCCCCGGCCCTGAGGGCAGAGGCTTGGCTGGGGGCACAGGAGGGAGGGGGCTTGTTCAGAGGGAGGGGCTGCACTGGAGGGGGTCCTGTGGGCATCTCTAAACTCTCCCTGCCACAGCAATTCTGGGTTTGTGTTCTCTCATTGCCTGATCTTGTCTCTGCTTCCTGGATATTTCCATCCTGCAGGTGTTTCTCTGTGCCTGACCTCTCCCTGCCAGCACTCACAGACCCCAAATCTCTGTGCACTCTGCTTTAGCCTGAGAGAACCCTGTCTGTTTGCAGGGCACTGGCTGGGGCAGGTTCTCTTTGCAGCTTGGAGACAGGACAGCTCAGACTGGGCCTGATGGCTCCAGCAAAGGTGATGCTGGTGCACATTCCACGGACAGAAAGGCTTAAAGTACATTAGGGATCTCCTGTGAACCTATTGATCACTAAATGGAACAGTTCAGATGTCTCAGGCACTTGTCAGAACTCATAATCAACCTTTAATATTTATCCCCCCTACCTGCCACTCTCCAATATTAGGAAAATGAATACAAAGTCTTAGGAAATGTCTTTATTTTTGGCAGAATCCTTGCTTTGGAAATATTCTAAGACTGATCAGAAAGCTTCCTGAACATTTATTTTGCCCTGCACCAGAAGTACTCAGAGTTGTACTCACAGAGTCTGTAGGCATTGGGATGTTCCAGCAGCAGGAGATGGCTCCAGGAGCTGCAGCTGCATTGTCCTGCAGCCAGAGGTTCCTGTGCCAAGGGCTGGCAGAGATTCTGCCCCAGGCCTTTCTCAGCACCTTCCCAGCCCTGACTGATTGAAGCTCTCTGTGCCTCTGTGCTGTGCCCGGGATGGCTGCAGGCAGTGCCCCAGCCCTGCTGGGCTGGAGAAAAGCTGCTCATCGAGAGAAATGTGCTTTTGAAGCTCCTCTTGGTTTCCAAGAGCTGCTTCTGTGCCACAAGCCCAGCCCAGCTCACCAGCACAGACAGAGCACAAAGATTTTAATGAGCCTATGGGGCTTTGTGCTCAGGCCCTGAACATCAGTCCCTGAGAGGGAGCTGAAGAAACCTCTCCAGAACTCCAAGGCAGAATCCAACTCCAAAGTTTCTTGGACTTTTAATGGGTCCCACTGAGGGACAGGACAGAGAAAGTGTCCCCAGGCCCCAGGCAGAGCAGAGAACTGGAGGCAGTGATGACAGGTGGGGACAGAGAGAAACCAAGTCCTGGGGTCCTGAGGCACAGCAGGGTCTGTGCCACCAAGGGCTGTGATGAGACACCTTGCCCTGAGGCCCTGGGGCCTCCTGGCACAGCCCCAGCCAAGCTGGGCACTGTCAGTCCCTTGTCCTGCCCTCAGCATCCTCCCCTAGCCCACATCCCAGTGGCCTCAGGGATCTGCTGGAAGGAGTCCCTGGGGAGCCTTGCTCAGCAATGGCCCTAGGGGGGTCTTTAATGCTCCTTTTAGGGACTGCAGGTTTTTCAAAGGACTTTGGGTTTGGCTTTTGCCTTGGAGTCTCTGAGAGGTTTGTGCAATCATGGCCTCCAATTATCTGCTGTAATTAGTCCCTGGAGAGGCTTTGTCAGTAACAACACTCATTGGGGCTCATTATTACTTCATGGTACTTCAGTTATTTTAAGGTACTTGGTTTTTCACTTTTGATACTGACTCTGTGAGAGGTTTGTGCAATCATGGCCTCAATTATATGCTTTAACAAGTCCCAGGAGAGCTTTGTACTGACACTCAGTGGGGCTCATTAATGCCTAAAGATACTCAAGATTTTTGAGGTACTTTATGGATTTAAGAATACTTTTAGGTACTTTTAATGTGTTTCCTTCCCAAACTGAGTCTCTGAGAGGTTTTTGTGCCATCCTGGCTTCCAATTCTCTTTTCCAAGGAGTCCATGAGGAGCCAGTGTTGGGTACCTTCCCTGTTTCTGTTTTATAATAAAGATGTAACTGAAAGAATTTTGTAAGACTTTCTAAAAGCATCCAAACAAACATGGGACAATTAACAATACAACAACAATCACTAAGAGAATGAATAGTCCTGTTTTAGCTAGACAGCATCCAACCCTTTAGTCCCTTGGATTGGGAGAGTTTATTGACCCAGTCATTGTTTTCCACTTGAAGCTTCTTGAACCCTTTCTTCAGTACCTTAATGCCCTTATGGATTGACTCGCTGTGGCTGGAGACATTCATGGAACACATGCCCTCAGAGTCTACACAGCCATGCCCATGTGCCCAGAGTAAAAACTTTATCTCTCTTTTGCAAGGTGGCATGTCTGATGGTCTCTGTCTCTGAGACCAGGCCACTCAGTGTGAGGGAGGTAGCATTGGTTTGCTTACTTAACAGGCACCCAGGATGGTCTAATTGTCCTAAAGCTTTAGCTGCAGCCACCCAAGGCAGTCCAAATTGGGAGTGCTACCATCCAATACCTGGATTAAAGCTTTCAGAGCCATCTCTTTGGTATCATTCAATACTTCTCTGGCGATACCTACTGGCCGATCCTCTGGTAGGCTGTGTTGTCCTTCTCCAGCTAGATGGTTGTTTGTCAATTCCGCCCTTGCCTCATTATTAGCATAGTCTGCTATTAATTGATTCAGCAAACACTTCCATCCCGCTTCCCACAGGGTGTATTCTGTAGGTGATAACAACATGGTCATAATATATTTTAAATCATAGGGGGTTAAGACATGTGCTGTAAACATGGCCCTCATCAGGCCATTAAAACAAGGTAAGTCCTTCCTATGGTCTTTACCTGCCCTACACAGATCCTTTATTTCCCCGTAAACCAATGGCTGTTACCTGGGATTCTGCCCCCTTCTTTCATAACAATCAGGGTCCACAAGGAGTTTTGAGACTATTTGCCAGTCTCCTTCCTTAACTGCTTCTTTCCAGATCCTTTCCTAGGGATCTTCTGGGGTGAGGGGCGAGGTGGCTCTGGGGAATCCAAACTGTCTTCTCGGGAGGAAGAATAACTTGGAGGAGAATTATTTGGATTAGAAATAGTGTGACAGTTGGGCTTAGTACCTTGAGCATAGGGTTATATTGTTGCCAGAGGGTGATGTAAATGGCGCTGCCATTTTGTCAGGTGTTGGAGAGGAAGGGCCTTGATTTAGGATGGCAGACTTCAGGGCTGGTCTTCTGGAGGCATGGCCCAGGGTGGAGGTGGAATGATTGAAAGTGGGGGCATGACCTGCAGTTCTGGGGGTGGAGTCTGGAGTTCATTCAGGGTGGAAGGGAAGGTTGTGGTAGCAGGAAGTGGAGGAGCCAAGGTGGAGGGAGGACGGTCAGGCTCACAGGCATCTGGAAAATTTTTAATGATCCACCTCACAATTGATTTTAATTTGTTCTTTGAAGATACTTGGTCATGATCAGTGAGAATTAACTTAAAGCATCCATATACACACCTTTCTACTTTGGACTTCCAGCTGCCCATTTTTCTCTTTCTCTGCCTTAGGTGGAAGAGCCACTGGAACACCCCAAATCAGTTAAGGGATGTGGATGCATATTGTAAAAACACAGTGGCAAAATGGGCAATAATTGTTCTGCCTTTCCCCAAACCCACCTGCAATCCTACATAGGTGCAACCATCATTGTCCCTGGAGATCCTGGCCAAGGTCCCTCAAAGCAATGATGAATCTGCTGGCCCAGCACAATCCAAAATCCCGAGGAGCACTGGCCTATCCATCAGCTAACCCCAGCTGAAATGACTGAATGTCAGGGTCCCTGTTCAGGTGCCAAAGGTCACAATGAGGGTGGCTGTGACAAACCTTTCTGGTTCCCCAGCTTCAGGGCAAGGGTGGTGAAAATGAAAAGAAGCAGATGCTGGGGAAGATGAAACAGGAAGGCCTTCTAAATATGATTTCCTGGCAAAAGATTTTGAGAATATAGAAACTACAAGTGAGACTGAAATAAAAGCAAGCTTTGAGATACCAAGCCTTGGTTACTGAACAACTGGAAAACAATGGTATGGCCGGCTGAAGGTAAACTTCTTTTGATGAAACAATACCCTCTGCTTGCAGACCGGTCCAAGGGTCAGAGCAGACCCTACTAACTTGGCAGAAGGAGTCCACAGAGTTGTTTTCAGGGTTTAAAATGTAACACAGTATGGTAATGTAATGATTCTTATAGGCTGTATGTAAATGCTATAAGATTTGTCTTGTACCAGACTGGTTAGTGAAAAACAGAATATGCAGCACAGAAGAAGATTTATTGTATTGTAACAGGAACGCCCCTCCTCTTTCTGGCATCCATTTTGGGCGCCTCTTTCGAGCTCCTCTTTCGGGCCTGCTCTGAGCTGTGGCTGGCAGCTCCAAACAAGGTCCCTGCACCCACACCCTTTGCAATAAACCACAAGTTCCAAGACCTGGCTTCAGACGTCTCTGTCCGTCCCAACCGTCCTAGCCCCCAATGACCCTACAAGCAGGATCAATGGAGTTGCCAAAAAAAAAACTTTAATAGCAGGGTGAAAAACAATAAACATGGAGAAGTCGAGGACAGTACAAGGGGTGGCATTCAAAGACCTAAGATAAAGGCGAAGCAACAATATATACACTTGAGGGTAGAACACTCTAGAACAATAACCATATAGGGGACACAAGTAACCAGTAGAGGAGGAGAACTTGGACAACTTAGCATAACAACACTAAAGGCTCATGGGGCAACTCTATAACTCACCTTAAGTTAAACAAATGATTCCCAGGGCTTGAAACTCGAGCCCAGTACTTCCGAGGTAAAATCTGTCTGACTAAGTTACAGCTGGGCTAACTCCCACACCGCTGTTTTGCTCTGGTCCTGTGGGACCATTTGGCCTAACAGAGCCACAAAGATGTCCTGGGTTCCACAAGGCTCCACAGTGTCACAATGGTCCCTTGGATCCATGGTGTTTGGCAGTGTCATAATGGCCCCTTCATTTTACAAGGCTCCCAAGTGTCACATTGGTCTCCATAGGAAGGAAACCATGCAGCCCTCATGTTTCAGGAGCTGATGAACAGCAATCACCAGAGGCCAAGGCAAGCCTGACCTGTCTGTCCTGGCAGGTTTGCTTGGAGCAACACTTGGATTTTTGAAATGATGAATGTGGAGTCCTAATTGAAAACATTTGTGCCTGGAGAAGAGGGATGGGGTTTTTTTCATATAAAGAAAAGCACAGAGCCCTTTCCAGTGTTTGGAAAACAGGTGAGTGCTGCCCTTCAGGAGTCAAAGACCAGCCAGACTTGTCTGTCCTGGGAGCTTTTGTCTGGGAGCAATCCTTGGATACACAGAATTTTGGAGGTGGAATACTAATTTTGGCCATGGATGCCAGGAAAAGATGTACAGTTCTTTTCCATAAGAAAGAAAGTGCAGAGCCTCAGTGTTTCAGGGGCAGATGGGAATGGCCTTCCACATTCCAAGGTCAGCCAGACCTGTCAGGTAAACCCTGGGAGGCCAAGGCAGCCACACCTATTTATTGTTGCCTTGGTTCCACAGGGCCCTGCAGTGTCACAATGGCTCCTTGCTTCTATGAGGTCTCGCAGTGCCGCAAGGATTCTTTTGCTTCCATGATGCCCTGAGGTGTCATAATAGCTCCTTGGTTACACAAGTCCTTAAGGATCCTAATGGTCTCCATGGTTCCACAAGAACAAGGCCCCACAATGCCATAATGGACTTTGGTTTCCATGAAGCCTCACTGTGTCCAATGTCCCCTTGGTTCCATTGGGGTCCAGTAGTGCAACAATGATTCCCTTGGTTCCACAACTTCCCATAGCGTCACAATGGCCCCTTCCTTCCATAAGGCCCTGCAGGGTCACAACGGTCTCCATGATTCCACAGGGCCTTGCAATGCCACAGTGCTCTCCATGGATCCATGGTGCCCTGCAGGATTACAATGGCTCTTTGGCTCCATGAGGCCCTGAAATGCAGCAATGGCCTCTTGGTTCCACAAAGCCCTTCTGCTTCACACTGGCCCCTTGGGACCATGCAGCCCAACAGACCCACAAAGATGTCCTTGGTTCCACAAGGCCCCACAGTGTCACTGTGGCCCCTGGGATCCACCCTGCAGGGTCACAATGTTCCTCTTGGTTCTTAAGGGTCTACAGTGTAACAGGTTCCACAAGGGCCTGCAGTGTCACCATGGTCCATTGTTTCCACAGTGCTCCGCAGTGTCACAATGGTCTCCATAGGAAGGAAACAAGTGAGCCCCAGTGGTGCAGGGGCAGTCACCAGAGAGGCAGTCACCAGAGGACAAGCCTAGCCAGACTTGTGTCATCCTGTTTTTTTAAGATTTTCTAAGCCTTCTGATGTTGACATTCTTGTAGTGAATTTTCTCACACACTTTCTTGTAAATAACTCATTGTTTCGCATTCCTTTTATGGAGGAGGAGAGAGTTGAAGGGCTGTTGGTTTTACCAGTATCATTGGAGAGGTGGCACTGTCACCTTCCAATCCGCTGTCACTTTTGGAAAACTATAAATGTTGGAGTCAGAATATAAACTTCCCTTTTTTCTTTCACCTTGAGAACAGTGATGTGTGCTTCTGTTCTTTCCTGTCCTCTAGTGACATCTGGTGACTGCCGAAGTGTACTGCAGCCTAGGCTGAGACAAAGTCCAGATTGCTGGTATTGTCCCCCTGTAAGGTTTTCTGTGTTGCTGTTCTGGTGGCCTGGAAAGGCCCAGGGATGGCCTTGGAGAGCCGACGCTTCAAAGGATGAGGAGAGACTTCTGATCTTGTCTCGGTCTTGGTGTTTATTAATTGTTTATCTAAAAGATTTTCTTTCAGCCCGACAGAGGTCTGCACAGCAAGTCAGCCATGGGCACACTCCGGAAGCCCCCGGGCGGTCACTTATCTTTATACCCTAAGTTACGTGTACAATATTTATCATTTTACTCCAATACCTTCTACCCTTATTAACCGGTGCACTTTTAGTAATGACCAATCCCAAAGTGCCACCACCACCACAGAAGATGGAGGCCAAGAAGAAGAAGAAGAAGGACAGGACACGCCCCAATTCCTCCATCTTACTTCTTTAGACCCCCCTGTACCAAAATCCTAAACCCTGTGTTTTACACTTTAACTAACTTATCCCTTCACCATTCACCCAGTGAATTCCTCCCAGCCTTCATACAGGTCTCATCTCCTGTGTAGGATCAAAATCCTGCCACCAGACACTTCTGGCAACATTCCAGGATTCCCGAGCCCCCCCAAGGGTGGTCTCGGCCTCTCTGCACCTCCATCCTGAGGTGCTGAGATCCCACATCTCCCCCTTCTGTTTGCACCAGGAAGACCTCTTTTACTATCCGATTCATAGCGTGTTTTAAACATGCAAATATGCATGGGATGACAAGTATGAGGAATAGGAGAATTATTAAAACATAGAACCCTACTCTTAAAATTCCTCTCCAAATGGGAGAGATGTCAAAGAACTCTACCATACATTTTGCTTTGGCTGACTAATAGGTAAATTACCCCCATTGCTTATTTCAATGAATGAAAGAATGATGCACATAAGCATCATGAAACTCATGGCTTCACTTCTGTGTGACATCATTGCTTTGCTTTTCATTCAGGACCTTAACAGAGAATTCCCCCAAAGTCCTTAGTTTCTTCTTATTTTTCTTTTGAGTTGTCTTGGCAATCTGAGTCTCGACCCCTGTCTGAGTACTCGTCTCTTTTTTTTTCTTGGATCTTTGTTTCTGGGATCCGCATTTTCATGTTCTCGCACTCGAAATGGTTTCACGTGTCGTGCCGACACCCACGTCTCGATCTGTGGAGATACAAGCGAAACCCTTGCCCCCCACTAGGTGGCGCTGTCACCGGCCTCCCCAGCTCGGGTGACAGCCTGAGCTCTACCGCCCCTGTCGACTGCCGTGTTCGTGATCTCATTTGAGACCGTGTCTGCCTGGCTTTTAATTCAGCTGGAAATGGAGCTTGAACACCAGAACGTCTCCCTTGAAGGGAAGGGACTGGGACTCCGAGGGTTACAACCGAAGGTGCCAATTCCGAAGAGGGTGTGGAGCTGCTGGGACATAGGATCCCGAGCACGGCCCCTCCTCGCCTGAGACGTCACTCTCTCCCCCTCGTTCCACCTCCGAATCTCCTCCCCTCGGTCTGTCCCGACTCTGTCTCCTCTCCCTCTGACGTTGTGTCCCTGGCTCCTCCCACCGGTGTGTACAGCCCGCCCCCCGCCGGCACCCGGGCCCGCCCCGCAATTCGACCCGACTTCGCTCCCGGGTTTTTGCGAGTTTTGCCCGCCGCGCGCGTTCCCGCTACTCTGCCGGCCGGGCCGGCCGCCACCCCCCGGCGCCGCGCTGATAAAAGCCGCGTCTGCACTCATGTCTCCCTTTATCTCTTCACCCGCGCTCCCCGCCGGCTCCGCCGCTGCCGCGCCGTGCCCCCCGCGAGGAAGCGCCTCCCCCCCCCGATCCCTTCTCTCCCCCCTGCACCCCCCCCTCCGATCCTGACTCCCTTGTACTCTCTGGAGTTTCAGGACGCTTTAGGAGCTTCCTGGGGTTTCTGGGTTTTGGGACCGGGGCTTTAATAGTATTTCCTGCTCTCTTTTCTCGAGAGCCCTTTCCCCTGGCTTCTTGAGGCCAGAGCTAATTAAAATTTTTTTCTTTTTTTTTTTTTCCTGGAGCTTTGCTCCCCACCCTCCTTCTGAGGGTGCCGGCAACTTTTCGTTGCTCTCCCAGTCTTTTCGACTGTGCCGAAATGCCTTTCTGGCATTACTCTTGCCGGCGAGAGCAGCTTTAATGCTGTCTCGTCCTTTTTTGTTTTTTTGTTAAGAAATATAAGTGTCTATTAATTTCCTGCCAAAACCCCACTTCGAATAGCAGGCATGTTTCGGCCAGTGGGTAATTAAGCCTTGCCCACAAGAACAGCTGTTTTAATTCCTTTCTTGGGATCCCTTCTGTATATGCTTGAGCCACGCCTTGTAAGGCGGACAAAATTTCCCGTTGTTTTTTGGGAGAGTGTGCAATTATGTTCTTATTTTTTGACCTTCTCACCGAATCTGTCGTCAGAGCTGTCCGAAGGCTCCCGTCTCTGTCCAGCAGGTCACAGGAGAAGGATCCAGAGGCGCCTTCCGGTTCCGATCCAGGCTGCTCTGCTACGAACTTGTCTTCGGCAGAAGCTGAGAGATGGAATTCTCAGTGACTGCTGGTTTTTTTTTTGCAGACTCTTCTGGCTGTTTTTTTCTTTTCTTCTTTCTTCTTTTCCTTTTTTTTTTTTTCCTCAGGCTTCTCTCCTTAGGAGCTGCCCTCTCGGCTCTTCAGCTCTTCAGCTCTTCAGCTCTTCAGGGCTGATCCCCCCCCGAAAGGGTTGGTGGGGGGTGCCCACGCAACGAACGCCATTTGTAAATTTTCCGGCGTTCTTCTTTTCGCTGCTGATTTATGACCGGCGAGAGATAGCTCAGAGAATGCCACTTGCTCGGTTTCTCGGCTGTTTAGGCTTGTAAGGTTTTCTGCTTCTGCTGTTTAGATGTTCTGGAATTCTCAGGGAATTCCCAGGGATGGCCTTGGAGAGCCGACGCTTCAAAGGACGAGGAGAGACTTCTGATCTTGTCTCGGTCTTGGTGTTTATTAATTGTTTATCTAAAAGATTTTCTTTCAGCCCGACAGAGGTCTGCACAGCAAGTCAGCCATGGGCACACTCCGGAAGCCCCCGGGCGGTCACTTATCTTTATACCCTAAGTTACGTGTACAATATTTATCATTTTACTCCAATACCTTCTACCCTTATTAACCGGTGCACTTTTAGTAATGACCAATCCCAAAGTGCCACCACCACCACAGAAGATGGAGGCCAAGAAGAAGAAGAAGAAGGACAGGACACGCCCCAATTCCTCCATCTTACTTCTTTAGACCCCCCTGTACCAAAATCCTAAACCCTGTGTTTTACACTTTAACTAACTTATCCCTTCACCATTCACCCAGTGAATTCCCCCCAGCCTTCATACAGGTCTCATCTCCTGTGTAGGATCAAAATCCTGCCACCAGACACTTCTGGCAACATTCCAAGATTCCCGAGCCCCCCCAAGGGTGGTCTCGGCCTCTCTGCACCTCCATCCTGAGGTGCTGAGATCCCACATCCCCCCTCTTTGGTGCTTTGCCTGCTGTTCTTGTGGTGATGGCAACCTCTGTGGGTTTCAAGAAGGATTCCCTCATTTTGGATCTCTGCAGGGGGGGGGTCCTGGAGTGGAAACAGGTTTCTATTTCCTGGAATGATTTTGAGCGATTGCTTCTGTGGGCCCGAGAGCGAGGGCTCTTTTCGGACTCTGAGAAGGTGTTCTCCAAGGAGGAGTGGTCTCTTCTGGGGGTACACCTCATGGAGGCCCTCTTTGATGATTGCACCATGTAGACGTGGGATCACTGCTGGTGCAGTGGAAAAAGTGTGAGGAGCTTTGGCAGGGGTCTGGCTCTTGTACCCCTCGGAGTTCCCAGTGGAGCCTTTCTGTCTTGGACATGGACGAGGGGAAGTTTGAGTTTCTGTGCAATGTGGAGCTCTCTCCCCACCCTGGGACGGTGTTCTAGGGGACGGGTCCAACACAGGGGATGGTGATGGTGCCCCCGGGGTAGATTTAGCTGTGCCAGGCTCCCTTGTGCCGCTCTGCAGTGATGCGGCTCCACGGGCTGCACCTCTCTTGGCACCCCTCCACTCCTCCATGTCAGGGACAGGGCCCTGCGCCAGTCTCGTCCTGTCGCAGGCATCTTTTCATTAAAATCCTTTCATTAGGATTTTTCCTGCTGAAGCTGAGACCTTTCAGCAACAAAGTGTAAACAATGGTTATCTGCTGCTGTGGAATGCAACAGGTGGATCCGTGGTTGGTCTCCTGTGGATGTTTGGATTTACTGACCACTCACGGCAGACCTGCTCTTGCTCTCTGCCGAGACACAGATCTTTGTTATTCATTCCTTTTGATTCTATTCTTAGCTTAGCCTTCCGAGAAACCTTTTCCTTTCTATTACTTTTTAGTATAGTTACAATGTAGTGTATATAATAAAATAATAAATCAAGCCTTCTGATCATGGAGTCAACATTCTTGTCTCTCTCTCATCCTGAAAACCCCTGTGGCCACAGTCACATGTGCCAGCCCACATAGGGTTTGCAGGCCATGCCGGCACCTGTGCCTGCCAAGGCGCCCCCTGCCGGGGCTGCGGCGCGACAGGGCACTGAGGTATTTACCTTTAGCGCGAATGCCGACACAGCCGGTGGGAGGCCGGTGGGTTCCTGGGGCCATGGCGTCTCCTCGTTGAATATGTGGACGCTTCCCTCGTGCCAGGTGACTGTGTGTCCTAGGGATGCCGTGCGTTTCTGGCAAGAAGCCAGAACTAAGACTAACGAGATGTCTGAGCCTGCCTCCTCGCGGCATCTGCTGGGTCGCGGAGCAGGTTCCTCTGGCTCTGCCAGTGCTGCAGGAGGCGTGGGGGTGAGTGGTGTTGACCTGGCTCTCAGTCAGTCATCGCCTCTTGTCCCTGTGGGGCCCAAGTACCAGGACACAACAGGTGCTGTGGCTTTGCCAGGAGGTTCCCAGGCTTTCCCTATGCTCAGGGGTGTTACTGATAACACTCATGAACCACTTTTATATAAGCTGGAGAGGGAAGTCCATGACTCGGTTGCTCAGCATGGTTTGGGGTCTGCTGAGTTTATGCAGACTCTCGGGAGGGTTGCTACGGACGTGCTGTCACCTCATGACCTCGATTGTGTGGCATATTCTCTTGTTGACCGAGTGCAATTTGGTGTTTTTGAGACCAAGTGGGCTCGTTTGGTGGCCCAAGCGGTGGTGCAGAATGCTGTGCTGGCGCCACAGGACCCCAGGCGTGGGGTTGTCACTGACGTGCTGTTGGGCACAGGGCTTTATGCCAATGTTCAGGACAAGGCTGGATTCGATCCCCTTGTGCTTGACCAGTGCCACATGCTGGGCACGGCAGCGATTGTTCAGACCCTGGAAATGGCTGCTCCAAGGCAGCCATTTGCGACCATTGTCCAGGGGGTTGATTTGATGAGGCTTTCATGGCATTTGCGGCAAGGCTGGCTGGGTCTGTGGAGAGGTAGGTGTCTTATCCTGTGGCAAAGAGGATTGTGATTGCAAACCTTGCGAGGTGTAATTGCAAGGATGCTTGTAGGAGGGTCATAGTGGCTGTGCCTGGTGTTCCTACTGTCTCTCAGATGGTGGAGGCCTGTGCGGACATCATCCCCTTGGGTCAGAAGCTGGCTGCCGTAGCTGCCGCTGTGCAGCCAGTCTGGGCAGCACCGCAGCGCAGGCAGCCACAGCATGGGACTGTGCAGGCTGGCAAGAAGCGGGGGAGGAAAGCACAGAAGGTCAAATTCCCCATGTTCTTATGAGGTTGGTGTGGTAGGCTGAATCACATGTCCAGTGTCTGCAAGGCGACTCTTCATGTTAATGGCCAGGCTTTACTGGTCTCGGGAAACATGAAGCAGAGTGTGCAGCAGGGATGTGCCCAGACACAAGCTTCTCTCCAGACCCTGGAGCCAATGGAGGTCTCCTTTGCCAGCTTGCAGCCAGCACCCGTGGATCAGGAGGTGTGGATGTCTGCACCACAGCAACAGTTGTCTTAGAATCTTGTAAAATACACAAGGCTCCCCTGGATTCCTTTGATCCCTTGGGTGGGGGCATGAGTGCTCTCCTGATGGGGAGGTCTAGTGCCACCCTTCAGGGCATCATTGTGCCCCTGGGGCTCATTGATGCAGATTTCACAGGGCAGATTTGTGCCATGGTCTCCACACCCACCCCCTCCCGTCACGATCCCGAAAGGGACGCGACTTGCTCAACTTGTGCCTTTTAAGTCCTCTGTTGGCAGGACAGCTGACTGGTTGCGTGTAGCTGGTGGCTTTGGATCCACTGGGCCGCCTCAAGTTCGCTGGACTGCTGTCCTGACCAAGGACTGTCCCGAGATGCTGTGTACCCTGTCTGTTCCTGGTGCGACGCCATCGGAAATCCACCTCCGCAGGCTTCTTGACAGCGGTGCTGACATCATGGTTCTCTCCCTTTCAGCCTGGTCCCCAGAGTGGCCCATGCATCCGGTGGGGACATCTGTCGCAGGCCTGGGAGGGATGGCGCAATGCTACTTGAGCCTGCGGCCCATGCTGGTGGCAAACCCAGAGTGACAGACAGCCTGGGTTAGGCCTCATGTTACTTCAACTCCTCCCAACCTCTGGGGGAGGGATCTTCTTCTGTCTGGGGGTGTCATAGGAAGGGGATCAGGACACCAGGTGTTTCATCACAGGTCCAGTTTATTGAAGAAAGCATCAAGCACTTATACAGCAAATAATAAGCTTATGAATATTCTGTAAGCCAAGCAATCTATTGGTTAAACTATACCATGAACTCTTCCTCATTCCTTAGGCGTTACATCTCTCTTTTCTCATGTCTCTTTTACTATTTGTTATCCTACTACAGCTAGGCCCAAGGACACACTATCTCACAGGTGCAGGACTTAAGATTAGCCACAGCCTTGTAATTTTCCAATCTCTAGCAGCTAAATTCCCAACATCTCCCCTGTTTTTATTTTTTTAGAAAAGCAAAAGTCTATGGGATAACTGTGTCACACTCTTTGCAACACAAAAATAGGCAATTCTAACAACTAAACAATATTCTCAGCTAGCAAGGTTTCTCCCTTACAAGGGATGTAAGCCAGGGAAACAAACAGAAAAGGCTATCACTATTTATAAGATATGCTATATAACAGATACAAAAAGGATTCTATGTGCTACAAGGCTCAAACAAAACTCAGGTGTGCTAATAAAACCTACAAAAATAAGCTAAAGGAGTAACATGTGCGCAGGTTTCACCTGCATTGATTGTCTTGTAAGTTTGCTTTCTATTCTCAAACAGCAGATATGCTTCAAACAGGAACAGCTTTACTCACAAATGCTTCTGATTGTCTCTTTTAACCAAAGTTTCTCTGATGTTCACACAAGAACACTTTGCACACAAGTCATAAAATAAACGTCTATCATAAAAGCATAAATCTACCTAACATCACTTAAACTTAATAGTACCTAGAATTAAAATACTTAAAACATTTAAACTTAACAAAACTAAACCTTAACAATATTTAACATTTAACGGCACTTAATAGATAATTTAACTTAAACTACTTAGTAACAAATAAAACTTACTATAGAAAGAGAATATAGCATTTACTATAACTTACTTACAGGCCTGATTCTAAAATACTAAACTAAAAACAAGTTTCTTCACGTATTTGCTGCAGCAATTTTATACTTAAATGCACTTAAACATAAAAAGTTTTTTTTCAAGGTATACCTGTGGAGAAATTCTTTTGAATTCAGTGCTTGCTTTTACATTTATCACATCTAAACAAAGCTTAAAAAATACAAAAAACACACTCATTACTTCTTACTTCTACAACCACTTTAACACATTTTTAACATTTTTAAATTTTTCAAAATATGATTTCAGAGTTTGATGTTCCACCGATTAAAGTCTGTGATTCTGATGTTTAAAGTCTCTGTTAATACAGGTGATTTTAAGACAGCATAATGAATGCTGAGCCAATTCGGCCCAAATTTGACTCCCACATTCACTACGCTGATTTGTCTTTCACAGTCTCTGCTAGGAAAAACAAAAGGGTTTTTCTAACTTGGGTGAGAAACGCTCGCGCAATGGTCCTTGGTGTCGTTTGTTTGTTATCACTGGTCTCTTAATTGTAGTAGGAATCTTTCTTTTGTTGACAAGAGTCAGATTCATTACGGCTGTTAGATCTCAAACTGTAGCTTTTGCCTGCTGCGGGGCGGAGGGAGAAGCGCTCCTGCTTGAAAAAGCGCTCCAGTCCCGTGGCGCGTGTGTTGGAGCGGGCGAACCCCCTGCGCTGGGCTCTTTGTTTACTCGCCGGCAGGCTGACTCCGCAGAGTGTCTTACGCCTCCTATTCGGTGTCTGGTGGACAAATCTGTCTGGGAGAAGCAGTGGCCTCTCCCTCAAGATAAATTGGTCGCCCTTCAGAATCTGGTGAAGAAGCAGTTGGACCAGGGTGAAGCCGGCAGGGGGGCTTTGTACAAACCACGAACCAGACAGGGCTGCTGTAGAATGTGCCTCGAGCTGCTTTAATTTTCAGCATCAGTCTCATTACATGGTTATGACAATGGGAAGATGCCAGCAGCTCACATTCCAGGCAGCAGACCAGGAACTTAATGTTACAACTTACTTTATAAGTTTCTTGACCAATCACACAAAGCAAAAGCACATTGACAGCAGTTCTAGCCAATCACCATAAGCACACATACCTTTGGTTAAAACAATGCTTTCTTATTTTGAATACAATACCTGCTTGGAAGCCTTAAAACACAATGCACAGAGCTCCATTATTAACTTTAATCTTCCTAATATCTTGCTAGATAAACTTTCTGTAGCTTACAGAGCTATTCTAGACAAGTGTTAACACACAGAGCATTGTTCTATTTGCCCTTGCTTTTCTACAGTTTAAATAATTTTTCTGCTGACCTATCTCAGGGCTGCTGCATAGCTCTGCTCACAGTTTTGCTGTCTCTGAGGCCTGCATCTTGAAGCTTTCCCAAAATCCTCTAATTTTGTGGATTCCCACACAGGGTCATCTGGAGCCTTCTACCAGTGTCTGGAACACTCCTGTCTTCTGCATCAAAAAGAAATCTGGGAAGTGGAGGTTGTTGCAAGACCTCCAAAAGGTTAATGCTGTGATAGAAACATGGGAACAATGCAGGCGGGCATGCCATCGCCTACCATGCTTCCCCCAGACTGGTCAGTCCTCATTGTGGATCTGGAGGATTGTTTCTTTACGATTCCTTTGCATCCTGATGACAGACTGAAGTTTGCCTTCTCAGTGCCAGCGATTATCGAGGCTGAACCCACACAGAGATATCAATGGAGGACGTTGCCCGAAGCATGCAGAATTCTCCTGCCTTGTCTGTTGTTCACAAGCAGTTTCCTGATGCACATCTGTATCATTATATGGACAACATTCTGGTGGGTATGCCCACCCAGGATGAGCTGCTGAGGATTCAGCCTCGGTTGCTCGATGCTTTGCATGCTCATGGACTGCACGTGGCTCCAGAAAAGGTTCAACAACAACCACCTTGGAAGTACTTGGGGATCAAATTTCTGGAAGGCATGATCCGTCACCTGGAGGTGCAATTTGTGCATTCTGTGAAGACACTGAATGATGCTCAGAAATTCGTAGGTGTCATCACTTGTTTACATCTGTACTTGGGGCTAACCGATGCACAGCTGTCTCCTCTGTATGATTTGTTGAAAAGAGACTCTGATATAAAGTCACCTCGCACACTGACCCCTGAGGCATGTCAGGCATTGCAGGTGGTTCAGCAAGCTGTTTTGGCTTGCCAAGTTTATCGCATTGATCCCTCTGTTGATGTCACTGTGTTCATCAGCACTCCAGATTCACATCCCACGGGCATCATTGGCCAATGAAGTGACAAATGGTCCGATTCCTTGCATGTGTTGGAATGGGTTTTCCTGCCCCATCTGCCGCAGAAGACGGCAACTGCATTGTTTGAGCTGATTGCTCGCTTGATAATCAAATGCCGGCAATGGTGTTTGCAATTGATGGGTGTGGATCCCGCAAAGATCATACTCCCGGTGCAACGGGGGATTTTGACTGGAGCTTTGCAAACAGTGTGTCCCTGCAGAGTGCTCTGGAAAATTTTTCAGGGCAGATCATTTATCATCTGCCCAGTCATAAGTTACCGCATATGGCAAAATTCACACAAATCCCTTTGCAGCCCAAAACTACCCAGGAACCTGTGCAAGGACCCACTATCTTCACTGACGGTTCAGGGAAAACAGGAAAGGCCATTGTTACCTGGAGGGATGGATCTGAGTGGCAGGTTCTGGAAGCTCATGAGGATGGGTCGGCCCAATTGATTGTAACTGAGGGCTGCTGTCATGGCATTTGGGAAATTTTCCCAGGAATCTTTCAACTTGGTCATGGATTCCGCCAATGTGGCCAATACCGCACAGAGTTTGAGTCATTCCATTTTGAAGGAGGTCAGTAATCCTGCCTTGTTTCACTTACTGAAGACCTTGTGGTGTGCCATTCAGGCCTGGGTTCATCCATTCTATGTTCTGCATGTGAGGAGTCACACCAATTTGCCAGGCTTTATAGTGGAAGGTAACACGAGGGCTGACAATTTGGCTAACCCAGCGTGGGTAGCGCCTCAGCCTGATACACTCGCGCAGGCCGAGGCATTGCATGGGTTTTCCCACCAAAACGCACATACCTTGCAGAAGCAGTTTCAGCTGATGCCAGCTAAGGCTCGTGACATTGTTGAGTCATGTGATGACTGCCATGCACTTGCTCCGCCTTTGCCGGCAGGGGTAAACCCCAGAGGCCTTAGGGCCTTGGAGCTTTGGAGGACCGATGTCACCCAGATTGCCGAGTTTGGCTGGCTCAAGTATGTGCATGTCACGGTGGACACGTTCTCCTCTGAAATGTGGGCTTCGGCTCACACTGGGGAGAAGGCCCGTGATGTCCTTGCCCACTGGAGGCAGGCCTTTGCCGTTCTGGGCATACTTTCTGCTGTGAAAACCGACAATGGTCCTGCTTACGCATTGCAAAAGCGCGGCAGTTCCTGCAGTTGTGGGGTGTCTTGCACAAGTTTGGTATCTCTCATTCTCTGACTGGTCAAGCTATTGTAGTACGTGCTCCTGGTACTCTGGAGCAGGTTCTTCAAAAACAAAAACGGGGAATGCAGGGTGAAACCACGCACAGTCGGTTGCCAAATCTTTGTGCACAATCAATCATCTCACTGTGCCGCAGAACTCAAATAACCTTGTCATTTTGAATCACCATCTGTCATTGCAGCCTGCGGACGAGGCACATCAGCCTTGAGTAAAGGTACAGGTGCAGAATTTAGTCACCAAACAGTGGGAAGGTCCCTATGACCTTATCGCTTCGGGGCGCGGGTATGCTTGTGTATCCACACACACTGGGGTACGCTGGGTACCTTCGAAGTGTGTTCACCCTGACCTGCAACCGCAGAGACAGAATCCAGCTGATGAGCAAGATGGAAACCGTGACCAACCTGGAAGGCATCAAGCGGGGGAATCATTAAGTGATGATTTGGATGCAGATGATGAGAGTGATCACTCTGATGATTCCTCTGCAAGTGGACACTGAACAGTGTTCATGTTTTCTTTATCATATTCTTCATTTTCTTTTTTTTCTTTTTTAAAGGAAAACGGTGAGATGTTGCCCTGGTTTTTTAAGATTTTCTAAGCCTTCTGATGTTGACATTCTTGTAGTGAACTTTCTCACACACTTTCTATAAATAACTCATTGTTTTGCATTCCTTTATGGAGGAGGAGACAGTTGATGGACTGTTGGTTTGTCCAGTGTTATTGGAGAGGTGTCACTGTCACCCTCCAATCCACTGTCACTTTTGGAAAACTGTAAATGTTGGAGTCAGAAAATAAACTTCCCCTTTTTTCTTCACCATGAGAACAACGATGTGAGCTTGTGTACTTTTGTGTCCTATAATGACACTCCTGGGCCAGCGACTCCCTCTGAGTGGGGCCTCTCCCAGCCGGGAACTCTCCCGTTTGCTGCACTCGGGGATCCCGAAAAACGACAGAGCCTGGGCTGATCCCCACACTCCTCCAGGCTCAGCCCTTCACCTCTGGGGAGATGCCAAAGGATCCACAGTGAGCATTCCCTTCCCTCAGGGCAATTGCTCACAGGTGCCTTGCACTGACTCTTTGTGTCTGTGTGCACACAGGAGTGCCTGTGCTGGGGAAATGTGGCAGAAATGCTGCTCTCTGAGGGGTTGGAGTGCCTTGGATAGCTGAGTCAGTCAGGCCTGTAGGTAAGGTTAAGTCACAAGGTCTAAGTGAATTTAAATGCTGCTAAACAGTATTTAACTTCAATTATAACCTATGAATTAGCAATTTAAAAGAGGACTAACACTTAACAATATTTAACTTAGCTTATATTAAACTTAAAACTTAGCAAAAATACCACTCTTAGCAGCATTTAACTTCACTTAGACACTTGACAGCCTCATGGAACCAAGGGGCCATTGTGACACTGAGGGGACTCATGAAATCATGGAGATCATTGTGACACTGTGAGGCCCCATGGAATAAGCAAAGCATTGTGACACTGCAGGGCCTCATGGAACCAGTGAGACCATTGTGACCCTGGGGGTCCCCATAAACCAAGAGCACCATTGTGATACTGTGGGGCCTTGTGAAACCAAACGTCCTTTGTGACACTGCAGGGCTGCATGGAACCAAAGGTCCATTGTGACATTGCAGGGCCTCGTGTCATCAGTGGTCCATTGTGACACTGGGCCACCAAAGGAGACCTTGTGACACTGCAGGGCTTCACGGAACCTCGAGGCCATGGTGACATTGTGAAACTCCATTGAACCAAGGGTTCATTGTGACACTGCAGGGCTGCATGGAACCAAAGCTCCAGGGTGACACAGAGTGGCCTCCTGTCATCAATGGTCCATTGTGACACGCTGGAACCAAAGAGACCATTGTGACACTGCAAACCCCCAGGGTCCGAAGGTCCATTGTGACATTGCAAGGCTCATGGAAAAGAAGAGTCACATGACATTGTGGGACCTGGGGAACCACGGAGACCATTGTGACACTGCAAGGGCTGATGGAATCAGTGGGACCATTGTGACACTGTGGAGCCTTCTGGAACCTAGGGGCCATTGTGACACTGTGGGACTCCATTGAACCAAGGGTCTATTGTGACACTGCAGGTCTTCTAGTAATCAAGGGACCATTGTGACACTGCTGGACCCCATAGAAACAGGTCACCATTATGGCACTGTGGGGCCTCATAGATCCAAGGCACCATTGTGACAGTGTGGGGCCCCATAAAACCAAAGGAACAAAGGAGAGGTCTGGTTGGTTTGGCCTCCCAGGGGCCACCTGACTGGTCCAGCTGACCCTGGCATGTTGAGGATCTCTTCTCATCTGATGCTGAATCATGGGGACTCCATGCTTTTCTCCCTGTGGAAAAGAACTCTCCTTCTCCTCCAGGAACCCATGGTCAGATTTGGGATTTCTCCTCCGAAATTCCTTATATCCAGGGATTGTTCCCATAGGAATATTGCCAGTACAAATCTGGCTGCAGTGGTTTCACAAGGGTCACTTCCCATCTGTCCCCAAAACATTGGGGAAATCTCTGTGCTTTCCTTGCTCTGGGAAAGGAATGTCCTGCTTCTCCCGGTGTCCATGGCCAAGATTGTGTTGTCACCTCCAAAATTCCCTAAATCCAAAGACTGCTCCCAGACAAAATCTGCCTTTCTTTTCAAGTCTTTCTAACCTATGTTAAAAATTTAACAGAGGAATAAAACTTAACAATATTCAACTTAGTTTATAAGTTATATTTAACATACGTAGCAAAAGAACAACTCTTAAAAGCATTTGACTTAGCTTATACCTCATGACTTGACCTTACTTACAGGCCTGACTGACTCAGCTATCCAAGGCACTCCAACCCCTCAGAGAGCAGCATTTCTGCCACATTTCCCCAGCACAGGCACTCCTGTGTACACACAGACACAAAGAGTCAGTGCAAGGCACCTGTGAGAAATTCCCCTGAGGGCAGGGAATGCTCACTGTGGATCCTTTGGCATCTCCCCAGTGGGTGAAGGGCTGAGCCTGGAGGAGTGAGGGGATCGGCCCAGGCTCCGTTCTTGTTCAGGATCCCCGAGTGCAGCAAACGGGAGAGTTCCCGGCTGGGAGAGGCCCCACTCAGAGGGAGTCGCTGGCCCAGGAGAGCTCCAAGGGCTCCTTTTGGAGCGCTGTGTGCAGGGCCCCAAGAGAGGGGCTGCAGTCCCAGCAATGGCTCATCCTGGCTGCACTTGGCATCAACAGCTTTCTTTGGCAGGGTGAGAGCAGGGATGTTGTGCCACTGAGGGAACAAAAACACCTCCCAGGGCTGCTCCTAGAGAAACCAGGAGCTGGTTGGGCAGCAGCAGTGCCTGGAGCAGACAGTGTTTTTGATGAGCGGCAGAGGAGCTGAGCCCAGGGGCTGTTGGCTAAGGCCGAGGCCTAAGGAGCATTTCTCAGCTGGCAGGGCGGCCTGAGAAGGGGAGGGGGGAATGCAGCAGCACAGGGCCATGGAACCAAGGGACCATTGTGACACTGTGGGGCCCTGTGAGACCAAGGGACCATTGTGACACTGTGGGGCCCTGTGAGACCAAGGGACCCTGGTGACTTTGCTGGGCTCCATGCTTTCCTGCCCATGGGGAAGAATTGTCCCGCTTCTCCAGGTGTCCATGGCCGAGACTGTGTTTTCACCTCCAAAATTCCCTAAATTCAAAGACTGCTCCCAGACAAAATCTGCCTTTCCTGTCAAGTCTGGCTGGCCTTGGCCTTGTGAGGCTCTCACCAGCCTTCCAAACACTGGGGCTCTGTGCTTTCCTTCCTATGGAAAAGAACTGCCGTTCTCTTTCAGGTGCCCATGGCCAGAACTGGGGTTCCACCTCCAACACTGCCTGTTGTGTCAGACTGGAGGAGATTTTTGGCTCAAAACATTTCATGTGTGAGGGAGGAAGGGGCAGATCAAGCCTTGCCCAGCCCTGTAAGCCCAGCCCAGCCCTGCCCTGGAACCCCAATCCCCCCAGAGCCTCTATCCCAGCCCAGCAGTGTCTGCCAGTCCCTGGCACAGCACAGGCAATGCTCCACAGCCACCTCTGCAGCCCCCAACACAGCTCCTGAGGGACCAAATGAGCCCAAGTCCCACCTGGGGGAAGGGCCCAGCAAGACCAAGGGGTATTGAAGGCTGACCACACGGCAAGCACACATCTTGGCCCTACCTCCTCTTGGAATTTCCACCTGAACAGTGCTGGAATCCAGGAGTTGGTAGCTCTGTGTGTGCTCCTCTGGATCTTTTTTGTCTTTCTCTCTTTCTGCGTCTTCTTCTGTTTCTGTGCTACTGCAAATTTTGATTAATATTAAATGGAACAGGCTTAGAATTTGTGAAGTTGAATGGCTCAAGTCAATGCTTTGAGAAGTATTTTATGTTGACTGAATGTCTGTTATAATTTGAGATGAGAAGAATTTTAAAAAGTAAAACTTTTCGTGTAAGTGACAATCTGTTAAACCACTGAGATACTGAACACGTCTCTGTGAAACACAAATGTTAAAGATGAAAAAGTCCAGGAACCTCCTCTGAGTGACCAACCCAGTGACCTGACACAGCCCTGCTGGGATGTCACACAGCCCCTCTGGGATGTCACAGCCTGCTCTGTGATGGCACAGCCCATTCTCCAATGCCCCACAGCTGATCTTTGATGGCTCGTCACAGCTGGTCACAGCCAACTCTGTGATGTCACAGTCTGCTCTGTGATGTCAGACATCTGCCCTCTGATGTCACAGCCGGCTCTGTGATGTCACAGAGGCAGTATATGATGTCATATTGCCCAAACACCTCACATAACCCACTCTGTGATGTCATAGCCCACTCTGTGACCTCATGTTACCAGATGATAAATTGTCTCCACCAGGTGAGCTGACACCTGGAGCTTGTTCTCCAAAACCACAGGCCTATGGAAACCACACAATCCCATTGTGTGAGAAGGGGAACTGGAAGTTCAGCAGCCTCAGTGTCCTGCCAGCTCAGCCAGGTGTCACAGACATCTTTTCATTAAAATCCTTTTATTAAGATTTTTCCTGCTGAAGCTGAGAAGTTTCAGCAACAAATGTAAACAATGGTTATCTGCTGCTGTGCAGTGTAACAGGTGGATCCATGATTGGTCTCCTGTGGATGTTTGGATTTACTGACCAGTCACGGCAGAGCTGGCTCCCGCTCACTCTCTGAGACACAGATCTTTGGTATTCATTTTTTTTTTCTATTCTTAGCTTAGCTAGCCTTCTGAGAACCTTTCTCTTCTATTTCTTTTAGTATAGTTATAATGTAGTATATATATCATAAAATAATAAATCAAGCCTTCTGATCATGGATCAACATTCTCGCCTCTCTCTTCGACTGCAGCCCTTGTGACCAATGTCACAGCCAGTGCCACTGGAACATTGGGGTCCACGACCACCAGGGACCACCAGAGAGACCTCCAGGACAGAAGAATGCATGGGTTAATGGGAGGGGAAATATGTGAATGATTTTGGGGAAATGATTATCATATTTATTTTGAGTCTGGGAAAATCAATGAATATGTGTGCAATATATAGAATATAAACAGAAACTTCCCTGTACTCAGCATGCACAGCTTTGGGAGGAGCTATCCCCTGTGCATCCAGCTGAATAAAGAATACTACTTCTTAATGCTACATTGGTGTTAAGGAGTTTTCTGTTTTACGAAATTTTTGGTAACAACCCACTGCCAAGGAAAGCTCTCTCTGCTGCTGTTCACAAACAGAGAAGGGCTGGTGGCAGATGTGGGGGTTGGAGGCTGCCTGGGGCACAGTGACCATGAAATAATCAAGTTTCAATGTTCTGTGAAAGAAGGAGGGGCAGCAAACAAACTTCTGCACTGGAATTAGGAAGGGCAGACTTTGGCCTGTTTAGGATGCTGATTTTGGGAGTACCAAATCAGGTACTGATTTTTTGAAGGGAAACAGCCCTTAAAAACAAAGGAGTCAGGAAGAATGGACACATTTTAAAAAAGTAATCTTAAGGGGGAAGGAGCAGCCTGTCCCAGTGTGCCAAAATATGATCTAGTGAGGAAAAGGACTGTCCTGGCTTCCCATACAGCTTTTCTGGGAACTCAGGAGAAGAAAGGACCAGAATTGCAGGAAGTGTATAAGGATGTCATTAGGTTATTAAGAAAGTGAAGTTGAGAGGTGAAAGCTCAATTAGAATTTAACCTGGAGGCTTGTCTAAAAAGAATGAAAAATGTTTTTATAAAAAAATTTATAGCAACAGGAGGGAGAAGGAGGGAGAATAAAGTAACTGAAAATAAGAAAAAGACAAAGCTATTTAATATCTTGTTTTTCAATTTTCAGTATTTGGACAGGTTGCCCTCAGGACAAGTGTTCTCCTGAGCTGGTGGATGGGCACAGGGAGCAGAACAGCCTTTCTAATCTAGGAGGGAGCAGTTGGTGACATGCTGAGCCACTCAGATGCTCACAGGTGTATGGGACAGGATGGAATCCATCCTAGGGGCATGAGGGAGCTGGTGGATGAGCTCCCCAAGCTGCTCTCCATCATTCACCATCAGTGCTGGCTCAGCAGGGAGGTCCCAGAGGACTGGAGGCGCCAATGTGAGCCCATCCCCAAGAAGGGCTGGAAGGAGGAGCTGGGGAACTCCAGGCCTGTCAGCCTGACCTGGGTGCCCGGCAAGGTTATGGAACAGATCACCCTGAGTGCCATCACAGGGCACCCACAGGATGGCCGAGGGGTCAGAGCCAGCCAGCATGGATTTCAGTATCTGCATTGATGAACTGGATGAGGGAACTGAGTCCAGCATCAGCAAATTTGCAGATGACACCAAGCTGGCTGTGAGTGTGGATCTGCTGGAGGGTAGGAGGGCTCTGCAGAGGGTCCTGGACAGGCTGGATCCAGGACCCAAATCCAACACGGTGAGGTTTAACAAGTCCAAGTGCTGGGCCCTGCATGTTGGCCACAACAACCCATGCAGTGCTACAGGCTGGGGACAGAGTGGCTGGAGAGCAGCCAGGCAGAAAGGGACCTGCAGGGACTGATGGACAGCAGGCTGGACATGGGCCAACAGTGTGCTCAGGGGGCCAAGAAGGCCAATGGCTCCTGGCCTGCATCAGGAATGGTGTGGCCAGCAGGAGCAGGGCAGTGATTGTTCCCATGTGCTCAGCACTGCTTGGGCAGCACCTCGAGTGCTGTGTCCAGCCGTGGACCCCCCAATTTAGGAAGGCCATGGAGGGGCTGGAGCATGTCCAGAGAAGGGCAACTATTGAAGTGAAGGGGAGACGACCATCCTTTAATGCATCGAACTCCGATTTATTAATCGATCAGTCACTTTAAATAACAGTGCTAATTAACATCATGCATATTCCAAAATGCAGGTTCACGATAGGCTAACAGAGAAAACTCTAACCACTCCCTTTGTTTTACAATTCCTATAATTGTTTATTAAAAACAAAACCAGTGTTCCCACTGTGATATGAAAGGTTCCCAAAACTTCCATATCTGTTCCCAGGGTGCCATCTTTTCCCAGAGAGGGTGTTTTGCTTGTTATGGGAAGACTGTCTGAGAACCTTATTGTTTATAAAGTGATGCATGAGAGAGCCTAATTGTTTATAGAAATCAGCCTGGGAACTGCTTTTGGAACTGCTTCGCAACTACCTTTTACTGCTCTCTCAACTGTATGCCTTCATGGCCTTTTCCTTTAAGCCATGCTTGAACTAAACTCTCCACAGGCAACAAGGCTGGGAAGGGGTCTGGAACACAAGCTACCAACTCCTGTGAAGAGCAGCTGAGGGACCTGCAGTTGTTTATCCTGGAGAAGAAAAGGCTCAGGGGAGACAAGGCGGTGTCAGGGCACAGGTTGGACTTGATGATCTCCAAGGTCTTATCCAACATCGCAGATTCTGTGACTCTCTGGAACCACCCTTGGAGCAGCTGCAGGAGGACCCCTGAGCCTCCTCTTCAGAAGCTCCAGCAGCCCAGGTCCCTCAGCTTCTCCTGCCAGGCCCAAAGCCCATCCTGTCAGTCCTGCAGAGCCTCTGCAGCCCCTCCTCACTGCCCAGAACAGGGAGCCCCAGAGCCAGACACAGCAGCCCAGATGTGCCCCCCTGGCCTGGGGTGCCTCTGGCAAGGGAGCAGCACCAGGCACTGCAGGAGCCTGCAGAAAATTCCTGCAGCACTTGTAGGATGATCCTGCGGCCCAAGGGACGTTCCCATGGGGCCAAGTCAGGAACTGCAATAGGAAGTGGGGCCAGAGAGGAAAGGGCAAACAGGGATGGGCTGTTTGCAAGGCAGGGAACAGGGGTGGGAAATAAGAAGAAATGTGTAGTAGGAAGCGTAAAGGAAGCAAAGAAATTTGTAGCAGGAAGAGTAAAGAAAGCAAAGAGTAAAGAAAGTAAAGGAAAGTGAAGCCAAGGAAATGCTCAGGGCAGTTTGGGGGTGGCTGCCAGGCAGCCCTGGCTCTGAGCAACAGAGTCTCCAGTGGGACAGGAAACTCCCAGCTGATGGGAACAAACTTTCTGGCTGAGTGCAGAGGCCAGAACAAAGCTGAGTGGTTTCCCTGGTGACCCCCAGCCCTTGCTGGCCCCAGGGGCTGATGGCATTTGTGCTCCCTCAGGTTCATGTCCCCACAGCAACAGCATGGGGGTGCTCCCGCCTGCTCTGTGCAATGCAAACAGGGGCTGCTCAGCCAGTGTTGCCGTGTCTGTTCCTGCAAGGATGGGGCACCTGTGTGAGCTGGGGGAGAGGCCAGGGCTGCAGAGGGGGGATGTTGTTGGCAGCTCCATGAGGATGCCCTGGGACGCTGCCCTGTGCTGTGCAGCACACTGGGGATGGATCAGCCCCTGCTCTGCTGCTCCTTCCCATCTGCCCCAGGGCCCTTGCAGAGCCCCAGCCATGCTGTTTGCCCCCAGCCTGCCCACGGCCAGCCTGGGGCTGGTCACGGGGGTTTCTGTGCTGAGCATTGGCCTGGGTGTGTTCTTGAGAGAGCCTGGGCAAGGAGCCTGGAGCCCCCAGGCCCTGGGCTGAGGGGTCACTGCTGCCCCATCAGTGCCCTTGGCCTGTCCCTGCTGCAGCCCCTGCACTGCCACCCCCAGGGCTGTGCCCGGCCCCGAGAGCACTCAGGCCCTACAGCAACACCAGGGCCACCAGGGCAGCGGGGCAGGGCCACAGCAGCAGCACTGGCAACACCAAGTTGGCACAAACAATGACATCACTTTGTAGAAAATATTTAAAATTTTAAACAAGGACAAAGAACCTCCAAAATGAAAAAAACCAAGAAGTATTAAAGGTTACTTTTATTACAAGTGATTTGCAAATACTGCCAGAGGTTTAATGTTCTAGAAACCATCCAGTCCTCAGTCTCCACACTGCAGCCTTGAGCTCCTGGTTCCTCAGGCTGTAGATGAGGGGGTTCAGGGCTGGAGACACCACTGAGTACAGAACTGACAGGGCCAGATCCAGGGATGGGGAGGATATGGAGAGGGGCTTCAGGTAGGCAAATGTGCCAGTGCTATAGAAAAGAGAGACCACGGCCAGGTGAGGGAGGCAGGTGGAAAAGGCTTTGTGCCGTCTCTGCCCAGAGGGGATCCTCAGCACAGCCCTGAAGATCTGCACACAGGAGAAAACAACGAACACAAAACAACCAAATGATAAACAGGCACTAACAGCAAGCAGCCCAAATTCCCTGAGGTAGTATTTGGAGCAGGAGAGTTTGAGGATCTGTGGGATTTCACAGAAGAACTGGCCCAGGGCATTGCCACGGCACAGGGGCAGGGAAAATGTATTGGCTGTTTGCAGCAGAGCATTGAGAAAGGCACTGGCCCAGGCAGCTGCTGCCATGTTGGCACAAGCTCTGCTGCCCAGGAGCATCCCGTAGTGCAGGGGTTTGCAGATGGACACGTAGCGGTCGTAGCACATGATGGTCAGGAGGCAAATCTCTGTTGCAAGAAAAAAAAAAATCAGAAAGACTTGGGCAGCACATCCTGTGTAGGAGATGTCCCTGGTGTCCCAGAGGGAATTGTGCATGGCTTTGGGGACAGTGGTGCAGATGGAGCCCAGGTAGCTGAGGGCCAGGTTGAGCAGGAAGAAGAACATGGGCGTGTGCAGGTGGTGGTCGCAGGCTACAGCGCTGATGATGAGGCCGTTGCCCAGGAGGGCAGCCAGGGAGATGCCCAGCAAGAGGCAGAAGTGCAGGAGCTGCAGCTGCCGCGTATCTGCCAATGCCAGCAGGAGGAAGTGCCTGATGGAGCTGCTGTTGGACATTTGCTGCCGCTGGCCATGGGGACCTGTTCATGAAGAAAGGACAGCAAAGATTTAGAGGAGATACCTGTCACCATAATAAAAGCCATTTCCCATATACCCTCCTCTGGAATAGACACACACACTCTTTTTTTTTTTTTTCTTTGGAGTTCTGGGGTTCTTTTAAAAAGCTTCTCCCTTTCTCTGCTGCTGTTCTTGGATATCAGAAAGCCTCAGAATTTCTGCTGCCCCCAGGGAAACAGAGTGCATTCTGTGAGGCAAAGTGATGAATGGAAAGTGAGGGTAGATGGTCTCACATTCTGACCTGTTCAGAGTTTCTCTGGGCTTTAACCTTTCTCAGGTGGAGGGGGGTCACATTCCAATGATTCCCCTATAATGTCACAAGGTCCTGGTGAGAGCAAATGGATCCACCACAGCCCAGATCCACATTTGAAGCCAAAACCTCATATTGCTCATTTCTCCAACCCAGCAGCATTTTCAGTGTCAGAACACCTCTGCATCTCCTCATCAATCTTATAACTCAGAGATGCTCTAGGACAGGTTTGCACCCTGGATTGGAGCTCCCAGCTTGGACTGAAATCTCAGGGAGACTCCCAAGTGTCCTTATGCTGACATTGGATGAAGGGAGATGCAGCTCCTTCCCTGGCTGCACTGACAGCATTGCCCAGAGCCGGGCACTGGGGACAGCATCACCCTGAGCCAGCTCTGCCCCCTCCAGAGCCCCCAGGGCCGGGCAGCTGCTCCCAGCCCTGTGCTCTGCAGAGGGAACTGGGCCCTGGGCTGCAGAGCTGCCCCACGGCTCTGCTGCAGCTCTGCCTGCACAGGAGGGGCTGCATGCCTTGGAGCCCCAGCCCTGAGGGCAGAGGCTTGGCTGGGGGCACAGGAGGGAGGGGGCTTGTTCAGAGGGAGGGGCTGCACTGGAGGGGCTCCTGTGGACATCTCTAAACTCTCCCTGCCACAGCATTGCTGGATATTGTTTTCTCTCATTGCCTGATCTTCTCTCTGCTTCCTGCAGATTTTCCTCCTGCAGGTGTTTCCCTGTGCCTGATCTCTCCCTGCCAACACTCACAGACCCCAAATCTCTGTACCCTCTCCTTGGCCTGACAGAACCCTGCCTGTTTGCAGGGCACTGGATGGGGCAGGTTCTCTTTGCAGCTTGGAGAAAGGACAGCTCAGACCTAGCCTGATGGCTCCAGCAAAGGCGATGCTGGTGCACATTCCACGGACAGAAAGGCTTAAAGCACATTAGGGATCTCCTGTGACCCTATAATCACCAAAAGTAACAGTTCAGATGTCTCAGACACTTGTCAAAATTCATAATAAATAATTCATAAACTACCTTTAATATTTATCCCCCCTCCCTGCCATTCTCCAAAAGCAGGAAACTGATTTCAAAGTCTTAGGAAATTTTCTCATTTTTGTTAAAATCCTTGACTTGGAAATATTCTATGACTGATTAGAACCCCTCAGCATGTCAGAGTTTCATGAGCATTTCACCTACCCTGCACCAAAAATATTCAGAGTTGTACTTAGAGGGTCTGTAGGCACTGGGATGTTCCAGCTGCAGGAGATGTCTCCAGGAGCTGCAGCTGCATTGTCCTGTAGCCAGAGGTTCCTGTGCCAAGGGCTGGCAGTGATTCTGCCCCAGGCATTTCTCAGCACCTTCCCAGCCCTGACTGATTGAAGCTCTCTGTGCCTCTGTGCTGTGCCCGGGATGGCTGCAGGCAGTGCCCCAGCCCTGCTGGGCTGGCAGAAGAGCTGCTCATCAACAGAAATGTGCTTCTGAAGCTCTTCTTGGTTACCAGGAGCTGCCTCTGTGCCAGGAGCCCAGCCCAGCTCAGCAGCACAGACACAGCACCAGGACTTTAATGAGCCTATGGGGCTTTGTGCTCAGGCCCTGAACATCAGTCCCTGAGAGGGAGCTGAAGAAACCTCTCCAGAACTCCAAGGCAGAATCCAACTCCAAAGTTTCTTGGACTTTTAATGGGTCCCACTGAGGGACAGGACAGAGAAAGTGTCCCCAGGCCCCAGGCAGAGCAGAGAACTGGAGGCAGTGATGACAGGTGGGGACAAAGAGAAGCCAAGTCTTGGTGCCCTGGGGCACAGCAGGATCTTTGCCACCAAGGGCTGTGAGCAGACACTTTGTCCTGAGGCCCTGGGGCCTCCTGGCACAGCCCCAGCCAGGCTGGGCACTGTCAGTCCCTTGTCCTGCCCTCAGCATCCCCCCCTAGCCCACATCCCAGGGGCCTCAAGGATCTGCTGGAAGGAGTCCCTGGGGAGCCTCGCTCAGGAATGCCCTTGGGGGCTCCTTAATTCTCCCTGTAGGGACTGCAGGTTTTTCAAAGGACTTTGGGTTTGGCTTTTGCCTTGGAGTCTCTGAGAGCTTTGTGCAATCATGGCCTCCAATTATCTGCTGCAATTAGTCCTTGGAGAGGCTTTGTCAGTAACAACATTCAGTAGGCTCATTAATGCTTTAAGGTACTTCAGTTATTTTAAGGTACTTGGTGTTTCCCTTTTGATACAGACTCTGTGAGAGGTTTCTGCAATCATGGCCCTAATTATCTGCTTTAACGAGTCCCTTGAGAGCTTTGCACTGACATGTAGTGGGGCTCATTAATACTTTGAGATACTCAAGATTTTTTAGGTAGTCTGGATTTTCCTTTCCACACTGAATCTCTGAGAAGTTTTTGTGCCATCCTGGCCTCCAGATCTCTCCTCCAAGGAGTCCATGAGGAGCCTGTCTAGGGAATGGACCTCAGTGGGATGCATCCATGATTTGAGACACTTTGGGGTTTTCTTCTGACTTTGACTCCTAGAAATGTTTCTGCAATCTCCTCTCAGACCCTGAGGTTCCAGGGCTGAGCTCCAAATGCACCACGGGGCTCATTAGGATCAAGCAAGTCCTGACAAACCATGGCTCTGCCTTGATTTCCCTCTGCTCTAGTGCAGTTCATCAGAAATATTGCTGTAGTGATTTTGGTTCACCAATTTGAGATTTCTTGGAGAATGCAGCAATTATTGTGGTGGCTTCAGTGTTGGCTAATTACCAGTGCACTCACCAGAATATACTTACTCATTTCCTCCTGTGTGATAAGATTAGGAGAACGGCAAAGCAGGCTCAAATCTTTAAGAGGGTATAAGGAAAAGTTCATTAATAGCAACTAAAAGAAAGAGTAATAAGAACAAAACTTTCAGAACACTTCTCGTCTCCTTACAATCTTTTCTTTCTTACTGACAATGTAAAGACAAACCTAGAATTTTCAGTCAGTTTACCCCAACTAAAATAGTCTTTCTTGAGTTATCTTAGGGAGAGGAGTCTCTCTTTCATGCTATGGAGACTTTTCCAGAAGAGACACTTCTCTTGTCGCTCTCAATTTCCATGAAAAGCAACTGCCCAGAAAAATCTGCAATTGTGACATCCCTCCCAGTTGTTCAAAGCTCTTTTACAGTTGTGTTTATGGGCCATGTCAACTTATGGGGTATTAGTTAAAAGATGAGCTGTGTAAGAGCAAAGGTTCTCCTCATCTATTTCTGAAATAATCTTCATCTCTGAGGACATCTTTTTCTTCTCCCTGTGAAGGCACAGGATCTCATCACCCTTCCCTTTTTCCATGTTCAAACTTCTCATTGGATCACAGCTACTTTGACATTTGCTACTTTAGCATGGAGGCCTTTGCTGAACAAGTCACATCCCCATACTTTTCAATGCGATACAGGGAAAAAGAGAGTCTGATGTATCAATTACATCCTTCTCCATGGCTTTACAAGAGGATTTCAGCCCCAAGATCAGGACATCTCCTCATCCCTCCCATCTGGGACTCAACTTCCTCTTCACTGACCTCGGTGTCTTCATGTTGCTCCTCTATGTGCCTGCACTTTTTCCTTTTCTCTCACTTGAGGGAGGATGGAAGCACTGAAAGAGTTCATATCTCACCCGGGGCTTGCAGATGGTTCCGTGACCCCAGCTGGGCTCAGTACTCGCAGCCAGACCTGCTCCCTGTTCCCTCGGTTCCATGGGGCCCCACAGTGTCCCAGTGGTCCCTTGCTTCCATGAGGACCTGAGGTGTCATAATGCCCCCTTGGTGACACGAGGCCCTGAATGGTCACAATGGTCTCCATGGTTCCATCAGGCCCCACAGAGTCATAATGGTCTCTGGGTCCATGGAGCCTTTCTGTGTCACCATGGCCCCTTGGTTCCATGGGCTCCAGTGGTGCCACAAGGATCCCCTTGGTTCCACGAGGTCCCCAGAGTGTCCCAGTGATCTTCCTTCTTTCCCAAGGAAAGAACCCAGCCCCAGTGTTGCAGGGGCATCCACCAGAGGCCAAGGCCAGCCAGACTTGACGGTACTGACAGATTTACCTGGGAGCAACCCTTGGTATAGGGAATTTTGGAGGTGGAATCCCAATTTCAGACATGGACACCTGGAGGAGAAGGACGGTTCTTTTACATAGGAAGGAAAGCAGGGAACACCAATATTTGAGGGGCAAATGAAAGGTGGCCATCAGAGGCCTAAGTCAGCCAGACCTCTCTGGTCTAATTGCTTTTGTATGAAAGCAACCCTTGGATATAGGGAATTTGCGAGGTGGAATCCCAATTTTGGCCATTTCTTTGTAGATAAGAACGACAGTTCTTTTTCATAGGAAGGAAAGCATGGAGCCCAAGTGTTTCAAAGGCAAAAGAGGGGACAGGTGGCTCCTGTCCTGGCTCCCAAGCCAGCCAGGCCTGATTGTCATGGCCACTTTTGTCATGGAGGGTCCTTGGATCTCACAGGAGAAATCTCACTTTTGACCTTGGACTCCTTGAGAAGAAGGATGGTTCTTTTCCATAGGAAGGAAAGCATCGAGCCACAGTGTTTTGAGGCAGGTGAGGGAGAGCTCCCAAGTGGCAAGGGCAGCCAAACCTGTCTGGCTTTCATTTGGGAGCAATCCTTGGATGTACAGAGTTTTGGAGGTAGAATTCCAGGTTTGGCTATGGGCACCAGGTCAGGATGGATGGTTTTTACCAATAGGAAAGAAAAATGCCAAGTCTAAATGTTTTTGAAGAAGATGAGAGGTGGCCACCCTTAGGCCAACAGAGCCACACCTGTCTGTCCTGGCACCTTCTATCTAGGGACTCTCCTTGGACATAGGGAATTTTGGAGGTGGAACATCAATTTTGGCCGTGGGTGCCTGGACGGAAAAAGAGTTCTTTTCATTAGGAAGGAAAGCACAGAGCCCCAGTGTTTCAGGGGCAGTTAAATACCAACCCTCAGGAAGACAAGGCCAGCCAGATTTGTCAGTCCTGGCAGCTTTTGTCTGGGAGCTATCCTTGGATATTGGGAATTCTGGAGGCAGATTCTCAATTTTGGCCATGAGCACCTGGTCGAGATAGATGTTATTTTCCCCTAAGCAGGAAAAGCACATGGTCCCAGGGTTTCAAAGGCAGATGAGAGGTGGCCCCTGGGTGGCCAAGGCAGGCAGACCTGTCTCTTCTGGCAGATTTCATCTGAGAACAATCTGTGCATATACGGAAATTTGGAGGAGGAATTCAAGTTTGGCCGTACTTCCCTGGAGGAGAAAGACAGTTCTCTCCCATAGGAAGGAAAGCCAAGAGCCCCAGTGCTTCAGGGGCTGATGAGAAGCAGCCCTCAACATGCCAAGGTCAGCCAGACCTTTCAGGTGATTGCTAGGAGGCCCAGCCAGCCAGACCTGTTCCATGTTCTCTTGGTTTCATGGGACACCACAGTGTCACAATGGTCTCCTTGGTTCCATGAGGCCCTGGAGTGTCACAATGTTCTCCTTGATTCTGTAGTGTCACAATGGCCCTGTGCTCCCATGAGGCCTTGCAATGTCACAATGGCTTCCTGGTTCCACAAAGCTCTGATGTGTCACCATGGCCCCTCGGCTCCATGCGCCCTCGCTGTGTCACAGTGGCTCCTCTGTGACACTACGGGCTGCACAAGGTCACCATGGACCCTTGGTTCCTTGGGGCCCCCAAGTTTCACAATGGTCTCCTTGATTCCATGAAGCACCACAGTGTCACCATGGCCCCTTGGTTCCATGAGATTCCATAGTGTCACTGTGGTGTCCTTGGACATGCATTGTCACAACTGACCCTTGGTTCCATGAGGTTCCGTAGTGTCACCGTGGTCGCTGTCAGAGGCTGGATGAGATCGATGTCCCAAGGCACCTTGGGATGCTTGGAATGCCCGTGTGGGGCCAGGGCCGGGTCAGGTTTGTGGTGGAACCGAGCCCCGCCCCCAGCCCTGGTCTGGCAGAGCTGTCAATCACACAGCAGGGACTGCGCTAACCCAGCTCTGATTAGCCCAGATGTTAATCAATCAATCACACACTAGCAGCTGGTGCCTACCCTGGCTCTGATTGGACAAGCAACTGGCAGTCCCACCCCAGGGCCATGAAGGCCCAGGGGGTTAACAGCTGCAGCACGAGGCCAGCCCATGGTCTGGATCCTGCCTTCTCCTGGGGTTTCTCTGTTGGTGATGCTGGAACCCCAGCAGTTGGTACCTATGTGCATCTCTTTCTATGGATCTTCTGTCTTTCTGTTGTTCTCTATTTCTTCTCCTTCTAATCCTACTTAGCTGGAGCATTTTGGGGTAACTTCACATGTCAAGGATTAAAGGGTTTTAGGTTAAATGTGTGGTAATCCAGGGCACAGGGAATTATTCTCTGTCTGCTCTAAAGGGGTCCTGACCCCAGAGAAACGCTGCCTTTAACCGTCCCCCATAGAGAGGACTTCCAGGACTTCGAGAGAGATTAGAATTTACCAAAGTCCAAAATAGATTAGAGGGTAGTATAGCATGTGCCTTGGGTGAGAAATTTAGGTCTTGGGATTTTTAATATGATGTAGATAGGAAGCAAGATGGAGGAAGTTGGATGTAGTCCCTTTCATCTTCTTCATCTACTCCGTGTTCTGCAGTGTTGGTGGCACAGGGTCATTGGTCGAGGAAAGCACAGTGTAGAGGTTATGTGGACAGTCAAGGGATGAGTAATTGGTAGATAAGTAGAAATAATATACATTTTAAGAGTTAATTGGTGAGACAACTTTAAAAGACCTTGAAACCGTACATTTTAAAGCCATTTTGAGGTGTTTATCCAGCATGCTTAGCCTGGTATGCACAGCATGCAAAACTTTAGAGAAGATAACAATATACAAGAAGCTGAAGACCAAAAAAGTCCTGTGCATCTCCTTTTACCTGGCACAGAACTGCTACAGGAGGGTTTCCCACATCCAGAGAGCGCCCACAAAGGCCGAATGTAAAACAAATATCAATAACTGGCACCTTGACAATATTTATAATAGGTTGTTTTTTCCATAAAGTTGTTTAATGAAGAATGTTGTCTTAATTAGCCAATCATGTGAAATGTGTTGATTAAATGACCAATGAGGTCCATGTGTAGCAAACTAACGTATAAAAGAAGAGGATTGTAAAAAGGGTGGCTTTGAGCCCTTAGCCTTCTGATCTGAGTCTGTGTCATCTCTGATTCAACAATGACATTTGGGGATCTATGGGGGCTATTGGGAATCCTTTCTGCACCTTGTGACCCAACAGGAGCTTCTCTAATAAACTTTGCCTGAAGCTCCTACTGTGCCCATGACAGAAACCCCTGTGAGTGTCTGGGACATCCCGGCTCTTTGGCAGCCTGGGGACTCCTGGGATGTCACCGTGGAGCCCACGTGAGTGCCTGTGACAGATTGGTGCCTTTGCAGCCCAAGGTCCCCTGGGATGTCACCATGGAATGGCTGTGACTGCCTCTGACCACAGGGCTCTTTACCATCCCCAGAAAGCCCTGGGAGGTCTCCATAGAGCCCATGTCTGCCTGTGACATTCCAGCTCTGGAAGAAAGTCATGGAAAGTCCCCAGGGAACCCCTGTGATGGCCTGTGACAAATCTGATCCTTAGCAGGCAACCACCACCAGGACCCTGTTGCTATGGTCAGTTTCCATGGCAACCATCACCAGGACTCTGTTGCTATGGTCAGTTTCCATGGCAACCATCCCTAGTCCCCTGTTGCTATGGTCAGTCCCTCGGCAGCTCCATGGAGACCCCATGCTAGGGGTGGTTGCCATGGGATCCCAGAACCACAGAATTGGCTGAGCTGGGAGGAACCCATCAGGATCCTCCAGTCCAACTGCTGGCCCTGCACCAGACACCCCAACAATGCCAGCCTGGGCCTGGCAGCGCTGTCCAAACGCTGCTGGAGCTCAGAGAGCCCTGGAGCTGGGACCCTTCCCTGGGGAGCCTGGGCAGGGCCCCAGCAGCCTCTGGGCAAAAACCTTTTCCTGACATCCAACCTGAGCCTGCCCCGACTCAGCTGCAGCCGTTCCCTCCACTCCTGTCCCTGGGCACCAGAGGGAAGAGGTTCCCACAGGCCCAGCCAGGGACCCGCTCCCAAGGCTGTTGGCATGGCCGCCAGGGCTGGCACCAGCTGGGATGCTCGGTTTCCACGGGCTGGGGTTCAGGAATGGGATTCCCCAATTTCCTGCTCCTGCTAAAACTGCTCTGCCTTCACTGCCCTCCCGCCTCCCATGGAAAGCACAAAAGGCAAAGATCCTGGGCTGGGATAAGAACAATTCATTGGGAACAGCAACGAGATAAGAAACATACAGGACAGAAACAATATTGATAAGAGAAGGGATAAATAAAGCTTTACAGGGAAAACTAAAACACAACTTACTGGGTCTCCCTAGCCACAATTTCCCCCTGCCTGGAAAGGGCACTCCTCTCCTCAGGGAAAGAGACATAGAGAGTTCCTTTCCTGCCCCTGGCAATAACCTGAGGTGGGAGTGACTGTAATGACAGGGCCATGGCCAGACCCTCATGTTCTTCAATCCCACATCATGTCAAGGACAGGGGCAGGATGACAGGCAGGTGTCTTCCCAGCATGGATCACAGGGAAAATGGATCACAAGGGCTCTTCTCAATGTGGGTTCTCCCATGGGTGATGAAGATAGAGCAGTGCATGAAGCTGTTCCTGCAGCTGGGGCATTTGCAGGGCCTCCCTTACTGGTGGTCTGTTGGTGTCTTGTCAAGTGAGAGCTCTGGGTGAAGCTCTTCCCACACTGGGGACACTTGAAGGGCCTCTCCCCAGTGTGGATGCGCCGGTGCCTGATGAGGGTGAAGTTGTGCTTGAAGCCCTTCCCACAGTCTGGACAGCAAAATGGCCTCTCATCTGTGTGAATCCGCTCATGCAGGAGGAGATGGGAGCTGGTGTGAAACCTCTTCCCACATGTGGCGCACTGGTAGGGCTCCTCCCCAGTGTGGATGCGCTGGTTCCTGATGAGGTGGGAGCTGTGGTTGAAGCCCTTTCCACAGTCAGGACAGCAGAAGGGCCTCTCCTACGAGTAAATCTGTGGGTGCTGGTGAAGTCTGGAGCTGGTGTGAAACCTCTTCTGACACTGGGGACATCATAGGGCCTCTCCCCAGTGTGGATGCCTTGGTGGGTCACAAGGGTGGATCTGTAGCTGAAGCCCTTCCAACATTCCCCACACTCGTAGGCCCATTCCCCAGTGTGGATCATGTGGTGGCTGACCAGGTGCTTGCTCTGTTTGAAGCTCTTCCCACATTGCAAGCACTTGTGGGGCTTCTCCCTATCACGAAGCTGCTCATGAACCACCATCTCTGAGCTCTACCTAAAGCTCTGTCCCCCTTCCTGGCTCTGGGTGGTTCTTTCTTCATCAGAGAATCCTGGGTTGGCTTTGGAGCCCCTCCTCCTGTGGGATCTCTGTGGCATTTCCTCCATGTTGGATTCCTCTGAACTAGAGTCGCTCAAAACAGCCTCTTTCACAAGGTTCTGATGTGGAGATTTTTCCTCCCTGGTCTCCATCCTCAGCTCCTTACCTGGGGAAGGAAGGAGAAAGAGAGGATGGGATTTGCCTCTGTGCCAGAGGGAAGGGGATCCCCCCAGTGCATCACTGGCAGGATGGCACTGGCACCAGGGTTGTCCTGCAGCTGGGGGCTGTGCGGGGCTGGAAGATGGAGCAGGAGAGAGGGGGAAAGGAGCACTGACTTCCTCCTCACCTGCCTGGGTGTCCCAGGGCATCTTCCTCTTCCTCGCAGCTTTCTCCTCCATCAGGTGAAGGTTTGGGAATGGGAAATTTTGTTTTGGGAGGAAAACAAGGGATGAGCACATTGAGTTTTGTACTGGTTTGACGGCAAACATGAGGGAAAGTCTAAGTCAGAATTACAATTTAATAAGAAAATTAGGACCAAGGCAATGATACAGAAACACTGCCTTAAACTGACAGAGTCAGAATATATCCTGACACCCTGTTGGTCAAGGTGGTGGTAGCAGTCCCATTAAATGGTGACTGCAGTCCTGTTGGAGTGATGAATGTGGTTCTGTCAAAGCAGTGATCCTGTAGAAGGGTCTGGTCTTCCTCTGAAGGTCCAGTGGTGGTTATGGAGCTCTTGTCCTCTGGGAATCCAGTAGGCAAGGTGCTCCTGGTCTTTCATACCTCAGCTTATATCCAGGTAGGAATGCTTGGTTCTTCCCCCTGGGCAGAGCATCCCACAATGGGATGATGGAATTTTATCAGTCCTGCAGTGACATTCAATGGCCCATTCACAGAAGATGTCTCCCCTGGAGGGCGTTATCAGGGGTGAGTCATGGAAGAGATAAAGAACCCTGCCCCACCTGTTTATAACAGTTGATGAAGATGGGGATTGAAAACATGCATTTGGTTACATCTTACATTGCACCCTGAAACAGTGGGGTAATCCTTGCTCAGGGGGTGAACACCACTCCCCTTACCCAAACTGGCTCAGCTGTAAAACCCCCACCGTGGGATGGCAACACACACACAGGGCACAATGTCACACTTGCCCTTCTCCAGGGGAGGTCTCTGTCCCTGTCACTCCCTTGCTCTCCCCTCCTTTTCCCTTTTTTCGATCTCTCTCTTTACCTCACATTTACTGTTTAATAAAATCTACTTTGGATTTGGTCTCGTTAGCACCTTAATTGGAGCAGAGGCATCTCTCTACCAGTATTCTTAACCATATTGCAACAATATTTTGGCACAGTGAGTTCAGGCACTGTTCTTTGACCCCAAGTGCCTCTGACAACAGCATGGTTCCTTCCTCTGAGGAGATTGTGGTTCTTTCTGGAAGAACTCTTGGAAATTTGGACACAGTCCCTCCTTCCTCCTGGGGAGCTTATGGGAGAACTTATGAGGAAAATGGCTGTTGTGGATGGCCAGTGAAAAAGAAAATATTTTCTTGTCCTTCCTTGAAAAGTTTGTTAAAATCACTGGAGGAAAGGGAGCAAATGATACCAGCAAGACTGACAAGGTTTATTCACTCCAAGGTGAGGAACACAAGGCTGCTAAAAGTCCCAGAAGAAGCCCAGCTCAAGTAGCTAAATTCCCAAATTACTCCAGCCAGGGGTCTCCAGGAGGATTTTTTTGGTGAGTGTTCGGAGCCAGCAGAACCCGGACTCGAGCCCCGGATATCTTTGGGCTCCCTAAGAGGAGCTTTTTTTGGGTGAGAGGAGCCGCGATCACCCCTCAGGGGGGTCCCGGGTACAAACGGGGCGGGACATTGGTTTTGGGGATCCCCGTGTGAGCCGGGGCTGTGGAACGGGGGACCCCCGGGGCCTGGAGAGGGGAAGGGGCGATACCGGAGCTGCGGGCCCCCCGGCAGCCCGGAGATGAGGCGGGGACGGAACCCCCTGACCCTGACAGGGGCGTGTCCTGGGGTGACTTCATGATGCCTGTACCCCCATCAGTCTGTTTAGCCCAGAAATGAGTTCTGCACCTTGAAGGCTGGCTCTGAGAGTGAAGGGCAGGAGGAAGAAGCTGCAGTTTGTTTTCAGATACTGCACTCACTCCTCCACATTCTGGCTCCCGGAGTGTTGTGATGCCTTAAGGAGCTGGAATAGAGGCCAGACTGAGTTAAGTGGAGTAAATTAGATATTTATTGAAGTGCCTTCAAAGGTCACACCCTGGGAGTACTGGAGCCACAGATGTGGCTCTGCCTGGATGGCTCTGAGATGGGAGCAAAAGAGGGCTTGGTCACGAGATCTCACATTTTTGTAAATTTTAGTACATTTATATATAGGAGTTAACTGCCCAATTAATAGCTTCAAATTATGAAGTTTCGTCTTCCTTGCTTGCTTGCCTGCCCTCCTCTTTTCATGTTGTTTATGCTTTGGGCCTGAAGTTTGAAGAGCTTGTCCTTGAGTATCCAGCTAGAACAGGATTGTTTTGTCTTCACCACTCTGTGAAAAGATATTTATTAGTAGCACTTAATATACAGCTAAAAGCTGCACACCAAAACACAATAGAAAAACTTAAAACCTAAGGTATCAGTTGTCTGCTGACAGACAGACAGCAGGAAAGAGCTCTCCTTTGCTTTTAGTTAGTTTTTAGATCACTTGAGACAGAGAAGTTCCCTGGACTGTGGTTTTTCTTTTTCTTTGGAGTTGTTTAAACCTGCTCTGCACTGAACACCCCGACCGCACCAGCAGCTTGCACCTGCGGCCCACTAGGCTGAGCCTGGGCTGTGGCATTTCCAGTGCCAGAGGGACTGATAAGAGACTGAGCTGAGCTACTGCCCACAGAGGGACTTTCTGAGTTTGTCATCTCTTTTGTAGCGGCAAGAGGTTTTATTGTTTAATATTGTTCATTTTTTTGTGCTGGTGAATGTTTTGCCTGTTAAATAAACAGGTTTTTTTCCCGTTTTCTCTGAGGAAATCTTTTCCTGATCTGGTTGGGGGAGTGGCTGCTTGAATTTTCTTTTTAGAGAAAACCCTTTTGGAGGTTTTCTCCCAAATTTTCCCAAATCCAGGACAGGGTGGTGGGAAGACAGAGGATCCCCAAGTGGCTGGAGTGGGGGGACGCTGGAGAGGGGGACCCTGAAATTCCCCCAGCATCACTAAGCAGGACCCTGGAGAGAGGGATCCCCAGGACCCATGGGATTCTCAGCATCCCTGAGGAGGGGAACCACCAGAACCCCAGAGGGATGAGACTGGAAATGGGACACTCCTGGTGGCTTTTTTTTTTCTTGATTTTTGGAAGTTTTTATGGACACCAGATGACTTCTGGAGATGGATTTGGTTGGGAGGAATTCCCAATCCAAGGGATTCACACCTTGTTTTTCCCAAACCAGGATATCCCATTCCCAAACCTTGGCTGAATGGAGGAGGAGAAGGCTACAAGGAAGAGGAATATGCCCTGGGACACCCAGGCAGGTGAGGAGGAAGTCAGTGCCCCTTTCCCCCTCTCTCCTGCTCCGTCTCCCAGCCCAGCATGGCCCCCGGCTGCAGGACAACCCTGCTGTCAACGCCGTCCTGCTGGGGATGCACTGGGGGGATCTCCTTCCCCTTCCCTGTGGCATGGAGGCAAATCCCATCCTCTCCTTGTCCTTCCTACCCCAGAGAAGGAGCTGAGGATGGAGACCAGGGAGGACAAATCCCTGCACCAGAACCTCGTGGAAGAGGCTGTTTTGAGCAGTGCCACAGTGCAGAATTCTAGTGGGGAGGAAAAGTTCCAGAGATCCCACAGGAGGAGGGGCTTCAAAGCCAGCCCAGGATTCTCTGAGGAAGAAAGAACCACCCAGAGCCAGGAAGGGGGACAGAGCTTTAGGCAGAGCTCAGAGATGTTGGTTCATGAGCAGCTTCATGATAGGGAGAAGCCCCACAAGTGCTTGCAATGTGGGAAGAGCTTCAAACAGAGCAACCACCTCATCAGCCACCAGATGATCCACACCGGGGAATGGCCCTACGAGTGTGGGGAGTGTGGGAAGGGCTTCAGCTGCAGCTTCGCCCTCGTCACCCATCAACACACCCACACTGGAGAGAGGCCCTATGAGTGTCCCCAGTGTCAGAAGAGGTTTCACACCAGCTCCGATCTCCTCTGCCACCAGCAGATTCACACCGAGAAGATGCCCTTCACCTGCCCTGAATGCGGGAAGGGCTTCAAGGGCAGCTCCAACCTTGTTAGGCACCAGCACATCCACACTGGGGAGAGGCCCTCTGAGTGTCCCCAATGTGGGAAGAAGTTTCAGACCAGCTCAAATCTTCTCCTGCACCAGCGCATTCACACAGAGGAGAGGCCTTTCCACTGCCCTGACTGCAGGAAGGGCTTCAAGCACAACTTTACCCTCATCAGGCACCGGCGCATCCACAACAGGGAGAGGCCTTACGAGTGTCCCCAGTGTGGGAAGAGCTTCTCAGACCGCTCGTTCTTTACCCGACACCAACAGAGTCACCAGTAAGGGCAGCTCTGTGAGTGCCCCAACTGCAGAAGGAGCTTCATGCACTGCTCCAGCTTCATCCCCCATGGGAGGAACCACATTGGTCAGAGCCCTGGCGATCCACATTCCCTGTGATCCATGTTGGGAAGACACTGGGATGGTTATTCTTTTATTTTGGTCCTAATTTTCTTTGGATTCATCTTCATCCCTTAAAACCAGAGGAAATTGGGGTAAAAATCAATAAATTCATCAAAGGCATCTAAAGCCTCACTTTTTACTTGTGTTTCAGGGGAATCTGAGATTCAGGGAAATAATTGCGAGAATTTGGGGTTTTGGAGGGTATTTGGTGTACTCATTTCCTTTTTCTTGGCACTCAAAGAGACAAGAGGGTTCAATCTGTCACCTCAATGCCACTGAAAACTACTCAATCCCACCCCAAAATTCCTCGATTCCACTGCTCTTTGGTATGGAATGGGGTTGGAAGGGGATTGAGCAAAGATGGCTTCAAATCAGGAGGGTTGAGATGGGCATTGGGTGGGACAGGATGGGTGGAGTGGTGTTTGGGAGGTGGAAAATGGGGGAAATATGGCTTGGGAAGGGGGTCTTGATGTCCAGGAGGGGTGGGATGAGTTGGGGTTGGGATTGGGGAGGTGGGTTGGGGTCTGAAATGAGACAGCCAAAGTTTGGGGATGATGAAGGGAGGGGGAGCCCATTACTGAGTGAGTTTTTTAATAATCCACATTCCTGAAGAGATTTTTGAGGTCTCTCATCTTTCTGAGGCAGTTTTGGGGCACTCCCCAGCTCATGGGAGTTTCCTGAGAGCAGCTCCATGGACCCCCATTGCCAGGGGTGGTTGCCTTGGGCACGAGCTCAGAGTTGTAGCCAGAGTCCGTTGCCTTGGTGCTGGAGAGCAGAGAAATGATGAACAGCCCCAGACATCTCCAGTGTGTGTTTGGGGGCAGGGAGAGTTCTGCAAAGATGGAGTGGTCACTGCCCCACCCCAGCCACTGCAGTCTCTGGCCCAGCCCAAAAGTGGCAGCCAAGCCCCTGGCACCCCACAAACCCCACCTGGGAGAGGAACCAGAGCAGGTCAGGCTGTGACACGGGTGTGACACTGACATGTCCCACGGCCCCAGAGCTCACAGCAGCTGAGATCCAAGGCTGACTATGGATCTCTCTCTCCCTCTCTCTCTTCTCCTGACTTCCTCTTCTCAAAATCTGGTTAACTTGCAATTGGACAGGTTAGAGTTTGCTAAGTCAGTGCTATATGAAGTGCTTTACTATAATTCAATGCTGTTTAAGATTTCCCAAGTACATCATTCTCTGAAGTTTGCAACTAAAAGTTTGTTCTCCACCCTCCTGAGCAATTTGTTTTTTTCTCCCCTTGGCCATCTGTCCTGCAGGCTGTGCCCCCTGTGCGTGCTGCTCCTCTGCCCTGGCCGGCTGCACTCACCCATCTCGCTGTGCCCCAGCATTTCTCACCCAGCGTTTCTGTGCCCTCCCTGGGCTCCCTGCACCCAGCGCTGCCGGCTCCTGGCACACAGAGCCAGGGCAGGAGCCCACCCTGCCAAGGGGCTCTGGAGCAGGGCGGGGGCTGCGATGGCTGCTGAGCTCAGCAGCTGCTCCTGGCATGGTTCCATGGGGACCGAGCACAGCAACGCTGCTGAGCATTGTCCCTGCTGAGGGTCACACACTGCCGGGGCACATTCCCTGCCTGCAGCATTGCTGAGCATTGTCCCTGCTGAGGGTCACACACTGACGGGGCAAATTGCCTGCCTGCAGCATTGCTGAGCATTGTCCCTGCTGAGGGTCACACACTGCCGGGGCACATTCCCTGCCTGCAGCATTGCTGAGCATTGTCCCTGCTGAGGGTCACACACTGCCGGGGCACATTCCCTGCCTGCAGCATTGCTGAGCATTGTCCCTGCTGAGGGTCACACACTGCCGGGGCACATTGCCTGCCTGCATGTCGCAGACATCTTTTCATTAAAATCCTTTCATTAGGATTTTTCCTGCTGAAGCTGAGAAGTTTCAGCAACAAATGTAAACAATGGTTATCTGCTGCTGTGGAATGCAACAAGTGGATCCATGATTGGTCTCCTGTGGATGTTTGGACGTACTGAACACTCACAGCAGATCTGGCTCTTGCTCTCTGCCGAGACACTGATCTTTGTTATCATTCTTTTCTATTCTTTGCTTAGGAGTTTCTGAGGAAACTTTTCCTTTTCTTTTCTTTTTAGTATAGTTATAATGTAATATATATATATATCATAAAATAATGAATCAAGCCTTCTGATCATGGAGTCAACATTCTCTTCTCTCTCTCATCCTGAAAACCCCTGTGACCACGGTCATGGCTGCAGGATTCATGCCCGACCCAAGTACTGCACTGATGGCTCCAACATTGCTTTCCAACAAAAACACGGGAAGGCAAACTGTTTGCAGTTTGTGGTATTTTACAGTGTCTAAAACTCGCTAAGTCATTAAACCTTAAAGGTGAGATCCATTTGGAATGAATGACATGGAGAAGTAGTGCAAGATGGAAAAGGGGAGCATAGAAATAAATTGAGGGAAACATTTCAGATGGTTTCTTTCCATTTTCATTTCATTTCTGGAACGCTGGTTCAGTTTTTCGGTAATCTTCTCCGTAATCCCGTCTGTTCTTTTCAAAAACCTTTCCTGGAGAATGAGGTCAAGCTCCTGTCACAAGATGTGCCACCACCTGCAGCTTCTCTTGGCTTTCCGCACTGTGCATGCAGCAGGACTCTTGCAGCAAAGCAGGACAAAGGTTTGGAGAACTTGACATCTTGTCCTTTTTTTCCTGGTGGACTGGGGAGTTGTGCTGTGGGTAAGGTTTTCATTGTTACTGTTCCAGGCTAAGAAAACAGGAGGTGGTACCAGGAATTGTTAGAGAATACAAACCTGGCTGAATGCAGAGGAAGAATCTCCAGAGCCTGCAGCCACAAGTGGAGAGTTGTGTGATAATCATTCCAACCTGTCACTGGACATCTTGAAAATTATCTGGAATGTGAAAATGCTCTAACAGAGGGAGTTTGTTTCTGAGTTCAGTGTAGATGATTCCACATCTGGTGCTTGGTGCATAAATCAAGAGCACAATCAGTTCATGAGAAGCACCAGAACAAGCTGGGCCTCCCAGAGCAGCCAACTGTAAGAATCTGAAAAGGAAAAATGCAGAGAATGACTTGGTGAATCTTGCCTGGAAGAAAAGTGATCTTTATCTAATAACTGCTAATCCATTCCCTCGTCTTTGTCTTTCTTAACAAGGCCATTTGCATCCCAGATTCCCCATGAAGTGTGAAGCCTGAGCTTCTGGAAGCGCCTGAAAGATGCCCTGTTCCTCTGCAGGGACACTCAGGCTGGAACAGGAGCCCGAGCCCTGTATGGGGAAGCCTCCTCTGAGCTGGAATTTGTGCCGTGCTGGGAGAGGAGGAGGAGGGGGAGAGCGCTGGTGCTGTGTGGCAGGAGCAGGAGGTTTGGGCTGCAGGACATTCCGCCTGTGCCGCTGCCCCGCAATGGGCGGCCGTGCCCGGGGCTCTGGGCCTGGCCCCGCGTGCGCTGAGCTCCCTGGGCTGGGCTCAGGTTCCCACTGGGACTGGGCAGAGCCTGGGCTCAAACTGGGGGCAGCAGCAGTGCAAAACACCTCTGGGCATCTGTGTTTCCTGCTGCTGGGAAGGAGCAATGAAGCGAGTCAAGAAGTTCTGGTTTCTGTTTCTCCTGGTGGATTTTTTAATTTAATTCCACATTGAGGAGGCAATTTCTGTGGTGGCCTCTGTCAGTTTTTTCTATTTCAACAGCTTCAGTAACAGGGCTTTGTTTGAACTCTGCAAATGTGGCCTGTGTGGCTTTAATTCCCCTCGCCTTAGTGCTCAGGGGCTGGTGGGCATTCCAGTATCTGCTGATCTTTATGACTGCTACAATAATACTGACTTCACTGTCCTGAAAGCACCATGGATAGCACCAACTGAAAGAGGCATTTGCAGTTTTATGGATAAAATTCAAGTGGCAAGCACAAGAGGGCCAAGAGCAACCATGATCCCCAATTCCAAAGGCAAAGGCAGCAGCAGCCTCCTGCTGTCACCTCAGGGTGAGTCAAACAGAGCTGAAAACAGCGCTGGAACCCGATCCTGTCTTCCTCTGAGGGCTGGCTCAGGGCAGCACAGGCGGGCCCTGAGCAGTCAGGGCTCTGTGTGGGTGCTGGTTGCTCTGTTCCAGAACTGAGCTGGAAAAAGCCCTCGGGAGCCGAGGCAGGAGCAGGCGGGAAGGGGCCTGGTCTGCTGCTGCTCCTGGCCGGGAGCCCCGGCTGGGCCGGGCCGGCGCTCCCTGTGCTGCGGCTGCTGCTGCTGCCAGAGCCGGGCTGGACTCGGGGACAGGGAACGGACACAGGGGGACAGCAAAGGCCTGGCGGCTGCAGGGATGGTGGCGCTCGGGCCAGCGCCAGCACAGAGCTTCAGCCCGCAGTTAGCCCTGAGGGAAACGCTGTGGAAAGGCTCCATTTCAGCCGTTCTGCACTCATGGCTGTGAAAGGACTGAAATGAAAGGAGAACAAGCAGGGCCCGACCCCTCCTCCTTTGGGAGGAGCCCCAGGCCTGGGGCTGTGAGGGGCCATGAGGGGCTGTGAGGGGCCGTGAGGGGCCGTGAGGGGCTGTGAGCGGCTGGGAGGGGCTCTGGGATGGGCCATGACGGGCTGTGAGGAGCTGTGGGAGGCTGTCAGGGAATGTGATGGGCCATGATGGAACTGTGAGGTGTCATGAGGGGCCAGGAGGAGTTTTGAGGGGCCATGAAAGGCTGTTGGGGACCTTGAGGGGGAGAAGGTCTCTGAGAGCCTGTGGGAGGCCAGGCACGTCATGGAACAAAGGATCAATTATGACACTGTGGAGACAAGGAGAATGTTGTTGACTGTAAAAAAGCTCATGGAACCAAAAGCTCATCGTGACATTCCGGGACCTCATGGAACCATGGAGACCGTTATGACACTTCAGGTCCCAATGGAACCAAGGGGTCGTTGTGATACTGCAGGGCCTCATTTAACTAAGGGGTCATTGTAGCACGGCAGGGCCTCATGGAATCAAGGGGATCGTAGTGGGGCTCTATGAGATCACGGGGACATGCTGACTCTCTGGAACCAAGGAGACCACTGTGACACTGCAGAGCTCGGTGGAACCAGGGACTCATGTAACAGTGAGAAGCCCAATGGAATCAAGAGGCCGTTCCATACTTCAGGGCTTCATGGAGCCAAGGTGCCCTTGTGACACTGCTGGGCCTCATGGAATCCTGGAGAACATTATGGCATTTTGAGGCCTTGTTGAGTCAAGGGGCTCTGCGGGGCCTTGTGGAACCAAGGAGCTCTTTGTGACACTGCAGGGCCTCATAAAAGCAATGAGACTGTTCTGGCACTCTGAGTCCCCATGGCACCAAGGGGCCAGTGTGACACCATAGGGTCTCATAGAACCAAAGCAATTGTGACACTGCAAGATTTCATGGAAGCAAGAGGCCAGTGTGCCACAGCCATGCCTTTTGGAACCAAGGGTTCATTGTGATCCTGGGGAGCCCAACAGAACCAAGGGGCCATTGTGGCACTCTGCGCAGTCCCCTGGAACCAAGGAAACCATTTTGACACTGCAAGGCCTCATGGAAGCAAGGGGCCATTGTGCCAATGGGGACCCAAAGAGACCATGGTGAAATCACTGGACTTGGGGAAACAAAGATCTGTTGTGATACTATGGGGCCTCATGGAACCAAGGGGCAATTGTGATGCTGCAGGGCCCCAAGGATCCAAGAACATGGAAAAGTTCTGGTTGGCTTGGCCTGACTGGTCCAGCTGACCTTGGCATGTTGAGGGTTGGTTCTCATCTGACCCTAAAACCCTGGAATTCTGTGCTTTCCTTCCTGTGGGAAAGAACTCTCCCACTCCTCCAGGGGTTCATGGCTGAAATTGGGATTCCACGTCCAAATTCAGTTATATCGAAGGATGATTCCTGTATGAAACCTGCCAGAACAGACAGCTCTGGGTGGCCTTGGCATCTTGGGGGCCACTTCTAATCTGCCTTCAAAACATTGGGGGGCTGTGCTTTTCTTTCCATGGAAAAATCATCTTTCAAGTGCAGGTGTTCATAGCCAAAATTGGGAATCTGCCTCCAAAATTCCTTATATCAAAGGACAGCTCCCAGACAAAAGCTGCCAGGACTGTCTAGGTTTCCTTGGCTTCCTGAGGGCCAGCTCTTATCTGCCTTTGAAACTCTGGGGCTCTGTACTTGCCTTCCTATGGAGAAGAACTGTCATTCTTGTCCAGGTGCTCATGGACAAAACTGGAATTTGGCTTCCCAAAATCTATCTACCCAAGGACTGCTCCCAGACAAAAGTTGCCGAGACAAACAGGTCTGGCTGGCCTTGGCCTCCTTGGGGCTGCCTCTAATCAGCCTTTGAAACACTGAGGCTCTGCTCTTTCCTTCATGTGGAGAAGAATAGTCATTCTGGTCCAAGCAATCATGGCTGAAATGGAATTGCACCTCCAAAAGTCCACAAATACCCAAGGGTTGCTTTCAGACAAAAGCTGCAAGGACAGACAGGTCTGGCTAGCCCTGGCCTCTGGTGACTGCCTCTGATCTGCCTTCAAAACCCTGGGGCTCTGTGGTTTCCTTCCTGTAGAAAAGAACTGTCCTTCTTATCCAGGCACCCATGGCCTCAAGCAGATGAGCACTGTATAGGGACAGAGGAGCTCTGTGCTCAGCGGGGTAGAAACTGAGGACAGCAGAGGAGAGCCCTGGGAGGGACTGAAGGGTGCTTTCAGAGTTGGTGAATAGCTCTGACAAAGTAGAGAACAGCCTGAATAGAAAAAATCAATGCTAAGGGTGGCTGGGGAGGCCCAGTTTGGGAACAAGGAGAAAGGAATTTCCCTCCCAGCGCAGGGCTGTGGTGCAGCATGTCCCCAGCAGGAGCCTGGAGCAGCCCAAGGCTTTGTGTGGGCAGGCAGAGGCAGGCAGGAGGCAGAGCTTGGTGCAAAGGAAGGGCCCAGCCAGGTGGGGCAGCCGGGGGATGACGACAGCCTGCAGGGACAGAGGCGCAAGGCAGAGACACTGTGGGACAGCCTGGGCTGCACAGGGCACAGGGATGGGCAGCAGCTGCAAGACAGCCCTGCCAGAGCCAACTTGGGCAGCACTTTGGCCGTGGCTGCTGGGCCTGGGCCTGAGGCCACGAGGGGGCAAGTGACCCTTGCAGGCCTGGAGCCTCATTGCCTCCTTGTCCCTGCTCAGCAGCCTGGCAGGGGCCGCCCCATGCTCCTGCCCTTGCCATTGCACATCCCCACATGCCAGTGCCCATCCCGGGAAGAGCCCTGAGCAAGGAGGGAGGGACAGGATCTGCCTGGCCAGGGGCTGGGGCTCAGGCCTTGGCCCTTTGCATTCCTGAAACACATCCAGGTTTGCTCAGCACCAGAGACACCTTTTCCTTGTTTGTCTCCAGCTGTCATCACTGCCTCCACTGTTCTGCTCTAACTGGAACCTGGGGACACTTTCTCAGAGAGACTTATTAAACTTTTAGAAAATTTGAAGTTTTAATCTGACTTTGAGTTCTTGAGAAGTGTTTTTAACACTGACTCAGGGATTGAGTCTGATGTAAACAACACCAAATCCCCAAGAGGCTCATTAAAGTCCTTGTGCTGCTGAGCTGTGCTGATGAGCTGGCCCAGGCTCCTGGCACAGAAGGAGCTCTTGGAAACCAAGAAGAACTTCAAAAAGACATTACTCTTAAAGAGCAGCTCCTCTCCCAGCTCAGCAGGGCTGAGGGCACTGCCTGCAGGTATCTGAGAGCAGAGAAGCAGACAGAGGCTCAAAGCAGCTGGAAGGACAATTCTGAACTCATGGAGAAATCTTCACTGTTTTGCGGAGAAAAGAAGAAACTTCACAACTTTATAAAAGTTGTAAAGCTTGGTATGTTTATTTACGGCGTTGTACGCATACGGAGAAAATTTTCTTCAAAATGCATGTGTACTCTTGAAGATTTCAGGTCTCTTTTTATCTCTTTTTTTTAAATGCATATGTATACAGTTTCACAATAGGTTCATACATATTCATTCTGCGTGACATTTATTGCTAGTTCTTCTTTATTAAAGGAATTCTTAGGTTGGGGGCAAATTGACTTTGTGGTCTTTTCTGGTTTTTTTCTCTGTCTCTTTGCTGTCTCGGCATGCGAGTTTTTCTTTCAGCTTTGGCTTCACAGACTTTTCACTGCTGCTAGAAACGTCACTTAATTCAGAATGGATCTCTACTTTGTCTCATTCCCCCCTTTCCTTGGAAATAAGTAAATTCTTTTACTTAATGGAAACTTTTATGACAATAAGTGTCTTTTAATGCTTCACTATATACGTTTGATAAAGAGGTTAGCACAGCTATTTGTTTTAGTATTCTTTAGTTTTAAATTAATAATATAATAGGTCATCTTAAGCTTATCTCAACTAATATTAGTAAAACTACAATGGGGTGGCACAACTTATTAAAGATTCCATTTGCAGTTGGTGACTACTTGAAGATCACATCTTACTAGTGATGATCTATATTTTGTTTTATTTTTTGTAGAACTCTGGTTATCTCTTTTGTATTATGTTGGACAGCAATTAAGGTTTTCTTTTTACTTTTTTGGATTTCTTTTAAGACTTCTAGTAGGTCTTGGTGCTCAATTAATTGTTTTACTGATATAAGGTTCATCTCAATAGGGGTAGGTGGTAGTCTGTGATACATTGTGTAATTGGCTGTAATCAGTTGGTGGGATGTTACTGGTACTAAATACAAAAAATCACACTCAATAATTTTAACAAAATTACAAATATAGAGATTAGAATGGTTTTTATTAGACAGAATAACATCATTGCTATCAATTTGTACAGCAGCACAAGCAGTTCTCAAGCATACACTTTTTTTTAGTATATATGAGCCCAGCTTTTTGGTTAGTGACTGGATGAATTTCAAAGTGGCAAATACTTTGTTTAGTGTCTAAACACATCAGTTTACTGTCTGTTACTTTTCGTTTATCTTTTCGTGCCCACACTCTATGTTCTGAAGGATAGAGTATTGTTTTTTCATGGTTTAATCTTAGGGCAATGATGGGATGGATAACATAAACAGTGGCATTACGTATGGTAAGCACAAAGGCAGTGGCCACATTAGAAACAGGATTATAGGTGAAATTCACCATAGTCTACTAGGATTGAAACTTCTTTTTAATATTAATTGCATTATCTTACACAATTTTTTTAATTTTAGCCGGAAAATTACTCTTTTCTTATATGATTAGAGCTGCTGTTGCTTGCATCTTTAACTGTGCTTGCATACAACTGAAAGCTAAAGATACATTATCTTGAATTATACTAAGTGCTTCTACTATCAACTTGTGGTCTTGGTCTTTGGCTTTTTTATACTTCTTTACTTTGGCAGTACTTTTGAAATCTGTCACTGGCTAGTTCTTAATGCTAATAGAGATTACTATAAAGGCTGCTTTAATTTTGTTAGGCTACTTGCTGCAGTGGCTAGTTTATTTATTAGTATTTTTGAATTAATTTTATTTAAAACTCTTAATTTTGTCTTTAATATGTTAGTTAGATGTTTGTTACGGGGACTAGGAATTGCTTTCTGTCTATGACTGTCTTTTCTTGTCAGAGGGATGTGTTGGGCTCACACTGTAAATTCAGACACACTTCACAAGCGTATTTGACAGAGGTTTAGGTCATACTTGAGGCAGATATTTGTTTTGAAATGTAGAGACTTCAGGGAATCTAACTTCTCTTTCTCTTTCTAAAGCACTTGATTTCTTAGATGTGTGGCAAGCAGGAATGTCTCATTTGGTCTACAAAACTTTACTTACTTTGCTTCTAGCTAAGATCAAGCTGTGGACTGTGTTCAGGGCAGAAGATAACAGTATTTGTCAAACAGATGAGAATAAAACTGGCTGGAACATATGGGATTTGGGTAGAAAGATTTCAGGTCTAAGCTTTGAGTAAATAATGATGGGGAAATTTGAGAGAAGAGCTTAAATTTATTGCAGTGCTTTAGAAGAAACTGGGATTAGGTTTCTGTTACTTGAAACACTCAGCACAAAAGCGACGCTCAAAATCTTACAGTTTGTTGCTGAGTTCTGAGGGGGGTCTCTTTCTACTTCTTTTAAGCAGAATCTAACTGTTTCAGACTGGGACAATCACTGATCTAAATCTCAGTAGGAAAAGGGATAGCTATAAATAAAGAAAATCACTTTTTTTGCTTGGGTTAATTTACTACTTGCAGTTTAGCACTCTTTACTAGCTATTGCTTGGGTGTTCAGCTAACTAGCTTGGAAAATGACTTAAGGAAACTGATTAGGTTATTACAGACTTTTTGGTGTTCATATACACTAGGGGAGGTTTAGACATTAATTACATCTGGTCTTTCATAAGCTACTCTATTGATGACTTGGCACTTTACTTTGATCTTTTTTCTTCTGATTCTTTGAAGTGTCTGCAGTTTTTGTTCTTGCTATTTTTGCTCTTCACATACTTGATTCTCGTGGATTACTATAGTAGATATGTTTAAATCTTTTATTTCAGAAGGTTTTCTCATGGATTTAGTATACTGATTAAATGCTAGGGACTAAGGCTATTCAGCATTGCTTTGGGTAGAGGTACTCTCTAGTTCTAAAACTTTAGTTATAATTCTATACAAAACAATTTTGTAAACTAAAGTATGAACTACTCTCGATTGCAATATACTCATTTTGCTCGAGTAAGTTTTAGTCTCAGTTCATTGTCTTTTGGTGTCACTTTTGAAGGGGCTTCTGGGCTTTCTTCACTTGAGAGTGATGGATTTAGGCATTTTGCTCCTTGATTTTGATTGCAGTGAAGGTAGTGAGAAGTACTTGCAGTGGTTTTTCTTACTGTGGTTCTGAAGTCTTCTCTGTAATAGACTTAACATATACATCATTTCTAGGCTATCTAACTCTTTGGTCTAGATGGCTACTAATTTGTTGCACTATTTTGGAAATGAAATGTGATTCTTTATTTGAGGATATTGTGGCTGGAACTCTGAAGCATGGTATTATTTTTTGTAAAAATAATTTGGTTACTTTTTGAGCTTTGACAGTTTTGGTTGGGAATGTTTCTGGCTATTTTGAAAATGTATCTATTAATACTAGTAAATACTGATACCCCCCTTTCCTTGGGAGTTCTGAGAAGTTGATTTGCTGCTGCTGTACAGGCTCATGGCTTCTCTCAGTCTGATTGAGTTTTGGCTTGGGGGGGTACTTTGGGGTTAGTCTGGAGGCAAGGATCACATTGTCGGCTTACTTGAGTGATAGTGGCATATAAATTCTTGACAATGATACAACGATTCTTTCAATTAGATGTGTGTTTTAGAAAGCTTGTGGAAATTACTACTTTAAAGTCAACACTTCATTTCAATGCACTCTGTATCACTTGCAGCTTTGGTCATTTCAAGAAAGGAGCTACACTCTATAAAAGGCTTTTAAGTAGTTAGGATTTAGTGTGTTTTCTAGTGCTCTTTTTTCACTAGTAACTACGAAAATGGGAAGGGATTACTAGCTCTCTTTCAATGGTAGCTCACTTCTTGCAGTTGTACATCTCTTTTGATTAGTATTATTGTATTATGGCTTACTTTCGAGGAAAATTTGTACTTCACTCTTTGTTGCTTTCTTTGCTTCTTTATCTGCTAGCTCATTTCTTTCTTCTAATTTTAAGCTCACGCTTTGGTGTGCTTTAATATGCTTTTTCAGGTAGCTGAACTGCTTCTAGCAGCTGGATTGTCTCTTCTTTCTTTGTGAGGTCAGCAGTTTTTTCTCTTTCTAGATGGCTTTATGTGCATGCACAATTCTGAATGCCTTTTGCTGTTTCTAAGGCATGGGTCAATGCATTTATCTCAGCTTTCTGTGCAGAGGTACCTGTTGGTAAGGGTCTAGACTCTATTACTTCTCTGCAGGTAGTCACTGTGAACTTTGCAATGTTGCTTTCTACTGGCAATGTAGCTGCTCTTGTCAGTGAACTAGGTTTCTGCATTTTCTGGAGGAGTGTCTTTTAAGTCTGGGCGGCTGGAGTAGGTAGCTTTAATGGTCTCTAGGCAACTATGGTGTACTGCTTCTTTTTGATTTTACTGAGAAAAGAAGCTGGGTTGACAATATTAGTCACTACTATCTCTACATCATCTTATTCTACTATGATGGCCTGGTATTTCAGAAACTTCTGTGGTGAAAGTTAGTGGCTACTCTTTACTTCTAGTACTGCAGACACTGTGTGGGACACTAGCACAGTCATTTTTGTCTCAGGGTAAACTTGCGTGCCTCTTGAATATTCAGCACAATTGTTGCTACAGCTCTGAGGCAACTTGGCCATCCTTTGGCTGTTGCATCTAGTTGCTTAGAGAAGTGAGCAACTACTCTCTGGTATGGACTTAAGTCTTGAGCTAATATTCTAAGGGCTATTCTTTGCGTGGAAAAATAGAAAGAATGCTTTACTTACATTTGGAAGTTTCAAAGCTGGAGCTGACATGAGGGCGCTCTTTAGCTGGTGAAAGGCTCGTGTGGCGTCTTTTGTCTACTGGAGATCTCTGTTTCTATTGGCAATAGGAGCATAGAGGGGTCTGATGAGCAGTCTATAATTATAAACTCACAGCTGGCACTACTCTGCTATGTTTAAGAAGGTTCGGAGTTCTATCATTGTGTGGGGTTTCAGGGTTTGGCATAGGGCTTCTCTGCCTAAAAGTCTGCTGCTCAGCATTCACTTCTTATTCTAGGTAGATTACCTTCTGTTTCACTACTTGTGCTTTTTTCTTTGATACTCTGCGTCCTTGGAGTCCTAGGAAATTCAAAAGGCTTACTGTTCAGGCTTCTCTTGCTTCTCTCGTCTGAGTGGCTACTAGAAGATCGTCTACGTACTGCAACCACTTCTTTTTTCTTGTGGAGCTTCTTGGGACTCTGGGTCTTTGTAAGCTGTTCTCTAATCGGAGTGGGGAATCTTGAAGCTTTCAGGCATATGGACTATGTGAGTTGTGTTTGAATGCAAAAATTTTCTGTCTGGCTTCGTGGATAGGGAGGCAAAAGAAGGCATCTCTTAGGCCTAAAACAGTGAACCAGGTTAGCTCAGGTGTTAAACAAGTTAGTAAAGTATATGGATTTGCTACCACAGGGTATAAATTCTGTGTTATCTTATTGACAGCCCTTAATCCAGTACTATCAGTTATTGGGCTGATTCTTTCTTTATCTTCATTTTGAGGGTACTACTCAGTTCTCACTAGTTGTGTTCTTTCTTTAAGCTTGGTGCTCATGGGGGAGCATCTTTTACTCTCTCTGGTACAGCAGAGGCTCATACTTTTGAAAACACTTATTTACTTATTCTAATATCTCTTTACTAATGTCTTTCTTAATTTCAGTGTCTGTTAATGTTAAGCTTAACATCTTTATATTATTTGCTTCTAGAGTAACCTTTCTCATTTGAGAATGTTTAGTAAATTGAGCAAATCGTACAAAAGCCTTTAGGTACACATAGTACACATGTTACTTTAAAGTTTTGCACAAGCATGCTTTCTCAGACTGGCTAGTTGTTCATTCTTCACACTACAATATAAACTTTCTCCACAGGTACTAAAGCTTTATTTAAAACTGAATATATGACTCTTGTGTCGACAAAAATTCTTCTCTTTTGGGGAGGTTATCTTTACTCTTCTTCTCTTACTTTGGGAGGAGCTTTTAGCAAATCATATGTACTTATTTTGCGAACTGTGATTGCTTTGCATTTCAGCATGATAATCTTTGCTTGATTTTATATGTTGCTATCTTATGCTGCATGCTGAACAACATGTTTGATTTGCTTTCTCTTTGCTTTGTTTTCTTTTTTAAGGGCTAAGACTAGAGGGTGGTCTGATCTTACAGTCTCTTTGCCATTTTGGGTGATTCTTTAAAATAAAAAGACATTTCAGCATACAAAAACTCCATCCTATTTATCTTCTTATTATAAAACAGTACTAACAGCAATGAAGTATTATAAATCTTTTTATTTTCTGAGCTGCTCTTACTGGCAACTTCTTCTCAGTGAGCCCCTCTCAAAAGGGGCTAATTTAGGAACTTGTTTGCGTTTGTTCTGGTCAGTACTTATTATTTATTTCTCTTTGCTTTATTTCGCTTCTACTTAAACTTTTTTACAGACTTTCACAGTAGTTTTTCAATTTTCTTCTTATACACACAGCTCTAGGTGGCAGATGTGATTCTTATACACAAGCTTTAAGACTTTAGGTTCTGAATCTGCTTGACTAGAAACTTCTAATTTACACTCGGGGCATGTGCTTTGACACTTATTAGAACAGCAAAACAGCAATACTAGTGTTTCTCATAAACACTGCACTGCAATAATACTTGCATATTTAGCTTTTGCTCACAGGCTATTCTCGTGTTCTCTGGGGAGACGGGGCAGCTAGAGTTGTCTCTGTGCTCAGGGGACAGCTACTGTCACTTCATACAGCATGCTAGCTTCTTGATGCACTAAAGGCTCTCTGAAATTGCTCACAAAGGCAGGCTCTTCTGTTTGTTACAGAGAACTTTAAATTTCTACAGCAGATTGTTTCTAGTCTAGACTTACTGCAGTACTAACTGAAGTCTCATAAATCTCATAAGTTTCAATAACTAATTCATTTCATTCATCTCTTCTATATAAACTCTGTTTTACAAAATATCAGTCTTTTCTAGTTCTCTTTTTGCACAATCTAATTAAGCACTGTGTCTACTTACACTTGTTCTACTGCTTTGCAAAAAGGCTGTGCTGGTCACAGCCGAAACTCTGATATGCCCACAGACACACACACTTCCCTCCTTTTATTTTAAATTCACTAGAGCTAAGGCTTGAATTGCTGTGAGGGGGAGAATTCTTGGAATTCTTTTAACTTGCTTTATCATAGTTAAGCATAAATTACTGTACTATAGTTTTCTTGTGTAAAATGATACTCTTGTTGCAACAAAATCTTAAAATCTCTACAAACACTATTATACAATCTGAGAATCAAATTACTACAATGCAGCGGAAGAAAATCACCACACAAAATTACTGGGAAAGGGCATATTTTTCAAAGTGCTCACTTTTCTCAACACAACAAAGCATATTATAATTCGGCATTTACTCACATCAATTTTTCTTGGACACAGTCAAAATAACAGCACACAGTCTAGAGATCAAGTCTAAACATCTAAGGCAAAGGAACTCTCTGAGCTCATACTCCCGGTTAAAATGTACTAAATCTACACAAATCACTACATTTAAACACGATAAATACTATCACTGACATTCTTCTACTCGCTTCTCTGCAGGGCACTTCTCTCTCTGCCCCCGCAGCTTGCTGCAGCTGGTGCCTCAGGCCTTACTCGGCTGCTTCAAACACTGGTAGTACTGACTTCTCCACACTGTAGGGTACTGTAGATTTACTCTCTTTTATACACTATACACTTATTACTTGCACGATTACAAACACAGTGCACTGACTACACAATGTACACATTAACTATACAGCAACACAGTGTCTGGACATCACACACACACACAAACAAAACACACACACGCTCAGCAGTTCTGCTCTATCAAAACAATGAACTCTCAATACACACATGCACGGGTTCACTTAGCTCACCTCCAGAGCCACTAGTGGTTCTGCTCTATCAGAACGATGAATTTTCAACACACACATACATGGGTTCACTTGGCTCACTTCTAGAGCTTTTAGCGGTTCTGCTCTATCAGAATGATGAACTCCATCTCTAATACAGCTGCTCCATCAGCTGAACTCAGACGTCTCTGGGTGGTTTACTCTCTTGCTCTCTTTTCTCTCTCCCGGGGGCTCTTCAGTACATACTGTATCTTCTTCTGCAGGCCAGCGGGTCGTTGTCTGTCTCCGCAGGTGGCAAGTTGAGACAAGCGGAGCTTCACTAGGAAAAAAATCTTAGGGCGCGCTTTGGAGGTCTGTCTATCTCTTCTGCCTCTGCGGGGACAGAGAACTCCTGCCTGGCTCGCCATAATGTTTTGCAGAGAAAAGAAGAAACTTCACAACTTAATAGAAGTTGTAAAGCTTGGTATGTTTATTTATGGCGCTGGACGCATACGGAGAAAATTCTCTTCAAAAGGCATGCGTACTCTTGAAGATCTCAGGTCTCTTTTTGTCTCCTCTTCTAAATGCATATGTATACAGTTTCACAATAGGTTCATACATATTCATTCTGCGTGACATTTATCACTAGTTCTTCTTTATTAAAGGAATTCTTAGGTCGGGGGCAAATTGACCTCGTGGTCTTTTCTGGTTTTCTTTCTCTGTCTCTTTGCTGTCTCAGCATGCAAGTTTTTCTTTCAGCTTTGGCCTCACAGACTTTTCACTGCTGCTAGACACTTCACTTAATTCAGAATGGATGTCTACTTTGTCTCATCACCACTTCTGAAGCAGTCAGTCTCTGGCTGCAGGGATCTCCTTAAACTGACCCAGGACAGAACTGATGTGACTGTAAGGATGGCTCTGCTGATGTTTCTGCTTTGGGGGAGGATGTACTGCAGAGCAGGGCTGCCCTGGGCACCGTCAGAGGGACAGGGCAGGACGGCTGCTGCTGCCAGGGACGGCTGCAGGGGGTGAAGCTGGGGCTGCAGCCAGGGCTGCCCAGGGCTGTCCTGCAGAGCAGCTCCTGCAGACTTCAGGGCTCTTCGCCAGCCCAGGGCATGTGCCACCTGCCAGGGGCAGCTATCAGCATGCCTGGCAGCTCCCCATGGACATTGCAGGGGAGCTGTGGGTGCAAAGAGTGACTCCTGCCATGGCAGCTCCTGCTGCTGTGCAGAGGGTGCTGTGTGGGCCAGAGCTGCTCAGAGCTCCAGCTCATGCCCAGCTCATTCCTGAGGGGAATTTTCATGAACTTATTCAGGGCTCGGGTTTCCTGCTTGGGTCTCTGCTTTCCTGAATCTGTGCTCCCACTTTTCCCTGGCTCAGCTTGGTGGCAGTGGAAACTCAGCTGTGCAGGGCAGAGCAGGGGCTGAGACTCTTAAACCATCACACTGAGGATTCCTGGGCACCTCAGCAAGTGCCTGCACCTGCCCAACCTCCAGACCCATCCACCATCAGCTTTCCATGATGCCCAGACTGGGGGAGCTGTTCTTTAATCCCTGCAGGGCCCAGCAGCTGCAGGGCAGGGCTGGCCCAGGGCCTGGGCTGGGCTCTGGCAGCTCTGGCAGGGAAGGAGCCCTGGGCCACAGGAGCAGCAGAGCTGCTGGGACAGCTCCAGCAGCAGAGCCGTGGGCAGGCAGGGAGGGAGGCAATGCTGAGGGAAGCCCTGCTGCAGGGCAGATGTGTCACCTGCCGGGCCTGCCCTGTAGGGCAGACACTGCCGTGAGCAGCACAGCTCTTGTGTCCCCTCGCAGCCAGCACAGCCCTCAGCCCGGGGGCTCGGGGCCCTCAGTCCCTCCTGGGCCGGCACAGCAGCCCCAGAGATGAAGGGCATCTCTGTGGCCATGCACCCATTCCCTGCTGACCAGGGCCCGAGGGCCACTGTCCTGCCCTGCTGCTGCCTGGCAGGGGCTGGGCAGGGCTGGCCAGGGAAAGGCTTTTCCTCAGGCCCCGCTCTCTCTCTCTCCTTGCCTTGCCCAGGTGCTGCTGGCATTGCTGAGGGGCTCTCTGCAATGGCAGTTCCAGCTGCAGGGCCAGGCCCAGCGTTTGGGCTCCTCCTGTGCAGGCTGAGCACAGCAATGGGGTGTCCCAGTTCCCTGTGCCCAGGGAGCTCTGGGCAGGGCAGCCTGGGAGGCTGGAAATGAGCCCATTCTCATGACTCTGGGAAAGGCAGGAGCCACTTTGTGTTCCAGGGATCCCTTTGCTGTCAGCTGTGTCTCCTGGCTGTCGAGGGTAACAAGGGAGTGGATCACAGAAAGGTGCAAGTGCAGGGCAGCTGGAAAAGGATAGAGGGACAGAGCAGCTCCCCTCAGTCTGCACTAAGCCTCAGACAATCCTCCTGCCTCGCGGGACTCTCTGTTCTTCCACAGCACAGCAGAATCTCTCATTCTGCCTCCTGTCATCCCCAGCCCTTCACCCAGGCAGCTCCTCTGCCTTAGGTGAACATTCTTTATCCAAGTCCCAACACCAGGCCTGGGCCCTGTTCCCCTGCACTTACTGGGGGTCAGGACTGACTCCCAGCCATCCTGCAGGTGAAGGTCCAACTCCTCACACAGCATTGGCCAGCAGCAATCAGAGCTCCAGTAACAGAGCTGAAGGAAGATCTCTGAGACATGGACAGGAGGAGGTGTTCAGTGACAGGAAAGACTCTATGAGAAAGAGCTTTGACTTTTCTGTGAGAAATCTCCCCCCCCCCCCCCCCCAATTGCCCTGTCTTTCCTCCTTCTGCAGGTTGAAATGCTCAGACACAGCAAATGTCCAACAGCAGCTCCAGCAGCCACTTCCTCCTGCTGGCATTGGCAGACACGCGGCAGCTGCAGCTCATGCACTTCTGCCTCTTGCTGGGCATCTCCCTGGCTGCCCTCCTGGGCAATGGCCTCATCATCAGTGCCGTAGCCTGCAGCCACCACCTGCACACACCCATGTTCTTCTTCCTGCTCAACCTGGCCCTCAGCGACCTGGGCTCCATCTGCACCACTGTCCCCAAAGCCATGCACAATTCCCTCTGGGACACCAGGAACATCTCCTACTCAGGATGTGCTGTACAGCTGTTTTTCTTTGTGTTATTCCTCTCAGCAGAGTATTTCCTCCTGACCATCATGTGCTACGACCGCTACGTGTCCATCTGCAAACCCCTGCACTACAGGACCCTCCTGGGCAGCAGAGCTTGTGCCCACATGGCAGCAGCTGCCTGGGCCATTGCCTTTCTCAATGCTCTCATGAACACAGCCAATACATTTTCATTGCCCCTGTGTAAAGGTAATGCCCTGGGTCAATTCTTCTGTGAAATCCCCCATATCCTCAAGCTCTCCTGCTCATACTCCTATCTCAGGGAACTTGGGCTCATTGTGATTGGTGCCAGTTTAGCCTTTGGTTGTTTTGTGTTCATTGTTTTCTCCTATGTGCAGATCTTCAGGGCTGTGCTGAGGATCCCCTCTGAGCAGGGATGGCACAAATCCTTTTCCACCTGCCTCCCTCACCTGGCCGTGCTCTCCCTGTTTGTCAGCACTGGCTTTTTTGCCTACCTGAAACCCTCCTCCATTTCCTCCCCATCCCTGGATCTGGCCCTGTCAGTTCTGTATTCGGTGGTGCCTCCAGCCCTGAACCCCCTCATCTACAGCCTGAGGAACCAGGAGCTCAAGACTGCAGTCTGGAGACTGATGACTAGACAATGTAAGAAACATTGAACTGCTGGACAGTTTCTGAGAATAATTTGTAATAAAAGTTGTCTTTGATATTTCTTGTTGGCTTCATTTTGGAGCTTCTTTTTCATTGTTTACCATTTTTAATGTTGTCCCTAAACGAAAGCAATCAATTTTGCCATATATCATTTTGTTTCTCCACACTTCCACTGTGACCTGCAGACTGTGTCAGTGAGGAGCTGTGCTCTTGATACCTTTAAATGAAATAAAGGATTCATTTCATATGAAGCTATCAAGAACATAGATCCTCACTGCCACAGTCCAGCAAAGTTTTCGCTGGAGATCCCCCTTTTGTTGCCTTCTCTGCACAGTGCAGCAATGTCTGTGTGCAGAGCTGGGGGCAGATCAGTGCTGGCCCAGCAGCTGTGCTGAGCAGCAGCAGCACTTGGTGTTGCCAGTGCTGCTGCCGTGGCCCTGCCCTACTGCCCTGGTGGCCCTGGTGTTGCTGCAGGGCCTGAGTGCTCTCGGGGCCGGGCACAGCCCTGGGGGTGGCAGTGCCGGGGCTGCAGCAGGGACAGGCCATGGGCACTGCTGGGGCAGCGCTGACACCTCAGGCCAGGCCCTGGGGGCTCCAGGCTCCTTGCCCAGGCTCTCTCAAGAACACGGGCAGGCCAATTCTCAGCACTTAAAAGCCCCGTGAACAGCCCATTGCAGTTGGTGTGGGGACATGGTCCAGAGGCACAAATGCCATCAGCCCCTGGGGCCAGCAAGGGCTGGGGGAACACCAGGGAAACCACTCAGCTTTGTCCGGGCCTCTGCAGTCAGCCAGAAAGTTTGTTCCCATCTGCTGGGAGTTTCCTGTCCCACTGCAGACGCTGTTGCTCAGAGCCAGGGCTGCGTGGCAGCCACTCCCAAACTGCCCTGAGCATTTCCTTTGCTTCATCCTGGCTTTCTTTACTCTGGCACAAATCTCTTCCTGTTGCCCACCCCTGTTCCCTCTCCTGCAAACAGCCCATCCCTGTTTGCCCTTTCGTCTCTGGCCCCACTCCCCATTGCAGTTCCTGACTTGGCACCATGGGAACGTCCCTTGGGCAGCAGGATCATCCTACAAGTGCTGCAGGAATTGTCTGCAGGCTCCTGCAGTGCCTGGTGCTGCTCCCTTGCCAGAGGCACCCCAGGCCAGGGGGGAACATCTGGGCTGCTGTGTCTGGCTCTGGGGGTCCCTGTTCTGGGCAGTGAGGAGGAGCTGCAGAGGCTCTGCAGGACTGACAGGATGGGCTTTGGGGCTGGCAGGAGAAGCTGAGGGACCTGGGCTGCTGGAGCTTCTGAAGAGGAGGCCCAGGTGAGATAGAGTAGAGATCTATTTTGAATTAAGTGAAGTGCCTAGAAGAAGTGAGAAGTCTGTAAAGCCAAAGCTGAAAGAAAAGCCGCATTCCAGAAACAGCAAAGAGACAGAGAAAGAAAAACCGAAATTACCACAAAGTCAATCTGCCCCAGACCTAAGAATTCCTCTGAGAAAAAAGAACTAGTGCTAAATGTCACGCACAATGAATATGTATGAACTTATTGTGAAACTGTATGCATATGCATTTTAACAGGAGATAAAAGAAGACCCAAAATCTTCAGAAGTACGCTTGCCTATTGAAGAAGCTTGCATCCAGCACGCACCGCAATAAAGCATACCGAGCTTTACAACTTTTACGAAGTTGTGAAGTTTCTTCTTTTCTCCGCAAAACATTCTTGGCGAGCCAGGCAGGAGAAAGAGATACTTTCCGTTGCTCATCTTGCAACTGCTCCAAGGGTGGTTTCAGAGAATCCCAGATTCAGCAAGGTTGGAAAAGACCTTGGAGATCATCAAGTCCAACCTGTGTCCTGACACTGCTTGTCTTCCCTGAGCCTCTTCTTCTCCAGGAAAAACAACCCCAGCTGCCTCAGCCACTCCTCAAAGCTCCTGTGTTCCAGACCCCTCCACAACCTTGTTGCCCTTCTCTGGAAATGCTGCAGCCCCTCCATGTCCTTCCTAAATTGGGGAACCCAGAACTGGACACAGCATTTAAGGAGCTGCCCAACCAGTGCTGACCACAGGGGAAGAATCACTGCCCTGCTCCTGCTGGCCACACCATTCCTGATCCAGGCCAGGAGCCATTGGCCTTCTTGCCCACCTGGGCACACTGCTGCCTCATGTCCAGCCTGCTGTCTATCACTCCCTGAAGGTCCCTTTCTGCCTGGCTGCTGTCCAGCCACTCTGTGCCCTGCCTGTAGTGCTACAGGGGTTGTTGTGGCCAAAGTGCAGGACCCAGCACTTGGACTTGTTCAACCTCACCTTGTTGGATTTGGGCCCTGGATCCAGCCTGTCCAGGCCCCTGTGCAGAGCCCTCCTACCCTCCAGCAGATCTACATTTCCAGCCAACTTGGTGTCACCACGGTTCCATGAGGCCCCAGAGTGTCCCAATGGTCTCCATGATTCCATGAGGCCTCCCAGTGTCACAATGTTCCTTTTGGTTCCCTGGCATCCCTTGGTGTCACAATCTCACCATGTCCCCCAAGGCCCTGCATTGTCACAATGGACTCTTGGTTCCACGAGGTCTGGCAGTGCAGCAATGCTCTCCTTGGTTCCACTGTGTCACAATGGCCTCTTGGTCCCAAGGGCCACCACGGTGTCAAACATATTTCCTTCATTGTAGTAGTCCCTGAGGAGCAGCACTGACCCCTTGGTTCCATGGGGCCCTGCAGTGTCACAATGGCCCCATCATGACACCAGATCCTGCTCTGTCACAAAGCTCTGCATGGTTCCACAAGGCCCCGCAGGGTCACAGTGGCCTCTTGGTTCAATGAGGCCTCAGAGTGCCACAATGAATTCCTTGGTGCTGCAGTGTCACAATGGAGCCCTGGTGACACAAGATCCTGCAGTATCACCAGGGACGCGTTCGTTCCACGGGGCAGCACAGTGTCACAATTGTTCCCTCAGTTCCCAGAGTCCTTGCAATGCTGCAATGCCCACTTGATTCCATTGTCCCCACGCTCTCCCAAGGGTCTCCTTGGTTCCACAGTGGCACAATGGCCCCTTGGTTCCACAAGGCCCTGCAGTGTCCCAGTGGCCTCTGTGATTCCAGCAGGACCCAGACTGTCTGTCACCATGGACTCCTTGCTTCCATTCAGCCCCACAGTGTCACAATGGCCCCTTGGCTCTGTGCTGCCATGTCACACACAGTGTGACCATTGTCCCATTAGTGCTACCAGGCCCCTTGCTTAGTGTCACAATGGCCCCTTGCTTCCCCAGGGCCTTGCAGCGTCACAATCATCAGAGAATCAACCAGGCTGGAAAGGACCTTGGAGAGCATCAAGTCCAACCTAGAACCCAACATCATCTTTTCACCCAGACCATGGCACTGAGTGCCACATCCAGTCTTTCCTTAAACACTTCCAAGGATGGTATCTTACCTGTTCCTGATCCATAGGGTTCCCAGGGTTTGGATGAGTGAAATGGTGGGTAAGTGGTGGGGACAAAGCATTACTGATCGTCCGCTTTAAAGCTCTAGATTTTAATATTTATTCAGACTGCATTAGAAGGTGCTGTGGTCAATATCAATTGGACATTGCTGATATCAGTCCATAAACAGGAAAAGAAAACTTAACAGGATAAATCAATTCTCTCTTCATTGTTTTCAATACAGTATGTTCAGTTTGAATACACTTCAGAAATGTGTCTAATTAACCACGAAAGAATTGAAAACCTAGAGTATTCCCTGTGGCTTTTCTTTTTCAGGTGTTGTGAAGAAATGTTTATGAGCCTTTTCCCATGAATTCCTGAACTGAAGAGCTCAAGAAAGAAGAGGCCTCTGCAGGAGGAAAATTCATCATCAAATGCCAAGAAGCTGAGAACCAATCCCCATCAGAGCAGCAATGGACAGAAATGGGCACAGCTTTGTGGCTGCCCCAGCTTTGGCATGGGCCCTGGGCCTGGAGCAGGAGCAGCTCTTGAGGGCCCCAAGGCCAGGGCTCTTGTGCTGCCCTGGGCAGATGGGATGGCAGCAGGGGCTGCAGAGCCCTCAGCACCTCAGCCCGAGGGGAGCAGGGCAGCCAGGGAGCCTCCTTTGGCCTTGGCCAAGCACCTTCCCCCATGGCTGGGGCTGAGTCCTGTGGCAGCTGCAGCTGCTGCTGTGCCCTTGCCAGGGGCTGAGGCCGTGGGGCAGTGCCCAGAGCAGCCTGGCCTGAGCAGAGCTGTGGGGCCAGAGCTGGCTGGGCTGGGCTGGGGGGAGGCCCTTGGCGCTGCCCAGAGCTCAGGGCGGCTGGCAGAGCTTGCAGGGAGCTGGGCTGGGCTCAGAGAGCCTGGCCCAGAAACCATCAGTGTCCATCTCAGCCTGGCTGAGCGTGTAGGGGCAGGACTCAGGCCAGGCCTTGTGGGGCAGGGCCAGCGCCTGTGCAAGGCATTGCAAACAGGCAAGTGGCCCAGAGAGGAGGCTGCTCTGTGCCCTTGGTGGCATGGACAGAGCAGGGAGGGGGCCCAGGACATTTGTCAGTGCCAGCCTCTGTGCCCAGCCCTTGGCAGCTCTGGCTGCTGAGCTCAGCTTTGGCCTAGGCTGAGTTTGGCTGTGGCCCAGCTCCATCCTCCTGCAGGTCTCAGGGCCTGTTTCGGGCCATGGCCAGCCCTGGCTGCCTCTCTGCTGGTCCAGAGGCTGGCAGAGCCTGAGGCAGGGCTGTCTGTGCCAGCCCCAGAGGGGCCACAGGCTCTGCAGGAGCTGGCAGAGGCTGCCCAGCAGGTAGGCCATGGGGCACAGAGCCCCAAGGCTGCTGTGGGCACCACGGCACGGGGGCCGTTCCCAGCCGCAATGCTCCTGGCCTGGGCTGGGCCTGCACAGGGGCTGGGCCACCATGGCTGGGCCAGCACAGGGCTACAAAGGGGCCACGCAGCCACTGCCGGGGCTGACAGCAAGGCCAGGCACATACAGGGAATTGCTGAGCATTGTCTGTGCTGGCCAGGCCTGACTGTGCCAAAGGCAGAGCTCAGCTGCCCTTGGGGGCTGCAGGAACAGTCCAGAGCCCAAAGAGCCTCCATGTCTTTCCTGGAGATCAAGGCTGCAGGAGGGAAATGCAGGGCTGCTGCGGGATGGGGAGGGCATTGAATTCCAGCACACACCTCAGCTCTCTGATGATCCTGGCACCATGCTGGGCCCTGTTTCAAACTGGAACAAGACTGACATAAAACTACAACTAAGTTGTCTTTGTCTAAAATCCTTCCTGTATGGAAATCCCTTGTGGATGGTGGACATGTCATATGTTTCTGGAATGTCACATGGAGAAGAGGGAAGGGTTTTGGTTTTTATTAAATTTTATCATATTCACATTTTTACCTGTGCCATGAAGAGAAACTTCGTGTGCATCTGAGTCCCACCAGTTCCTGACTCCCAAAGGACACAAACCTGATGAGTTGTGGTTCCCACTCCAGTGGCTGCACTTGCACCTCCTTCCATAGCCAGAGCAGAGCTCCCTTGTCCCAGAAAGAGCCTGGCAAATGAGGGATGAAGGAAACAGGACAGGCTGTGGGGATCAGGGGCAGGGCAGAGCCCAGCAGAGGAATGACTTTTGTATTGGATGGAGCTGTGCCTCCCCTTGGCTTTGTTGGCTGACAAGAAATGAACATCCCTCTGTGTCTCGGGCAGCTTCTTCTCCAAGGAAAGCAGGTGGGAGTTGGAGCCAAGGAGCTGAAAGCTGCAGGTGCAGCCTGGGCTGGAGGGAGCTCAGATTTGCACAAGGCTGCTCTGAGTGCCAGGGCTTGGATGGGGGAAATGGTGGGGTGGAGGTAGGGACAGAGTCTGATTGTCAGCCATGAAGGGTCTTGATTTCATATCTATTCAAACTGCATGAGGAGGTACTTGGATTCAGTGTCAGCTGGAGATAGGATGTATCAATTAATTGACAGGGGAAAAAACCATAATTTTACCTAAGTAATCGTTTCTCACTGTCTTTTTAAAGAGAATCTATTCAACTTCAATAGACTACTGGAATTCGACTAATTAACCACAAAAGATTTGAAAATTAAAATCAAATTACTCCCAGAGGCTTGGCTTGTTTAGGTGTTCTGAATGTTAATGAGCCCTGGGACACTGAATTCCTGCACTCAAGAGATGAAGGCTGAACAAGCTTCTGGAGCAGGAAAATTCAGAAGCAACCTCCAAGGTGTTGAGGATGTCAGCAGCCCCTACTGAGGCCATCCCTGCCCAGAGACCGTGGGGGAATGGGCAGACAAGGAGAGCATCCCTGGGGCTGGGGTAGCACAACTCAGAGGCACTGGTGGATCCAGCTGGGAAGTGGAGTGTGGAATGTGGCTGGGAAAGCCCTGCCTGGGCTGTGCCAAGCAGGACAGACAAGCCCTGACTCCCATTCCCAAAAAACTCTCTCAAGGAGACATTTAAAAGGAATTAGAATTGTTTGTGTCCTCTGAGTAGGATGTACTGGAGAAATACCAGCAAGAGATTTTCAGGACCCCAAAACAACAAAACAGACTTTGCTGGTAACTTCACAAAATGAGAGAAATTTTAGCAACTGGTTTAAAACGACATTCAATCAACACAGAACACTTCTTAAAGCACTGACTTGGCCCATTCAACTTCACAAACTCTTAGCTATTTGAATTTTACATTACTCAAATTTACAAAAGGACAGAAATAGAAGGAAATGACAGAAAGAGGGAAAGGCAAAAAAATACAGAAGAGCACAAACAGAGGTACCAACTCCTGGATTCCAGCACATTTCAGATGGAAATTCCAAGAGCAGGTAAGGTCAAGATGTGTGCTTGCCTTGTGGTCAGCCTTCAATACCCCTTGGTCTCCCTGGGCCCTTCCCCCAGGTGGGCCTTGGGCTCATTTGGTCCCTCAGGAGCTGGGCTGGGGCTGCAGAGGTGGCTGTGGAGCATTGCCTGTGCTGTGCCAGGGACTGGCAGACACTGCTGGGCTGGGATAGAGGCTCTGGGGGGATTGGGGTTCCAGGGCAGGGCAGGGCTGGGGTTCCAGGGCTGGGCAGGGCTGGACCTGCCCCTTCCTCCCCCCCCACCCCTGACAAAATGTTTTCAGCCAACAATCTCCTCCAGTCTGTCACAATGGACAATGTTGGAGGTGAAATCCCAATCTCGGCCATGGGCACCTGGACTAGAAGGACAGTTCTTTCCCAAAGTTAGGAAATCACAGAGCCTTCCCCAGAGTTTTGGGGACAGATGAAATGTGACCCTTGTGAAACCATTACCAGCCAGATTTTTCCTGACAATCTTCCTATTGGAACAATCTCTGGATATATGGAATTTTGGAGGTGAAATCCCAATTCTGGCCATGGGTGTCTGGAGGAGAAGGCCAGTTCTTTTCCATGAGAAGGAAAGCACAGAGCCCCAGTATTTCAATAGCAGATGAGGAGACTCTCAATGTGCCAAGGTCAGCTGGACCAGTCAGGCACAATCGCCTGTTGATTACAAGAAGACCTGCAGTGTCACAATGGACCCTTGGTTCAATGAAGTCCAGCATTGTCACAGTGGTCCGTAGGTTTCATAAGGCCCAGTGGTGTCACAATGGTCCCAACGAATCCATGAGGCTTTGCAGTGTCACAATGGTCTCCGTAGCTCTCCAGGTCCCACAATATCACGTGACTCCTCTGTTCCATGAGCCCTGAAATGTCACAATTGACCTTTGGACCCTGGGGTTTTCTAGTGTCACAATGTTCTCCTTTGGGTCAACAATGTCACAAGGGACCAATTATGACACGAGGCCCCACAGTGTCACAATGGTTGGTTCCATGCAGCCCTGCAGTGTCCCAAAGGCCTCTTGGTTTCACAAGGCCCCACAGTATCACAATGGTCCTCTTGGCTCTGTAAGGAACCCCAGGGTCACAATGGTCTCACTGGTTCCATGAGGCTCCACAGAGTCACGGTGGACCCTTGGTTTGATGGGGCCTGCCAGTGTCACAACAATCCCTACATTCATGGAGCCACACACTATCACTACAATTCCCTTGTTCCATGAGGCTCAGCAATGTCACAGTGCTCTCCATGATTCCATGAGGCCCCACAGTGTCACAATGGTCCCTTGGTCTCACAGGGCCCCACAGTGTCACAATGGTCCCTTGGTCTCACAGGTCCCCACAGTGTCACAGTTGTCCCTTGGTCTCACAGGGCCCCACAGTGTCACAATGGTCCCTTGGTCTTACAGGGCCCCACCATGTCACAATGGTCCCTTGGTTCCATGGGCCCTGTGCTGCTGCATTCCCCCCTCCCCTTCTCAGGCTGCCCTGCCAGCTGACAAATGCTCCTTGGGCCTTGGCCTTGGCCAACAGCCGCTGGGCTCAGCTCCTCTGCTGCTCATCACAAACACTGTCTGCTCCAGGCACTGCTGCTGCCCAGCCAGCTCCTGGTTCCTTTATCAGCAGCCCTGGGAACTGTTTTTGTTCCCTCAGTGGCACAACATCCCTGTTCTCACACTGCCAAAGAAAGCTGTTGGTGCCAAGGGCAGCCAGGATGAACCATTGCTGGGACTGCAGCCCCTCTCTTGGGGCCCTGCAAACAGCGCTCCAAAAGGAGCCCTTGGAGCTCTCCTGGGCCAGCGACTCCCTCTGAGTGGGGCCTCTCCCAGCCGGGAACTCTCCCATTTGCTGCACTTGGGGATCCCAAACAACGACGGAGCCTGGGCCGATCTCCCCACTCCTCCAGGCTCAGCCCTTTGCCTGCTGGGGAGATGGCAAAGGATCCACAGGGAGCATTCCCTGCCCTCAGGGGAATTTTTCACAGGTGCCTTGCACTGACTCTTTGTATCTGTGTGCACACAGGAGTGCCTGTGCTGGGGAAATGTGGCAGAAATGCTGCTCTCTGAGGGGTTTGAGTGCCTTGGATAGCTGAGTCAGTCAGGCCTTTAAGTAAGGTCAAGTCATGAGGTCTAAGCTAAGTCAAATGCTTCTAAGAATTGTTCTTTTGCTACATTATGTTAAATATAACTTATAAGCTAAGTTGAATATTGTAAAGTTTTATTCCTCTGTTAAATTTCTAACATAGGTTTTAAGTTAGGTTAAATAGTGTTAAGTGCTGTTCTTTTGCTAAATTGTGTAGTTGACTGTATCAGTTAAAATTAAGGTACGAGATAAGTCCTGTTAAGTTTGAGGTCTGTTAAACTTTTGGCCCATATTCCTTTTATCCTTGCCCTCACTGTCCTTGTGTCTCACACACACACAGGGACTGTTCTCGGTTCATTTCTGGTTTGATTGCCTGGATTTGGTTTGGTTTTGTTGTTGCTTTGTTTCCTTGGTGTGCCTGAAGTGTCCCCTCAGGAGCAGAATGACTCTTGCCAAGGAACTTTGTGCTGCTTGAAATAAACAGGGCCAGGAGACTTCTTCTCCTTTTAATGCCTTTACTATAAGTGATCAGCTCAGGATTGGGCAGCTCGGCGGGGCTGCAGTCCCCGTCGTCTCTCCCAGGGCGACTCAGAGGAGGAGGACAACATGCACAGCTTTGTCCACCAGGGGCAGAGCTGGGGGTCCGGTCCTCGTGGGAGCCTTTAGGGCATCAACACCCTCTGATGTTGGATTGGTCTCAGTCTCACTTCCTCCCAGACCCGGCCCGGGGGCTCTCGAACGCAGGGTGAGGAACAACGAAGGTTTTCAGCATCTCTGCAGGCCCAGCACTCCGCTCCTCTCATCCAGACATCACTCCAATCTCTCAACTCTGAGCTGGCTCGTTGTTTTTGGGGTTTTCTCAGCGCATTCGGAGCAGGGGTCCCACACAGCATGCTGGTCCTTGGAGTATTTTGCACATCCCTCCCCTCCAAAGTCTCTTCTCCTCGCTGTTCGGGATGTCCTCACCCTTCACTGTCTCAGAGCAGGGCCATTACCTCGCCCCAGCCAGGGCTTTCAGTGATACAGAAACAACCATTAACAACAGCGACCCGTAACTACCATAACACAGGCAGAACCCCAGCAGCAACAGTGGTAACCTTTTTCTCACAGAAAAAATCAACAGAATTTTTGTGCATAACAGTCCCCCCTCTTTCTCTTTGATCGAGCTTAAATTTGAAGCTCGTATTAACTTACAATTTTTGATTTGTGGGTTTCCCATTTAATTTCTTGAATCGGCTGTAAATTTCTTGTGCACTTTGGTAATCACGGTTACTTAACTTTGTCACTTTCCTTGGTTTCTTTAGGTTGGTCTGCACGGCAAATGCTGTTTTAGTGAAACAGATAAATAAGCACAGTAAAAAGAGCAATCCTCCAAGTACACACACAGTGAAGAAAACTACTCTTTCCCATCCATCCTTTTTGAAAATCTCTGGGTTCTCCCACCCACTGGAATCAAGTGTTTTGGGTCCAAAAATGAGAAATTTGTAACAAAAAAAAAAAAGGGGGGGGGGGGAATTTGGGTCCAAAAAAGGGAAATTTGGGACTAAAAAGGGAAAATTTGGTTCAAAAATGGAGGATTTGGGGCCAAGAATGGAGAATTTGGGCTGAAAATGGGAGAATTTGGGTCCAAAAGAGGGAAATTTGTACCAAAAAAGGAGAATTCGGGTCTAAAAGGGGAATTTGGGTGCTCAGGTGGGAAGATTGGGCTCCACAAGGGAAATTTGGGCTGAAAAAAGGGAAAATTTGGGCTCAAAAAGGAGAATTTGGGTCTAAAAGGGGAATTTGGGTGCTCAGGTGAGAAGTCTGGATCTAAAAAAGGGGAATTTTAGTCTAAAAAAGGGAAAAATTGGACCAAAGAAGGGGAATTTGGGGCCAAAAAGGGAAATTGGGGACTGAAAAAGGAGAATTTGTGTCAAGGAAGGGAAAGTTTGGGGTCAAAAATGGGAATTTGGGGGATTTTGGGTGTCCCAAGGGGGGAATTTGGGGGATTTTGGAGAATTTGGGGGATTTGGGGTGTCCTGAGGGGGGATTTGGGGGAGTTTGAGGCATTTTGGGGAAGTTTGGGTTTCCTGAGAGGGGAATTTTGGGGGAATTTGGGGGGAATTCATGGGAATTTGGGTGTCCTGAGGAGGAAATTTGGAGGATTTTGGGGGGGATTTGGGGTGTCCTGAGGGATAATACGGGGGATTTTGGGGAATTTGGGGGAATTTGGGAGGGTTTTTGGAGGATTTTGGGGGGGATTTGGGGTGTCCTGAGGGGGAATTTGAGGGGATTTTGGGGGAATTTGAGGGACTTTGGGTGTCCTGAGGGGGATTTTGGGGGAGTTTGGATGTCTTGAGGGGGGAATTTGGGGAAGAATTTGGGGCATCCTGAGGGGGAATTTTGGGGGGAATTTGAGGAAATTTGGGTGTCCTAAGGGGTTTTTTAGTGGGATTCAGGTTGTCCTGTGGAGGGAATTTGGGAAATTTTGGGGAAATTGGGGGAATTTTGGGGAAATTTGGTGGAGTTTATGGGAATTTGGGGGATTTTGGGGGGAATTTGGGCATCCTGAGGGGGAAATTTGGGGCATTTTTGGGGAGTTTGGGTGTTCTGAGGGAGAATTTGGGCGATTTTGGATGTTCTGAGGGGGAGTTTGGGGAAATTTGGAGACTTTGGGGATTTTGAGGGATTTTAGGTGTCCTGAGGGGGGGATTTGGGAGAATTTGGGGGTTCTGAGAGGAAATTTTGGAGGATTTGAGAGGAATTTGGGGGATTTTTGTTGTCCGGATGGGGGAATTTGGGTTATTTTGGGGAATTTTGGGTTTCCTGAGGGGGAAGTTTGGGGGAATTTGGGTGTCCTGAGGAGGAAATTTGGAGGATTTTGGGGGGGATTTGGGGTGTCCTGAGGGATAATACGGGGGATTTTGGGGAATTTGGGGGAATTTGGGAGGGTTTTTGGAGGATTTTGGGGGGGATTTGGGGTGTCCTGAGGGGGAATTTGAGGGGATTTTGGGGGAATTTGAGGGACTTTGGGTGTCCTGAGGGGGATTTTGGGGGAGTTTGGATGTCTTGAGGGGGGAATTTGGGGAAGAATTTGGGGCATCCTGAGGGGGAATTTTGGGGGGAATTTGAGGAAATTTGGGTGTCCTAAGGGGTTTTTTAGTGGGATTCAGGTTGTCCTGTGGAGGGAATTTGGGAAATTTTGGGGAAATTGGGGGAATTTTGGGGAAATTTGGTGGAGTTTATGGGAATTTGGGGGATTTTGGGGGGAATTTGGGCATCCTGAGGGGGAAATTTGGGGCATTTTTGGGGAGTTTGGGTGTTCTGAGGGAGAATTTGGGCGATTTTGGATGTTCTGAGGGGGAGTTTGGGGAAATTTGGAGACTTTGGGGATTTTGAGGGATTTTAGGTGTCCTGAGGGGGGGATTTGGGAGAATTTGGGGGTTCTGAGAGGAAATTTTGGAGGATTTGAGAGGAATTTGGGGGATTTTTGTTGTCCGGATGGGGGAATTTGGGTTATTTTGGGGAATTTTGGGTTTCCTGAGGGGGAAGTTTGGGGGAATTTGGGTGTCCTGAGGGGGGAATTTGGGGGAATTTTGAGGGATTTGGGGGATCTAGGGAGAAATTTCGAGGATTTTGAGGGAATTTGTGGAATTTTGGGAGGAATTTGGGGGATTTGGGGTGTTCTGAGGGGGAATTTGAGGAATTTGGGAGAATTTGGGTGTTCTGAGAGGGAATTTTGGGGAAATTTGGAGGATTTTGGGTGTCCTGAGGGGGGATTTTGAGGGAATTTGGGGGAAGGAATTTGGAGGAAGTTGAGTGCCCTGAAGGGCAAATTTGGGGAATTTTGGGGCAATTTGAAGGATTTTGGAGGGAATTTGGGGGATTTTTGAGGCATTTTGGGGATTTTGGGTGTCCAGAGGGGGGAATTTGGGGATTTTGGGGGAAATTGAGACATTTTGGGTGTCCTGAGTGTGGATTTTCGAGGCAATTTGGGGGACATCTGGGGAGTTTTTGGTTTCCTGAGGAGGAAATTTGGGGTGTCCTGAGGGGGAATTTGAGGGATTTTGGGGGGAATGTATGGGATTTGGGTGTCTTAAGGGGGAATTTGGGGGATTTTGGGTGTCCTGAGGGGGAGTTTGTGGATTTTGGAGAGATTTGGGGGATCCTGAGGGGGAATTTTGGGAGATTTTGGGGAAATTGGGGGATTTGGGGCATTTTGGGGCATTTTGGGTGTCCTGAGGGGGAATTTGAGGAATTTTGGGGTAATTTGGGATTTTGGGGTGTCCTGAGGGTGAATTTGGGGGATTTTTGGAGGAATTTGGGGGAGAATCTGGGGAATTTTGGAGGATTTTTGATGTCCTGAGGGGGAATTTGAGGGAATTTAGAGAGTTTTGGGGGAATTTTGGAGGAATTTGGGGGATTTTGAGAAAATTTGGGGGAATTTGGGAGATCGTGTGGAGATTTTTTTGATTTGGGGTGTCCTGAGAGGTGAATTTGAGGGGATTTGGGAGAATTTGATTATTCTGAGAGGGAATTTTTGGGGGAATTTGGGGCATTTTGGAGGATTTTGGTGGAATTTGGGTGTCCTGAGGGGGAATTTGGAGAATTTGAGAGGAAATTGTGGCATTTTTGTTCTCCTGAGGGGGAATTTGGGAAAATTTGGAGATTTTGGGTGGAATTTGGGGGATTTTAGGTGTCCGGAGGGGGAATTAGGGTGTCCTGAGGGGGGAATTTGGGAGATTTGGGGGAAATTGGGGGATTTGGAGCATTTTGGGGGATTTTAGGTGTCCTTAGAGGGGATTTTGGGGGAATTTGGGGAATTTTGGGGAGATTTTTGTGGATTTTTGGCTGTCCTGAGGGGGAATTTGGGGATGATTGGAGGAATTTGGGGAAGAATCTGGGGAATTTTGGAGGATTTTTGATGTCCTGAGGGGGAATTTGAGGGAATTTAGAGGATTTTGGGGATTTTGAGGGATTTGGGGCAGTTTGGAAAATTTGGGGCATCCTGAGGGAGAATTTGGGGGCATTTTGGGGGATTTTTTGTTTCCTGAGGGAGGAATTTGGGGAAATTTGGAGAATCTGGGGCATTTTGGGTGTCCTGAGGGGGGAATTTGGGGATTTGGGGGAAATTTGGGGAATTTTAGAGGAATTTGGGAGATTTCTGTTGTCCTGAGGGGGAATTTGGGTTATTTTGGAGAAATTTGGGGGAATTTGGGTGTCCTGAGGGGATAACTGGGGAAATTTGGAGGATTTGGGGGAATTTGGGGCACTTTGGGTGTCTTGAGGGGGAATTTGGGGATTTTGGGGCAATTTGGGGGATCCTGAGGGGGAAATTTGGGAGATTTTTGGGAAATTGGGGAATTTGGGGGAAATTTGGGGCATTTTGGGGGTATCTGTGGGATTTGGGGTGTCCTGAGGGGCAATTTGAGAGATTTTGGGGGGAATTTGAGGGGGAGATTAGGGGGATTTGGGGGGGACTCTGAGGGGGAAGCTGGGCGATTTTGGGGAAATTTGGAGGATTTTTGGGGGGAATTTGGGGCATTTGGGGGGAATTTGGGGGATTTTGAGTGTCCTGAAGTGGCAGGTTGGGATTTTGGAGGAATTTTGGGGTGTCCTGAGGGGGGAATTTGGTGGGAAACTTCAGGTGTCCAGAGGAGAGGAATTTGGGGGGGGGGGGGGAATTTTAAGGATTTTGGGGGAATTTTGGGGGAGTTCGCTTGTCCTGAGGGGGGATTTGGGATAATTTGTGGGATTTTGTGGGATTTTATAGGATTCTGTGTAATTTTCCCCTCAGAAAGTGTCCCCGGCCGGGCTCCCCACACGCTTGGCCCACCCCACCCGCTTCTCCCCCGATGACAAATTCTGGCAGCACCGCCTGGCCCTGAAACGGAGATTCAGGGTCCTGCCCACCCAGCGGGGCCGGGCCCTGCTCTGAGGGACCCCAAAAACCCCCCAAAAAACCCCAAATACCCCCAAAAATCCCCGGTGGAGGAGATGGAGCTCAGTCAAACGCGCTGAGCTGAACTCAATGGGAGGGAGGGGTTAAACAGGGGGAAATTGCGAATATTAAAGGATTTGGGAGCTCAGAGGTGTCTGAGTGTTGGTGGTCAAAGAAATTTGGGGTTTTTTCGTTGTTTTGAGGGGTTTTTGGGGTGTGGGAGGGAATTAACGGCGATCTGTGGGGCGCGGGGGCTGATGGGAGTTGGAGGCGTGGCTATAATGAGGCTCTATGGGGCGCGGGGGATGATGGGAGTTGTATGCGCGGATATAATGGAGATGTGGGCGCGGGTATAATGGGGCTCAACGGAGAGCGGGGGTTGATTGGAGATGTAGGCACGGGTATAATAGGGATCTGTGGAGCGTGAGGGATGATGGGAGTTGTATGCACGGGTATAATAGAGCTCTAGAGGTCTTAGGGGATGATGGGAGTTGTATGCACGGATATAATAGGGCTCTATGGGGCGCGGGGGATGATGGGAGTTGTTTGCATGGATATAATAGGGATCCATGGGGCGCAGGTGATGATGGGAGTTGGAGGCGCGGGTATAATGAGCTCTATGGAGCACGGGGCATGATGGGAGTTGGAGGCCTGTGTATAAGGGGGCTCTAAGGAGCGCGGGGGATGATGGGAGATGTAGGCGTGGGTATAATAGAGCTCTATGCAGGCCTGTGTATAAGGGGGCTCAACAGGGCGCGAGGAATGATGGGAGGTGTTTGCACGGATATAATAGGGATCTATGGGGCGCGGAGGATGATGGGAGTTGTAGGCGCTGCTTTATTAGAGTCGCGGTGCATCACAGGAGATGAAGGCTTTGTTTTAATCAGGCCGCGGGGCATCATGGGGGATAGAGGCCCTGCTTTAATGGCACTTAATGGAGCTGTGGGGCACGATGGGAGCTGTAATCCCGGAAGTGGCTGTGACGGAGCGTTTTGGGGTCCGGGAGGGCCTCTGGGGGGACCCTGTGGCCTCGGGGCGCCCTTGGGGGTCACCTGGGGGTGCTCTGAGGGGTCTCCTTGGGGCGCGGGACGTGTCGGGGCTGGCAGGGCCGGAACTCGTCTATGAGGGGGCTCTGTGGCTGCGGGGGATGATGGGAGATGTAGGCTCAAAAGCGGCTCTCGAAGGCCTCTGTGTGCTCTGGGGCGTTTGGGGGTCCCAGGAGGCATTTGGGGGTCCTGGGTGAGCTCTGGAGGGCACCAATGGGGCACGGGAAGGCGATAACGGGCACTGTGGGGAGCCCGGGGCATGACGGGAACTGTAGGCCCGGCTCCATTAGGGTCTATTGGGCCACGCGGCATGACGGGAGCTGTAGGCCCGGCTCCATTAGGCGTCTATGGGGCCGCGGTGCATGATGGGAGTTGAAGGCTAAAAGTTTCTAAAATGGCACCGCCTCTAGGCCCCGCCCCAGTGTTGTGTTCCCAGGCACTGATTGGTCTCAGCAAGTGACGGGCGGGAGAGTTAGCCAATGGCAGGCGGCGGGAACAGCCCCTTTAACCCTCCAGTGCCTCTCAGTCCCTCCCAGTTCATCTCAGTCCATCCCAGTATCACTCCTAGTACATCCCAGTTTGCCCCAGTGCCTCCCAGTATCTCCCAGTCCATCCCAGTCTGTCCCAGTTCATCCCAGTCTGTCCCAGTACAGCCCCCATGCCCTTCCAGGCTCTCCCAGTCCATTCTTTGATCACTCCCAGTACATCCCAGTACAGACCAGTCCATCCCAGCATCACTCCCAGTCGCTCCCAGTCCCTCCCAGTTCATCCCAGTATCACTTCCAGTATGTCCGAGTTTGCCCCAGTCCCCTCCCAGTATGTCCCAGTCCCTCCCAGTCCATCCCAGTATGCCCCAGTTTGTCCCAGTCCCTCCCCGGCCCCTCCTCAGCTCTGCCCCCGCCCCTTCTATGACCACGCCCCTTCTTTCCTTTGCCACGCCCCTTCCATTGGCCCCGCCCCCTCCCAGTTCTCCCCCCCCATTTCCAGTTCCAGCAGCTGCTCTGGGAAGGTGCGTGGGGCCCCAGTTCATCCCAGTTCATCCCAGTAACTCCCAGTTCATCCCAGTAACCCCCCAGTAACTCCCAGTCCATCCCAGTAACTCCCAGTAACTCCCAGTTCATCCCAGTAATTCCCAGTAACCTCCCCAGTGCTCCCCAGTCCATCCCAGTAACTCCCAGTCTATCCCAGTCCCCCCCAGTTTGTCCCAGTTTGTTCCAGTCCCGCCCTGCTCAGGAATCCCAGTGACTCCCCCGGCCCCCGTCCCCTCCCACTATAACCCAGTCACTCCCAGTATAAACCAGTTCCCTCCCAGTCCCTCCCAGTTCATCCCAGTTCCCCTCCTGTCCCCTCCCAGTTTGTCCCAGTCCCTTCCCAGTTCCCCCCAGTCCCTCCCAGTTTGTCCCAGTTCCCTCCCAGTATCCCCCAGTTTGTCCCAGTCTGTCCCATTCCCTCCTCCCAGTATCCCTCAATCCCCTCCCAGTGCACCCCCAGTCCCTCCCAGTATAAACCAGTATCTGCCAGTCCCCTCCCAGTCCCTCCCAGTATAAACCAGTCCCTCCCAGTCCCTCCCAGTTTGTCCCTCCAGTTCCCCCTTCATCCATTCCCAGTTCCGCCCAGTCCCTCCCAGTATCCCTCCAGTCTGTCCCAGTTCCCTCCCAGTTTATCCCAGTTCCCTCCCAGTATCCCCCAGTCCCCTCCCAGTATATCCCAGTCCATCCAAATTCTCCCCCAGTCCATCCCAGTTCCCTTCCAGTTTGTCCCAGTAACCCCAAAACCATCCCAGTCCCCTCCCAGTATGACCCAGTGCCCTCCCAGTCCACCCCAGTCCCTCCCAGTTCACCCCAGTCCCTCCCAGTGCCCTCCCAGTATAAACCAGTCCCCTCCCAGTTTGTCCCAATACCCTCCCAGTCCCTCCCAGTTTATCCCAGTCCCTCCCAGTATAACCCAATCACTCCCAATTCTCCCTCAGTCCCTCCCAGTTCCCCCCAGTCCCTCCCAGTCTGTCCCATTCCCTCCTCCCAGTATCCCCCAATCCCCTCCCAGTCCCTCCCAGTATAAACCAGTATCCGCCAGTCTGTCCCAGTTCCCTCCCAGTTCCATCCCAGTCCCTCCCAGTCCCTCCCAGTCCCTCCCAGTCCATCCCAGTCTGTCCCAGTTCCCTCAAAGGTCACAGAATGGAGCAAGAGCGGCTGCGGGCACTGGTGATACTGGGACAAACTGGGACAAACTGGGAGGGACTGGGAGGGAACTGGGATGGACTGGGAGGGACTGGGGGTACTGGTTTATACTGGGAGGGCACTGGGAGGGAATTGGGGGGTTACTGGGTGGAACTGGGACAAACTGGTCTGAGCTGGGATGGTTTTGGGGTTACTGGGATAAACTGGGATTAAATGGGAGGGACTGGGTTATACTGGGAGGGACTGGGACAAACTGGGGATACTGGTTTATACTGGGAGGGAGGGTCCATACTGGTCCATACTGGTCTGTACTGGTCCATACTGGTCCATACTGGTTTATACTGGTCCATACTGTGCCGTACTGGTTTCTGACCCCTCCCCTCCCCCCCAGGTGCCTCCAGTCCGTTCCAGTACGGTGAGTGACAAACTGGGACAAACTGGGAGGGCCCCAAAATGGCCCCAAATGTCCCCAAATTGTCCCCAAATGGCCCCAAAATGCCCCCAAATTGTCCCCAAATTGTCCCCAAATGCCCCCAAAATGTCCCCAAATGCCCCCAAAATGTCCCCAAAATGTCCCCAAATGGCCCCAAATGTCCCCAGCAAATGCAGTGAATAAAAATGGATGAAAAAATGGGATTTTCGTCACTGGGGGAGGGGACACGGGGACAGCGGTGGCACCGGGAGGGGACATCGGGGCCATCATGGCCTTGGGGACATCGGGGCCATCGTGGCCTTGGGGACACTGAGGCGATGGTGGCACCTGAAGAGGACACGAGGGCAGAGGTGACACTGAAGTGACAATGGTGGCCCTGGGGACATCGGGTCATTGGTGGCACCAGAAGGTGACACAAGGCATTGGAGACATTGAGTGATGGTGGCCTTGGGGACACTGAGGCCATGGTGGCACCAGGAGGGGACACAAAGCCAAGGGTGACATTGGGGTGACAGCGACTGTGGGGACATTGAGATGATGGTGGCCTTGGGGACATCGGGGCAGTGGTGGCCTTGGGGACACTGAGGCCATGGTGGCAACAGAACAGGACATGAGAGCAGCGGTGACACTGAAGTGACAATGGTGGCTTTGGGGACATTGGGACATGAGTGGATTTGGGGACACTGGGGCCATGGTGGCACCAGGAGGGGACCTTGGGTCAGTGGTGGCCTTGGGGACATCGGGTCATTGGTGAGGACACAAAGCCAAGGGTGACATCGGGGTGACAGCGACTGTGGGGACATCGGGTCAGTGGTGGTGGCCTTGGGGACATCAGGACGATGGTGGCACCAGGAGGGGACATTGAGTAAATGGTGGCCTTGGGGACATTGTGGCCATGGTGACACCAGGAGGGGACATCAAGGTGACAGTGGCTCTGGGGACACTGGGTCATTGGTGGCCTTGGGGACATCGGGGTGAGGGTGGCTCTGGGGACATTGGGTCAGTGGTGGCCGTGGGGACAGGGGGTGAGGCTGGCCTTGGGGACATCGGGTCAGTGGTGGCCGTGGGGACAGGGGGTGAGGGTGGCCTTGGGGACATCGGGTCACCAGTGGCCGTGGGGACATTGGGTCATTGGTGGCCTTGGGGACATCGGGTCACCGGTGGCCGTGGGGACATTGGGTCATTGGTGGCCTTGGGGACATCGGGTCACCGGTGGCCGTGGGGACAGGGGGTGAGGGTGGCCTTGGGGACATCGGGTCATTGGTGGCCTTGGGGACATCGGGTCACCGGTGGCCATGGGGACAGGGGGTGAGGGTGGCCCCAGGTCCGGCTGTGTCCACTCCCCGATGTCCCCGCGTCCCTCGGGTGACCGAGCCCAGGGGACGTCCCCCGGTCCCTGCAGCTGCACGAGGCCGCGGTGGCGGCAGCAACGTCCCCACGGTGTCCCCGTGGTGTCCCCAGAATGTCCCCATCTCCACAACAACATGGTGGCCACCATCCCCACGTCCCTCCAGATGCCACCACCATGTGTCTCCTGATTCCCCTGGTGTCCCCATCTCCACGAGATCATGGTGGCCACTGTCCCCACATCCTTCCAGCCACCACCACGTGTCCCCTGGTGTCCCCATCTCCAAAACATCATGGTGGCCACTGTCCCCACGTCCCTCCAGATGCCACCAAGTGTCTCCTGATGTCCCCATGTCCATGATGTTGTGGTGGCCACCATCCCCACGTCCCACCAGATGCCACCACCATGTGTTCCCAGCTGTCCCCATCTCCACAAGATCATGGTGGCCACCGTCCCCACATCCCTCCAGATGCCACCAAGTGTCTCCTGATTGTACCCATCTCCATGGTGATGTGGTGGCCACCATCCCCACATCCCTCCAGATGCCACCACCACATGTTCCCTGATGTCCCCTGATGTCCCCTGATGTCCCCATCTCCATGATGTTGTGGTGGCCACCATCCCCACGTCCCACCAGCCACCACAACGTGTCCCCTGGTGTCCCCATCTCCATGGTGATGTGGTGGCCACCATCCCCATGGCCCTCCAGATGCCACCACCAAGTGTCCCCTGATGTCCCCTGATGTCCCCATCTCCATGGTGACGTGGTGGCCACCATGCCCACGTCCCTCCAGGTGTCTCCTGATGTCCCCATCTCCACAAGATCATGGTGGCCACCACCCCCACGTCCCTCCAGATGCCACCACCACAGGTCCCCTAGGTGCTGATGTCCTCGGTGACGTGGGTGTAGATCTGCGTGGCGCCCCTGAAGCTGGTGGTGGCATTGGAGCCCTCTCAGCGCATCACCTGGGTGTGAGGTGGGACCACAAGATGGTGGTGGGACCATGGAATGGATGATGGGTCATGCGGTGGTGATGGGACCATGGGGTGGGTGGTGGGACCATGGGGTGGGTTCATTGGGTTGGGTTGGGTTGGAGCCCTCCCAGAGCATCACCTGGGCACCAGGGTGGTCATGAGATGGTGGTGGGGTCATGAGATGGTGGTGGGACCATGGGGTCATGAGATCAGTGGTGGGGTCATGAGATGGTGGGACCATGGGATAAGTGGTGGGGTCATAGGATGGGTGGTGGGACCATGGGATGGATGATGGGTCATGGGATGGGTGGTGGGACCATGGGGTGTTGGTGGGTTGTGGGGTGGTGATGGGACCATGGGATGCGTGGTGGGACATGAGATGGGTGGTGGGACCATGGGATGGTTGAGTTGGGTTGGGTTTGGTTGGAGCCCTCCCAGCGCATCACCTGGACATGGGTCAGGACATCAGTGGTGGGACCATGGGTTGGGTTGAGTTGGGTTGAGTTGGGTTGGGTTGGTTGGGTTGGTTGGGTTAGGTTGAGTTGGGTTGGGTTGAGTTGGGTTGGGATCAGTGGTTGGGTTGAGTTGGGTTGGTTGGGTTGGGTTGGTTGGGTTGGGTTGAGTTGGGTTGGGTTGGGTGGGTTGAAATGGTTGGGTTGGGTTCAGTTGGGTTGAGTTGCGTTGAGTTGAGTTGAGTTGAGTTGAGTTGGGTTGGGTTGGGATGGGTTGGGTTTGGTTGGGTTGGTTAGGTTGTATTGAGTTGGGTTGAGTTGGGTTGGGTTTGGTTGGGATGGGTTAGGTAAGGTTGGGTTGGTTGGGTTGGTTGGGTTAAGTTGGGTTGGGTTGATTGGGTTGGGTTCAGTTGGATTGAATAGGGTTGGGTTATGTTTGATTGGGTTGGGTTGAGTTGGGTTGGGTTTTATTGAGTTGGGTTGGGTTGAGCTCAGTTGAGTTGAGTTGAGTTGGGTTGGTTGGGTTGAGTTGGTGGTGTTGGGATTTGTTGGGTTGAGTTGGGTTGGGTTGGGTTGGGATGGGTTAGGTTAGGTTGCATTGGTTGGGTGGGTTGGGTTGGGTGGGTTGGGTTGGTTGGGTTGGGTTGATTTGGGTTGAGCTGATTTGGTGGTGGGACCATGGGGTCAGCAGTGGAACCATGAGATGGATGGTGGGACCATGGGGTGGTGGTGGGACCATGGAGTCAGCAGTGGGACCATGAGATGGGTGGTGGGACCATGGGATGGTGGTGGAACCATGGTGTCAGCAGTGGGACCATGAAATGGGTGGTGGGACCATGGGGTGGTGGTGGGACCATGGGGTCAGCAGTGGGCCCATGAGATGGGTGGTGGGACCATGGGGTGTTTGGGTTGGGTGGGGTTGGAGCCCTCCCAGCACCATCACCTACCTGCACATGGGGTCAGGGGGTCAGAGGTGGCTCACGTGACGCTGGTTGGCCCCCGTGGCCATGTGGTGACCATCATGACCATGGTGGCCCTGCATGACCCTGGTGACCCCCCTTGACCACATGATCTTAATGGAACCCCATGACCCCATGACCTTGATGGAACTGCATAACCCCATGATCTCCATGTAACCCCATGACCCCATGACCCTTATGGAGCTCCATAACCCCATGACCCTGGTTACCTCCCATGACCACGTGACCTTGATTAACCCCATAACTCCATGACCCTGCTGACCCACCATGACCCTGATGGACCTCCATAACTCCATGACCTTGATGAACTCTGAGGACCTTGATGGACCCCCATGATCCTGGTGGACCCCCATAATCCCATAACCATGATGGACCCCCATAACCACATGACCTTGATGGACCTCCATAACTCCATGATCTCATAACCATGATGGAACTCCATAACCCCAAAACCGTGATGGAACCCCATAACCCCATAACTCCATGACCTTGATGGACCTCCATAACCCCATAACCTTGATGGACCCCCATAACCACTTGACCCTGATGGACCTCCATAACCACATGGCCTTGATGGAACCCCATAACCCCATGACCCCATAACCATGATGGACCTCCATAACCCCATAATCTCAATGGACCTCCATAACACCATGACCCTGATAGACCTTCATAACCCCATGACCATGATGGAACCCCATAACCACATGACCCCATAACCATGATGGACCCCCATAACCCCATAACTATGATGAACCCCCCCTGACCCCATGACCTTGATGGACCTCCATAACCCCATAACCATGATGGAACCCGATAACTCCATGACCTTGATCGACCCCAATAACCCCATGACCCCATATCCCATAACCCCATGATCCCATAACCATGATTGACCCCCATAACGACATGGCTTGATGGACCTCCATAAACCCATAACCTTGATAGAACCCCATAACCCCTTAACCATAATGGACCCCCATGACCACATGACCTTGATGGACCCCCCATAACCCCATTACTTTGATGGACGTCCATAACCCCATAACTATGATGGACCCTCATAACCACATGGCCCCATGACCTTGATGGGCCTCCATAACTCCATAACCATGATGGACCCCCATAACCACATGACCCCATAACCCTGATGGACGCCCATAACCCCATGACTCTGATGGACCCCCATAAACCCCTGATCCCATAACCCTGATGGACCCCCATGACCCTGATGGACCCCCACAACCACATGGCCTTAATGGAACCCCATAACCCCATATCTCCATGACCCTGATGGAACCCCATAACCACACGTCCCTGATGGACCCCCACAACCTCGATGGACCCCCCAAACCCCACAACAGCCCCCATCACCAACCCCCACAACCCCTCCCACCCCGTTCCTCACCTTGGCGTCCCCCAGGAACCTGGTGAGACAGAAGAATGCGCTCCCCCCCACCCTGAAGGGCTCGGCCGCGTGCGGGATGTCCCTGTGCGGGATGTTCGCGTGCGGGATGTCCACGTGCGGGACGTCCACATGCGGGCTGTCCACGTGCGGGATGTCCCCGTGCAGGATGTCTCTGTGCAGGATGTCCGCGTGCGGCGCGAAGCCACCGGCGCCCCACAGGAACACCCGGGGCAGCTGGGCCACCACCAGGAACAGCTCATCACCCACCAGGATGTAGTGGAAGGACACCGGGGATGAGCCTTGGGGAGAGGGGACACGAGTGAGGAGACCTTAGAGACCTTGGGGACCTTGGAGATGTTGGAGATGTTGCGGTGATTGGGACCTTGGGGACACTGGGGATGTTGGGGTGATGGGGACACTGGAGACCTTGGGGACATTGGGATGATGGGGACCTTGGGCACACTGGAGATGTTGGGGTGATGGGGGCATTGGAGATGTTGGGGTGATGGGGACCTTGGGGACACTGGGGACATTGGAGATGTTGGGGACCTTAGAGAACTTGGGGACATTGGGCATGTTGGCCTGATGGGGACCTTGGGAATCATGGAGATGTTGGGGACCTTTGGGACATTGGAGATGTTGGGGTGATGGCTATCTTGGGGACCTTGGGGAGCTTGGGGACATTGGAGATGTTGGGGACCTTTGGGATCTTGGGGACATTGGGAACCTTGGTGATGTTGGGGTGATGGGGACCTTGGGACATTGGAGATGTTGGGGTGATGGAACCTTGGGGATACTGGGGACATTGGAGACCTTGGGACATTGGAGATTTTGGGGTGATGGGGACCTTGAGGACCCTGGGGACATGGTGATGGTGGAGGGCGTTGGGGACATTGGAGATTTTGGGGTGATAGGACACTGGGGACACTGGAGATGTTGGGGTGATGGGGACACTGGGGACATTGGAAACGTGGGGGACATTGGAGATGTTTGGACATTGGAGATGTTGGGGTGATGGGACACTGGGGACACTGGAGATGTTGGGGTGATGGAGACCTTGGGGACACTGGAAGCCTTGAGGACATTGGAGACATTCGGGACATTGGAGATGTTGGGGTGATGGGGACCTTGGGGACATTGGGGACATTGGAGATGTTGGGGTGATGGGACCACATCCAGGAGCCACTGCGCAGCTGGGCCACCACCAGGAACAGCGTGTCACCCACCAGGACGGGGTGGCAGGACACTGGGGACAAGCCTGGGGAAAAGGGAACACGAGTGAGGAGACCTTGGAGACCTTGGAGATGCTGGAGATGTTGGAGATGTTGGGGTGATTGGGACCTTGGGAACCTTGGAGATGTTGGGCACCTTGGGACATTGCTGACCTTGGAGAAACTGGAGATATTGGGGACCTTTGGGACACTGGAGATGTTGGGGTGATGGGGTCTTGGGGATACTGAGGACATTGGAGACCTTGGGGATGTGGAGAGTTTTGTCAAAGAGTGGCTTGAGGAGAGAGGACACAGGTGAATTGATTTGGTAGAGATGTCCTAACTAGGGCAGAGGCCTTTTTGCAGGCAGGGTGTCTGTTGAGAAAGTAGCAGGCTAAAGAATGGAAAAGTACAAGACAGTGGTTAATTCCAAATCTTGCACCTGCAAAGATAACGTGTCCTTGGGCCTAGCGGAGGATGATAACGAAATGGACAGCGAGGTGTGAGAAGTAGAGAACGTAGGCCCAAAAGAATGTGGATGAGTTAATGGTATAGTTTAACCAATAGATTGCTTGGCTTACAGAATATTCATGAGCTTATTATTTGCTGTATAAGTGTTTGATGCTTTCTTTAATAAACTGGACCTGTGATGAACCATCTGGTGTCTTGGTCTCCTTCCTATGACACATGGTGACCCCTTCTGCTGACCCCTCGTCTCGACTAAAAGAAAAAGGGGGAGAGAACATCTCCCACGGTCGAGGAAGTTGGAGCTGGGTCCTGTTCGCAGCCGGGACAGTGCCAGAGTTTTGAAGCACCCTTGGGATTCACATCAGTGAATCAGATTCACATCAGATTCACATCAAGCCATCCACGTGCTGCCAGAGCCTGGAAAGCTGCAAGAGCGCTCACGAAAAAACAGTATGGATAGGCAAGCAGCCTACGAACTCTTTGCCGCGTATTTAGAAAGGCGAGGGGTAAAGGGGATAGATTTAAAAAAGGAACTCCCAGGGTTGCTAGCCTACGGCTATGCTAAAGGGGTTTTCCTTAACCCACATACAATTCATGAACTCGCTGAATGGAGAAAGTTTGGGGATATATTGTGGGAGGCGGTGTTAGAAGATGATAAAACAGCAAAGAAATTGGGCAAGCTATGGCGTGTGGTTCATAACACACTACTTCAACATGTCTCTGAGCGTAAGGCGGCAGAAAGGGTGACAGAAGCTCATAAGAAAAATATAGGGTATGGTCGCAAGGACGATCCTCTTGTGCCTTCGGTAAACAAGGTGTTAATACCGATGGGTTAACAACAGTCTGGGATGGAGGATCCGATTTCAAGCCCGGGGGGGCCATCTGCACCTCCTCTGTCGGAGGAGGAGGATGAGCTAGAGGATAGAGGAGAGCTCAGACAAAGCCCGCTGCCCCCCCCGCAGAGAGAGCGAGCCGAGCCCGCTGCCCCCACGCAGGGAACGTGGGCTAAGCCAGCCGCCCCCCCACAGAGAGCGTGAGCTGAGCTTGCCACCTCCCCCACCCAAACGGCCCGCGCAGAGGCGGTAACAGCGCAAAACTGTCCGAGAGTCAGATCCTATCTCAGGGGCACTCAGTGACCCATGGTGGGAGATGGCTAAACAAAGGAGAGAGGCTTGGGCTGCTCTGGCAAAAGAGGCAATGCAAATGGGGGATCATGAGGCAATGGAGGCCACTTCTGCTCTCGCCTGTCTGGTTACATACACGCCACAGTAGGATGCTCAGGGGAACCACACACAGCATCTGGCGGAGTATACCCCTTTAGACTGGAAGTTGCTATCCCAGTTGCGGTCCATGGTTAGTCAGTTCAGGGTGAAAAGCAAACCTTTTAGGCAGATGCTAGATTACCTCTTTAATACGCAAATTTTGTGCCCGAATGATTTGAGGGGAATAGTGCGGCTAATATTTACTCAGCACCAACAGTTGTTGTTTAATGCGCATTGGCAAGCCTTGGTTAATGAGTCGGTCGTGACACAGCGAGCTCAGGGGGACCCGTTGCATGGAGTGACAATGGATGAGCTCATGGGCTTAGGGGCATACTTGCACACGGAGGCACAGTTGATATCAGGAGCAGATAAGCTTAGAGAAGCCATGTGGTTGGTACGTGCAGCCATAAAAAGAGTTAAAGAGCCAGGAGGGCTGCCGGCGTACATGGGCGTAAAACAAGGCAGAGAGGAATCGTTTGGGAGTTTTATTGACAAAGCAGCTGTGACCATAGACCGGGCGGGAGTTGCAGAATACATGAAGGGGGCGTTATTGAAGCAGTGTGCCTTACAGAATAGCAATCTGGCCACGCAAAGGGTGCTAGCCACTCTGGGAGCAAATTGGACCATTGAGGAAGCGCTAGAGCGAATGGCGTTACAGCCAGCAGCCTCACAAGTATTCTTGGTAGATGCAATAAAGGAATTAGGAGTAGGGCTGCAAAAACAAGCAGAATCCACTCAAAATCAGGTGTTAGCTGCTCTTGCTCCTCTCCAAAACGGCTCAATGGCAGTCACGCAGGGAGGCTAGAGAACATACCCCAAATGTTACCGATGCGGCAGTGGGGGACACATGCGCTGAGAATGCAGAGCAACTGGCGTGTGGTGCCAAAACTGCCAATCCAGCTCCCACAACACCTTGGCTTGCCGGCGCCGATCAGGAAACAGGCGGCGAAGCGCGATTCCCGGCCGCGCCCAGACACAAGTTGCCGCCGTGACAACAGCGCCACCTCCTGTCTGAAGCCAGCAACAGCAGGCAGCCTCGGCTTGGACGTATCAGCAGCAGTAGATGTCACGTTAATGACGAACCGGCCTGAAAGGATACCAACTGGAGTAAACGGTCCTCTCTCACTACAAGGGCAAAAATGTGGAGCCTTATTGCTGGGACGCTCCTCAACATCCATGCTGGGACTATTTGTATTACCCGGGGTCATAGATGTGGACTATACCGGAGAAATACAAATCATGACTTACACCCCTTATCCCCCGATAAAGATAACCAAAGGACAACGCATCACACAATTGGTACCACTACCACTGATGACATCTGGTATTCCATCATTTACTTGACAGAAGCAGGATAGAAAGGGTTTTGGCTCTACAGGTGTTGCACTCCTGACTGTAAATCTTCAAGAGAGGCCAAAACAAAAAGTTGAAATTACCCATGGACATCAGAGCATACCCTTTCTGGATTATTGGATACGGGAGCAGACACCAGCATCATATCGCCAGAAGCATGGCCACAGCATTGGCCCCTGCTCCCATCAACAAACATGCTCACGGGAGTAGGAGGACTCACTTTGGCAAGTAAAACACCACCCCTGTCGGTGCGCATTGATGGGGAACAAGTGTCTGTTGTGTTTTCAGTTGTTCAGTTGCCTCCTACAGTCTCTTGCCTGATAGGCAGGGATGTTTTCACACAGCTGGGGGTGGTGTTGACCAATCACCACCCTTTGGGGTAATTGCCATTGCTTGGACTTTCCCCATTCCACTCACCTGGAAAACAGATACACTGGTGATGGTTAAGCAATGGCCCTTGAAAGGGGAGAGTCTTATGCATGCCCATGAATTGGTGAAGGAATAATACGAGCAAGGACATTTACGACTCTCAACGAGTCCATGGAACACGCCCATCTTTGTGATCAAGAAGAAGTCAGGGAAATACCGCCTGGTACACGATCTACGAGCTGTGAATGACCAGATGGAACCGATGGGGGCCTTGCAGCCTGGTCTTCCGAATCCAGCCATGATCCCTCAAGATTGGCCACTTCTAATCATTGATTTAAAGGATGGTTTTTTCACTATTGGACTGCATCCTGATGACATGAAGAGGTTTGCCTTTACCCTACCAGCAATAAATCGTGGGGAACCAGACAAAAGATTTGAGTGGAGTGGACGACACTTCTGCAGGGCATGCGGAACTCCCCCACGTTGTGCCAGCTTTATGTTATGCCAGCTGCATTACAGCTATTACATCAGCAGTGGCCAGCTACCACAATATATCATTACATGGATGATATTTTGTTTGCACAGCAACAGCCATTTTCCCCTTTACAGGTTGACAGCATCAGAGACACTCTTGCAGCATCTTCACTTGTTATTGCCACAGAGAAAATTCAAACCACGAAACCATGGAAGTATTTGGGATGGATTCTAATGGACCAAACAGTGGTACCCCAAAAATTAGAACTGCACTTGGACATTAAGACTTTACATGATGCTCAAAAGTTGCTAGGAGACTTACAGTGGTTAAAACCCATTGTGGGAGTACTAAATCACTTGTTGGAGACCCTATGACCCTTGTTAAAGGGTACTGATCCCACTACCCCTGTATGCCTCACTAAGGAACAGCATACTGCCCTACAGCAAATCAATAATTGTGTACAACAAGGATACGTGTCCCCATCAACAGCTAGATTGCCCTATTGACCTCACTGTTTGGAATAGTCCTTGTCACCTGCTTGGCTCTCTCTTCCAATATGAGAACAAAATGGGGGAGATACGGGTGTTGGAATGGCTGTCACCAACATTACAACATAAAAGAACAATATTTTCGAAAATTGAACAATTGGCTGCGTTGATTAAAAAAGGCCATCTCAGAATTACTGAAGTGGACAGTCGAGAACCTGCCACCATTAGGCTACCCATGGAAAAAGAGATGCTGGACTGGTACCTGGTTAATTCAGTGGACTTACAGGAAGCATTATTGACATCATCTGCAAAGGTGGAGACAAGCAAGTTAGTGCCCAGGGTCCTGCAATGGATGACAGAATGGGACTGGATCACTCGGCCGCTGAGAAGAGGACGACCCATAGAAGGAGCCACCACAGGCTTTACAGACGCAGGGAAGAAATCGAGACGTGCTGCTGTTACTTGGCAAGAAAAAGGACAATGGAAGCACGAACTTCTTACAGCAGACCCTGCAGACAGCCTACAAACCTTAGAATTGTTATCAGTAGTATGGGCAATGTCCAACCTGCATGAGCCCTTGAATGTGGTCACAGACTCTATGTATGTCGCGGGAGTAGCCAGATGTATAGAAGGAGCAGCAATTAAGGAAGTGAATAACAAACGGCTGTACGAGCTACTGGTTCAATTAAGGAAAGCTCTCCAGGATAGAAGTGCAGTGTACTCTGTAATCAATATCAGGAGCCATAAATGGTCCGAGGGCCTAGGAGAAAGGAATGAGCATGCAGATAAATTGGTTACTTTACCCATTGATAACTCTTGTCCTGTTGATAAGCATACATTGGCAAGAGAAGCCCATAGTAGATATCATCAAAATGCGAAAGGGTTGGCGAGGAACTTTGGTCTGGGCTTATCAGAAGCTAAGGCCATTGTCAGGGCATGTCCAATATGCAGTTATCATAATGGGGGAATAGGTCTGGGCTGCGGAGTTAATCCTCGAGGTTTAGAAATGAATGAGAAATGGCAAATGGATGTCACACATGTAGCTAGGTTTCGTAGGCTCAAGTATGTGCATGTTACTATAGATAGATATAGCCACTACATATGGGCTACAGCTCAGGGAGGAGAGAAAGCAATACATGTGATCAGGCACTTATTGAGCTGCTTTGCTGTCATGGGAGTCCCAAAAGATATCAAAATGGATAATGGTCTGGCTTACACAAGTGCTAGGGTCCGAAAGTTTTTGGACCAATGGTCTGTCAAGCATGTGACAGGTGTTCCACATTCCCCCACAGGACAGGCGATAGTAGAAAGAGCAAATGGTACCCTCAAACAATATATTGACAAACACCAGGATTTAAAGGACCCACAAGCATGCCTGGTTAAGGTTTTGTATTTTATCAATCATTTATGTATTTTTGGGGAGGACGATGCCCCCCCCCCCCCCCCCCCCCCCCACTGCAGTTAAACATCCCCCAAGATCAAGTCAGGAAACGCTTAAGGAAACAGAGGTCTGGGTGTAGTATAAGAACCCAAGCACAGGGATATGGGAAAAGCCCACAAAAGTGCTATACTGGGGTTGGGGGTATCTTTGTGTTTCCTCACCAACAGGGCCTTTGTGGGTGCCTGCCAAGTGGACTAAACCTGTCTTTGATGCAGCATCTGGTGGACAATCTTACAGAGGCGGACAAGGAGCGTCTGAAGAAGAAGCTGCCGCTGATCTTACGACCCTTATTGCTGCAACTGAGGGGACACTCGAAAGCAGTGGACAGAGCAGTAACACGCCGCTACCGGACGGCCAGGGAGCTGATTGACACGGTTGAAGCACTATCAACCTTCCACATAAAAGGACCAGTGAGGGAGCGCTGCCTTGAGTGTCACAGCCCCTGTTGTGCTGTGTGGGTAGCTCGGTATTGTGGGGGTTGTGGTAAAACCTTTTGGTTAGAACAGTGCGGGATCTGGGGTTTATGGTGTAACACCTGCAAGCATGACTACACATGGGGGGAAGACTGGCAAAGGGAACTAAGGAGACAGACGGGGCTAGGTACGGCTCTAGCTTTAAATCTTTATGAGTCTCCTGAGCAGAAAATCTTGTCCTATTGCCGGTGGGAGGTACAGTGTATTGTGAAAAGAGTTAAAGCTCAAAGTAAGTCATACATAGCCTCTGCTAGGTGTAGAAAATTGGTGCCTTTAACACAGCATTCGGTTGTAGGACCCATCACAGGAGATCCCAATCAGGCACTGGACTCCTGCATCAAGGCCCTACAGAGATGGAGATTGCAAGAGTTAGGATTGATGAGGTTAAAGACAGATAAGAAAAGGAAAGCGAGAAAGAAAACAGAAAAATGAGGCTTATTTTTGTTATACTGCTCAGTGCTGTGATAGATGGGGCAGTAGGAGTAATGCACTTTAATCAGCCAAGAGATAACGTGGATAACGCTTGCTAATCAAACTAACCAATCATTGTTTTGTCTTAGCCTTGGGGGGGTTACTAATCCATTTCGAACATGCTTGGTGGGTCTTCCAGTGTGGTCTCCTCGGGAATTTTGCAGTCTGATCAATAATCAAACTCTATGCATGAGCAATATGACAAACATTAAACCACCCATGCCAGGTTACACCGCAGGTCAAAGTGACAGTTACCGCCAATGCCTAATAACCTTATCGCTTAATACTACCCTGCATTCTCCTCCAGAGGAACTGGATCTCTTCGGAAGTGCAAACGCCAGTATAACTAACACCTCAAATGGCAGATGGTTCAGTTTTGAGCCCTTAGATCCACAGAATTTACATTGGCCTAGAGACACATGGGCTACCCTGGATTCATCCCTTAGTTCGGATACAGTGTCTAAACAGATTTATAGTCAATGTAACGGCACTAACATCACGGCACCGATGAAAATACCCACAGGGATATTTCTAATTAGTGGAGACATAGCTTGGAATGGTATACCAGTCAGGCCACAAGGTGGACCTTGCTATTTGGGGAAATTGTCATTGTTTCACCCCAGTGTGTTTTCATTAATGCAACTCAGTCAAAATTCAAGGAGGAAGAGATGTAGCCTGCATGGACTTAGACTGCAGCCAGATAGGAGACCCACAGTTTTGGAATGAGTTAAAGCAAGTGATAGTTTCAACTGTCTTGCCAGGAGGAGCTGCTAATAAAGCTATGAACTTAGCAAAGCAATTGGGATGCTGGGCCAAGGATGAGCTAAACAAGATGTCACAAATTTTAGATATGCTAACCGCAGATGTGCAAAGTGTTAATCATGCTGTTTTGCAAAATAGAGCTGCTATAGATTTTTTGCTTTTAGCACAAGGGCATGGATGTGAAGAGTTTGAGGGAATGTGCTGCATGAATTTGTCTGATCACTCTGTATCTATTCATGCGAAGATAAAAGAATTACAGCAGGGACTTCACAATCTTAAAGAAGAAGAGGGTTTAGGAATCGACGAATGGCTTAAAAGCTTAGGACTTGGACCGTGGCTGAGAAACCTTGTGACATATGCTATAGGGATACTGGGTGTGATTTTGATGCTTTTGCCTCTTTTGCCTTGTATCTTTAATTGTATTCAAAATATGGTTAGCCGAATGATAGAAAGAACCTGGCAGACTAGCCTTCTTGCCCAAGAACAAAACGGGGGAAGTGTGGAGAGTTTTGTCAAAGAGTGGCTCGAGGAGAGAGGACACAGCTGAATCAATTTGGTAAAGATGTCCTAACTAGGGCAGAGGCCCTTTTGCGGGCAGGGTGTCCTTGTTCACAAAGAAGATGCTGAAGTTATACAAGAACAGGGTGTGGAATGCAGAAGTTGCTATTCTGGCTAACCACAGGAATGTAGCTAAAGGCTAAATCACACGGGGTTGACATGTAGCTGAATAGCCAACCCTGAGCTCAGCTTTTGCAATATGTATGAGGCTCATTATGTACTGTATTTAGGTTGCCGAATCAATCAATAAATTATACCTGTTGATGACAATCTGGTGTCCTGGTCTCCTTCCTTTGACAAAGGAGGGCTCTGCAGAGAGACTTAGATCAGTGGGATGGATGGGCAGAGTCCAGCAGCATGAAGTTCAATAAGTCCAAGAGCTGAATTCCACATTTTGGCCACAAAAATCACCTACAACGTTCCAAACTGGGGACAGTGTGGCTGGATAGTGCTCAGGCAGAAAAGGCCCTGGGGATGCTGGGGACAGCCGGTTGAATATGAGCCAGTAGTGTGCCCTGGTGGCCAGGAAGGCCAATGGCATCCTGGTCTGGCTCAGGAATGGTGTGGCCAGCAGGAGCAGGGAGCTCATTCTGCCCCTGTACTGGGCACTGCTAGGCTGCACCTTGAGTGCTGTGTCCAGTTCTGGGCCCTCAGCTTAGCAAGGACGTTGAGATGCTGGAGCACATCCAGAGGAGGGCAGCAAGGCTGGTGAGGGGTTTGGAACACAAGTCCTGTGAGGAACGTTTGAAGGAGCTGGGGCTGTTTAGCCTGGAGAAGAGGAGGCTCAGGGGTGACCTTATTGCTCTCTACAGCTTCCTGCAGGAAGGTTGGAGCCAGGTGGGGTCGGTCTCTTCCACAGGGCAGCACTGACAGAACCAGAGGACACAGTCTCAAGCTACAGCAGGGAAGGGATAGGTTGGATATTAGGAAAAAAATTTCACCAAAAGAATAATGAAGCACTGGAATGCTCTTCCCAGGGAGGTGGTAGAATCACCATCTCTGGATGTGTTTAAATAAGCTGGACATGGCACTCGGTGCTGTAGTTGGGGTGTCAGGGCATAGGTTGGACTCGATGATCTGAGAGGTCTCTTCCAGCCTCATTATTCTGTGATTCTGTGTGTGTTCATGGCAATATCACAGGTACTCCTGGGCAAAGTCTCTGAAGCTGCTTTTACTTAACTCAGCAGTGTCTGTCAGAAGGAGAGGACAGAAATGGGGTGAAGAACCTGCTAGAAGGAATTTTTGCTTCACTGATAATTCTGGCAAAATTTTTATTGATTTTGGTGGACTGCAGTTATCCATGTCTTTAAGCCCATCTATTTGGTGTTGTCTGAAGGGGGTTTAGGATATTTCATTGTATTTGTATCTCCTATGTGCCCTGTAATGCCTTTTGATACATACACAGAGGATGCACAAAGATTCAAACTTGGGCTCCTGATCATATGTAAGCTTATATCACCATCTGTGGAAAAAATATTACTCTTGGGATGTTTCTAAGAGATAAATACATTATCTACAACAGTATTAATTAGATATTATATACTATTAATTAGATAGTATTTGAGATTAACTTGTGGAACCTGTTTTAATAGAATCCAGAAACAACGAATGAATTGTTCTCAAAACTCTACAAAGAGGCTGAGAAGATCAAGCACTGGAAACTGACTGTGGAAACTGAACTAAACCAGAAAGAAAGAAAACTCCAAGAGAATAGAAAGATTATTGAAGCACAGAAGAAAGCCATTCAAGAGCTGCAGGCCAGTATTGTATAGTGTACATTGAATAGATGAAGTTCAGTGCTTCCTGATTCAGTATGACACTATTATTGATACAGTTAAATATTAAAGACTGTTGCAGTTTGGTTTGTGCCTTGAGAAAATTATTATTTTGAGAAGTTGCAGGCGCCTGTCCTGTGTGAGGGTGTGTATGAAGAATATACCTGTAAGTGTCTCATTTGCTGGTAAATTATTGTTCATTAATTATTGCATCTTTCATGCAAAAGATGACTCAGCATGTAATACCAGATAAAACAGACTTCTGTCTACTGATGCCCCAAATGACTTTTTCATGAAGGATTTGAGAAGTTCAAGTGCATTTCTAATATATTTTTCAATAACAGTGTCTTTTTGCATCTGTTCTCCATGAAATCAGTTTGAAAATTAGAAACTCCATTTGAAACTGGAAGATGAAATATGTGAAAATAAAGATCTCTTGAAAGAGTAAGTAATAGAACCAAGGATATATTTTTGTGGTGGAAATACTCAGTTTTCACGTGGGCAGTTTTATGTAGCTGTTAAATTTTGAAGGTCATTTCCATTGCTACTCTTTAGGTGCACAAAGCACTGCGCACTCCTGTGCAAACATGATATTTTTCCCTCCTTTAGAGCTGCTGCTTCGAGGCATCTGTGTAATCTGCTCAAGGAAACCTGCACTCGCTTCACAGAGAAGACCAGCAAATGTAAATGCTTTTTTAGTTTTTATTTATCAGAGTAAATGTGCTTCTAGCTTGCTCTAAATTCACAAACAGAAGCAAGAAAAAGAAATTTCTCGTACTGTTCAGAAAAGTTCTCCAGTTGAGATTGACTGGATGTGGCTCTCAGAATGAGAAGTGAATTTTAAGTGGCTCACAAAATTGGAAGTGAAGCCCCAGGTCTAACAGACTTGTGGTTTGTAATGCTGAAGGCAGACGGCTTTTGAAGGCACTGAGATTGCTTGCTGCAAGGTTGCCAGCCTGGGAGCTCTTTGGGTGCCCAAACAGTGCTCCAGGTTTGAGGCAGTGCCCACAGCCCCGACTGGCACTGGAGCCACTGCAGGGCAGGGCAGGGCTCCCCAAGGCTGCTCAGCCCATTGAAGCTTTGCAGTCCCAGCCACAGTCTGGGAATGTATTCACACATGAGAAGTGACACTTCATGCCTGGTTTTAGGCAGTAGAATCTGCTCTAAATTCCCAGCACTCTGGAACAAATTTCCAGAGCTGACATTTCCTGTTTTCAGCCATCACACATTTATGGGGAAAAAAGGTCTGAGCCCCAAGGTATAATGAGTAACTGGAATTCTTCTCATGAAACTGAACAAGCCAAGGCAGTTGGATAATTTAATGAAGTTTAAATTCTTGAGGTTTTAAAATATCTTCTTGATTGGAAATTCTATTCAATATGCAATTTAGAATTGTTATTATAATCATTAGAACTTTATTAACTTGATCCTGGATACTTAAGAAGTGTCTCCTTCTTTTTAGCCTTAATTCTAGAAACACTTGTATATAGTTGTACTGTTCTTTTTTGATAGCTGTTTCTTTTACTGTTCTCTTTTTAATTGTTTTCTTAGGAAAAAATAGTATCAATTACAAAAGTGAAAGGAAAGAAGGAAAATTTGGACATGGAGTGTTGTAATTTTATCATGACAGCTCTGTGGTTATAGGTATCTGCTGATAAGAAGAAATTCCGTGCTAAACCCTAGATTACAGTTTATAAATACTAACAGTTTTGATACATTATTATTCAACAGCATTAATACTATAGTAATTAATATGGTTGCATAAACTGATCCAGAATTACACTTTTCACAGAAAAAAATATCTTAGGAAGGAAATTTAAAAGCTGAACTTGCTTAACGTTTCAATGAAATACACATTTTCCCTAGAGTTTGTAACTTTTGGCACCATGTTTCATAATGACTTATTTAGTAAGAATGGAGCTGATAATTCCTTTGTTAATTCATTATGCTGATTAAGTATAATGATTTGGACAGCTGGCGTTCTTGTTCAAAAGAAAAACTTTCTCATATGTTCTTGCTTTGATAGATGAACAGGAAAAGGAAGCAACAATACAATTGTATGAGGAACTTCGCAGCAACATAGAAGTAAGTGAGCAAGCTTGATGAAAGGAATGTGAGTTATGTGAGCTGAGCTGAGTTCCATGTTTATGTTGGGATACTGTTTGTATCTATCATGTGTGGGTCTCATGTCATGTGTGATGCAGGAAGTTGGGTTTTCAATCCCTTTTCAAGAGTTATTTTTGCGTTATATCAAACACATTCAATGGAGAAGGTGCAGCAGTGTGTGGGATGTAGATCCTGTGGTCTGGGTGATATGTGCTGTGGTCTGGGTGATGTGTGCTTAGTGCTGGGTCACTGCCACAGCTTCTGGCTTCTCTTTGGGCTCTGTTTCACCTCCCTGCTGGTTCCTCAGAATGGCTGAGGTGGGCAGCAGCCCCTGGAGAAGTTCCAGGGTTTCCAATATTGAACTTCAAATATTAAGTTTTGTTTTTAGAGAATGACAGTGGCATTTGAAGAGCTTCGTGTGCAAGCAGAGAACGACAGATTGGAAATTAGTTTCAAATGTGAGAATTCTGTTTATTTAGTTTATGCAGCTGGCTCAGTTTTGTACTTCATAGCTTGTGTTACACATGCAGTGTCAGGGCAGGCAGATGTGAAGGGCTGGAATGGTGAGCAGCTCACACTGAGACACTGGGACCCTTCTTTTATTCCTGCTGCCTTTGGTCACTGCCTGGCCCTTTCTGTTGCTGTTCCACTGGGCCAAAGCTGGAACTTTATTTCTCAAACAGTCACTCAAAAATGAAGTTTTTTCTGTGAAGTACAGTCTAGAGATCAATACTTACTTCCCATAGTTTGTTTATTTAAATGACAATGCACTAGTGTATAGCTACAGAAACTTTAGCTAAATGCTCTCTCTGTGTATGTATAGTCTGGTGTGTTCCTGTTTCATTTTCACATGCTCTTTTCTGTTTGTATTTTGATTATAAAATCAAGCATTGCCTCAACAATTACTCTGGGGAAACAAATGGTACAGCTGTACAATTCCAAGCAATCTTAAAGTGGAAGTTGTATTGAACTTGGAGTACATTTCAGCTAGAATGTTAACTATGGATGTTACTGTATCTCCAAAGGAAAAGAAGAAGCAGAAAAAGTGGACAAGTTTGAGAAAGATTGCAAACTGGAAGTCAAAAGGAAAAGCAGGTTTGCTCATTTTACCATCTAATGTGTAGAGCTTTGTTTGTGCCTAAAGGGGCAATGCAAGAGCCAAGAGGTGTTTCTGGGTATTAGTAAAAAAGACAAAATAACATCTGAAGCTGCATTTAAGTCAAATTCTGCTAAGTTTAGTGATGTTTCAGTCCCTTTAGTCTACTGGAATATATGGTTTGATTTTGAATTGGAGATCTTTTTTGTTTAGAGTAATGTGACTTGATCAATATTTAGCTAAGATTATATCTAGCAAATATTTTCTATCTGTCTGTCTGTCTGTCTATCTATCTATCTATCTATCTATCTATCTATCTATCTAATCTAACTTGAATGACAGCAAAATGTCTGCTTATCATACCTGGGTACAAATGGAAATTAATATCTGACCCTTCTCCAGACTTCATGATGATATTTCTTGCACTTTTCTAGATTTCAGCTCTTACCATACAGAGAGATGAAAATGATGATGTCATAAAAGACATCAAGGCTCAGCTGCAGACATCACAAAATAAGATTGCTGACTTAATGGAAGCAAAATGTAAGAGTTCTGCCTGCTGTGTTTAAATGTAATTGCTTATAGAATTTAAATGTGATTGTTTATGATTGTTTATTTATTATATGTAATTGTTTATAGAAGCATAGGAAACAGGGCCATGATAGTCTATTCTGTTGCTGGTTGGCAGCAGAATTTTGGGGCCTTGAAGGCTTTATTTTTGTTTGGAACAGGAGCTGCTCATGTGGGAGCAGGACTGGCAGGGCAGTTTTTAGGGTGAGTCAAGCAGTGAGAGTTTTTGAAAATTGCAAGGGGAAAATATGTTGCTTCAGTTTTGCAAATGTACAATCAGGCAGATGTCACTGAGGAAACTTTTCAGAAGTTGATTTTCAATATTTTTAAGCCATCTATATTCAAATTTCATCTATTATTTTTTAGTATATGATGTCAGTACCATTGGTCTTTGTTATGTTCTTTAAATGTGTGTAATTTTCCATTTTTAGCAGCATTTTTAGTAAATAATCCTATTTTTTAAAATATAAACATTTTTTTTGTTTAGTACATAATGAAGAAATGTAAAGGAATCCCAGGGCAGTAAAGAACATTTGAGGGCAGAGCTGGAAGAGGCTAAAATTTCATTGCAAAAGGCAGAGGTACCCCTTGCTTATAGTTTTACAGTACAAATAGACTAGATGAGTATTTGCATAAATAATGTAATGGATACTTTGGACATGAAACAGCTGTAGCTGTTTGTTGCAAAACATGTTTAGAAATGATATCATGTCTTGAAGGTTACTCAGAAGAACTTGGAAACTGAATTCCAGACTACAGTGAAAACATTAATTCAGGTCACTGGAGAAAAGGAAGAGCAGGAGGAAGAATGTTAAAAACTGAAGGCTTTGCTTGCAGCCCTGACAGAGGAGTTTGAGACTTCTGTTGCCAATTTGAAAAGCTTGCTGCAAGAAGAGCAAAATAGGTAAATTAATGAGTTTAAATTCCAAGAGTGGTCTTACAGGTTGTAGTCTATGACGAAATCAATAACAATTGGAAATGAAGCTGAAATTTTTTTCACACAGTGGTCTAAATGCAGAGAATTTAATGTATTTTTTTTTTGTTTGTGATAGTTGATACTGTATAAAAAGTAATCTTTTGCCCCCTCCAACTTTCATAATTCTCTTTTTAAGAAATACAGATTTCTGTAGGTATATATTTGTTTACTTTTATGTCTGCTGTTCTGAGGTTGTAAAAGTGAAATTTGATGTGTGTTGCAGGCAGATCTATCATCTGCCTGGTGAAAAGTAAATGTTCTTAAAGTGCTTGTGGTAAGACTTTGTCTTATTGTCCTGTAAGTTTCAAATGCAGTGCTTTGTACTCTACATTTGGGATTTTTAATTTACCATTTTCTTAGATTAAAGAAAGCTGAAGACAATTCAAAGCTGCTTACCTTGGAGCTCTAGAATAAATCTGCTGAACTGGGTAAGGCTTGTAGAAAGGCAGAAAATGAGCTAGGCAGTAATAAAAATGTTTTCTGCTCTTTTCTGGAAATGGACTGTCTCTGGTAGTTGGAGAAATGATTTTACAGTGCCTGTACCTGTCAGGAATGCCTGGATTTATTTTTACTCAGCTTATCCCTTTTCTTTGGGGCTCATTGGTGCTGGCAGCAGCCACAGGGCAGTGCTGTGCACAGCTCCAATAGTCAGACCATTCATGCATAAATTCCTCTGCAGGTCATTTTGGTTTGCAGCTCAGAGCAGCCGCACTGCAGGTGCCAGGAGTGACTTCTGCAGCAGAGATAAAACCCTCCCATGGAGGTTTCTGTGACCCTCCCCATGCTGGAATTGGAATGATGCTGGCAGGGGTTGTTTTGAAATATCATCAGTTTGATATCTGTGGTTTCTAGGGATGTGCTCCTTAGTCCCCAGAGTCAGAGCTCTGCCTTGCTGTTGAATACTTGCAAAAAATACCAGAATTGTGCAAGTGCACATAGAAACCATTTGGAAGTTAGTAACAACTGTTTTTTTCTCAGCATGTCCATGTGATACCATATCCAGCAGTTCAGGGTTTTTTACTGGAACAATGCAGGTGCATCAATACTTGGAGAATACTCTAGTCTTACAGTCCATGGTGTATTTGAAGTTATAACTGTGGAAAACATAATAGGCTGTAAATTTTATTTAAGATAAATATTTCGTTTCTCTTCAGATATAGATTTGCTAATGTCTGAATCATTTTTTCAAGTCTACATTTAGATTAGGTCATAAATGAGCTTTTCAGTTTCTTAACTTAATCCAACAAGTTTTGAGAACTGGGTATTGCAAAAGGGTTAATGTTTTATACTGCCTGCTAAATATGAAAAATCATTTCTGTTCCATTCATTTTACATTCCATGTGCTGTAGAAGAGATGACTAAAGTAAAATATGATAAAGAAGTGCAACTTGAAGAGCTGTCAGAAACTCTGGTAAATGTTCATTTTAATAATCTCATGGCATGCTCTTCATATGAAATTCCTCTTGCTTTGTAATTATCTTAAATGCCATAAATAAACTCCATCTAGTCTACCTTAACATTTCTATTAAACTTTCTCACACACAATTTCAGTGTTTTCCTTGAAGAACTTCTTTATTGCCTCTGTTTTTCTTGTCTCCTGTGCTTTTCGTTTTTCTTGTCTCCCTTGTTTTTGGTTTTCCTTCTTAAGGTTTTTGGTTATTTCCTTCTTTGTTCATGCCCATTCAAATGCCACTCCCTCTGGATAAAAAGTTTTCCCATTTTTTATTCCTTCCAGGAAGGTAATTAGCTCTGGCCTCTGTGAACCCTGCTGTGCTGTGACACAGGCCCATTTTCTGTCACAGAAGTCTAAGCTATATGAAATACACTCTTAATAGAGGTTTATTTTCATTATGATTTTATATTTACAAGCCTAACAAAAATCTATATCAACTAAACTTAAGATAGTCTGAAATCATGTGTGCATTTTACTGTCTGCTTGTTGTTATAATCTGTGCATTGAGTGTTCTGAACTGAGTTTCACCCATTTTCTAAAATGGGTAAATTGGAGGACTTTGACTGCAGAAGAATCTTGAGGCTACTGTAGAAAATTTGCAGAGAGAAAAAAATGTGGAGAGAGAAATGAAAATGCTCTCCAGATGAGAGAGGTCTGAAGCAGGGCAATAGTAACATGTTTTTAGAAACAGTGAAGTTACACATCATGACTTGGATTCCAGTTTATACATGAGAAACAGCACCCAGAGCAGGGTCCCACCCTAATTTTGCAGCCCAGGTAATGAAACTCACAGCAGGGGACAGACATGAACAGCACTGGTGTCACAATTCACTGTCTCACACCACTTCCAGATCCCAGCAGAGTCTGGAAAGGTCCAATCTGGATAATCCATGGCATGGATGTTGTTTGGTTCTTCTGAAAGCCTTGTGCTCTTAGTTCATGTCTGATAACCTGGAGTTTGCACATGGATACTCAAAACTCTTCCTTTTCATTTTGCAGAAAGAATTCCATGGTTTGAAAGCACAGCTGACATGTACAGCTGAGAAGGAACAAGATTATTTAAAGCTTGTGACTCTGAAAACAGATCTTGAAAAAGAGGCGTATGACCATTTTGAAAATATAATATTGAATTAGTTTTGGTGTAATATAGAAGTTGCTTTAATCCACAGTGAAATGAACTATGATTGTTTTCTAATGGAAGTTTTGAACCACATATATGCCATTAATGATATACTTACATTTCTAAATTCCACTTTCTCTATTTGTGTATATTCTATGGCATATGTAGTTGTTCCATATCTCTCTAACTTATTTAACAAGAAGAAAAAGTTTCTGAATTCATTGTTAATCTTGCTTTGAACTACATCACCTTCACTAACCATTATATTTATATAAAAGTTGACTCTGATTTTCTTTCCTTCTTCTGTCACGTTTTTACATCTCTTTGACTCTGCTGCAAAGCTTATATTTGTAGATAAAGGCCTGGACTTTTTTTCAGCATGGAATAACACTTGATAATGGGTAAGTTTAATTTAAAAGGAGGTTTCAAAATGCATCTTACTATCCTTCTTGGCCATTTGGTTTAAATTAGGTTAAAGAATGAACAGCTAACAGTGTATCTCAGTAAGCTTTCACTAGAGAAAGAACAAACAGCACAAGAGAAAAATGCTGTGGCTGCAGAACTCCAGAAGCTGCAAGAACAACAAGAGGCAAGTTGTAAACTTCCAGCTTTTTTGAAAGGACAACATTCAATTTGACAAATTACTCAGTTTCACAAATTAGATGATGAGCTGCAACATGACTTGGGTCTGTAGAGTACCTGAGCTATTTTTTGTGTTTGAATTGGAAAGGAAGTGTATTTACACTTGTGAACAAGGCAGGCCAGTGTGCTTTGGATGTCTTTGAATTGTTTAAGAAGTCAATTTGAATTTTATTTCTTTGCTGACACATGGGTCTTTATTTAGGATAGTAAGAAAAAAGAAGAAAATACAAAGCAGTTAGTTGAAAACCTAGAAGAGGCAAATAGCCAGCTAAGGCAAGTAAAAACAAATAATAATAACTGATATTGTAAAAGGAAGTAGACTCAGTTTGTTCTGTTCAAATGCTGCTTTCTGGGATTTTTTGATTAATGTTTTTTTAGATTACATAGCTAAACAGAAACTATTCAGAATTGCTGTTGGCCAAGTAGAAATTTTCTCAGATTAGAAATACCAATTGCTGCAGGAACAATGTTTGCCATCATTTTGTATTACGCAGTAGGAGCTGTCTTGTTTTGCATTAGACATCTCAGGTGTGAAGGAAATTCAAATGGAAGTTGAAGGTTCTGGATTAAATGTGACAGGGCAAAACTGGACCAGAGTTACTCTCTGTATCCCCAGTTGAATAGACAGGCAGCTCCCATGTTTCACAGCTGCATTGCAATAGTCCAGGTTAGGATGTGTTGGGAATTTAGCTGCTGAAGGCTGGAAAATTACAAAGCTGTGGCTAATTCCAAGTCCTGCACCTGTGAGATTGTGTGTCCTTGGGCCTAGCTGCAGTAGGATAACAAATAGTGAAAGAGACATGAGAAAAGAGAGATGTAACCCCTAAGGAATGAGGAAGAGTTCATGGTATAGTTTAACCAATAGATTGCTTGGCTTACAGAATATTCATGAGCTTATTATTTGCTGTATAGGTGTTTGATACTTTCTTCAATAAATTGGACCTGTGATGAACCATCTGGTGTCCTGGTCCCCTTCCTACGACAGAACCCCATAACCACATGACCGTGATGGACCTCCATAACCCCATAACCTTGATGGACCTCCATAACCACATGGCCTTGATGGACCCCCATAACCCAATGACCTTGATGGACCTCCATAACCCCATGACCTTGATGGACCCCGAGGACCATGATGGACCTCGAGGACCTTGATGGACCCCCATGACCCTGATTGACCCCCATAACCACAAAACCTTGATGGACCCCCATAACCCCATGACCCTGATGGAACTCCATAACCCCATGATCCTGCTGACCCACCATGACCTTGATGGACCCTCATGACCCTGATGGACCCCCATGACCCTGATGGACCCCCATAACCCCATAGCCTTGATGGACCTCCATAACCCCATAACCACATGGCCCTGATGGACCCCCATAACCACATGGCCCTGATGGAACCCCATAACCCCATCACCCTGGTTACTCCCATGATCTTGATGGACCCCCATAACCACATGACCCCATAACCCTGATGGACCCCTATAACCACATGTCCACGTGCGGGATGTCCACGTGCGGGATGTCCCTGTGCGGGATGCCCGCGTGCGGCGCGAAGCCACCAGCCCACCACAGGAACACCCGGGGCAGCTGGGCCACCACCAGGAGCAGAGCATCACCCGCCAGGACGGGGTGGCAGGACACCGGGGACGAGCCTGGGGGAGAGGGGACACGAGTGAGGAGACCTTGGAGACCTTGGGGACCTTGGAGATGTTGGAGATGTTGGGGTGATGGGGATCTTGGGGACATTGGAAAACCTTGGGGACATTGGAGATGTTTGGACATTGGGGACACTGGAAATGTTGGGGTGATGGGACACTGGGGACATTGGACATGTTGGGGTGATGGCACATTGGTGACCTGGGGACCTTGGGTACATTAGAGATGTTGAGGTGATGGGACCTTGGGGACCTTGGGGACATCTGGGGACATCTGGGGACATTGGAGACCTTGGGGACATCTGAGGAGACCTCGGGGCCATCGTTCTCCCCGAGGCCACTTTGGTGTCCCTCAGCCCATCCTGGTGTCCCCAAGGCCATTCCTGGGCTGGCATTGCCACCCTCGGTGTCCCCAAGGCCGTTCCTGGGGTGGCATTGTCACCCTCGGTGTCCCCAAGGCCGTTCCTGGGGTGGCATTGCCACCCTCGGTGTCCCCAAGGCCACTCCTGGGCTGGCATTGCCACCCTCGGTGTCCCCAAGGCCACTCCTGGGCTGGCATTGCCACCCTCGGTGTCCCCAAGGCCACTCCTGGGCTGGCATTGCCACCCTCGGTGTCCTCGGGCTCCATCTTGATGTCCCTCACCCATTGTCACCATTTTTAACCCAATTTTCACCATTTTAAACCGATTTTTCACCATTTTTAACCCATTTTCACCATTTTAACCCATTTTTACCATTTTAACCCATTTTCACCATTTTTAACCCAATTTTCACCATTTTAACCCAATTTTCACCATTTTAACCCAATTTTTACCATTTTAACCCATTTTTCACCATTTTAACCATTTCCCACCCCATTTTTCACCTTTTCCCCCAATGTTTTCACCATTTTAACCAATTTTTCACCATTTTAATCCATTTTCACCATTTTAACCCATTTTCACCATTTTAACCCATTTTTCACCCATTTTCACCATTTCCCACCCCAATTTTCACCATTTTTAACCAAATTTTCACCATTTTAACCCATTTTCACCATTTTAACCCATTTTTACCATTTTTAACCCATTTTCACCATTTCTAACCCAATTTTCACCATTTTAAACCGATTTTTCACCATTTTTAACCCATTTTCACCCATTTTCACCATTTTTAACCCAATTTTCACCATTTCCACAATTTTCACCATTTTTAACCCATTTTTCACAATTTTCACCATTTTCCACCATTTTAACCCAGTTTTCACCATTTTAACCCATTTTCACCATTTTTAACCCATTTTCACCATTTTAACCCATTTTCACCCATTTTCACCATTTAAAACCCATTTTTATCATTTTCAACCCATTTTTCACCATTTTAACCCATTTTAAACCCATTTTCACCATTTTCAACCCAATTTCAGCATATTTAACCCATTTTTCACCATTTCCCCCCCATTTTCATCATTTCCACCCATTTTTACCATTTCCCACCACACTTTCCCCATTTTTCAACAATTTTCACCATTTCCCCCCAATTTTCACCATTTCCACCCAAATTTCACCATTTTAAACCCATTTTCACCATTTCCCACCCCAATTTTCACCATTTTTAACCCAATTTTCACCATTTTAAACCCATTTTTCACCATTTCCCCCCAATATTTTCACCACTTTCCACCCAATTTTTCCACTCTTTTTCCATTTGCACCATTTTTTTCTATTTTTCCCTCTTTTCCCCTCCCTTTCCCCCCTTTTTTTCCCCTATTTTTTTTTCCCATTTCCCCCCGATTTTCCCTGGTTTCCCCCATTTTTCCCTGTTTCCCCCAATTTCCCCATTTCTCTGCAGTTCTTTCCATTTCTTCACCATTTTTTCCAATTTCCCTCCATTTTTCCCCATTTTCCCCTGGGTTTTTCCTATTTTTTCCCCATTTCCCCCACATTTTTTCCTGTTTTTTCCTCCCATTCCCCCCCCCCCCATTTTTCCCACATTTTTTCCTATTTTTTCCCCATTTTTCCCTGTTTTTTCCTCCCATTTTCCCCTGGGTTTTTCCTATTTTTTCCCCATTTTTCCCAAATTTTTTCCTGTTTTTTCCTCCAATTTTCCCCATTTTCCCACTCTTTTTCCTATTTTTTCCCCATTTCCACCCCATTTTTCCCACATTTTTTCCTGTTTTTTCCTCCCATTTTCCCCCATTTTTCCCTGTTTTTTTTCCTATTTTTCCCCCATTTTCCCCCCATTTTTCCTATTTTTTCCCACATTTTTCCCACATTTTTCCCTCACATTTTCCCCACATTTTCCCCCTTTTTTTTCCTATTTTCCCCCATTTTTCCCTGTTTTTTTTCCTATTTTTCCCCATTTCCCCCCATTTTTTCCCATATTTTTTCTATTTTTTTCCCCATTTTCCCCAATTTTTCCCTGGTTTTTTTTCCTATTTTCCCCCACTTTTCCCATAATTTTTTCTGTTTATTCCTCCCATTTTCCCCTGTTTTTTTCCTATTTTTCCCACATTTCTCCTGTGTTTTCCCTGTTTTTTTTCCCATTTTTCCCCCCATTTTCCCCCCATTTTTCCCACCCATTTTTCCCTGTTTTTTTCCCCATTTCCCCCATTTTCCCCTCATTTTTCCTATTTTTTTCCCCATTTTTCCCACATTTTTCCTGTTTTTTCCTCCCATTTTCCCCCCATTTTTTCCTGTTTTTTTCGGTTTTTTCCCCATTTGTTCCTGTTGTTTTCTTATTTTTCCCACATATTTCCCACTTTTTTCCTCACATTTTACCCCCATTTTTCCCTGATTTTATCCTATTTTTTCCCCATTTTTCATTTGTTTTACCACATTTTTTCCTTTTTTCCCCCCATTTTTTTGTTTTTTTACCGATTTTTCCCCCCAATTTTTAAATTTTCCCCATTTTTCCCAATTTCCCCATTTTTCCCCCAATTTCTCTCCCCGTTGACCACGTTCTGAGCCAGAACCTCCCCCTCGTTTTTTTTTGTTTTTCCCATTATTTCCCCATTTTCCCCCATTTTTTTTCCAATTTTTTGCCGATTTCCCCCTTTTTTCCATTTTTTTCAATTCTTTCCCCATTTTTCCCAATTTCCCCGCAGCTCTGGGGACACAAAACGGGGACTGAAATTGGAAAATTTGGTTAAAAATGGGGGGAAAAGTGGGAAATTTGGTCCAAAATGGGAAAAATTTGGTTAAAAATTGGGAAATTTGGGGAAATTTGGGATTTTTGAGAGACTGGAACGGCCGCAGCTCTGGGTACATGAAATGGGGAAAGAACCCAGAAAATTTGGAGTTTTTCACATCAAAATTTGGTTAAAAATGGGGAAATTTGGGGAAATTTGGGGAGAATTTTGGGAAATTTGGGGAAAATTTGGGATTCCTGAGAGTCTGGAACGGCCGCAGCTCTGGGGACACAAAATGGGGACAAAAATGGGAAAATTTGGTTAAAAATGGGGAAATTTGGAACTTTTCATACCAAAATTTGGTTTAAAATGGGAAAATTTGGAGTTTTTCACACCAAAATTTTGTTAAAAATGGGAAAATTTGGGAAATATGGGAAAATTTGGGATTCTTGAGAGGCTGGAACAGCCGCAGCTCTGGGGACACAAAATGGGGACAAAAAGGGGAAAATTTGGAGTTTTTCACCTAAAAATTTGGTTAAAAATAGGAAAATTTGGGGAAATTTGGGATTTTTGGGAGGCTGGAATGGCTGCAGCTCTGGGGACACAAAATGGGGGAAAAATGGGAAAATTTGGAGTTTTTCACACCAAAATTTGGCTAAAAAAGGGAAAATTTGGGGCAATTTGGGGAAAATTTGGGATTTTTGAGAGTCTGGAACGGCCACAGCTCTGGGGACAAAAAATGGGGGAAAAATCAGAAAATTTGGGGACACTCCCAACCCCTCCCAGTCCCGTTTTCCCCTCTAAAATCCTCATTTTTAACCCAAAAATCCCTGGACTTTTCCCCCCAGTCCCTCCCAGTACAAACCAGTACAAACCAGTATAACCCAGTCCTATTTTCCCCTATAAACCCCCATTTTTAACCCAAAAATCCCCAAACTTTGACCTAAAACCACCAAATTTTCATTCCCCAGTCCCTCCCAGTCCCTCCCAGTATAACCCAGTCCCATTTTCCCCCTATAAAATCCCCATTTTTAACCCAAAAATCCCCGGATTTTTCCCCCCAGTCCCTCCCAGTATAAACCAGTATAACCCAGTCCTATTTTCCCCTGTAAAATCCCCATTTTTACCCCTAAAATCCCCATTTTTCCCTCGAAAATCCCCATTTTTAACCCTTAAATCCCCGGATTTTTCCCCCCAGTGCCTCTCAGTTCATCCCAGTTCCCGCGCCTGCGCACTGGAGCCATGGGGGGTGGGGCCTCGCCAGGGCCACGCCCAGCTGGGGGAGGGGCAACAAACGGGGGTAAAATGGCACCGAAATGGCACTGAATGGCACCGAAATTGCACCGGGGGGCACCAAAGTGGCACCAAAGTGGCGCCAGGCGGCACTGAGTGGCACTAAAGGGACAAAAATTGCACCAGGTGGCACCAGAGTGGCACCAGATGGCGCCAAAGTGACAAAAAGTGGCACCAAAGTGGCACTAAAGGGACATCAAATGGCACCAAAGTGGCACCAAATGGCATCGAAGTGACAAAAAACGGCACCAGGTGGCACCAGGTGGCACCAAAGTGGCACCAAAGTGACAAAAAATGGCATCAAAGTGGCACCAAAGTGGCACTAAAGGGACATCAAATGGCACCAGGTGGCACCAAAATGGCACCAAAGTGACAAAAGATGGCAGCAGATGGCACCAGAGTTGCACCAGGTGTCACTGCAGGGCATTAAAGTGGCACTGAGTGGCACCAGAGTGACAAAAAGGGGCACCAAGTGGCACCAAAGTGGCACCGGGTGGCACTGAATGGCACCAGATTGGCACCAAAGTGGCCAAAAGTGGCACTGAACGGGCATCAAGTGGCACCAGGTGGCACCAAATGGCACCAGAGTGGCACCGAGTGGCAGCAAAGTGACAAAAAGTGGCAATAAAGTGGCACCAAAGTGGCACCAGGTGGCACCAAATGGCACCAGAGTGGCACTGAGTGGTGCCAGGTGTCACCTGAGTGGCACCAAAGTGGCACCAGGTGGCATCAGAATGGCATAAAGTGGCACCAAATGGCACTGAGTGGCATTAGAGTGGCACTTGAGTGGCACTAAAGTGACATCAAATGGCACCAAATGGCACCCAGGTGGCACCAAAGTGGCATAAAAGGGACAAAAATGGCACCAAAGTGGCAGTAAGTGGCACCAAAGTGGCGCCAAAGTGGCACCAGGTGGCACTGAATGGCACTAAAGGGACAAAAATGGCACCGGGCGGCACTGAATGGCATCAGAGTGGCACCGAGTGACAAAAGTTGGCACCAAAGTGACACCAGGTGGCACCAAAGGCACAAAGAGTGGCACCAACCCCCCCCAATGTCCCCAAAGTGTCACCAAAGTGTCCCAAAATGGCCACCAAATTTTAGGGACAATTTTGGGGATATTTTCAGGACATTTGGGGACATTTCAGGACCAATTTTGGGGTAAAAGTTGGGGCAAATTTGGGAGATTTGGGGACATTTGGGGACAATTTTTGGGACATTTTGGGGACAAATTGGGGTAATTTGAGGAAAATTTGGGGACAATTTTGGGGACAATTTGGGGACATTTTCAGGATATTTGGGGACATTTTCGGGACAATTTTGGAGTTGAATTTTTGGCAAATTTGGGGACAATTTTGGGGACAATTCTTGGTTATTTGGGGGAAAACTTGGGGACAGTTTGGGGTCAATTTTAAGAATATTTGGGGACATTTGGGGACAATTTTCAGACATTTTGGGGTCAATTGTGGGGACAAATTTGGGGCATTTTTGGGCCATTTGGGGCCAATTCTGGGACTGTTGGGGTCAATTTGGGACATTTGGGGACATTTTGGGGACATTTGGGGTCAATTTTGGGGTAAAATTTAGGGGAAAATTGGGACATTTTAGGGACAATTCTGGGGGGAAATTGGGGCAAACTTGGGGCAAAATTTGGGGACAAATTGGAGAAATTTTGGGGACAATTTGGGGACAATTATGGGGAAAATTTGGGGTCAACTTTGGGGGCATTTTGGGACATTTGGGGACAATTCAGGGTCAATTTGAGGCAATTTTGGGACAAATTTGGGTCATTTTGGGGACATTTGGGGAAATTTTGGGGACAGTTTTGGGGATTTGGGGGCGTTTGGGGACAATTGAGGACATTTGAGGGGCAATTTTGGGATATTTTGGGGTCAATTTGGGACATTTTGGGGTTAATTTTGGGGAAACTTCGGGGCCTTTTGGGGTCATTTGGAGGAATTCGGGGTGAGTTTGGGTCATTTTGGGACATTTGGGATTTTTTGGGGGAATTTTGGGATTTTTTGGGTTCACTCAATGCAGGGTCAGTGCCAGGAGTTCAATTTGGGATTTTTGGAGAAATTCTGGGACTTTTTGGGGTAAATCTTGGGGGTTTGGGGGTCATTTGAGGACATTTTTGGGTCACTCCCAACAGGTTCAGCATCAGGGGGGGAATTTGGGGTGAATTTGGGATATTTTGGGGTAAATTTTGGGGTGAATTTTCAGATATTTTAGGGTGAATTTTGGGATGTTTTATGACATTTTTGGGGTGAATTTTTGGGTAAATTTTGGGGTTTTATGGGGGTGAATTTGGGACATTTTGGGGTGAATTTGGGGGGTTTTGGGGTGAATTTTGGGGTTTTTGGGTCACAGCAGGGTCAGCGCTGGGAGGTGAATTTGGGGTGAATTTGGGATTTTTGAGGTGAATTTTGGGGTAAATTTGGGATTTTTGGAAATAATTTTGGGGTAAATTTGGGGGTGAAATTCGGATTTTTTGGGGGTAATTTTGGGGTGTGTTGGGAATTTAGCTGCTAGAGATTGGAAAAGTACGAAGCCGTGGCTAATTCCAAGTCCTGCACCTGTGAGATAGCGTGTCCTTGGGCCTGGCTGTAGTAGGATAACAAATAGTGAAAGAGACATGAGAAAAGAGCGATGTAACCCCTAAGGAATGAGGAAGAGTTCATGGTATAGTTTAACCAATAGATTGCTTGGCTTACAGAATATTCATAAGCTTATTATTTGCTGGATAAGTGTTTGATGCTGTGATAAATAGGTATGATTTGTGCTGATAAAAATTAAAACAGTAATCAATATTGATACAGTAATTAATATTTGAGAATAATAAAATAGTTAATAGCTAAAAGTTGTAATGCCAAAGAAGAGAGGGAAAGGAGGGGCTCCACCCACCCCCTCCTTCCCAGCAGATGTTCACAAGGACAGGAGGAAAGAAGCTGAAGATACAGTTGCTAAAAATGACCAAGAACCTGGTTGGGTCCAAGAAAATGCTAATTATAAGGGACTTATTGTTTTGATATGTAGATGCACTGATACGTTAGTCTTGGCTTACATTGTACTGGCTTGGTGCGCATGTGTAACCCAAAGGTGAATTAAAGGACAACGAAGAAGACTACAGGGCCTTCATCAGTGACGACCCTCAAAGACTTGTGCGACCACCAAACCGAGTGGTGGCGCATGCGTGATAAAGGTGGTAATGAAGGCAGAGACAAAAAAGTGACGAACCGAAAATAGGAGGAGATGGCGTTTGCACATGGCATATAAGGGGTGACTTCCACCTGGCAAGCTTGTACGTGAAGTGGCAAGGGTCATTGAATCCTGCCCTCTGTACTCCGCGGTTGTTTTTGCTTATGCGCTATTATTTGAACCAAATTATCCCTTGTTTATATATTTTCTAAACTATTTAATTAAAATTGTTACTACTTTTAATACTATTTGGCCTTTTTATGATGGGATAATTGGGCAAACATAACAATGCTTTCTTTAATAAACTGGACCTGTGATGAACCACCTGGTGTCCTGGTCCCCTTCCTACGACATGGGCCCTGCCAAGCTGTCCCTGCCTAACACTGGCCTCGCTTCCCCTGGCTCAAGCGCCGGGCCTGAAGGAGCTGCCCTGTGCTCCAGCCTGCCGAGCAGCCCGGCTCCCTGCCCCGGTGCCCAGAGTGCTGCACACACTGCTGGCCTTTGCAAGGAGGTGCAGGGCAGCTGGCAGAAGAGGAGGAATCCTCATCCAGCCCAGTGGCCCGCGGCTGCCCTTGGCCTTTCTCTGCTCCTGGGCACACTCCAGATGGCCATGGCCTCCAGGCCGGGCTGTGCCCAGCACGGCTGCGCTTCCCCTCGGCAGCAGCCAGCTGCCACCTGGGCTCTGAGAGCGGAGGATTCTCCCGCTCCCAGCAAGAGGCACCCAGGGCCCGGCTGCTGCCTCCTGCAGCTCCAAGGGCCTCCTTCCAGCCTGCCTCTGCTGGGGCTCAGGCTGCTCCGGCCTCTGCCGGGGCTCTGCAGGGGCTCCAGCCCGGGCAAGGTCGGGCCCGCTCTCACCTCACAGGCGCTGACAGCTCTGCGCCACAGGAGACCTTCCCGAGCACCCTCTCTGATCTTTCTGCTTTCTCACTTGAGCAAGGCTCTCCTCCACCCAAAGAGATTATTGCATTTAGGGATCCAAATCCAACTGGCAGGAACCCCATTGCTCTCCAGTCACAGCTGAAGGCCTGCATCTGCACAGGGTGTTTGGGCTGCCTCATTCTTCTTTTGGTTTTGCTTTCAAATGCCATTGCCCTTTCTGCCTCAAACAGAAGTACCAAAGCTGGCCAAAAACAGACCAGTGGGCCATATTCCAAAGGCAGTGTGGTCTGGAGAGGATGAATGAAGAACATCCTTCCCCACTTTCACACCATGCCAAAGACACTGTGTCACTTTCCACCTTTAAGAAACAACAGACAATTCAGAAGGAATTTTTGAGCTTATTCGCAGAGTGAGAAGGAAGGGAATCTTCAAGGTGAGGTGTGGTTTCAGAAACTTTATTCATTTCCAATTCTACTCTGCAGTCCTATTAGACAATCCTACTCTAACTCTAACCCTAACCCTAACCTGAACCCTAATCCTAATCCTAATCCTATTCCTCATCCTAATCCTAGTCCTAACCTACAATCCTAGTCTAAACTGGTTGAGGAATAAATGGTCCTGATGTGATTGTCACGATCTTGTCTCCCTCCTCTTCTTCACTGAAACAATCAGTGGCACCAGGGTGGACGCAGGCTCAGCAAATGTTACAAATGGATGCTGCCCAAAGGGAAAAAGAACAAATCAACAAAAAACAATGGACCATGACTTTCCAAGCTCAGTGCTTCACGGGATTCCTCTGGCTCCTAGAAGGATACAGGAAGAGGACCAATGGGACCATCTACACCTCCAACTTTATGTGCAGGACTTTGCCATCACAGGCAAACCTGGCCCAGAATCCCACTCATCCATTTATCCAGGTGTCCTCAACTTGCTGAGATTTTAGCCCTGCCAGTGCTCTAGAAACGGTGCTTTCTGTCCTTGGAGTTTCAACTTTTCAGGAAACTCCAAAGCCTCACACTGGTCCCTCTCTTTGAAAGACAGGCACTGTGCTGATTTCCACAGGGAGACAGAGCAGTGTCTACCATTCCATGCCCTGCCCCTCGTGTGCTGGATGGCACCTTCCTTCCCAGCAGGGCCAGCCCAGTGGCACTGGGCCCTGCAGTTTCCTCTCTGCCACACAACCTGGCAGTAACCCTGGCACCGTTCCCGTCTGCTTGAGCGTGCCAGGCAGCAGATGGGGCTGGGACAAGTCCCTCCCAGCTGTCCCAGTTTGCGTGGCAGAAACCTCTGAGGGTGGGCTGGGGGGCACAAACCAGGGCCCCTCAGAGGCTCACAGTGACCCCCCCACAGCCCCTCCTGCCCACAGCCAAATCTCTGACCCCTAGGCTGGGACTGGCTTCCTTGGGTTCCTCCACCACCATTTCATGTCTCTGAACCCTGCATTGCTCTACTTCAATTCTTTTGCCATTAGATAAAACTGAACACCACACCAAATTACAAAAGAGGGTGACAGAAACAACCAGAGGACCTCTCTGACTCAGGAAATGCAGAGGGAGCTGGAGTTATTCAGTTTTGTGAAGAACAGGCCCCAGGGAGACTTTATTGCCACTTTCCAAGACTTCAGAGTGGCTTTGAAGAAAGTGGGCGACATCTTTTTTAACAGGGCCAGATACAATAGGATGGGGGTGAATATTTTTAAACACAAATAGGATCTAATCAGAACTTGTTTACTCCGAGCATGGTGTGACTCTGGCACAGCTTGCCCCAAGAGCTTGTAGGAGCCCCATCCCTGCAACCATTCCAGCTCCGGTGGCAAAGGGCTCTGAGCAACCTGATCTCTTTAAAGATGCCCCTGCTCATTGCAGGACACTTGCACCAGAGGACCTTTACAAGACCCTGCCAGCCCAGCCCAGTCTAGGATTCCTCACCATTTTCATTTGAAGAGCAGCAAGAGTGGAGGTGAGGAGCAGGGGGGCTCATCTGATGCCTTGGGCTTGAGTGGAGGAGGAGCCCCTCCCTCAGACCCTGTTTCACCTGCAGCCCCTTCACATTTTACCTGCAGGAGCTCCTTGGCAGACCAGCGCCGCGCCTCGTCTCTCTGCAGGCAGCAGCTCAGGAAGTCACGCAGGCAAGATGAAAATAGGTTGGGCTGCTGCAGCTTTTGTCTTCCTCCTGTGGCTATCAGGAGTTGAGGCTGGGGAAAAAGGAGACACCAGGCTCCACCTGCTTCTTTCCCATCTGTCACTGCTCTCCCAGATCCCATTGATTAAGCTCCACTCTGCAGTGGCAGTTTCTGCCCTGGCAGAGACCCAGAGATGACTTTTCTTTACCAACCAAAAACCCAAACCCCTATGCAGCCACAGCCTCTTCAACATCCCACAGATCTTGCCTTGGCAGCTGATTTCGTTGATTGACCTAGTTAGTGGGAACTACATCACCACAATCACATTTCCTTCCCTGAGGATTCATACCAACTTGAGAGGCTTTTTGGAAGAAGGACTTTGCTATACTAACTCTACTCTATCCAAGGGTTAGTACATGAAAAGTATCTCTGAAGTGCTTCTTGGTCCCTTAAGCACAGCTGCCATAAAACAAAATGAATCAAGCTTTTTGCTTTGTTCTTGAAAACAATGGGAATTAGAAGGAAAGAAAGGAAATGCACCAGGTATTCCTCAGGTAAGGAAACAAACATTGGGAATCTCATCTTCAACACAGACACATTGAGATGCATGCACAAATGTACTGGCATGAAAACACCTGCTTGGACATACAGGAGCCACCTGCAGCTCTGTCTCTCAGCAGTCTGAAAATTTCTGCTTTCCTTACATGGAAAAGAAAAACCTTTCATGGTCAAATCAGAAGGAGAGGTTCCATCCCTACGGTCACCCTCTGCTCAATTGGCTACTCAAGTCAATGCATGAATGCTAGGCCCATCCCAGAAAGTGCCAGGAAACAAATGGGAGGTTCTGGCAGGCTCTCCACATCACCAGGCTCTGGCTTGGTGACGGGCAGAATGTGGCTTGGGCTAGGAGAGAAACATGGTCACTGAGTGTTTCAGCAGCACTGCACAAGAAGCAGAAGAGACTCTGTGGCCTTTACACCCTCATGCCCAGGTTTCAGGCACGTTTCCCAGTGAGAAGAAACTGCACAGGGGGTTAAGTTCCTCCCTAAAAAACAGTGCCTTAGCAACTTTCTTGTGTTTGGGCTTCTTTTCTTCATTTCTGGAAATGTAACACCACTTCTGAGAGGCTTGCCTTGTGTTTGAGGGGCATCTTCACAGACAGACAAGTGGGAACAACTTGAAACCCAAAGCAAATGTTGCCTGAGAAGAGCTGGGGAGTGTTTGCCTGTGGTGAGGCTTGAGCTGTCTGGCAGTCCCTTTCCATGATGTGCAGAAACATCCAGCTGCTCCCCAGAACTCAGTCCCTCTGGGCACGCAGGCCTCTGGAAACACCTGACGATTCCAGCCTTTCTCCTGCTCAAGAGCATCTAACCTAAACTGAGCTCCAGTTTCTTCAGCAAGGCCAAGGATGCTCACTTCCACGCAGCTGACAGTGTCCATGGAGCTCAGCAGGTCTTTCTGATACTCCTCAGGCCAAGGAATTACAGTGTAGATTGGCAAGACATCGACTGATCATTATCCAGTGTGGTTCATGTGGAACCAAGCTCTAACATGCTGACAAGTCAGAGGGAGAGAGCTCATTCTGCTTTTGCAAGATGGTATTTAGAAACATAAGACATCGACTTGGAAATATTCAGACCTCAACTTGCAGAATCCATCTCAAATACACAAAAATAACAATGGCAAGAGGCCTTGGAGTCTCCATAAAAATGCCCACCACTGTCATGATAACTCTGTGCTCGCGGCACTGAAATAGATGGTGACCAAAGAGACTTTGCTATTAGCATCTTTAACCCAAAGGAGAATTTCAAAGCCAGAAATGGCAATGCACTCCCCTTGTGTACAAATAATTGATGCGGCTTTCTGTCCTTTTCCCACATCACCAGAGGTGACAAAGAGGGTTTTATCCTGACTCTCAGCTGAGCTCAGCCACTGGCCATGGTGGGGAGCTGGAGCCCTCCCTGTCATTAGAACTGTGCAGGCCAGGCATGGCCCTGCTCCTGTGGTAAAGAAACACAGCACTGGTGTCAACTGCCCACGCTGGATCCCAGCCCAGGCACCTGCCTGCGAGCTCATCAACTTGTTAAAGTACCAAGAAACAGCCAAGGGTTTGGCAAACAATTCTAACTGCAGTTGGAGAAAAACACATCCTACACTTATCCAGGCCACCCGCACACATGACTGAACAATGTACAGATGACTCGAAAGCCTGAAAGTTTCAACAACCACAGGATTTGGAAAAGATGCTACAGAATGGAAGAGCTGTGTTTAAAAAATGAAAAAGCAAGCAGAACTGCTTGGGCATTGCTTTGGTAGTAGGTTTTTTTCTCTTTTCCTTTTTTGTTTACTTTTCTTTTTCCTTTTTTCCTATGTTTTCTATGAAATTTAAACTGGAAAGGTCTAACCTCTATTTCTCGGGAAATTTATCGCATGTTTACCTTGTCCACTGAAAAATTCTTGTACTTCAAAAACAGAGTTCCAACATTGTTCAAAAAACAAGTGGGAAATATCAGGCATGGGTGGAGGCCAAAATGGCAGGTTTCTGAACTGGTTAGGTTTCTGAAGTGCCACTTCCCTTTCTGATACAACCAAAGCTACAGCAGATGCTGCTGTGCTGCAGGGGCATTTTTAGAAGGGGACCTTGGTGGAAGTGGTGCCAGCAGATGGCAATGGGATTTTGTCCAATGGCACACAGAACATGGGACAGGTGAGAAAGACAGTGGGATCAGTGAGTATTTGCACCTTACCAAGACAGGAGTTGCATTCCAGGAAGGAACTTCTCGTTCCACCATTTCAATGCCCACGATTCCCAAAGACCATATGTCCACTTTGGGGCCACATGGTTGACCTGTCACCACTTCAGGAGCCATCCACCCAGCAGCGCCGGCCACGGAGCTCCGTCTGCTCTGCTCAGGGCTGAGCTGAGCAAAGAGGCCAAAGTCAGCTGTGGAGAAAACAACAAACCGTGAAAGCCAGCTCCAATTAGGAAACCAAGCAACTGAATTCCCCACTCTCAGGCTAACAATGTGCTGTTGGATCTCCTGGAGAACTGTCCATGCTCGATTTCCTTGGGGCTTTCTAAAAAATCCCAGGTTTCTTAACGCTGCTCACAGCAGTGGACTTCATTCCCCTGAAGCTTTAGATTGTAGCTCCCTCTGTCTGGAAGGGACACACACAGAGCAAGGCCACTCTTGACTGCTTGTGGCTCCTCCTACCTCTGTGCACGTTGCAACTGTGCCCTCAGCTCGCAGCAGGGGTCCCTGCACTGCCACCAGCACCATTTTTGGGGAGCTGGCAGTCACGCCAAGCAGCCCCACACCCACATCCCTGGAACGCTGCACCTGACCAAGAATATACTGACCCAGCTTGACAGAGCCATCAGTTCTGAGAAGGATGTTGCTGCTCTTCACATCTTGGTGGATGACGTGGTTTGAATGAAGAAAATCCAGTCCTTGCAGGCACTGAGCAAGAAAACAGAAACAGAAGGGCAAAAATGAGTGATGTGATTTCATCACACAAGAAAGGAAACAAAGAATCTAAAAGATTCCCTTTCCAGGGGAATGGGGAGTAATGGCAGAACAGTAATGGCCACTGAGAGGAAGAGCTTGCTGCTCCAACACTTGCAGAGCAGGACCTTTCTGAGGAAAGGCATGTCCGCTGCAAACCAGCCAGGGTGACTCCTGCAGCAGTGGACATGCTTTTTCCATGCAGAGGACAAAGGAGGGGTTTGGAAAGGAAAAGTCCCTCCCTTTGGTGTTTAGTGGATCACTTTTGGGTGGGAGGCTGCATGGAAAAGATTTTCTTGCTGGCCTCAGCACAGGCGTGTAAGTATCACACCAGTCACCTCCCGGAAGCAAAGAGCATTTTGACTGCACTACTATCCTTTTCAGCTGAGGACTCTGAGAAATGAGTATTTTTTCTTTGCTGGTCATTTCATATCCTGCCACCAGCTCCTTTGCTTTTACAGGCAAGGAATGCAGTGAAGACAGACTCCAGGCAAATCTTTAGAGAGGCAAGGTAGAGAACAGCAAATAAAAATACAAATACAAATACAAGAGACAGAGTGAGAATACTACAGCAGGAGATAAGAGTACTGGCACAGAGTACAGGGAGTGCAGGGGCACTGGCAGGCCTTTCACTTGAGATGCTTTTACTTGCCCATAGAATAGCAGCAACACAGAAACAAAGCTTGGCATGGGAAATCACTCCAGCTCTGAGCCCCCGTTTCCCAGACAATCCTGCCCAAGCCCCTGGAAACACAGCTGGGATTGCTGACCTCCCGAGTGATGGCTGCCATCTCATCTTCAGACAGGTAGGTCTGGCTGATGACATTGCTCAGAGTGCCTCCATCCATGTACTCCATAACCAGGGACAGTTCCTCACCCACAAGGTAGCTGAAAGAAGGAAACAAGGGCATGGAGATGAATGTACATGGCTAGGTTGCTGTTTGGAAAAGAAGGGTTGATTCTTCTTTTCAGGTCCCTTTGAGACAAAGACAAAATAAAGGAAGAGACATTCCCTCTTGGCTGTGCATTGTTTGCCATCTGTGCAGTCTCAAGGAGGAAGGCACAGCTGCAAAAAAGGAGATGTCTTAGATGGGCAGCAAGCAAAATGTGCAGTTTAGTAACAACCCAGATAAAAAACCTGTCATGCATGGTGTTTCTGGAAAAAAAGCACCTAGTCTTCCTGGCATGCATAGCAATGGAAAACAGTGGCAACAATCCAAGGGAAATCCTTGTTAGTTTACCTGGACATAAGAAGACACTTGAAAAAAATCAAGCTCCAAAACAAAGTGGTGGCTGTGAATATAGAGATCATTGATTTAGTAAGACACGACTCATCCAGGTTTTTGAACAATTTTCAAATACCATGTGCCAGCGAAGACTCATGCAGACAAAATGCAATCTCTTCCCATCCACTGGAGATGAAAACAGCAATAATAATTAGCCAATAATTACAGCTCTATTTTCTGCCAGTGACCGAAGAGGGATTTTACCTTGCATGTTTGCAACATGCAAACAAACATTCATGGGACAAAAGCACAACTCACCTGTCTAAACAGTTGACCAGGTTGGGATTTCTATTCACCTTCATGACCATGAGTTCGTTGACTTTTAGTTCCTTCTTCCCCAGTCCTTGAAGCTGTATTTTCTTGATGGCCACCTAAAACGACATTGAAAATCAGTAACTTGAGAGGTTGGTGGCATGAGACCACAAGACACGTGGAGCGAGTGATTTTGCAATGACACAGCTTAGCTGTGCCAAACTGCCTTGTGATTAGGCAGTGCAGTAATCAGGAACTGACATTCCAACAGCCCATTTCTCTGCTCCCTTGGGAGCCAGTTACAGGGCACGTGGGGCCACTGACATTTTGCCTTGACCACTTGGTAACAGCGGTGTCTCAGCTATCACCCACAAACCTCTGACCACACTCTCTGCTGCTTTGTTTGGGACTCAGAAGAAGGAATCCATGCCTTAATGCTCTGTGGATACATCTTGTGATATGGGCAGGGCTTAGGGCTTTCAGGGACGCCTTGCAGATCTCTCCCTACGTGCAGTTCCCAAGTGCAGCACTGCAGGTGGCTAAGGAACTACCAGTAACTTTCAGATGGATTTGCTGGCAGCCAGGAATGAGAATTCAGGACTCTGAAGCTGCAGCCCCAAAGAGCAGTGAGGTGCTCGCAGGCACCACCTTTGTTTTAGCAATGGAGAGCGAGTGAGCGCGTCCTTCTCTGAAAGGAACCGCTGCCCTCCATGCCTTCCTTCCGGCAGCTGAGGAGGACAAAGTCCCAAATGTGTTCTGTGGGCTGGCACCCAGCTGCTCTGTGCTTCTTGTGCCTTTTCAGCACAGCTCTGCCCAAAGCTCCAGCCACAGCTCACACCAGAGGGGAAAGCCCTCGAGTGCAGCAGAGTCTGCAGGGGCTGCTGACATTTACCTCTCCTCCTGTGGCACTGTCGAGTGCTTTACAAACATCTCCAAAAGTCCTAGAAACAAAACAGAAGCAGAGAGAGGAGAAGCCATTTAGATCTTGCAGTGAAAGCCAGCCCACACAGGTGATCTGTGCTGTAAGTACCGCAGACCTGCAGGACACTGGAAGCATGGAGATGTTCTGGACAATGCCTTCTGAGCACACTTAGAAATTCTGATCAGCACTGACAATCTAAGCCCAGTGCCTGAACACATTTGCAGCTTGTCTGACTTCACACTTGATACCTATTCTGCCAGCAAAACACCTGATGCATAGTTTTGTACCATTAACATTGCTTGGACTCACCCACTGCCAATATTTTCCAGTTCAATGTATTTTAGATTAGGATTTTCCATCTTCACCATTCTCCCTGAGGGAAACAAAATACAAGATGTTCACTTCAAAGCAGAGATCTCACCTTCTAGGAGATACAAAAGGCAGCCCCACTGTCTGGAGCTCTGAGCCCTCCCTTTGTGGACAGCGGGCTAACAACAACAGGAACAGGAACTGGAACAACAAGAAAAGAACAGCAGGCCCACAGCACAAGTGGCTGGCACAGAGACTGATTTCCAGCATCCTTTTAAGTGAGAGACCTCTTGACAGCAGGCACACAGGGAAGCACAGGGAGATACATTCAGAGGAGACTGAGACCAGAAGAGAATACCTACCAAGGCAACTAAGTTTGTCATCTAGAAACATTAAGGAGAGCTGGAACTAACAGTGCCTTTGTTTTCTTGGGAATAAACACTGTGAGATTTATAAAAGGTTTCCTACTTGCTAAGATTAAGTGCACCAGGACATCTAGAATCAATTCCTCTGAACAGATGTCAAGTTCAGAACAGGAGGAATATTGCCAAGTGTTCCCATCTTTTCCACCTTGCAGCAGTTTGCCAGAAGAATGCCTCTGCGTTTGTAAACCAGAGCAGCTCATGCTAGAACCAATCCCCACGGGGCTTTCAGCATCAGGACCCTCACCCTTTATGAGCAGGCTGAGCCCAAAGACGCCCTTGCCCATGCCCCATGTGAAGAACCGCGCCGATTCTCTTCACCCTGACAGCGCGGATCAGTCGCTCCCATTGCACTCGCCCTCTCGGCACCGCACACGTCCCCATCTTCCCAACTCGGCACGGCGGGCACGGGCACAGAGGACAGCAGAGCTCCTCAGGCGTCCCTGTGACACAGAGAGCTGCCCAGAGGAGATGCTGACCCTCTGGTGAGCCCAGGCAGTGTGAGGCAGAAGCCGGCCCAGAGCAGGGGCGGCTGCCTCAGGCAGCTCCGTGCTGCAGCAGCCGGGCAGCAGCGAACCCTCCCAGCTAAGGAAGGGTCCAGCCCCTGCATTGTCACCAGCCCTCAGGGACAGGGCAGCGACCACAAGTCTGGCAAAGCCCAAGCATGAGCACTGACAGGCACTGATGGGAAGAAGCCAGAGTGAGCCTGAGCCCCAGACAAGCTGTTGCCCCCATTCAGGACACAACAGGATGGGCTTTGAGATCTGCCGAGGCGCAGATCAGTGCCCTTTTTGTCCCAACAGCTGATGGTAGACACAGAATCCATTGGGCTTTCATCTCAACCCTACCAGATCTTATCTGAGAGCACAGCACTGGCAGCCGTTAAGGGCAAGAAGCAGATTCATTGGGTTGTGCTGCAGAATCACAAAGGGCTTGATGTGTTTTCCTAGAGAGTAATCTCAGCAGGGCTTCTGCCAATGGCTAGGACTCAAGCAGTCACAGCTTTCTGCTGATCCAGGAACAATCCCTGCTTCTGCCTTCGGCAGAGAGGGAAGCTCAGGCAAACTCCAGCCAGTCTAACCTGCCCTCAGAGGCAGCAGGAACAGCCAGAGCTCTCTCTTGCTGCCTCGGAGCACTGCCAGCACTTCTGTGACACTAAACTGATCAGAACCCTTTGGTACAGCTGTGCTGACACGTGCACACAACTCACTGTCCCTCAGATAAGAAAGATACCAGACGTACTCTGTTGCTCCAGGGAGTCACCCGCCATCTCCTGTTGCTGAGCAGCAGCTGGGTCAGCACGGGAGGTGAACCAAGGGCTCAGGCTCCACTTCTTCATCTGGAGAGCAAAGGCTCCTTGGGATGGCACTGCTGCTTCTGCAGCAGCTTCAGTGTCAAAGTCAGTGTAGATCTGAGACAAGAAATGAGTTGATGTCAGGAAGGTGTGGCAGAGATTGCCCTGAAATGCAAGAGAGATTGCCATTTGAAATGCAAGCCCTTAGGAAGCTGCTGTCAGCCACATGCAGAGCTCTTCAACTGGATTGCTTTGGATGTCCACTTGTGAAACCAAATGGTCAAGACCAAAGGCTGGTTTTACTCGAGTTCATAGCCAGTTTCTTGTTCTAAAGGATGGCTGCAGCAATGACCGCTCCACTTCCTCCCAAAGACTCCTTTCCCCCTCCTAGGTCTGCAGATACATTTGCAGCTCCTCATTCTAATATTCTACCTCCTGCCATGAAATTCTCTTTTTCTGCACCTTCCTTGGGACGTGCTTATCCTGCAGCATCTCTGGATGGGTCAGTTCCTGGGCCTCATGCCAGCCTCGGGGCTCTTGGTTGCCTGTCATTTGCTGGAACTCTCTGCAGGCTACCAGGTAGGATGGCAACACTTCCACCTCAAGTCAAACAGAACAAAGCAGTCAGAGACTACAGCTTGTGCCCGTCAGCCAGGAGTCATCGACTGGGAAGAAAGGAAAGTACAGGAGCAGATTTGCAAGGGATACAGACAGCTTGTAGCTCGTATTCCAAATCTATGTGAGTGACCATGTTCACCTGGAAGAAGCCAGCAGGAGTTCATTTGGATGACTGCTGGCTAAATGGCCAAAGGAGTAATGCCACTGCCTAGAGCATCAGCTGAGATCCAGCAGAGCAGGAAGTGTCCCTGAGAGCAGCTCTGACAGAGACCTCATCAGGATGACACTCAGAGGCATCACCCACCCCCTGCTGCTGCTCTGCACTGGAAAGGCAGGGCAGGCAGAAACCACCCATTGGGTGACTGCAGTGCTGATTGCTATTTCACTCGCTTTTCTAGAGCCTTTTGCTCCTGAAGGAGGTGATTCATTTTCTCTTTGATGATTTTAATTTTTTCATCTAGCCTCTTCTTCCTTGCCTTTATCCTAGTCTCAGTTTCTTGCAGCTGTGCCTCCATCTATTCGTCAATTTTCTGTAAACAACAATGGAAAGGCCTCTCTTTCATGAGTGGAGTGGCTGCCATTCCTTCATTCACCTGTTTTTGTTGATTGCCCCTCTGCATAGGGAGATTCTTCTCCTCTTGGATGTCTTCATTCCTCCTCTTCACTGCCATGATGGCACTCTGAGCTTCAGGCAGCTCTGCTTGTGGCTCTGCCTTGATGTTCTATGCACACAAAAGCAGAGCAAGGGACTGAGAGCTGCCATCAGGCTCAGCTTTTCCCTCTTTTAGCCTCAAAATAACATTTATTCAGCCCCTTCTTTCTGCTTTTCCACTCAGCTCTGCTTCCACTGTAACCTTCCTGTCCTGGTGCTGATCTCTGCAGATTCCAAGGCTCTGTGCTTCCATTGCCTGTGGGACTCCTGGCCTCCTCAGTCCCAAGAGCTCTGGTTTATGCCCCTCTTCCTACCCTTCCCTCTGTGCCCTGGCCAGTCAGGCTTACCTGGCCATTCTCCTGTGGCTCTTCCACCTGCTGCCTGAGCTGCTCTTCCTGCCCTCGGGCAGGGAACAGCTCTCCCTGAGTCTGGCATGGCATCTCAGATGAGGCAGTGTGCTCCTGCTCTTTCTCTAGAAGCACCTGCACAGAAAGCAAGAGAAGATGGGTTTCAACTTCCCATACGCCCTTTGTGGGCCAAGACTCACAGACTGCTGGGCTCACACGTTCCCAAAGCACTGTGCTGCTGCTCTCCTGGGTCGTTCTCTGCCCGAGGGGAGGCACAGATTCCAAAGTGACCCTGGCCCTACAATCAGGGGCCATCTGGGACTGAAGCTCCAGCAGCCTCTCAGGCAGCTGACAGGGAAGGGGTGGCATTTCTCAGGGGTCTGGTGAGGGCCTCCCTCTGCTTCTGCCATGTCCTGTTTGTCTTTGAGTAGTGACTGACTCCCCGCCCTGTCCCACAGCTCCATCCTGGCTCTGCAGGGGCTTCCTGGATGAGCTCACTCCTTGTGAGAGACACTTCTGGAGTTCACATTCTCTTCAGGCCTGCACCAGCATTCCTCCCTCCTGACATCCACACTCTCGTTAGAAAACCGGGTCATTCAGGAGATAAGGATGCATGCAAAGATCTCTGATGGAAGTCAGAGAATCTCTATGGCCACCTCAGTATATGCAGGAGGACTAAGGTGTTTCTTCTCCCTCTTTTGTCAACTGAGAATTCTGATCAGCAGTAACAGAGTTTCTCATAAGGCCCCATTAACGAATGCACTTACACAGCCCTGGGGATGCCAGTGAAGGAAACCATGTGTCATGTAATGCAAACCATGTGTCATGTATGACCAGAGTCACCAGACCCCAGCTACAGCATGGGATAGTTCCACTCCCTCAGGACATGCAAAAATTTAAAGGATAAAAAGAAGGCTTCAGGGCACAAGAGGCTGGAGGAGGAAAACATGAGGGGAAAAAACAACCATCTCTGGAGGGGGAAACATCTCTGCCTACTCAGCATCAGTCAATGGAACTTGTCTCTACTCCTCTCCTGAAGGGATGCCTTTAGGTGAGCTTTGCATCTTCCACTGGTTTGGAGCTGAGCCAGGAAGATTCAAATAGATAGATAGACAGATCTCATTTTTTTAATCTCTCTTTACTGTGCTGTGGCATTTACATTCTTTGAATACAGAGAGATATAGTTCCTCTCTCTCTCCTAGGTTTTTTTTAAGGGAAGGTAGTGAGAAACTTAGAGAAGAAGAGAAAACAATTATCTCTACTGGCTGTTGTTGTTTAGTACATGTAGAATGTGTTATAGTGATTGGATTTTAGTGGTAGTTGTTTAGCTTGATTAGCTAATTAGATAAAATCTGTGTTGTGACTGTCTGGAGACAGTCACGAATTTTTCTTTTGTAGCTTTTTAGTATAGTATCTCTATAGTATAGTTTTAATATAGTACTACTGTAATATAACATAGCCTAAGAAAGCATTTGTTTAACCTTCTAAATCATAGAGTCAAAGCACATTATTCGCCATGTGGGGGTCACCCTGAATCAATCCTGTCCTTTCTGTCGCTACACACATCAGCACTCGGTAGCAGTGCCCCGATCAGCAGCCATCCTGAACTTGCTGTCCTGTTGCTTCAGTAACCCACACTCTTGGGGATTCTGGAGCGTGTGGGTCCTTATGGAATGCAATCAGACCCAGAGCATTGCACTGGGAACGGCTCTCTTTGTGCATCTGTGCTCGGGCAAGTTCTTCGCTTGGACTCGACCACACTGATCGTGCTAAAGTGGCTTGAATCAAAAATGCAGCCCAGCCCCTCACAGCACCTCTAATCTCTGAGCACCAGCTGGAATGCAAGGGCATTGATTTCCTGCTCAATTCCCAAACACAACACACACTGATTCCCTGGGCAGCCTAAAGACACGGGAGTCATTAACCTGAAAGTGATGTGTTTCTGCCAGTGCTGGAAAAGGGCAGGAAAGATTGAGTAAAAGCTCCCTTGCTCCCTGGAGAAGGAGAAATTGCACAAGGCTTCTCCTTCTAGCAAACAAACAAATAAACAAAATATGAAAGTGTTACCTACTCCAGTGTCTAAAGCACTTGGATGCAGTGAAGAGATGTTTGGCAGGGAAACAGCCCTCGTGCTGAGCATTGGCTCTATGGATCCAAGGCAGGGATCTATGGAAGTCTGCCTGAAGGTCCCTCATGAGCCCCCATTGTCCAGGCTAAAGCTCCCTCAGCACCTCCTCCCTGGCCTTGTGCTGCAGCCCTTGCCCAGCTCCCCTGTCCCTCTGTGCCCACGCTGCAGCCCCTCCATGACTTTCTGCTTCCCAGGGCCCACAGCTGCACACAGCACTCCAGCTGTGGCCGCAGCGCTGCCCAGCACAGGGCCACGCTCCCTGCCCTGCTCCTGCTGCCCCACTGCTGCTGGCACAGCCACCGTGCCCTTGGCCTTCTTGGCCCCCTGGCCCCACGCTGCCTCATCTCCAGCTGCTCACGGCCGCCAGCCCTGCGTCCTTTGGGCCCACGCAGCTCCCCAGCCACAAAGGTGCCCATTGCACTTCAGATACTGCAGGCACCATTGCAAGATGGCCTTCCTGTTCTATAACCACATCTTCTAAGTAGATATCATAAAGTTTGATAGGAATAGAATTCTAAGGGACTCTGACTAAATTAAAATGGTCTAATTCAACTGTACAGGAAATTGCTCCTATGTAAATATTCCACCCTACCTGCCGTCAGCAAGCAAGGTTCTCTCTTCAAAATTAGGTTTGTAGTTCTTCAAAGCTCTGATATAGAAATTTAAAATATCCATTTCGCACTTTGTTATTTTTCTTCAGGCATGAAAATGGATTTTCTTTTGGCCTTCCTAGCTGGCCCTCCACACTCTACTGCTACTGGCCCAGCTCACATCATGTTCTACAATTCTTAAACACCAGGAACTTGAAATGTTCCTTTCTCACTCACCTCAGGATCTTCAGCACTGCTGAATACACGCTTCAGGTGACCTGTAGTGGGAAGGGAAAATGAACCAGATGTTGTCAGAAAACTGCCTGGGCTGCTGAATCCCACAGAACAAGTCACCCCAAACAGAGATGATTTCCCGTTTCACAACATCCCTCCAGCAGACACATTTCATTCACACAGCCAGCAAGGGATCAGGAAAATATTCTTGTTTGTGCGTACAATTTGGCCTGTTTTGCCAGTAAATGAATACAAATATGACCAAAAAAATGCAAATTGTTTTTTAACACTCAGTGCTCCTGTTCTACCAAAGACATAAAACAGCTTCTGAAATCCTCTCCTTGAGGTTCTTTTTTTTTTTTAATCAGTTGCATGCACCGGTTCTCATTAACTTGCTTGAAACAGTTGCTCAGAAAAGCTTCCCTAAAATCCCCCTGAGCTGTGGCAGACACTCACTGCTTTGGAGTTTGCATTTCCCTGCAAAGGGAATCACTATTTTAGTACTTTGAAAAAGGTCAAGTTAGACAGTCAAATCCTTTCACGACAAAAGTTAAAAAGAAATAAGCTTTCTCTGAATTCTGGGAACAACTGCAGAGTTTTTAGAAGGCCTTCCAAGAAGCTCTGCCAGTCTACAATCTCAAAGGTGTCTTGCTTGTCCCAGCAAACTGAGGAAATGACAGACTCTGCTGCCACAGACTCTCCCCTGGAGGGAATGGAAGCCCTGCAGGTTCCCCTGCAAAGCTGCCCCTGTGGCTACAGACACCCCCTTTTAGCTGAACCTCTTGACAGGAGCTTTACCACAGCAGTGGCATCCTAATGCTCTTTCTCTTTCAAAATCAGAAACTCAGCCACCAGCAGGAAGACATACAAAAGCCAGGTTAGGATACACCCTAACCTAAGTAGAATGGAAAACTCTACTTACGTGCAAAGTGTGTAACGTAATACGCGGAAAAACAAACACCATAAGCAGCAAAAGCTGCTGTGGCCAGATGGTGGATCATATTCCCAGAGCTGTGCCAGTCTTCTCCAACACTAGAAAAAAAAATGGCCTCTCAGAGTGCAACTACCCACTGACCAATGCTCCAACCAGGAGGGTTCTCCTGATGTGAGCAAAGCCTAGGGCTGCTCTGACACTCAGGCCTTCTGTGCACCAAGGCAACCTTCTGATGTCACCACAACGATGTGGCAACCATGCCGTGACATCACAAAGCAAAGTATGACAAAGAAAAGCATCACAAAGCATGTTGGTCTGTGAATTTATGCAAAGCAATAATCAACCTTCCCTACAGCAAACACAAAAGAGCCTGGGAAGTTCTTCTCTGTCACAAAGCAGCACAAATTCCCCTCATGGGCCAAACCCTGTTGTTCAGGGGATCCAAGAGGAACTCCAAGAGTGCCTCAAGCACCTACAGCCTGTACCCCAGCTGAGCACTCAGATGGGACCCAAGCAAAGGAAACCAGACCAAGACAATGGCCCACAGCATTGCACATGTGAGAAATGACTCTCACTTTTAACATTTTAAAGGTTTAGTAAACCTTAACAAAGGACTGAATAAGGAAAAATTGCAGCATTGGGAGTCTCTGTGACTAGCAGCCACATTCTCATCTACAAAAAGGATGCTCTGCCTTTTATACCCTCAGCCCCTCCAAAAGTTTTGTCAGTCAACTCTTTCTCTGCTGTCCATTGGTGGAGATTACTTTCTTGCGTCCTGACTGGAGGTCAGGTGTTGTTACACCCTGCCTGCTGGTCACAAGCCAGCCCTCCCCAAATGCCCTGACTACCAAGGCTATTACAAGGGGGACGGGAAAGAGGACTATGGAAGGACATATTACAATACCATCACTACACATTTGAACATCCACATAACATCTGCTTCTTAATTGTCAGAGCCAACCATTGCATTACTCGTCTGGAACACACAGAACCAGGAGAGAAGCCACTGTTGGCATCACAGCTGAAATGTTTCCTAACAAATCTCCCCACATATTTGCACCTTTATTGGACATGCCCAGGTACATCTCTGCCTTTCTTCCCCTTTGGCAGCAGTCGAACTGGCAGCATCTGCCCGCCAGCAGCAGCTGCTCCCAGCTGGGAACGCCGCTGGCGGTGCTGATTTCCAGAGGCTTCTGTGTGCCAGGGGAAGCCAAGGCAGGAGCGGGTTGAACGGTGCTGGCGCTGCTGCTGCTCTGTGCCAGAGAGCCCCGGCTGGGCAGGGCACGGTGCCCACTGCGCTGCGGGCTCCTTCTCCTGCCACAGCTGGGCACACCTGGCAGCAAGGCATGACAACCTGTGGGCAAGCCAAGGCGTTTCTGAGGCTGCACTGCTCTGCACACACCCAGCACACCTGCAGCACACAATTTTAACCCTCAAACAGGTAAACCAAAGGGAAACAGCTGGAAAAGATTTCATTTCAACCATTCTTAATGCTTCAATAGAAATGACCAAAATGAACGTCACCGAGCAGGGCCCAATCCACACTGCCAGCTCAGTGTGAGAAAAGAGGCATTACTTTATTTCAGTGCTGGGTGTGTGAGGAATCACTTCCCTGAAACATGCACACCCACGGGTTAGTATCCATGGAACTAAGACATTACTTTCATTACTTTTATTCATTACTTTGCTCAAACTCACAGGCTAAACATTCTCACAAAGTATTTGACATGTTTAAATCACTTCCCCAAAATTACTGACATTTAGAGTAGGGATCTCTTGAGGGTCTCTGCTGGTCATGGGGTGAACATCCTGTTCCTCAAATTCTCCTTCCATGGTTAAGAGCCTTCTTCTGCTTGAATGCATTGCAGCTACCTCCTCAGTAGGCCCACTGTCTTTATTCTCAAGGCTAAGACATCCACTTGCACACATTAACCACTGCTGTGAGGGAAGGTACGACTAAGCACTGCCTGGTAAAGCTTAACAAATTCACAATTTGTTGCATGTCAACACTTCCCCAATGTCTCTCGTTCCTTCTCTGGGAATCAAACACAAGCATTTTGTGATCCCTGAGCCCAAGGCCACCTCCAACCCTCCTGTCACCCAGCGGCCCTTCTCTCCTCACAAACAGCAGGCCCAGCAGTGCCTTCCCTCACTGGCTCAGTCCCCAGCTGTGTCAGGAGTTCTCTGTCACACACTCCAGGACCATCCTGGGCTGGTTGCTCTCCGCTGCACTCTGTTGCCAGCAGACATCCCCACCCTGTTCTATGCCCCTTGCAGAACCCTGCACCTGCTGTCCATGGGCACCTGGCAAGGGGAGGCACTCACGGCAGAGATACACCAGCTGCCCTGGGCAGGAACCAAAACCCTCTGGGGCACAGCTGCTGGCCTGAGTCTGGCACAGCTCTGCACGCCCCACTCCTCACGGGCTCTGGGCTGGAAATGCAATTGCACTTTCTGCCTCATGGAGAAACACCGGGGCTGCACAAACAACAGCCAGCAGGCCACATCCCAAAGGCACTGTAGCATGGAGCTGAGAAGGAAGAACACCCTTCCACAATTCCTAACCATACCAAAACCAACATATTGGGGACTTTTAATCTTCTGAATGTAGAATTGATTCACAGGGTGACAAGGGAATCTTCCAATGGAGTTGAAGTTTGGTAGAGTTTTTATTCTGAGTCCTACTCAGACTGTTGATTTGAAAATTTATTTTAAAATATTTTTTAAAAGGCTGTGCAGTCATATGGTTTTGTTCTAATACCAAAATGGCTAGATGAAATGTACTGGCATTTTAATTACATCCAAACTGATTAGTCTGTAAAAGCTTTCCTGCAGAATAGCCACTAAAAAGAAATGAAAATCTGTGGACTGTTGACTTTGCAAATTTCTACTAAACTTAGCAGACAATGAGGCATTTGTAGGTAGATCATAGAGCAAATTAATTCCTATGGATAACTTGATTTGGATAAACCTGTTGATTTCAAATTAAAACTGCCACCACATACTAAGTGGAAATCTGAATACTCACTTCTATGAGCTCTGAATTATTAGATAGTCATTGTCTGCCATATTAACAAAAATTATCATTCTGGCTATTTTTTTTACTTACAGCCAGCTCTTCAACACTCTTTGTAACACCAGAAAGAGAGTTTGTAGCAATGTGAACCATGGGTTGGTGCAGCATTGCAGAAGGCTCCTATGTCAGCACTAGATGTTCACATTTACCATAGCATCACTTCTTGCCTTTAATTCCAAGCTACAGCTCAGTTCCTGCAGTATAGATTCACACTTGTAGTCTGTATTTGCAGCTGGTTCTTACTTTCCTGTCCAGAAAAAAAATAATGCTTGGATCTCAAATCAAAATAAAACAAGGAGAGAGTCAGGTTCTGGATAGGTATAGCAAAAACTAAGAGATTTATTTGCAAATATGTTGAAAAGTTTTTTGCACATGCTGCAAAACCAGCAGATTAAAACCTTGCACTCTAACTTGCAAGCTGAGCTTTGCCTGTTCTTTCTGGACTGATTTTTTGAGGCCAGGCACTGAACCTAATCAGTAAGAAAATCGAAACAACAGGAGTAGTTTGGAGAATATTGTAAATTATTCTGTCATGATGCTTTTTGCCTAAAAGTTCTGGCCATCATCCGAATGGAGTAATTAGAGGAGATCGAAGCCATCATACTGTGCCTGTGCACACAATTCCTTCCCAGGAGTAATCCATGAAGCAACGCTGACAAATCCACACCAGCAGCTGCTGCCACACAGCCATGAAGCAGAGAATATGTATTTCTGCTACACTTGGATAGCTGAAGATGCCTTTGATGAGCTAATTTTAGTGACTGCCCACCACAGATGAGACCTTGTGGTCAGTCTCCAACAAGTCAGGGCAGGTAATATTCTGCCTAAATGAAGTGAGTCTAGCAATACATAGACCATGGAGCCTGAGGAAAGCCAGCAGCTGTGGGAGATTAAATTTGTTTCCGTATCTTTCTTTTTAGTCATTAATTACAATCAATTATTTAAAGAATGGAAACTTTTGGCATACCATTGGCTGGAAGGTTGGTCAGTCTTCCATTCCTGACTCCTCTGAAAACATCACCCCAGTGTTTTTATCAGTAGCTCTTCCATCATCATGGCTCACACAGCATTTCCTGCAGCTCTTCCTGGAGTCAGGGCAAGGCACCAGGTGAAGGGGAAGAAAGCTGTGTGCAGAGACTGTGTCAGCTGAAGAGACATTTGTTTCCTCTGATTTGACTGAATTGCTGCAGGAACCTTGCTGGCACTGCTGGCGGGGTGGCCTTTTGCAGGGCTGGGCAGAGTTTGGGGCCCAGGATCCCTGCTCTCGGTGGGACACCAGGGTGAGCAGCCCCTGTCCCAGCCAGGAGCAGAGGTTCTGTGGCTCTGCCCTGGGCACAGGGACCTGCCACTGCCATGAGCTCCTGCCGCGGCTCCTCTGGGGCAGCTCCTGCTCTGCAGCGATGATGGGCACAGCTGGGGGTGGCTGCAATGGAGGGGGGCTTCCAGTGGGCTCTGCTGGTCTGCCACACTGGAGCCAGCAGAGCTTCTGGAAGGAGTCTCCTCTTGTGAGCTGCTGGAGCTGGAGCTGGCCACAGAGTCGCTGTGCTCATCCCTGACAGGACCAGAGCACAGCAGCCTCTGGGCCTCCTTGCTGCACCATGGCACTGAGGAGGCCACGGACCAGAGGTTCAGTATGTGTGACTCAGTTTCCTGATAAACTGTGCTAAGAAAACCCTGCATCCCTCCTGCCAGATCTGAGACACTCCAAGAAATCTGTGGGCACATTGGGAACTCAGAATTGTTTGCATTTTGAACAATTTTCTTATGAGTGCTTTTGATTGTTTTTCTCATTTTGTGTTGATTCAGCTGATCCTTCAGAGAACCTTTCCTAATAATATAAAACACAGGGAACTGTGGAGACCCTGGGGGGCATTCCCTGGTCCATGGAGACACAAGAAGCTTCCCTCAAAAAGCTGTTAGACCCCATTGGCTCCTTCCCCTGTTCCTGCGTCTGTTCCTGTGTTCCTGAGCCACACCTTCCCTATTCCCTGATTGCCCCCCTTATCTTTGTACTGCCCCGAGATCAGGGTCAGCTCCCAGGCCCCTGTGGAGACAAAGTGAGACCCTCTGTGTGTGGGTGCTGGGAGCTGAACATCTCCCTGCACAGCTGAATAAAACATCTGTGGAGATTATGCAAAGGTCCTTTTTGCTTCTTTACCCTGGACTGTGCTAGCAGCAATTCAGACTGCTACAGAGGAGAAGCTGCAGTACTGGCACCAAGATTTTGGCAACTTGACCATAGGCACAGAGGGCATGCAGGATGCTGCTCTATGAATTCCTTAACCAGCCATCTCTGGTGCTGGCATATTCCCTCCAGCTTCTGCTGCAGCCAGGGCCACCTTTGGTCCAGCAGATGACATTGTTATTTGAAAAATTCGGCCCACACCTTGGGCAGGAGGCCATGCACAGGCTCTGGTCCTGCAGCCTCTGCTCAGCTGGGGACAGTGTTCCCTGTGGGGAAGATGGAGCAGCCATCACAGGGTCTGGGGGCTGCTTTCAGCAAGGTGGCCCGGCTCTCTCCCTGCTGGACTCTAGCAATTGTTTGGGGGAGCTGATGGCAAATTGTATGTAGTCCTGTTCATCCTACTCAGAAAGCCTGACAGCTTCTATAATTCTTCTGCAGAGTGGGCACGCTGGATTTCTCTTTGCCCACTGCAGGATGCAACCCAGGCAGAACTGGTGGTGACAGGGCAGAGAAAAATTCACATCCTTAGTGCCCTGGCAGATGGGGCAGCTCCATTCTGTCCCCATGGCCATGTCTGTCTGTCCCAGCAGCAGGGAAGAGCTGAGGACCATGAGCTGCTCTCATTTGCAATCTTGCTTGGTCAGAGCCCAAGCTCCAGCCAGAGTGGCCCAGGCTCTGTCAGTGCCCAAACATGAGCAGGAAGGGATGTATCACAATGCATTCCTTGGTGAAGGAGGTCCATAGCAGCCCCAAGAGGCACCTCAGACACTCAACAGTCAAGGCAGTAACATATGGACAACACACAGATGGCAGTTCATGGCTGGGAGAGCATTCGTAGACATATCCAAGGACCAATTTCCCAGGACCTCTCCCCAGCTCTGGGATCTGCCCATCAGCTCTGTCAGAAGCTTCAGCAGAACAACCAAAGTCCTAAAAAGCAGCTCCCAGACACTTTTCCTACCACCCTGCCTGAGTAGCTGGGTTGCTTGCTGCAAAACACTCTTTTTCTCCTCTTCCCCAATGCCCTGTGGACACTTGCAGCCAAAATAAAAAGCTCCTGGCCCTCTGTGTGATGTGATAATACAGTTTTTATATTTCCATGCTGGGAAGAAAGAAAGCTGTGCTGTGGGTCAGGAGAGGCCAGAACCCACTTGGCCTTCCTGCAGGCTGAGGTGGTCCCAGCAGACATCCTGCTGCTTTTTTGGGGAATGTGTGAGGGGGAGTGGAGGGGGTGACAGAGAGGCCGAGATCATAGAGTGGAAACTCAGTTCCAGAGTGGCAGTGCAGACTCTCTCTGCTGAATGCTTGCTGGGGCTGGCAAAGAAGGAAAATGCCCCAATAACAGCCAGTGGCACTGTGTCTCAGGGACAGGTACAGGGAGGTGACAACAAACAGCAGCATGGCCCGGTCGCACAGCTCCTAGGAAGCAGTGACAGAGGAGCCTCATGTGCCAGAGATTTCAGAAAGGCTGTCTTCTCAAATGGCCATTCTGAAACTCCTCTCTTTGCCTCTTGGGTTTGTGAATGCTTTTGACAGCCACAGCATCCTGGGGCAACGCGTTCCACGATTTCATTAAGCGCTCCTTGAAAAGCACCTCCCATTGTTCACTGAGCTGCCAGCCTGGTCATTTCAGAGGGTGCTGCCTTGGTGGAGAGAAAAATCAATCTTCTGCCTTTCAGGGAGCTGAACGAGAAGGGACTCTTCACCATCAAACACCTGGCTGGGTCCCATTCAGAGGTCCTGCTTTGTAGACTTGGTGAAGTTTGCTTGGCAGTTACCAGCGAGGTGAGAACATTGTTCTGAGTTGTCCCCCATACTTCATACACGGTGGGTAGAGTAGGTATGTGTTTGCTCATCTCCATGTGTGCTCAGGGTCTGCCTTCATTTCTGGTTTTAGACCTGAGATTTCCAATGTCTGTCAGCTGTCTGTAGGATCTGTGGGTGCATGCAGCTGTATTTACTGGCAGGTCGGGTATCTGACACTCATCTTTGACTGTGGTGCCTTTATAACGCAATGTGCAAATGCAGAAACTGAGACACTGATCATGGTATTTGCCAGAGTCCCAGTCTCTGCCCAAGCTGTAATTCAACACTGCAAATTATTCTGTAGACCTCAGCCTGTGTTTTCTGTTTCCTGACATAGTGCTTCAACTGCTGGTGTTGGCTTTTTGAAAAGGAGCACCTGACTCTTTTATCTTTATGACTTGTGCCTTTATGATTTGAAAGCAGCCCTTGCTTTAATTTTCTAGTAAAAGGGCCTAAAATCAAAGCTGTGGGCATTTTAGAAGGGTGAAGTAGAACACTGAATGAAATTTTTATTTTAGGCTTGCAGTGAGAAGGTCTGAGGCCAGAAATTGGTGCCAGAGTAAGTGCCTTTCTGTGCTTGTGCTCTCCCCTCTTCTTGTAATTTTATGTTCCTCTGGACACAATCGGAAGTGTTGTCATTTCCTGGGACTTCTGTTGAAGGCAACTGGTTTTCTTTTCAAGGTGATTCTTATGTTTCCCCTCTTGACTTCCCCAGGTGACCAACCTCCATTCCAAGGTGTCCTGCTCTGCCATTGTCACTCTGGGAGAGCTCTCTGTGACCTTGAAGAAGGACATGGACTCTGCGGTGGATGAGGTTGCTCGGGTCCTTCTCCAGATGGTGTCCAGCTCCCCAGAATTTGTTCAGAAAGCAGCCAGTCAGACCCTGGGGATCCTGGTGGAGAATGTGACTCCTGCACAGGCAATGACTGCTCTCACCTTTGTGTGTGTGGGAGGGAGAAGGGATGAGACAGAGAATGGGATTGCTGGGAGGGAAGGGTCCTGTATCCTGCATCTTCTGTGGAATCAAGTGACTTGATTCTCCAACCAACCTCACTTCTTTTTTCTTGTCACCTATTTCTGCCCTCCTGCAGCCCATTAGTTCTCAGAATCACAGAACTGTAGAATATGGGGAGCTGGAAGGGGCCCATCAGGACCATGGAGTCCAGCTCCTGGCCTTGCCCAGAACAGCCCAAGGGTCACACCAAGTGCCTGAGATTGCTGTCCAAATGCTCCTTCAGCCCTGTCAGGCTTGGTGCTGTGACCACTGCCCTGGGGAGCCTGTTCCAGTGCCCAGCCACCCTCGGGGTGAAAAACCCTTTTTCCTGATGGCCAAACTAAAGCTCCTCTGACTCAGCTTCCTGCTGCTTCCTGGAGTTCTCCCAGTCTGTCAGATTTTCCTAGATGTGGTGACTGATGGGGAAGGGAAAGTGCCTGCAAAGGCCAAGGATAGAGCCTTGTGCTTTTGTGGGCAGAGGGACAATTGCAATTGCAGCTGTGAGCAGTGTTTGGTATTTCACAGTGCTAACCACAGAGGCCCTGGGAAAACCATGTCTCCTCATGATGCCATTAACTTGAGAAATGAGGAGGGTCCTTGCTGGGGCGTGGAGCACATGGGGGACAATCTGCTGGGTGTGGCACAGCCTGCACAGCAGGTGCAGCTCCTGCCAAAGGACTCTTGTATGACTGTCTTGGACTTAAAGCTCTACTTTCTATCCAAACTGATGTTTCATGTTAGCCTTGAGATGATGAATCAATTTACAGGCACCTCCACAGGCTGACTGCCATGGGACAGTTGGAGCAAATGCTGCCTTAAATGTTGGTGCTGGGCCTGATAGTTCCCAATAGACACTCTCTAGAACAGGACAGCCTGGCTAAACTGCCTGCCCCCCTTTCCTCAGCTTTGCAATAGGGTAAAACATTCAGATGGATCCATTGCCAAGCCCCACAGCAGAAACAGGCTGCATTGCTGGATATTCTGCAACTTCACAGCCCACCACGTGTTTTCCCTGCATTTGTTGTTTTCCAAAGGTCTGCAGATTTGGGGATAAATGGCTGGAAAGAGCCTCAATCCTGCTGCAGCTCTGTGTAGTGGGTGCCCTCTGATGGGTCAGCATCAATTGTTCTTAATTTCTAAATTATTCATCTGTCATCTATTTCTTTAATCTTTCTCAGAGTAAATACTGTGAAAGAAACTGAGTATCAGACAGTTCAGGGAGACTGAATTCCTCCCTCTTCCGTGCAGGCAGGCCTAGTGTGCAATGCTACCTTTGTGTTTAGCTGAGGACAGAGCCTTGTGCAGGTGTCTGAAGGCGCAGGGAGAGCCCGGGCTCCTTCCCCCAGCAAGGGCAGGGAGCAGCTCTGGCCAAGGCCGGCGCTGCCGCTGCTCCTTGTCCCTGTGCGCAGGGTTTGCTCTCTCCTCCCCAGCAGCCGCCCCGCCCCGGTGCGCGAGTGTGCGGCCCAACTCCTCCTGTCCCTGGTGGAGAGAATTGGAGTCACCCAGCTCGCAGGCACCCCCAGGGCTGAGAGGCTGCCGCACGTGGCAGGGAAGCTTGCTCAGGACTGCCACAAGGACACAAGGTAATGACCTTCATTTCACCTCCCAAAACAGGAAAGCCCTTTTGTGTCTGGCTGTAAAGGTGAAACCACGCAAGAGTGGAAACTAAAGGGAATATGAAGTTACCTCATGGTGTGAGTAAGGGCCATAGAATCATGGAATATGCTGAGTTGGAAGGGCCCATCAGCATCATCAAGTCCATCCCCTGGCCATGTGCAGTGACCCCAAGAGTCACTCCATGTGCTTGAGAGCATTGTCCAAACTCTTCTTGAGCTCTGTCAGCCTTGGCACTGTGACCACTGCTCTGGGCTGCCTGGGCAAATGGCTGTGCTGGGAAACCTGAGGCTGGCCAGCAAAAAGGAGCATTGCTAACTTTTTCCTGTGGCTTGAAGGATTCTTTACTGAGATCAAAAGAGCTCAGATCAGCCAGTCCAACACTTTTGTTTGGCCTTAGGTGCACAAGAAAAAGACAAAGTGTTGGCTGATGTTCATCACTGAAGGATCCCAAACATCCATTTCTCATTAACTTCAGACTTGCCTAGAAATATATCAGGGGTCTTTAGCCAACATATTCAGTCTTTCTAAACCTGTTCTGCAGATTTCTAAAATGCTGTTATCTGTGGCTCAGTGAGCTCCACATTTCTTCTTGAAGAAAACTGTGGTTTCCTAGTAGCAAAATCAACCCAAACCACAAAAATCCCCTTCCTTTGGTGATGAAATTCCAATTAATAGCTGCCAAGAGCAACTAGGAGAGCAACTAGCTGTCCCTGTGCATACCCATAGTATAGAATAATCAATAGGATGCATGAGGTGTTTTGTCCTGGCTTCCCTGCCAGTTAAAGAAAGGCAAATTACTGTGCAATGGCAGCAAGACACTGCTAATAAGCTTTGACAACAAAGCAGATGTGTTTTGCTTGTTCCCTGGGATCCTTTGATGCCACAGAAGCACATCCCCAGTTTCAGAGTGAAATGGTATTTTTCTGTTGCCCCATATTCTCCTTTTGCCTCTTGTGTTCAGCTGACAGCACTGTGCAGTGTCCAATGAGGTAAATCTCCCTCTTTGCTGAGTAGGTAATGCCTTCTCGTGCAGGGATTGCACCTGATGAGTTTAAGGTATCAGCCTCTTCTGTTAACACTCTTCCTGTGTTTGTTCACTTTTCTTCTGTTTCCTTCCTTCCTGCCTTCCTTCCTTAGGCATTATGGACAGGAGATGGTGAAGATGTTGCTCAATCATCAACAATTTAAAATGCTTTTGGAACAATCTGTTTCCCCCCGTGACCTGGAAGATATTCTGACAAGAAATAAGAAGAAAGTAAGTGATTGGCAGGAGAAATGTCTCCTTTGTGCAAGTATTGCCTCTGCTAATATGAAATCAAAGATACCCAATCTGTCTTTAGCTCATTCCTCTTCTGCTGAATCATTTTGCTCCTGGGAATGAGCTGTTAATCCTCAGCCTGTTCATCTGCAGACCACAAAGGAACTGATATTCTTAGGGAAAAAGTGGGGTTTTGCATATTTTCAATATCGGTCACAAAGAGGAAAGGGAAAGAGGAGAAAATGGGTTTACATTTAAGCGTAAGCCCCCACCATGCTCTCCCGACTCTGCCCCCTGTAAAGCAATTAAGTGAGAATCGTGCTTCTGAAGGTAACAGAGTCTTTGCAAAGGACACTGGAAGTAGAAGTGCCAAGAAAATTCCCAAATTTACAAAAGATATCCAAGTCAATCGTAGTTACTACAATGACTGTCTGTCTTTGGGAATACTGCCCTGCTGCTGAGCCATGTGGAGCTGGAAGAAGCTTGGTGAATTCAGCAGCATCGAGTGAAAAAGCCTTTGTTTGTTTGGGGGAGGATTTTATATTTTGGTATCGACATTATAGAAGGGAGCCTGCCTTTGTGCAGGCACAGGGAGAGTGAGTGTTGAGCCAAATTGACTTCCAACACAATGGGCCAACCCCCCCAAAAGAGTCCAATTTATTCTGTTGATTGCTTTACAAACACTTGTTGCCTACCAGTTTGCATTACTCCCATTTATGGTCAAGACTAAGGAATTTGGGATTTTAGACTGCTGCTCAGTCTGGTAGCACCCATAACCTGCCTTGAGCTATTGAAAAAAAAGAGCTGGCATCACTGAATCTCTGGTCTGTTTCCATCTGTAAGTTAGGAAATGTTTCCCTAAGCCTTGGTAGCAGTGATCCTGGTTTTAACTTGTGTTTTCAACAGGGCATTTCCTATTTTATATTCTAAAGATTGAGGAGGTTTCTCTATGTCATTGTAGGGGATGGAAAACCAGAAGGCTGAAGGCCCATCTGTCAAGGAGCCGGTGAAGGAGAGGAACGATGGCTCAGAGGAGCCCCAGGCCACATTGTCTGCTAGCAAACGGTACTGAGCACTTTTCTTAGATGTCACAAAGCACATGACAGGCTTTACATGTCTCTTTCTCAGGAAAAACTTTCTGCAAGAGATAACCAATGCCACAGATTGTTTCCTTTCCCTACAAATGCTCTAGGATAAAAAATGTCTACTTCTGCATTGTGCTGAACACAACTTCTCTGGAGGGGTTTCCACAGAAATGGAGAGACAAAAAGACACCCATTGCCTTCAGCTCAGACGATCCAGTGCATGGCAAGGGCAGTGCTGTGGAGGCTGGGAGAGAGCCAAGTTTCTGCTGCCTGACTTGGGACAAGTAAATTCAAACAATGTTGTAATCATATTGTTGTATATCACATTTCCAGAGTCTCATACCTTCTGGGTGGTTTTCTCACAGCAGCTCTTCACAGCAGTGTTGTTGTTGCTTCCCAGCCAGGGCTCCTCTACAGCCCTCCCTGAATGCCTCACCCCCTTTTATCCCAGCTACCTCCACGGGCCAAAGCTGCTGCCCAATTAAGGACATCACAGCTGCAGCCCATTTACAATAACTAGAATCAGGGCAGGGTCACTTATACAATACAGAGATCTTTTACTGCCATACATATATTTACTCAGGCCCCTATAAAACAGGGCTTTTTTTTTCATCTGAGTGGAGTCATTTTCAGATGAGTGTTTTGATGAGAAATCTCAGTCTGGAAGTAAGATGCCGTTCCACAAAGATGCAGTTCTCATCTGTGAGGTTTGGCCTGGCTGAATCATGGTTCTTTCCCTTAAATAGTACCAAGTTTGAGTAGTAAGTAGCAAGGCAATTCCTGAACAACTTCAGTCAACAGGTGTCTGAATGTGCACTTTATGCCTTGATATTCTTGTCCTTCATGTAATTTGCTTGATGGACAGCGTGTTTGGTTTATTGCCCCCTGTGCTGCAATCAGCATTTAAGACAGGAATTTGCTCCTTGCTGTCTCTTCATGGCAGTTGCAGAGCTACTTGTACCTGTTCTCCTCTGATAGCAGAGGGGATTTATTTAGCTCTGTCCTGCTCAGCAGTGGCAGGAAAGTGACCACATGCCTCAGTAGCACAGCTGGCATCTTCCTGTGCTCATGGAAGAGACAGGTTGATCAGGAGAATTTTTCCCAGTGGGGTTTTTAAGCTGTGCATCTGGTCTCCAGGGAAGCAAATGAAATGTGAGCGTAGTTCTGGGATGTCTGGCTTTTGTTTTTATCTCTCTTACTGATTTTCTGAATCCTTCAAATACGGCCCTGTTTATCTGTTCAGAATGCACCTGAGCTACTTTTCCAGATTGTCATGCCTGGTTGCAGAGACACTTCTCCAGAGTGATGAGTTTCCTTATTCTAAGACACGCACGTCCCATATGAGGAGGCATTTAAACTTGGCAGTAGTGTCTCTCTTTCTCCACAAAGCAATGTGACCTGTGTGCCCTGGCAGCCATCTGAAGATAGATCAGATGCATCTCATCCTTGGCTTTCCTGAGTGAGCACTGGTGAGAATGTCACTTGCAGATTGTCTCCTGTAATGATTGTCATGAGGTCCATGTTGTTCTTCAGAGCCCCATGACTTTGCAGCTTGATATCACATAATTAGGAAAGCTGCTCAAGATGTTTTGCTGACAATTATTTGAAGGTATTGTCTGTGGCTGCAGCTGTCTCCATAGAGAGCAGCAGGCACAACTTTGCCAGGCATTCTTCTGGGGAAGGCTGTGAGAAGATCAGAGAAAAAAGGAGAAACAATTCTTATCCTCACTTGCTGCACCTGTTGTTGTGAACACGTGGAATGTGTTATGGAGGTTTGTTTACCAAAGGGTGATGTGTTAATTGGCCACTGGTGATGGTGTTTTGGATTCAATTGGCCAATCTGGTCTGTCTGTATCAGACTGTCTGTGAGGGCAATGAGTTTTAGTATAGTATAGTATAGTATAGTATAATAGAGTGATTGATCAGCCTTCTGGAATCATGGAGTCAATGCTAATTATTTCCACTATGGGGATGCCATGCTATGATAATTATCACCACCAGCTCCTCATTTGGTTTTATTTTCCAGGGTGAAATCTCCCTCTGATGAACACCTCCTACCCCGTGCAAAAGCCCAGGTCACGTCACCTCCAGCTGTGGAAGAAACAGAGCTGCTCCAGAAGCTTTACCAACTCCTGGAAGCCAAGGGGTTTCAGGCACAGATGGAAGGAGTGGAACTCCTCCTAGACCCGTGCAAAACCAGCCCCCAGCTCATCTCCACTAACATTGTCCAAGTATGTGGGGTATCTTCACTGCTCCTTTCCTTTAGCTCCTTTCCTAAGCCTGTAGCAGCAAAGTTAATTCAGTGTGTCTTGGCACTCTGTCCTGGCTGTTTGGGACACGCTGGACCCTCTCAGCCAGACAAATGTAATTCAGGTCCAGGCTTCAGGACAAGTTATTTCAGTCCAGCTGTATTTGTCTGGCAGGTGCCTATTGATGCTGTTCATCAGATGATGGCAGAATTTTCTGCTGGTGTAACTGCTGCTCTCTCCTACTCCCAGCTGGGTGAAGTGAAGGGAATCCAGCCCCTGAAAGCATGGCAATTGTTCTCTAGACCAAAAATGGGTTTGCACAGGGAAGAGAAGTATCAGGCTGGGTTGGTTTACACCCAGTTGTTTTTTTTTTTTTTGAAGAATACTTCTATATACTCCATCTTGTCGTACACAGGCACAGCTCTGGCTACTCATTTCCATCCTTGTTCCTATTCCTCTTGGTAAAGACAGTGCTCACCCTTCTTGGGGGTCTGTTTTTCTCTTTGGAAAAGGAGGAAAACAGCTAAGGACTCATCTCTGCCTTCTCCTCCCAGCTTTTTCCCTTTTTCCAGGGAAAGGTGCCTGATAATGAGGCTGTCAAGGGACTGAACCTGCTCTAATGAGAGCTGTACAGCACATTACATTTCAGAAGTCCACCTGTTACTTAGAGAAATGGTCTGGATCCTGGAAGAGTTGATCAGGGCCCTGCTCTTCTCCAGACACTGGCTCAGAGACAAACAAAAGAAAACTTAGATCTCCTCCAGCCATAGTTTTGGCAAAATCATAATTGCCCTCAGTACTTGAGGAAACTGTATAGAAAACCAGGCATTGTAAACATCTGCTTCCACTCAAAGCAAAGGTACTCTTTAGCATTAATAAATGGAATTGATTTAATGATTTATAGATGGAGAGAAATACCATAGCAACCATTCAGTCTCCAGCCAAACCTCCTAAAAACAGAAGAAAATCTTTCAACCAGCATGAGGTTGTGCCACCATTCCAGTGAGTGGCCCACAGGAAAACAGTGAAATTGTGCAAGCGAGTGCTGCCCTGACAGAAAGGATCACTTTCATCTGTGACATTGCTGACTGCTACAGCCACTCTTCAAACAGGGGCATTTGAATCCAGCTTTCACGTTGCATGTTCTCTTCACAGATTTTTGAATATTTTGTCCTGAGAATATCTGACAGCCACAAGAAAGTGAAGCAGAGGGTGCTGGACGTGCTGGCTGAAATCACAGGAGTCTTGAAAGATGCCTTGAACCTGGTGATCATTGGTTTGGTGGAAGGAATAACAAAGAACCTGAACTCAAAGGATCCCAGGGTTCGTGGGGCAGCTGTGAAAGCACTGGGAGAATGCATTGCTCATTTGGGTAAGGCTGAGCCCTGGCAGGGACTCTCCTCAGCTTCGTCTCTGTCTCTCCTGCACAAGAGAGCGCTGAGTGCCTTGACAGCTGCTCTTGTCTGTGGAACACTGCAGCTGACACCCAGCAGAGGCTGTGCAGGTGCAGTCCTTATGCACCATCCCCAACAGGCTGGAATGGGATCAGCATTTCCCAACAGTCCCAGGAGCCCTTGGCTCTGTGCTGCTTGTCTGAAGAGCAAGTCCTGGGCTACAGCTCTGCTACAGTTCAGGGGCAAAGGGGGTTTGGAGTTTGCTTGGGCCCCGTCTGACTTCCCAAATGAACAGCTTTGCTGTTGGCATGAAGGGACACTGACCCATCAGAGCTTCTGCTGGGCAGCCACCTGCAAGGCTCTACATTAGAGGCATTAGCTGCCTATTTTCCACTTTTCTTTTTTGTCTTCTATGTTCAAAGGGGAACTTATGATTCACCAAGTTCATTTCTTTAAAAGAAACAGGTATAAACCCAGCTGTCAATGATGCCTTGTTCCACGTGTTGTTTTGCGTGGTGCAAGATGGCCACAGCAATTAACTACATAGGCAAGGGCTGCTCTAAATTCCTTTGTCACACACATTTATGTCAGCTCTGAGAATGCTGCACTGGGGGAATATGCCTGAAAAAAGGAGTGTTGAAGAGGCAGGTCTTCAAGGGGAGCTTCCACTTTCTCCTCCCTAGCTGCCCTGTGAGCTCAGGAACTGTCTGACTCAGTGCCTTTCCGTGACCCAAGTATGGGGCTCTTCCTTTTTGCTCTGGGATGCAAAACCTTTTCACTGCTTCCATGTGACTGAACTCCTGAGGTCCCTGATGTGAAATGTTTTAACACAGCTCCTGCTACAGCAGACAACTTTGGATTTACAAATGTGAGAGGAGAGCTTTTCTTTTGGAATTTAAAACCCTGTCAAGCAGGCTGGAAGGAAAGAAGAAAAGGATTCAAAAATCCACAGAAATGTACTTTATTTTATAAAAAGGGGTTGCCCTTTCCCTCCCCACTGTCTTTTCTCCTATGACCTGAGAAAAGTGAGCAGAAACGTGTGTTTCCCTTGTAGATCAAGTGGCACTGCTGAAAGAGTTCAGCTACCAATGGAATCACCTGAGTGGCCAAGCCCTGCTGGATGTCACCGAGCGTATCACAGGTTTGGCCTCCCCTTCTGAGCCCAGAGCTCTTCCCAGGGAGCATTTACAGGGAATGTCTGTGAGCAGACAGCAGAGCAGCTCCTCCAAACCAGGAGGTGCTGAGCGTGTCCCTGCTGCCCCATGGCCAAGGCAGGTGGGTTTGGCAGGTTTTCCCTGGCTGCTGCAGAGCTGGGCAGCACCTGAGATGGGGGCAGCGCTCGGCCTGGGGCTGAGCTCTCACTGGGGCATCTCAGAACCACCTCCAGCAAAGGGAGGGCTAAAAATGCCCCAGCTGGCTCCTCTCTGGGGAGCTCAGGGGCATCTGTGATCTTTGAGGGGAAATGGTGGCCAATGCTGTTTCAGGGCATCCGTTTGTTTTGTCCTCACAAAATTCTTGTTTTTCTCTTGGAAAGTTTTGAGGCTGAACCGTGCAGGGCCTGGGGGTCACAGCTTAGGCCAGAACTCAACAGAGGTACCAGAGGCACGGGTTTAGTGCAAGGCAGCCTCTGGGGCACAGGGACAGAAGCAGAGTGCTGAGGCTCCCTGCCTGTGCTGTCACAGTGGCCTTGGACTGAGCCTTTCAGGGTGTGCAAACAGTGTCTGCCTGGGTCAGCGCTGCCCAAAATGCTACAAATGCAGCTGATAATTGATTCCTCAGAGGAGCTTGCTGTGTCAGCAATAGCCAAGGAATGGAAAAAGGATAATCTCAATATATAGCAGAGAAGATGATTGATAGCCTTGCTTTAACTGGGGCTAAATCCACTGCTAATTATGCCAACGTCTTTGAATGCAAGGTTTAATACACTTTGTGTCTTCATTAGGAATCGCTAAAGGGCATGTTCTGAGACTGGGAATGTCAAAGGCCCTTTAAAGAGTATTTGAATAAAGTAGATCTCCAGCAACAGGGAATTTAGTTTAGCAGTTCTTTTGATCTATTTTTCAAATAAAGGAATAAACCATAAATTAGGACTACTTTAGAAAGAGCAGATATTCTCGCTGAGATTTAGTAGGAACACATACCTGTTCCTCACATTCAGTAGTCACCGATGTCTTTAATTGCATTTAAATTCAAATTAATTCCCATTTTAAAATGGGTACCATAACCCTTTCCTGCTTAGCAGAATTGGTTTTGGGTACTTGCAGGAGCTCTTTCAATGTTGATGACTGCTGATGGATTAACAGCATAGAGAAAATGAAGTCTCTTCCACCACAGAATATTAAATGGCTGCTAGATAACATTTTGTCTGATCAGAAAATAAGAATCATAAAATAAGAATCAGAAAATAAGAAATAAAATAAGTCCAAAGGACTTCAGGTTTTTTTCTCTCAGCAAAATCTGCCATGCAAGAAGCCTGTTGGTAGTAAATATTTGTCTGTGTTTGATACAGTTCAGTTCAGAAAATGAGCAGAGAGATTTCAGAGACAATATGAGAAAACACACGTTTTGGTTACATTTCAGTCCTCTGTGTAGCATTTTTCTTTCTCTATGCCCCTATTTCAGTGAACATTAAAAGAAAAAATGCCATTAACATTGGGAGGGGAAGTGGCAATAAAATGTGGAGATGCCCAAATGCCAAGGCAATGGGATCTGGGTAATTCTCTCAGACACCCTGAGGTTTGAAACAGCTCTTTGTTGGAAGCCCCAAAAGCATTCTGACAAAGACCCCAGCTGGTCACTGATGTTTCTCATCCAGCTGTCAGGCAGCCGCCATCTCTGGTGGGCTGGAGTTTTGAGGTGTGTTCTAATCCTGCCCTTTGCTGTGTGCCACTGAGCACAGGGAAGAGCCAGATTAGACATTTGGCACTTGGCATCAAAGTTACAAAAATGGAATCATCCTTTTTATTAGAAATCTCTTCACTTCCTCTCTATGGTGCATTTCCAAATCTTCAGTGTGGGTTTAGAGAACTTCTTAATGGAAATCAAAGGCAATTGGACATTTCATTCATTGTTCATACAGAAAGAGATTGTGAAATAATTTAGTAAAGGTAGGAAGTCTGCCGCAGGGACAAGGCTCTGGTTGGAGCAATTAGTGTTGAGGGGTGGGTGGTTCTGTTTCCAGGATGATCAGCTGCTTTGCCCGTTTCTGGACCAAGGGGCTCTGGGTGCTGTTTTGCTGCTCTTGGCCAGAGAGGCTGGCAAGAAGCAGAAGCAGAGGCAGATCCCTGTTTGCAGTGAGGCTGGTGGGTAAGGAGCTGTGTCTCTGTCCCGGCAGTGCTTGTGCAGGGGGTTCATGCCAGGAGCCCTGAAGTCGTCCAGCGTGACGCCCTGCCCGTGCTCTGGTCCTGCCTGGAGAACAAGGCGCTGCCTGTGCGGAGCGCCAGCGTCCGCACCGTGGCCACCAAGCTGGCCTCTGCCCTCTGCAAGGTGATGGGCACCCAGCTGAAGGAATGTGCTGCCAGCAAGCCTCCACATGTGCGGGAAAACCTCTCCAAAATGCTGGGCTGGTGAAGGCAAGATGTTCTCCAGAAGGCTGAGAAAGCGCTGAGTTGGACACCTCTGGATTTGCCTTTTGAGCTGTGCCAAAAATGATGAAATCCTAAGGAAGGGTGTGCATCTGCCCTGCTCTCTCCATTGCTCTTCCTAGTCATGGCATTGGGGGCTGAAGCAGCTCCAGACTGAGGACAAGGTGAAGGCAATCATGGCTCAGCCACACGCAGAGGTGAGGGGGGAGCTGGGCCAATCTCTGCTGGCAGGAAGGGTCTTGTGGCAGCCCAGAGAGGCTGTGCACATTGCCAGGGAACAGCTGTGCCCTGCATGTGCCCCTGCAATGAGCTGTGCTGCTGCCAGTGCCCCTGGAGCTGTGGGGCTGCTGAGCTGTGGGGCAGGCAGAGGAGCAGGAGGGTGCGTGTGCAGCTGAGGAATTCCTGGAGAGCACAGGGCTCTGGGCTCCCTGCTGTCCCAGGGCAGCCCAGAGGCCAGGCTGTGCCTGTGCCAGCTCTGGGCAAGTGGCTCAGGGTTTGCTCTGGCCTGCCTCAGTGTCTGCCAGCAGGAGCATGTTTCCCTGTGCAGCTGTTTAGAAGTTTGCAGGAAATGTGTCCCAGGAAATATGGAGCTTCAGATGCTTTAGGTTTGCATGGTGGCCTCTTTTTACTTTGTGTCTCCATTTTGCAGATCTGGCTGGTTACAGTCTTACCGAGAAGTTTTCTCTGGTCAGGAAGAATCTGCTGCCTGTATGAAGAGTGTTTGAAGAACAGGATTGATGCATTAGGCTTGATAGTTAGAGCTGTACGTATGTTTTGATCTTTAGATGTAATTTGAATTATTGTGTTTTGATTGTGTCTTTAAGTTTTGATGGCATACTTTTATTGTATATATTTCATTTTGATGATGGAAAAAAAAGTAAATTAAAAAAAATAAATAAATAAACCAAGAGAAGAATATGTGACCAGGATATGCTAGCCTAGAGATTATAGGAGTGCAGCTCACTCAATGTGCCAGTGTCCCACCACATCCTTTTGTCATTGGGCCTCTTCCTCTTTGGCCACCTTTTCTTTGTGTCATTTGTGCTGCTCTTTGTTACTTAGCATTACAAGAGTCACCTGTTGACCTGTTTGGGGGACAATGGATCCAAAAGATCCTGTATAGTCAATAGTTTTCTACCTAGGTGTGTTCTGTGCTCACCAAAGGCCTGAGCAAAGAAACCAAGAGAAGTGTGCCCAAATCCCAAAGCTTTGCTCCTTTGCAATCTCCCACAGATCTGGTTCACAGGTGTCTTCAATCACAATTCCATAGGTAAGAAGAGGTAATGTATTTCACTGGGAAATGATGCACTGCTTTGGCAACATCACCTGTATGCATATTTACCCAGGACAGCAGTGCAGCTGTGTTGTTTGCACCTTGTTTGCAGAAGGATGAGTGCCCTGGGAGGCCAATAACAAGTGACAAGGGTTCCTCAAATCTGCACTGCAGCCTGGGCGCCATTCAGCCCAGAGCTAGGGCACCATTTGTTCCTATGGACCAGTGCTTGCCAGTGGAATGAATTCCTGCACAGCTGGAAGAAGCAATTCTGGATTCAGCTCCAGCTGTTGGTGGGCTGCATGATCATTGACAATGCTGCCCTTCCAGAAATTATTCTGCAGTTTCCTTTCATAGTCATTTGAAGCTTTTAAACTTCACATTTCAATTTGCTTTGCCTTAAGGAATAAACACTTCTGGGCCCAGCGCAAACTGTAACCTTTTGACAGCAAAGTCCTCTTGGTTGCCAGCTTCTGATGTTACACAATGTCACCTGGCTGCCTGTGCTTGCTTAGCTCTGGGTCTAGTCCCGGCCTAGCAAAGCCCAGGCAGGGTGGCACATTGCAGGGAAAATTGGTCCATGAGCTTATGGGGTTGCCATCAGCAGCAGAGTCAATGTGCTCTTTAGGGATTTCTCTGGAGACAAAATTAGGGACCTGCTCCATGCCACAATATTCTCTTAGATCTTTCTAAAATATCCTAGAAAAGGCTGTGAAACTTCACATCTCCTTGCACACCCACTGTTTGAAGAGGGGCATTTTTGTCCATCCTCAAAGTCATTGCTCTTGCAAACCAGAAACATGAACATCCACCAACAGTAATGATGCATGGTCCTCCTGCTGCTGCTTCAAAGCACTGGGAAGGACAGACCTGGGTATTACAAATATGAGCACTTAATTAGCATTTCATGCTCCTTCAAGCTGCCCAGATCTCAGGGCTTTTTATTTCAAAGCAGCCACTGCACCATCTCTAGGGAAGAACAGGAAATGTGAAACAGCGACTGCCAGCCTTGCAGGGGTGTAGGGGAAAACCTGAGGTGTCTGCATCAAAAGATGAATGGGAAGAGTGTGATTGCCAAAGCAAATGCTCTGTTAGGACAGCCAGATCAGTTCTTTACTGCATGCTTGCATGAAGATCATGTGGGATCTCCTTTTTGTACCTCATGGAGAAAAGGAGCTCTTAATAATACCACGCTACTTAAACCACATTGGGATGTAGCTCTGTAGTGGTTCACAATGAAGCAGACTGCCTGCTCTGTCACTGCCAGCCCTGCTGAGCCTGCAAGGGACTGTAGTGTATCCCACGCCTGTTTTACCTCCACGCAGAGCTTGGTTTTCCTTATTAGTGTGGAGTAAATACAAGAGTAATAAAATGGACACTTAGACTGGCCACTTTGGAGGATATGCTCATGCTTTCGCATGTCAGTCCTGCACCTCATGCTCCCAAGGCCTGTTATTCATCAAGAAATATTTTAAGAAAAAAACCTCAGCTCTCATGTTACATCTGAAAAAAATTGCACAAGATCATCAAGAATTCTGCTGTCAGGAACAAGACAAGAGCCTTCTGACACTCACTTGCAGCTGTCCTGGATTGCTGCAGCCCTTTGTGAAAAGTTGCAGACAGTGTTTGGAGTTGGTTTGGGCCTGTATGAAAGATCTGTGGAGCAGTGCGCAGGGCTCTCCTGGCAGGAAACTGTGGAGAGTTTTGTCAAAGAGTGGCTTGAGGAGAGGGGACACAGCCGAATCAATTTGGTGAAGATGTCCTAACTAGGGCATAGGCCCTTTCGCAGGCAGGGTGTCCTTGTTGACAAAGAAAATGCTGAAGTTATACAAGAATGGGATTTGGAATGCAGAAGTTGCTATGCTTGCTAATCACAAGAATGTAGATAAAGGCTAAATTAGGCAGGGTTGACATGTAGCTGAAGAGCCAATCCTGAGCTCAGCTTTTGCAATATGTATGAGGCTCATTATGTACTGTATTTAGGTTGGCGAATCAATCAATAAATCAGACCTGTTGATGACCATCTGGTGTCGTGGTCTCCTTCCTTTGACAATTGGTGACCCTGATGTCTGCCTCCGCGTCTCGCTGAAAAAGAAAACGGGGGAGGACGCGCCACGGTCAAGGGAAGTTGGAGTTGGGTCCTGATCGCAGCCAGGACGGTGCCGGAATTTTGAAGCACCCTCGAGGTTCACATTGGTGACTTGAGCCATACGTGTCTGCCGAAGCCTGGAAAGCTGCAACAGCACTGATGTATACGAATAGGTATGGATAGGCAAGCAGCATATGATCTTTTCACCGCGTATTTAGAAAGGCGAGGAGCAAAGGGGATAGATCTAAAAAAGGAGTTACCAGGGTTGTTAGCCTACGGCTATGCTAAGGGGGTTTTCCTTAACCCACATGCGGTCCATGAGCTCGTGAAATGGAGAAAATTTGGGGATATACTGTGGGAAGCAGTGTTAGAAGATGATAAGACAGCAGAGAAATAGGGCAAGCTATGGCGGGTGGTGCACAATACACTGCTTCAGCATGTCTCTGAGCACAAGGCAGCAGAAAGAGCGACAGAAGCTCATAAGAGGAATATAGGGTATGGTCGTGAGGACGATCCTCTTGAGTCTTCGGTAAACAAGGTGTTAATACCAAAGGGTTCAAAACAGTGTTGTATGGAGGATCCTGTCACAGGCGCGGGGGGCCGTCCGCACCTTCTCTGTCGGAGGAGGAGGACGAGTTGGAGGACGGCAGAGAGAGCGAGCTAAGCCTGCCGCCCCTCCCGCAGAGAGAGAGAGCTAAGCCTGCTGCCTCCCCACAGAGAGGGTGAGCTGAGCCTGCGCCTCCCCCACCCGAATGGCCTGCACAGAAGTGCCAACAGCGCAGAACTCTCGGAGAGTCAGATCCTATCCCAGGGGCACTCAGGGACCTATGGGAGGAGATGGCTAAACAGAGGAGGGAGGCTTGGGCTGCTCTGGCAAAAGAGGCAATGCAAACGGGAGATGGTGAGGCTATGGAGGCCACTTCTGCTCTTGCCTGTCCGGTTACATACACGCCACAGTATGATGCTCAGGGTAACCACACACAGGATCTGGCAGAGTACACTCCTTTAGACTGGAAGTTGTTACCTCAGTTGCGGTCCACAGTCAGTCAGTTCGGTGCAAAAAGCGAACCTGTTAGGCAGATGCTGGATTATCTCTTTAATACGCAGATTTTGTGCCCAAATGATTTGAGGGGGATAATACGATTAATATTTACTCAGCATCAGCAATTGTTGTTTAATGCGCATTGGCAAGCCTTGGTTAATGAGTCAGTTGCGTCACAGCGAGCTCAGGGGGACCTGTTGCATGGAGTGACAATAGATGAGCTCATGGGCTTAGGGGCATATTTGTGCACGGAGGCACAGATGATATCAGGAGCAGATAATCTTAGAGAAGCTATGCAGTTGGTACGTGCTGCCATAGAGAGGGTTAAAGAGCCAGGAGGGCTGCTGGCGTACATGGGCATAAAACAAGGTAGAGAGGAATCATTTGGGAGTTTTATTGACAAAGCAGCTGCGGCTATAGACCGGGTGGGAGTTGCAGAATATACGAAGGCGGCATTATTGAAGCAGTGTGCCTTACAAAATAGCAATCAGGCAACGCAAAGGATGCTAGCCACTCTGGGAGCAAATTGGACCATTGAGGAAGCACTAGAGCGAATGGCATTAAGGCCAACAGCCTCACAGGCATTTTTAGTAGATGCCTTAAAGGAATTAGGAGTAGGGCTTCAAAAGCAAGCAGAATCCACTCAAAATCAGGTGTTAGCTGCTCTTGCTCCTCTCCGAAACGGCTCCATGGCAGTCACGCAGGGAGGCTCGAGATCACCTCTCAAGTGCTACCGGTGCAGCAATGGGGGACACATGCGTCAAGAATGCAGAGTGACTGGCGTGTGGTGCCAAAGCTGCCAATCTAGGTCCCACAACACTACGGCTTGTTGGCGCCGATCGGGAAACGGTCAGTGGAGCGCGTTCAGTGGCCGCGCCCAGAAAGAAGTTGACGCCGTGACATCAGCGCCACCTTCTGTCTGCAACCAGCAACAGCAGGGAGCCTCGGCTTGGACATATCAGCAGCAGTAGATGTCACATTAAGGACGAACCGGCCTGAAAGAATACCAACTGGAGTAAATGGTCCTCTCACGCTACAAGGACAAAAATGTGGAGCATTATTACTAGGATGCTCCTCGACATCCATGCTGGGACTATTTGTATTGCCTGGGGTCATAGACGCAGACTATACAGGGGAAATACAAATCATGGCTTACACCCTTTATCCCCCAGTTAAAATAACAAAAGGACAACGCATCACACAATTGGTACCACTACCACAGATGACATCGGGTATACCATCGTTTACTGGACAGAAGCGTGATGAGAAGGGTTTTGGCTCTACCAGTATTACACTTTTGACTGTGGACTTACAGGAGAGACCAAGACAAAAAGCTGAGATCACCCATAGACATCAGAGCATAACCCTCTATGGATTACTGGATACAGGAGCAGACACCAGCATTATATCTCCAGAGGCATGACCACAACATTGGCCCCTGCTCCCATCAATAAACATGCTCACAGGAGTAGGAGGACTTACCTTGGCAAGCAGAACACCGCTTCTGTCGGTGCGCACTGATGGGCAACAAGTGTCCTTTGTGTTTTCAGTGGTTCAGTTGCCTCCTACAGTCTCCTGCCTGATAGGCAGGGACATTTTAACACAGCTGGGGGTGGTGTTGACCAATCACCACCCTTTGGGGTAATTGCCATTGCTTGGACTTTCCCCATTCCACTCACTTGGAAAACAGATACACCGGTGATGGTTAAGCAATGGCCCTTGAAAGGGGAGAGTCTTATGCATGCCCATGAATTGGTGAAGGAACAATACACGCAAGGACATTTACGACTCTCAACGAGTCTGTGGAACATGCCCATTTTTGTGGTTAGGAAGAAATCAGGAAAATACCGCCTGGTACACGATCTGCGAGCTGTGAATGACCAGATGGAACCAATTGGGGCCTTGTAGCCTGGTCTTCCGAATCCAGCCATGATCCCACAATATTGGCCACTTCTAATCATCGACTTAAAGGATTGTTTTTTCACTATTGGGCTGCATCGCAATGACATGAAGAGGTTCGCCTTTACTCTACCAGCAATAAATCATGGAGAACCAGACAAAAGATCTGAGTGGACGTCACTACCGCAGGGGATGCGCAATGCCCCTATGTTGTGCCAGCTTTATGTTGATGCTGCATTACAGCCATTGCGTCAGCAGTGGCCAGCTACCATAATATATCATGACATGGATGATATCTTGTTTGCGCAGCAACAACCATTTTCCCCTTTGCAAGTTGACAGGATCAGAGACACTCTTGCAGCATATTCACTTGTTATTGCCACAGAGAAAATTCAGACCATGAAACCATGGAAGTATTTGGGATGGACCCTAATGGACCAAACAGTGGTACCCCAAAAATTAGAACTGCACTTGGACATTAAGACTTTACATGATGCTCAAAAGTTGCTAGGAGACTTACAGTGGCTAAAACCCATTGTGGCAATACCAAATAATTTGTTAGAAACCCTACGATCCTTGTAAAGGGCACTGATCCCTCTACCCCCATGTGCCTCACAAAGGAGCACCATCTTGCCTTGCAGCAAATCAGCAAATGTGTGCAAAAAGGATATGTGTCTCGTCGATAACTGGATTGCCCTATTGATCTCACCGTTCGGAATAGCCCTTGCCACTTGTTTGGCGCTCTCCCAGTGTGAAAACAAAACGGGGGAGATACGGATATTGGAATGGCTGTCACCACCGCTACAACATAAAAGAACAATATTCTCAAAAATCGAACAATTGGCTGCGTTGATCATAAAAGGCCGTCTCAGAATTACTGAAGTGGACGGTCGAGAACCTGCCACCATTAGGCTACCCGTGGAAAAAGAAATGCTGGACTGGTATCTGGTTAACTCTACGGACCTACAGGAAACACTATTGACATCATCTGCAAAAGTGCAGACAAGCAAGTTAGTGCCCATGGTCCTGCAATGGATGACAGAATGGGACTGCATCACTCGGCCGCTGAGAAGAGAGAGCCCCATAGAAGGAGCCACCACAGCCTTCACAGACACAGGGAAAAAACCGAGATGCGCTGCTGTCACCTGACAAGAAAAAGGACAATGGAAGCATCAACTTCTTACAGCAGACCCTGCAGATAGCCTACAAACCTTAGAATTGTTAGCAGTAGTAGGGGCAATGTCCAACCTGCATGAGCCCTTGATTGTGGTCACAGACTCCATGTATGTCGCTGGAGTAGCCAGACGTATAGAAGGAGCAGCAATTAAGGAAGTGAATAACAAACGGCTATATGAGTTACTGGTTCAATTAAGGAGAGCTCTCCAGGATAGAAGTGCAGTGTACTCTGTAATCCATATCAGGAGCCATAAGTGGTCCGAGGGCCTAGGAGATGGGAATGAGCGTGCAGATAAATTGGTTACCTTACCCATTGATAACTCTTGTCCTGTTGATAAGCATACATTGGCAAGAGAAGCCCATAGTAGATATCATCAAAATGTGAAAGGGTTGGCAAGGAACTTTGATCTGGGCTTATCAGAAGCCAAGGCCATTGTCAGGGCATGTCCAATATGCAGTTATCATAATGGGGGAATAGGTCTGGGCTGCGGAGTTAATCCTCGAGGTTTAGAAATGAATGAGAGATGGCAAATGGATGTCACACATGTAGCTAGGTTTGGTAGGCTCAAGTATGTGCATGTTACTATCGATACACATAGCCATTATATATGGGCTACAGCTCAGGGAGGAGAGAAAGCGATACATGTGATCAGGCACTTATTGAGCTGCTTTGCTGTCATGGGAGTTCCAAAAGGTATCAAAACGGATAATGGTCCGGCTTACACAAGTGCTGGGGTCCAAAAATTTTTGGACCAATGGTCTGTTAAGCATGTGACAGGTATTCCACACTCCCCCACAGGACAAGCGATAGTGGAAAGAGCAAATGGTACCCTCAAACAATACATCGACAAACACCAGGATTTAAAGGACCCACAAGCATGCCTGGCTAAGGTTTTGTATGTGATCAATCATTTATGTATTTTTGGGGAGGACGATGCCCCCCCTGCAGTTAAACATCACCCGAGATCAAGTCAGGAAACTATTAAGGAAATGGAGGTCTGGGTGAAGTATAAGAACCCAAGCACAGGGATATGGGAAAAGCCCGCAAAAGTGCTGTATTGGGGTTGGAGATATCTTTGTGTTTTCTCACCAACAGGGCCTTTGTGGGTGCCTGCCAAGTGGACTAAACCTGTCTTTGATGCAGCATCTGGTGGACAATCTTACGGAGGGGGACAAGGAGCATCTGAAGAAGAAGCTGCCGCTGATCTTACAACCCTTATTGCTGCAACTGAGGGGACACTCAAAAGCGGTGGACAGAGCAGTGACACGCCGCTACCGGACGGCCAGGGAGCTGATTGACACTGTTGAAGCACTATTGACCTTCCACATAAAAGGACCAGCGAGGGAGCGCTGCCTTGAGTGTCACAGCCCCTATTGTGCTGCATGGGTAGCTCTATATTGTGGGGGTTGTGGTAAAACCTTTTGGTTAGAACAGTCCGGGATCTGGGGTTTATGGTGTAACACCTGCAAGCATGACTACACCTGGGGGGAAGACTAGCAAAGGGAACTAGGGAGAAAGATGGGGCTAGGTACGGCTCTGGCTTTAAATCTTTACGAGTCTCCTGAGCAGGAAATCTTGGCCTACTACTGGTAGGAGGTACAGTGTATTGTGAAAAGGGTCAAAGCCCAAAGTAAATCATACATAGCCTCTGCTAGGTGTAGACAACTGGTGCCTCTAACACAGCATTCTGTAGTAGGACCCATTAAAGGAGATCCCAATGAGGCAATGGGACTCCTGCATTGAGAGTCTACAGAGATTTAGATTGTACAAGTTAGGATCGATGAGGTTAAAGACAGATAAGAAAAGGAAAGCGAGAAAGAAAACAGAAAAATGAGGCTTATTTTTGTTATACTGCTCAGTGCTATAATGGATGGGGCAGTAGGAGTAATGCGCTTTAATCAACCAAGAGATAACACATGGATAATGCTTGCTAATCAAACTAACCAATCATCGCTTTGTCTTAGCCTTGGAGGGGTTACTAACCCATTTCGAACATGCTTGGTGGGACTCCCAGTGTGGTCTCCTCGGGAATTTTGCAGACTGATTGATAACCAAACTCTATGCATGCACAATATGACAAACATTAGGTTACCCACGCAACAAGGGTACACTACAAGTCAAAGTGACGGTTACCGCCAATGCTTAATAATCTTATCACTTAATACTACTTTGTACTCTCCTCCAGAGGAGTTGGACCTCTTCGGAAGTGCAAACGCCAGTATGACTAACACCTCAAATGATGGATGGTTCAGTTTCAATCCCTTGGATCCCCAGAATTTAAATCAGCATAGAGGAACATGGGCTACCCTAGATTCATCCCTGAATTTGGGTACGGTGTCTCAGCAGCTTTACAGCCGATGTAACGGCACTAACATCACGGCACCGATGAAATTACCCACAGGGATATTTTTAATTTGTGGAGACAGAGCTTGGAATGGTATACCAGCCAGGCCACAGGGTGGACCTTGCTATTTGGGAAAATTGTCATTGTTTCACCCCAATGTGTCTTTATTAATGCAATTGAGTCAAAATTCAAGCAGGAAGAGACACAGCCTGCATGACTTAGACTGCAGCCAGATAGGAGACCCACAGTTTTGGAGTGAGTTAAAACAAGTGATAGTTCCAACTATCTTGCCAGGAGGAGCTGCAAATAAAGCTGTGAACTTAGCAAAGCAATTGGGATGCTGGGCCAGGGATGAGCTAAACAAGACGTCACAAATTTTAGATATGCTAACCGCAGATGTGCAAAGTGTTAATCATGCTGTTTTGCAAAATAGAGCTGCTATAGATTTTTTGCTTTTAGCACAAGGTCATGGATGTGAAGAGTTTGAGGGAATGTGTTGCATGAATTTATCCAATCACGCTGTATCTATTCATGCGAAGATAAAAGAATTACAGCAGGGACTTCACAATCTTAAAGAAGAAGAGGGTTTAGGAAGTGACGAATGGCTTAAAATCTTAGGACTTGGACCGTGGCTGAGAAACCTTGTGACATATGCTATAGGGATACTGGGTGTGTATTACAGCAACCTGTGTGGGCCGCTGCTGGTGAGAGAGAGACGGTGAATCTTGTATCTTGATCAGAAGGCTTATTTATTAAGATATTATATATAATACATTATGACTATACTAATAGAATATAGAGAGAGGTTATGCAGAGCAGCTAGCTAGCTAAGAAGAGATAGAAAAGAACCCACAACAAAGTTGTGGCCAAGGACTAAGTCCCCTGGCTTGCACTGGTGATTGGCCCTTAATTATAAACATAGAAAATGAGCCAATCAAGGTGAATCCTATTGCAATCCACAGCAGCTGATAATAATTGTTTACCTTGTCTTCAGAGGCCTCTGGCCTCCCGAAGACACAGAAATCCAAAAGGAAGGATTTCTGTGGAGAAATGTCTGCGACATCTCACCTTTCTAAATTGTATAAAAATAAAAGAAAAATGCTGATGTGGAATGAACAGGAAATTCCTTCACCTATAAAATATAGAATACTAACAATTCACTAAAACAATCCTACAATATAAGAAAATTGCAAAATACAATGTAAAGAGAATTTGAGTCCATGCAGCTGAGTTTCAGGAACAGTCCATCAGCTGAAGTTGTTTCTTTTGGACATCTGAGAGTCCTTTTTGGTCCTGAAAACAACTTGCTGCAAAAGGAATCCCATCAATAGGTATCAAAAAACCATTGACAGTCATAACACAATTTTAAACAATTTAAAACAATTTGAACAATTTTTGGAATGTCCTTTCTGGCCCTTCAGTGCTTCAGCACTTCAGAGCTGCTGCCCGCCTATTTTCAATCTTTTTTATTTAATTTTTAATTTTTTATTTTTTTTTTTTATTTGATCGAAAAGCAAAAGAAGCGGCCGAGCAGAGCAGTGCCAGAGAAGGAAAGGCCCTGGGGGCCCTGGCCCATACTGGACCAGGAACCCCAAAACTGGCTCACACAGGGGGACCCGGACCGGTAGGACAAACCAGAATCCCTAAAAACGTCAGGAGGCTTCACAGTGGGCCCGGCCCAGAAATTTCCTGAGCCAAACGGCCCAGGCCAAACCCATGAGGAAGGCTCTGCATTCCCGCAGGCCTGAACCCTGCTGCCAGCACAATGGCAGCACGGGTAGTGAGACGCTTCCTTTCCCCTAAACCACTGAGGCATGCCAGCAGCAGGGAAATAGAAGCTGCCCCGAGAATCTTCATCTCGGGTCTGGGAATGTTTGTTTCCCACAGCATCACGGCACCACCCCCACTGGGCTGGGGACCAAAGGCAAAACTTTCGGGAGCCCCCTCCCCCTCGCCGCTAGGGCACAAGAGGGGCGGCAGAGATGGCAGCCTCCATGGGACAGCAACCGAAACACCACCCCCTAAACTGCCGAGCTTGAAAGCCGGCAGCCGGACTGCCGCAAGAGTCAGGTGGCGGGCAGCCCCCGCTCCACTGAAGGAGAGACCAGCCTCCGGGGCCGCTTCCTGGGGCGGGCCCGGGGCTGGCGGGCCGGCCATGGGGGGCGCCCGGCTGGGGTGGGGGCCCGCGGGGCTGTGGGTGACGCTGGGGCTGGCCTGGAACGCGGCAGTGACTCTGGCCATGGAGGAGCCAGCCGAGGAGGGAATGACGCTGATCGTGGGATCAGCCGCGGGCTGCTCCGAGAGTCCCGCAGGTTCAACGGCGTTTTCTGCTGCTGACTCCGGGGTCCGCTGCGGAGGCGCAGTCGCAGTCGCCGTCGCAGTGAAAACAGGCAGCAGCGGAGCTGGGAGAGACAGCGGAGCGTCGCTGTTGCTTAGCAACAGGTCAATCGTCGAAAGTGCTGCCTCTTCTGCCTTCTCCGACACAGGCTCTGGCGGGGGCAGGGAGGCTGGTGAAACCGCGGGCGGGACCTCCTGGAGAGGCGGAGACGGGATCTCCTGGAGTGACAGCTCTAGCAGGGCCATGGAGGAAACCTCGGAGACTGGTGCCGCCCCCATATCTGAAGGCGGAGTCTGAGAGGCCGGCACTGGCTTGAGCGGCCGCTCCCATCCCCCTGGAGAGAGAGAAGGGGGGGAAGGAGAAGGCTCCATCTGAGCATGCTCCGGAGCAAGAGTGAAAAAAACTTCGCACCGCGAAGTTTCGCCCCCCCCCCGCCGTGAAGCAGGGGGGGGGAAAAAACCCAAAGTCGTCACCCACCGGCTCTTCTGCCAAGGGCGGTGGAAACGGACCTTGGCCATAACAGTTAGAAATCCATTGAAAACAAGCTGCTCTGCGTTTCAGGACAGGGAAAAGCTTTATAAATGCTGGGTAGATAGAAGGCAACACGCGTCCCTCAATGTAGACACGTTGGATAATGGAGTCCATGCACTCCCAGACAAAAACATCCAAAGCATAAAAGACATCAGCAAAGAACCCAAAAAGCTTTGCCCATCTAAAGAACCCATAGATATCTGTTTTTGACAAAAAGCAACCATCTTCTCTGCACCAATATTTCCAGAGGGCTATGAGCTTTTCCTCTGAAGGGGAGAATTGAATCTCTTCTAGCAAGGCATGGGTCTGCCATACGAACAGCCACAAGCTACGAAGGGCTGGTTCATCAGGGATAGAAAAGTGAACAGTACCTTTTGAAAGAGTCCAGCTTGCTCTGGCCAGCTCCACAGGTCTGCTGCTCTTTTCCATCATCTTTCCTGATGGTTTTCCAGAAGAAAGATTCTCTTTGTGGTCAGCCTTGGCTGTGAACTCTGTCCAAATCAGGATCTTCGGTTCTTCAGCTCCTGGCTTGAATCCACTTTCTGAGGTCACTTCAAAGCAACCTTCAAATGCTACACATACAGGATTTTTACCCAGTGCAGCAATTTTGCTCCTCTGGTCTTATCAGATTAATTTTTGCTCTGACACGAGGGGTCACCAGATATTACAGTGACCTGTGTCGGCCGCTGCTGGTGAGAGAGAGACGGTGAATCTTGTATCTTGATCAGAAGGCTTATTTATTAAGATATTATATATAATACATTATGACTATACTAATAGAATGTAGAGAGAGGTTATGCAGAGCAGCTAGCTAGCTAAGAAGAGATAGAAAAGAACCCACAACAAAGTTGTGGCCAAGGACTCAGTCCCCTGGCTTGCACTGGTGATTGGCCCTTAATTATAAACATAGAAAATGAGCCAATCAAGGTGAATCCTATTGCATTCCACAGCAGCTGATAATAATTGTTTACCTTGTCTTCAGAGGCCTCTGGCCTCCTGAAGACACAGAAATCCAAAAGGAAGGATTTCTGTGGAGAAATGTCTGAGACAGGTGTGATTTTGATGCTTTTGCTTATTTTGCCTTGTATCTTTAATTGTATTCAAAATATGGTCAGCCGAATGATAGAAAGAACCTGGCAGACTAGCCTCCTTCCCCAAGAACAAAACGAGGGAAGTGTGAAGAGTTTTGTCAAAGAGTGGCTTGAGGAGAGAGGACACAGCCAAATTAATTTGGTAAAGATGTCCTGACTAGGGCAGAGGCCTTTTTGCAGGCTAGAGAATGGAAAAGTACAAGACCGTGGCTAATTCCAAGTCCTGCACCTGCAAGATAACGTGTCCTTGGGCCTAACTGAGTATGATAACGAAGTGGACAGAGAGACGTGAGAAGTAGAGAACATAGGCCCAAAGGAATGAGGAGGAGTTGATGGTATAGTTTAACCAATAGATTGCTTGGCTTACAGAATATTCATAAGCTTATTATTTGCTGTATAAGTGTTTGATGCTTTCTTCAATAAATGGGACCTGTTGATGACCATCTGGTGTCCTGCTCTCCCTTCTTTCGACAGGCACTGGCATGTGGGGATGTGCAATGCCAAGGGCAGGAGCATGGGGCGGCCCCTGCCAGGCTGCTGAGCAGGGACAAGGAGGCAATGAGGCCCCAGCCCTGCAAGGGTCACTTGTCCCCTCGTGGCCTCAGGCCCAGGCCCAGCAGCCATGGCCAAAGTGCTGCCCAAGTTGGCTCTGGCAGGGCTGTCTTGCAGCTGCTGCACATGCCTGTGCCCTGTGCAGCCCATGTTGTCCCACGGTGTCCCTGCCCAGCGCCTCTGTCCCTGCAGGCTGTCAGGATCCCCCGGCTGTCCCACCTGGCTGGGCCCTTCCTTTGCTGACAGCTCTGCCTCCTGCCTGCCTCTGTCTGCCCACACAAAGCCTTGGGTTGATACCAAAAGGGTTAATTCAATTCAATAGCAAAAGCTTAATTCAAAAGGGTTAATTAATTTTTTACTCTCCCTGTGAACTTTCAGCACAGGAACAAGGCATTGAGGGGCTGCTTTCCCAGCAGGAATGGTTGGAAGAGAATATGAAGACATCTGGCTCAAGAATGCAGTGACAGAAAAAAGAAGGTCTGAATCTGGAAACTTGGGGTGGGTTTTAGGGCAATCGGTAAATTGTAATATACATTTAGTGAGGCTGGTAGAATTACATGTTCACATAAGGTTAGGAGTTATCCCTTGCTAGACCTCAGTCCGGAATAAATGATACACACTTAAATAGGAAATTAGTGTTAATGAGTCTTATTCTGATATTTTTGAGATTTGGTGGCAGTGGAGCCTCACAGAATCAAGGAGTCAACTGTGACACTGAGAAAACTCATGGAACAAAGGGTCCATGGTGACACAGCAGAACCTCATGGAACTAAAATCCATTTTGGCACATTGGGGCCACATTGAACCAAAGGTCCATTGTTATAGTGCGGATCCAAGGAGACCACTGTGACCCTGAGAAACCTCTTGGAACCAAGGGGCCATTGTGACAATGCAGAACGTCACAGAACCAAGGTGACCGTGTTCTACTGCGGAACCTCATGGAACCAAGAGTCCATTGTTCCCCTGTGGGGTCCTGTGGAACCAAGGGGAACACAGTGACATTGTGGGGCCTTATGGAACAATGGAGACTGTTCTGACACTTTGGGACCCACTGGAACCAAGGGCCCATTGGAGGATGGCAGGGCCTGGTGGAATCAAGGGGATTGCAGTGAACACTGTGGGTGTCCATGGGATGAAGGGTCCATTCTGACACCATGGAACCAAGGATACCATTGTGACACTCTGAGGCATCATGGAACCAAAGGTGCATTGTGACACAGCAGGGCCTCATGGAACCATGGAGGCCATTTTTACACTTGGAGGCCTCGTGAAACCAAAGGGCCATTGAGGCACTTCAGAGCCTTGTGGAGCCAAGGTGACCACAGTGACACATTGAGGCTTCATGAAACCAATGGTCTGTTGTGACACTGCAAGGCCTTATGGGATCATGGAGACCACTGTGACACTACAAGGCCTCACTGAACCAAGGAACCATTGTGACACTGTGGAGTCTGGCAGGCCAAGGGGCAGTTTTCACACTGTGTGGCACCATGGAACCAAGGAGGCCATTGTGACGCTCCCGGGTCCTATGGAACTAAGGATCCATGGAACATTACAGGACCCCATGGAACCAAAGTCCATTGTGACATTGCGGGGCCTCATGGAATCCTGGAGGCCATGATGACACTTGGAGGCCTCGTTGAATCAAGGGGCTCTGCAGGGCCTCATGGAACCAAGGAGACCCTTCTGACATTGTGAGTCCCCATGGAACCAAGGGTCAATTGTGACACTGCAGCACCAAGGAGACCCCTGTGACACTGCCAGGCCTCATTGAAGCAAGGGACCATTGTGACACTCTGGAGCCCCATGGAAACCAGAGGCCAGTGTGACACATCTGGGCCTGATGGGACCAAGGATACAATATGACATCACTACTGTGACACTGCAGGGCCCCATGAATCCAAAGGAACAGGGAACAGGTCTGGTTGGCTTAGCCGGACTGGTCCAACTGCCCTCGGCATGTCGAGAGTTTCTTCTCATGTACCCCTGAAACCCTGGGGTCTGAGCTGACTTTCAAATGGAAAAAAAACCTGCCCTTCTCATTCAAGCATCTACGGCCAAAACAGGATTCCCTCTCCAAAATTCCCAATATCCGGGGATTGCTGCCAGAGAAAAGCTGCCATTACCAACAAGTCTGGCAGCCCTTGGCCTCCTGAGGGCCGGCTCTCACCTGCCTTCCAAACACAAGGGCTCTGTGCTTTCCTTTCTGTGGAAAACAACTGACCTTCTTCTCCAGGCAGTTGGGATTTCACATATAAAATTTCAAATATCCAAGAGTTGCTCCCAGACAAGCCTGCCAGAACAGACAGGTTTGCCTGTCCTAGACCTCTGGTGACTGCAGTTCAACAGACCCTGAGATAATGGGGCTCTGTGGTTTCCTTCCTGTGGTGCCACTGCAGGGAACCTGTGGAACCATGGAGACCATTGTGACACTGTGGGGCCTGGTGAAATGAAGGTGCCACTGTGACACTGTGAGGCCTTGTGGCACCAAGACCATCACTGTGGCTCTGTTGGCCAGCATGGTCCCAAGGGGCCAGTGTGAAGTAGCAGGGCTTTGTGGAATCAAGAGGCCATTGCTGCATTTCAGGGCCTCGTGGAACCAAAGGGCCATTGTCACAGATATCTTTTGTGAAAAATCCTTTCTTCAGGATTTTTCCCTCTTCTGGGAAGCTGAGGCCCGAGAAAGAGAATGTAAACAATGGTTATCTGCTGCTGTGGAATGTAACAGGTGCACCTGTGATTGGCCCATGTTCCATGTTTACAATTAAGAGCCAATCAGGGGCCAAACTCTCTCTGGGACAGATCAGAGAGACCTCGTTGTTGATTCATTCTTTTTTCTATCCTTAGCATAGCAGCTTCTGAACTTTGCTCTCTATTCCTTTTAGTATCGTCTTAATGTAACATATATCATAATTTAATAAATCCAGCCTTCTGATCATGAAGTCAAGATTCTAGTCTCTCTCTTCACCCCTGAGGAACCCTTGCAAGCCTGGTAACAGGCCGTTGTGATCCTGCAGGGCACCGTGGATCCATGGAGAGCATTGTGGAATTGCAAGGCCCCATGGAATCATGGAGACCATTGTGACACTGGGGCCCCACGGAACCAAAGGGCCACTGTGACCCTACAGGGCCTCATGGGAGCACGAGGCCATTGTGACACTGCAGAAACAAGGAGAACATTGTGATACTGCAGGGCCTCCTGGAAACAAGGGGAGATCGAATAGATCTGGCCGGTTTGGCCTCCCAGGGGCCAGCTGATCTTGAAATACGGGGGGCTGATTCTCATCAGTTCTTGAAGAACTGAGGCTCTGTGCTTTCCTTCCTATGGAAAAGAACCATCAGTCTATCCAAGTGCCCAAGGCCAAAATTGATACTCCCCTTGAAAAATTCCCTATATGCAAGGGTTCTCCCAGACAAAAGCTGGCAGGACAGAGAGCTCTGGCTGACCTTGGCCTCTGGTGGTCACCTCTCATCTCAAGGAAGGCCTGAGGAAAGTATTTGAACAGGTTTGACTACTGCAACATCAATAGGTCTCTCATCCTCTGAAAAACTCAGATGCTGTTCTGATCATATGTGTCTTTTTTTCCTCAGTGTGTATTATGCATGAAATATTATTTTCAGCTAAATACTATTATTCTTCTCACTCTACCAGTATTATCTGAAACAAAACACCTCCTCTGCATATGGATCCATGTCACCTGTACAAGCAAACACAAGAAAGAATGCAGCAGGAATGATTTGTCCCTACTCCCATCTGTCCCATCTCCTCTGGAGCTGGAGGTGCAGCCCCAGCACTTGGCAGGGCTCAATGGCTCCCAAGATCAGCTCCCACCCATAGAACTTGCAGACCCTGGGGTGCTCTTCTTGGCCTCTGCACGCTTAGCCAGGCTGAGATGGACACTGAGGGTTTCTGTGCCAGGCTCTCTGAGCCCAGCCCAGCTCTCTGCAAGCTCTGCCAGCTGCCCTGAGCTCTGGGCAGCACCAAGGGCCTCTCCCCAGCCCAGCCCAGCCGGCTCTGGCCCCACAGCTCTGCTCAAGCCCGGCTGCTCTGGGCACTGGCCCCACGGCCTCAGCCCCTGGCAAGGGCACAGCAGCAGCTGCAGCTGCCACAGGACTCAGCCCCAGCCATGGGTGAAGGTGCTTGACCAAGGCCAAAGGAGGCTCCCTGGCTGCCCTGTTCCACTCTGCCTGAGGTGCTGAGAGCTCTGCAGCCCCTGCTGCCATCCCATCTGCCCAGGGCAGCACAACAGCCCCGGCCTTGGGGCCCTCAAGAGCTGCTCCTGCTCCAGGCCCTGGGCCCATGCCAAAGCTGGGCCAGCCAGCTGTGCCCATTTCTGTTCATCCATGCTCTGATCAGGATGGATTCGCAGCCACTTACAGGTTGGTGATGAATTTTACTTTTCCAGAGGCCTCTTCTTTCTTGAGCTTCTCATTTGAGAAATTCAGTGACAAAGGCTCATAAAGATTTGTTCAAAACACCCAAACAACAAAAGCCTATGGGAATAATTCAAATCTTCAGTACTTCTCTGGTTAATTGGACAGATTTCAGAGTGTCTTCAAAGTGAATCTACTATATTGAAAACAATGAAAAGAGAATTCTTTTGTCCTTTATAGTTTCCCTGTTTATAGATCGATATCAGCTACCCCAGTTGATATTGATCCCCAGCCCCTCCTCATGCAGTCTGAACAGATATGAAAATCAAGACCCTTCATGGCTGACAATCAGTCACACTTTGTCTCTACCCCCACCTCAGCATTTCCCTCATCCAACCCCTGGCACTCAGAGCAGCTGAGGAATGGAGTCACATCCAGGGTTGTCCCCAGGGCTCAGGATTGGGGCCAGATCAGTGAAATCTCTTTATTGCTGATCTGGACGAGGCCATCGAGGGCACCCTCAGTCAGTTCCCAGGTGAGCCCAAGCTGGGTGGCAGTGTGGCTGTGCTGGAGGGCAGGAAGCTCTGCAGAGCTCTGCAGAAGCTCTGGGCCAGGCTGGAGCCATGGGACCAGGACAATGGGATGAGGTTCACCAAGGCCAAGGGCTGGGTCCTGCCCTGGGCTCACAACCACCCCAAATCCCTGGCTGTGCCCTGCCCCTGATCCCCACAGCCTGTCCTGTTTCTTTCATCCCTGCATTGATGCCGAATTTGCCCCAAAAGGCGAGAATAACTGCTTAAGAGACTCAGCCTAAGTCAGATAAGCAGGAGGTATTTTATTACGACGCGTCGGAGAAATCACGAAATGGATTTCTAGATTATGCACCGCAAAAGCGGGTTTTTATACAATTTTAAACAAGGATTACATCATTTATTACATGCATATTCATAGGCAGGCGGAGTCTTCTGGGAATTCTTGATCTTCCTCAGTTAAATTTTAAGCTTTTCCTAATTTGGTCTTCTTCCTGTTATCCTTGGCATGTTTTTCCATGACTTAGCTGAAGTAACTGTTGTACTTGGCTTGATCCTAACGGCTTGGCAGGTCACTTTAACTTATTGGCTTCCACTTCTTCTTCTTCAAATATTCTAATTCCAAAGTTTCTTCTGTGAGTGTATTTTAGATTACCTATCCAAATATTGTGAGTGTATTTTTACATTGCCTTACCTAAGTATCTGATCAAAGATCTTCCTGAAAGTGTATTTTAGGTTATTTATTAACTGCTGCAATTCCCTTAATATATTTTGAGTGTCTTTAATTCTTTTATTTTTCAGAAGCTATTAACCATTATAATAAATGGCTTCATTTCCCCCCTTTTCTTATTACTTACGAATTCTTTCGTCAAATTCTAACCCTGTAGGGCGCTGATATGCTCGTACCATAGCCCAGATCATTTGGGTTCTTTTCATTATAATTCTCAGTCTCCACCACATGCAAATATTTGTAAGAGTTAATAGTAACAGAACTATGATTATTATTAGCGTTGGGTGCACCAGATAGTTAAAGACTTGTGTAGCTGTTGGGGAATATCCTACAAAGATATCCCACCAATGATGCTGGCCTACTTGTTCTACTTTAGTCAGGACATTCTGTATTTTTTCTGAATTATGTTCTACCTGCCATACCATTCGTTTGGTTGTTTGATTTACCTTTTGTATTAATTCCCTTACTTTAGGATGTGTGAGCATTGCTTTAAGGACTTCGACGTCCATCCCTATTTGTAATTTCGGTATCTCTTGATATAGGTCAAAATCTGCATTAATTAGCTGTTGAGTAGTTATTGGGACAGTATAATGAAAGTCACAACCTACTATCTTGGTGAAGTTGCATACACAAAAGTTAGTATTGTTAGTCTTTTCTTGGCAATTATCTATGGTGACGTTATCGCAAGCTGTCCTCACACAAGCGCACCCATTCCCTATATAATAAACTTGTGATTGTGTTCTATTATGCGGAAGCATTTCAAAAGTACATACACTGTTTTCAGCATCTAAACATAGATCTTCCGCTTCTACTACAGCGTTTTCACAGACATAGCCTAATTGTCCTCTAGGAATACATGCTTCTGTGTTAACCGATTGCCACCTATTTTTGGTATTCTCATAACTAGCCCAGACATTATGGTCTATGGGCTTGACAATAACATTTTGATGTATTGTCCCTAGAGTGAGGATAGGAAAGATAGCTCTTTCCTCTGCTGCACTAATGGTGAGGACATAGGCTTCAATGTGTTCCTGTTGAGGGTCATAAGTGAAATTTACTAATTGCCACCAGGCTTGGTGGTCCTTCTCAAATTGTGTAGTATGATTGTTCTTTAGTATTGTTTCTCTTATCTCTTGAGGTAATATACCTGACATTCCTTCTCTCATTATTCCTGCAGCTACTGATTGTACCCATTGTTGTGTCTGAGGGCACTGGATAGCTAGTGCAATTTCTTTGCTAAGCTCCCCTGTATAGTTAGCGAACTTCAAAAAATCCTCTTCAGTATGGTTTGCTACCATGGTTAGTAGTTTTACTACTAGTGATTGTGTTTCTGCTAATGTGAGCATGGATGAACTGAGGGGCATTTTTAGCTTTCCTAAGTTCGAAGTAACGGTACTTAATTTATTCACTAATACTTCTTGATCTATCGTGTTTAATATACCAAATCCAGTGCCAATCCATCCACTTAGATCTCTTTGTACTCTTCTATGATGAGACCTTGTTGCTAGCCATGCATTCCATCCCTTAAGGCTTTGCTGTATAAATGGTTGGCAACCCTTTTGCAAATACGTAATATCGGTGTGAAGGTTCATCTGCACCTTTTTCAGGGAATAAGTGGGGTCTAACAATAATTTTTGTTCATTAGATTTTCTTATCACCTGAGGCCCTATAAAGGTTAGGTTATGTACTACTTTACATACCACTGGTAGGGTGGTTTCTTGAGGCAAGTCTAAATCTGGATACAATGGGATCACGTCTTCTGGTAATTGTATCCTATAATCGACAGCACGCCCGAGAGCACGCCCGAGGGAGCTAATATCCTGTCCCAGTGTTTTCAACTCCCTTTCACATGTGAACATCATTGACTGATCCAATCTAAATGCCATCTCACACAGTGCTTTCCCTCCCTCAGGACCACTAGATATTACAATTTCTCCCGGAGAATGGAGAAGAGGGTGAGGGTCATAGGTTATGTTTTGAGGGCGTAGCTCCCCAAGTGAATCTTCTCTATAAATCACCCCCTTTATCGGTTGTCGTGATCCGGGTGGATCCTCCCTGAAGTCGCTCCACTGACATGAAATTGGGCCTTTTTGCTGGATCCAAACTGTGGGCCTGCCCATTTTCACTGGACTAAAGGTAATTAGGTTATGTTTAAAGGCTGGCATCAAGGGTTTAATTGTTAATACTAGCCGCCTTGTTTTCCCTTCCTCTGGGTCGAGTTCTCGACACCCAATTTGGACTTGGTCTCCCTTGTATGCTACCATGGAGGGCTGATCCCACACCTCACTTGCATATGGCTGATTGTTTCGTAAGGCATAAACCTCGAAATAGGGCCCTCTCGTTCCCAACTCTGGGTGGATACACTGGTGCGCATGAGACCATGGGTCTATTGGGGCAGAGCCTTGGGGAAGCACTATCGTTAGTCCAATGATTAGAGTTGTAAAGGTTTGGGGTGGAGTCGGGGTCATAATGTCTGGCTGTCAATTTTGTTTCTTTTGGCGTTCTTGTTGCTTGGTGTGAATTTGCTTTACTCGTAAAATAATCTTTTCTAGTTCAGTGTCTAGATCTCTTTGTTTTTTAAAAGGTCCAATTTGGTCACTTATTAGTGGATGTCGTGGGACAGAAGAATAGCAACGGGTCGATAAAACCTTAGAACGACTAAGTTTCAAACAATATTGTAACCAGCGGTGTACTCTCCAATGGCACCACCCTAATACAATTTGTTCGGGTGCTTCAAACAATTCCCTAGCCTCTAAAATGGATCTGTTGGCGAATTTCTCTAAGGCCAAATAGTCGTCATTCTCCCTTGCTTCTTTGCAGCTACACTCATAACATTGGAGGTCCAGTAAACAACTTTGTACGTTCCAAAATTTTCTATCACAACCTCCACAAAGAAATCCAATTAGTCCCACACAATTTCTTTCCCCACACCCAAAACACGGCTGATCGTGAATAGGGTCCTGTGGGTCAGGTCCTTGTTGACTGTATGTTTCAACCCACCCTGTCCACTGTATTGGCGTGCTACGCAATGCAGCTCTAGCTTCGGCATTAAATTCTGCTATGAGGGATAAAGGTTTTGGCAAAGTCAATGTTAGTTTATGTTGAATTCTCACGTGATCCTGCGGAGACAGCTGACTCAGAAGTCTGTACATCTAGGGCAGGTTTGATCTCCTCTTGTTTGTTTTCCGGAGCTCTCTTGACCCGTGAATAGTGGATCCACGTAGGTCGCTCCTTGATCCGAACCGCGGTGAAGGTAGTCAGCAGCACTTGGAAAGGTCCCTCCCACTTTTCTTGTAGGGGTTTTCCTAAAAGATTCTTAACATATACCCAATCACCGGGGTTAAACGGATGCAATTTGCAATCAGGTTGCTTAGGTTGGTGTTCTATCACCACAGTAGCATTCTTATCAAACTGTTTCCCCACCGTAATTACATAATCATAAATATACTGATTACCGATTTGGTCTATAACGTCTCCATTTACAACTTGCATAGCGTAAGGTCTACCATACAAAATTTCAAATGGGCTTAACTTCTCTCTTGATCTTGGTTTGACTCTCAGCCTGAGCAAAGCAATAGGCAAAGCCTGATACCACTGCAAATTAGTCTCCTGGCATATTTTGGCAATTTGCTGTTTGATGAGATGATTCATCTTTTCCACTTGCCCACTGGCCTGTGGGCGATAAGGTGTGTGTAGTTGCCATTTGATTTGTAATGCTTTGCTTATTGCTCTCACCACTTTTGCACAGAAGTGTGTACCTCTATCCGAGGAAATGCTCTTTGGTACCCCAAACCGTGGAATAATTTCATTCAACAGTACTTTGGTCACTTCTCTTTCCTTATTTGTCCTACAAGGGAATGCTTCAGGCCACCCAGAAAATGTATCAGTTATTACCAACAAATACCGAAACCCCCCTTTTCTTGGGAGTTCAGAAAAATCAATTTGCCATACTTCACCTGGGAATTTACCTCGATTTATGGCTCCTTGATGTACTTTGGTTCCTGTGTTCGGGTTATTTTTCAGACACCGCTCGCACTGGGACGTAACGTGTTTTATAGTAGTAAATAATTTTGGTCCTGCTATTCTGGTCTGCAAATATTGGTAAAGCGAATCTAGGCCCCAATGGGCCTTCTCATGTTCTGCCTTCACAAACTGCCACATCACGTTTCCTGGTATCACTAACTGTCCTGTTTCTAATCGACCCCAACCATTTTCTAGTATTTTGCCCTTATTCCTTTGAATCCATCTATGATCTGACTCTTGGTAATCTGGCTGGATATTGATATCCAGCTCCCCTGGTATTAGGGCCGCTATTTCCGCTTCCCTATTTCTTGTGGCCGCCAATTTAGCTTCTGTGTCTGCCTTCCTGTTCCCTATCTCTGGTATAGTGTTACCTTTCAGATGTCCCTTACAATGCATTATGGCCACTTGTGCTGGGAGTTGGACCGCCTCTAGCAATCGCAGAATCTCTTCTGCATGTTTGACTGTTTTTCCTTGTGTAGTCAATAGTCCTCTTTCTTTCCAGATGGCCCCATGAGCATGTACAACAGAGAAGGCATATTTAGAGTCTGTCCATATATTAATTTGCATGTTTTCTGCCAATTCCAAGGCTCGGGTCAGAGCTATCAGCTCTGCCTTTTGAGCTGAAGTCCCTGCAGGCAAGGGGTTTGACTCAATTACCCTTTCTGTAGTGGTGACTGCATAGCCAGCCATTCTTACTCCTTGCTTCACGAAGCTGCTGCCATCTGAGAACCAGTTGTCCGCACCTTCGAGCGGCTCTTCTTTGAGATCTGGGCGACTGGAATAGACGGCTTCAATTGTTTCCAGGCAGTCGTGTTCGATGGGTTCTGCTAGGGCTCTCCCTTCCAGAAATGAAGCTGGGTTCACAATGTTAGTTACCTGAATGGTTACGTCATCTGATTCAGCCAAGATGGCCTGGTATTTTAGGAATCTGGATGGGGACAACCAATGGTTGCCTTTCTGTTCCAGCACGGCTGACACAGTGTGAGATACTAACACAGTCATCTTTTGGCCCAGTGTGAGCTTTCTGGCCTCTTCTATGTTAATTATCACTGCAGCCACTGCCCTCAGACAGCCTGGCCATCCTTTACTTACTTCATCCAGTCGCTTGGAGAAGTAGGCCACAGCTCTCTTGTGTGTTCCCAACTGCTGTGCCAGGACTCCTAGGGCCATCCCTTGTCGTTCATGGGAGAACAGCCAGAATGGTTTTGATACATCTGGGAGACCTAAAGCCGGTGCCCTCATTAGCTCCAGCTTCAACTTCTTGAAGGCCTCTTCTGCCTCGGGAGTCCAAACTAGAACATCCTTGGTTTCTTTCAACAAATCGTACAGTGGTTTAGCAAGTATCCCGTACTGGTAGATCCACAGCCGACACCAACCTGTCATTCCCAGAAAGGCGCGCAGGTCTCTCACCGTCTCTGGTTTGGGCATTTGACAGATGGCCTCTTTCCTAGCTGCTCCCAGGGATCGCTGTCCTCTGGAGACTTCGTATCCCAGGTACACTACTTCTTTTTGCACCAGCTGTGCTTTCTGTTGAGAGACTCGGTATCCACTTAAACCCAGGAAATTTAACAAGGAAATAGTCCATTCAATGCATTCTTCCTCTGTCACTGTTGCTATTAAAAGGTCATCTACGTATTGCAGAAGGGTGCCATCTCCCAGCGGCCTTTCCCACTGTTCTAATTCTTTGGCTAATTGATTCCCAAAAATCGTAGGGGAGTTTGTCCATCCTTGGGGCAATACCGTCCAGGTAAGTTGGGTCTTTCTTCCTTTATCTACAGATTCCCATTCAAAGGCAAAAATCTTTTGACTCTCGGGAGCTAAGGGAAGGCAGAAAAATGCATCTTTCAAGTCTAATACAGTGAACCAGGTCAAATTATCCTTGAGTCTAGTTAAAAGCGTGTATGGATTAGCAACTAAAGGATGTAATATCTTGGTTATTTCGTTTACTGCTCTCAAGTCCTGAACTAGTCTGTAAGCTCCATTAGGTTTCTTTACTGGCAAGATTGGTGTATTAAAATCCGATTCACATTCTACCAATAACCCCAGTTCCAAAAACCTTTTGATTATGGGCTCAATCCCCTTCCTGTCTTCTATTCTCAAAGGGTATTGTTTTCTTACCACCGGTCTTGCCCCATCTTTAAGTTCAACAACAATCGGTGCTGCTTGTTTTGATTTTCCAGGTATATCAGTAGCCCATACTAATGGGTATGCCTCGCTCAGGATTCGCTCAAAATTGTGATTCTCAGGTTTAGGTTTCACACAACTGATTGTTAGGCTTAGGGCTGTAATCAGTTGTTCTTCTTTTACTTGAAATTCAAATCTGTCCTTTTTGAACTTTATTATAGCTCCCAAGTTTTCTAATAAGTCTCTCCCTAGTAGAGGTTTTGGCGAATTTGGCAAATACAGAAACTGGTGTATTCCCATTTGTTTCCCAATTTTGTATTTGATAGGTTTCAAAAAGTAAGCCTTTTCTGGTTGGCCTGTTGCTCCCACAACTTGTACAAATTCATCACTTTTAGGTACCAATTCTTGATTTAAAACTGAAAAGGTTGCTCCCGTATCAATCAAAAAGTCCAATTCCTTTTTACCTTCCCCTAGCTCCATTTTAACCAGTGGGTCTGCTAGGGTATGGCCCACCGGTCCCCCTCATTCACTTTCTTGTTGTGTGGTGGTAGTGGTGACCATTAACCTTCTCTTTAACTGGGGGCATTCCTGTTTCCAGTGTCCCGTCTGTAGGCAGTATGCACATTGATCTGGCCCTACTCTAGCTGGGTGGGGTTGGAACCTTCCTCCCCCTCTCACCGGGTAGCCTCTACCCCTACCCCTGGTTCCAGGTTCCGAGTGACCTGTCTTCTGAGCTGCCACTGCCACAGCCACTACTCGAGCTATCCTCCTGTCCTCCCTTTTCTTCTCCTCAACTTCTCTATTATTATATACCTTCCATGCCTCATTCAACAAGGCCTCCAGGTTTTTATTTTCTGGGTGTTCAAGCTTTTGCAATTTCTTTCTGATGTCTGGGTTACTCTGTCCCATCATTAATCCTAACAGGTGTTGTTTCCCTTCTTCCGTTGCTGGGTCCAGGGGTGTGTATTGTCTCATGGCTGCCCTAAGTCTATCCAAAAACTCTGACGGGGTCTCATCCTTTCCCTGCCTAATGTCATATAACATCGACCAATTGATAGCCTTAGGGATCGCATTACGCAAGCCCATCGCTATCAGCTTTCTGTACTGCACCAATCGTCGATAGTGCTCTTCGTTGCCCGGATCCCATTCTGGTTTACTGCTGGGGAAATTATCTTCTAGTCTCCCTGATAATACTTGAGCATGTCGTTTTCCTGTTTCCAATACGAGTTCCCTTTCTGTATCTGTCAATTCTGACAACATCACCTCTATATCTTCCCAATCAATATCTAAATTCTTTGCCATTAATTCAAACCTCTTCGCTACTCCCTCTGGATTCCTCCTGAAGTTCCTTGCCTCATCCCTCCAATTGTTCAGATCACTTGTGGAGAACGGTACCTTTACCCTGGTCCTTTCTCCTACCATTGGCATAAGTTGTCGGAGAGGAGCTATTGTATGGTTCCGTTCCTCTTCTTGCTTTGCTTCCCTCCGTGCCACAGATCTGGTATAATACGAATGACTAGTCCCTTCCCCAGGATCTTCCTGTGCCTCAATGTCTTCCCTATTCTTTCTCTTCTCTTTTCTCTTTCCCTTTCCCTGTTCTTCATCTTCACCTTCTATTTCTGTTAACTCTTTTCCTACTACCCCCCTGGCATGGTTTACACAGTCCAGCCGCGCCTCGCTCTGCATCTGTCGCCTTTCTTCCCGCATCTGCCGGCGCCTATCCTGTTCCGGGCTACTGTCCTCATCTTCTGTTCCCCTTCCATCTCTCTTATCCTCTATCTGAATTATTATATTCAGCTTCTGTGAGTTGTTCTCTGCCTCCCTTTCGCATGTCTCAGTGTCATTCTTCTCACTATACCTTAGCTTAGAGACGTTGCCTCCCAGTGAGTTATCCCCAGTCCTCGGTGTGCTAGTTTCTATTCTACAGGTACCTGATTTCCCAAAACCTCCACTTCTGGGTGTACTACCATCCCCATATGGACTTAGTTCGGGGAGGCTGCGTGTCTCCCCTCGACTCTCTGTTCCATGTGGGCTGCCTTCTTCCCTCTCAACTTCTAATCTGGGTGGGCTGTCAGCATCCTTGTAGCTTCCCGACCCCTGTGGACTATCTGGTCCCTGCGGGCTGCTTTCCTTCTTGTCCATCCCCGATTTTAATGGACTATCCTCCTCCCAAGTGTTATCTAGTTTCTGAGGACTGTGCCCAAACTTAGATTTCCACCATCGTTCCAGCTCCTTTAAGGGGCTAGGATCCCCTTGTTCCTCCTTTGGCCTGGGAAGAGGCCCTTCCCGTCCTGGGGCGAATGGATGGTATTCCCACAGGCTTATTTCGCTCTCCTTTCCACTATCCCTTCTTGTCAATTTAAGACATTGTTGCCCAATGCTACATGCATCACAGCACCGTTCTTTAGGCTTTGAACCTTTCTTATCTTTTTCCAGGGCTAGCACTAGGGGGTCCTGAGGTGCTACATTTACCCCGCACTCTTTTTGCCACTCCGGTTTATTTCTTAGGGTAAAGAACATATCAGCATACATCACTTCGTCCCATTTGTTAAGTCGGCGAAGGAAAAGCATCAATTGCAAAATAGTATTATAATTAGTTGTTCCCTCCGGCGGCCATTTCTCATTGTCATCTAACTTGTACAATGGCCACCACTGCGTACAATATTTAAGGAGTGTCTTTTTACTTATGTTTCCCCCCGGGATCCCTCCCAAGTCCTTCCAGTGTTTTAGGATACATCCTAAGGGGGTTTTCATATTTACGTCCTTACTCTGTTGACTTCCCATAGTTATTCCCTGTGTTGGTTTAACACTTCACACACAATTTTCAGTCGCTTTTGTCCTGGCTTCTCGCGTCGCAGCGATGCTGCATCTTATTCACTCTCAACCATACACGCGCACCTTTATAAAGGAATTCCTACCTTATGGTCTATATCAGAACAGACTGTTACCGGGTTTGGTCACGCGAGGTCACCTACAGACCGTGAGACACCGGTTTGCCAGATTCGTGCAATCGCAACCGTAGACAGTGTAACAATTGCAGGAGGTCACAATTTTCTTCCGGATATCTATCAACTTATTCTCTTCTAAAAATTATAGAGAGAGCAGCAAAATATTTTTTTTTGTAAGATTTTGCAACAAACACATAGAACAGACACAAAAGATCACCGGCTGACAGACCTCTTCAGATAGCAGTTTCAGTTCTTAACCCTTAATTCACAGTATTACAACATCAAGCACAATGTTAAAACAGTTTCCCATACAGACCAAAAAATACCAAGATAAACAAACACTTCTTTCAGCAGGACTTTTGTCCTTTTCTTTACAAAAACAATGCCGGGAATCTCCTGGCAAACCAATGCTAGCAACAACCCTGGCAAACCAATGCTAGCAACCCAATGGGATTCGTTACCGGGGCGTCCCCCAGCTTTCCCTTCGGGCGGTCACGTCTGACCCCCGTTTCCTTACCAATAAAACCAATAAACAATTAAAATACCTCTTAATTGAAGCAGGAGATGCAGGGAACCCTCCGTCCACCAAGGCGCCAGTCCAGGGGGGGTCTCTTCTTGACAAAAATTCGTCAGGGGCGCCCAGAGAATCCCGACCCCGGACCCGGCCCGGGAGGACCTCAGGGCCCGGATCTCCTGTCTGGTCCCACCTGGGTCGCCAGAAAATGATGCCGAATTTGCCCCAAAAGGCGAGAATAACTGCTTAAGAGACTCAGCCTAAGTCAGATAAGCAGGAGGTATTTTATTACGACGCGTCGGAGAAATCACGAAATGGATTTCTAGATTATGCACCGCAAAAGCGGGTTTTTATACAATTTTAAACAAGGATTACATCATTTATTACATGCATATTCATAGGCAGGCGGAGTCTTCTGGGAATTCTTGATCTTCCTCAGTTAAATTTTAAGCTTTTCCTAATTTGGTCTTCTTCCTGTTATCCTTGGCATGTTTTTCCATGACTTAGCTGAAGTAACTGTTGTACTTGGCTTGATCCTAACGGCTTGGCAGGTCACTTTAACTTATTGGCTTCCACTTCTTCTTCTTCAAATATTCTAATTCCAAAGTTTCTTCTGTGAGTGTATTTTAGATTACCTATCCAAATATTGTGAGTGTATTTTTACATTGCCTTACCTAAGTATCTGATCAAAGATCTTCCTGAAAGTGTATTTTAGGTTATTTATTAACTGCTGCAATTCCCTTAATATATTTTGAGTGTCTTTAATTCTTTTATTTTTCAGAAGCTATTAACCATTATAATAAATGGCTTCAGCATTGCCAGGGACTCTCTGGGACAAGGGAGCTCTGCTCTGGGTGTGGAAGGAGGTGCAGGCGCCACCACTGGAGTGGGAACCAGAAATCACCAGGTTTGTGTCCTTTGGGCGTCAGGAACTGGTGGGACTCAGAGGCACAGGAAGTTTCTCTTCATGGCGAAGAGATTGTGGTTGAACCGGATATAATTCAATAACAACCACGCTCTTCCCTGAGCCATATGCAATGTCCCAGCAGTGTCTGACATGTCCACCATCCACAAGTGATTTCCATACTAAAATTAATTTTAAAAAAATATGGTTCTGTGATAGATATAAATAGAGTTAAGTTGTTGTATCAGGATGCTCGTCTGGAAGTGGGATAAAATAGCCTGAAAAATTCCTGATTTGCAAAGCTCTCAGTGGTGGATGGAGAAGGGGGTCAAACTGCTTTTAGTGTAGAGGAAATGCTGAAACCAGCCTGACTCATTTCATCTCCTCCTGTCCTGGCTTATCTCCTCTCTTTCCACTTCCACCCATTGGCTTTTGTCTCCCACCAGGCCCCGGTGAAGATCCTGGCTCTGTGTTCTCCATCCCCTCCTCGCTGGCACAGCCAGGCTGGCATGAGGAGCCCCTCAGCCTTCCCTGCTCCAGGCTGGACAAGCCCAGCTCCCTCAGCCTCTGCTCACAGCCCAAGGGCTCCAGCCCCACTTTGGAGGCCCTTCCCAGACCCTGCTCCAGCTGCCAGACATCTTTCCTGTCCTGGGCAACCCAACCCAGGCCACAGTGACCTGGATAATCCCCGTCCTTGATGTCCTGGTCACACAGCCCTGGCCCCTTGTCCCCTGTCAGGCTCTGGGATGGATCCTGTGGAACATACTTTGGTGGAGTCTGTGGCTCCAGGTGGGCTGGGGGGATCCCCGGGGACAGGGACCCTTCTGGGCATGAACAGCTTTGGACTTGTTGGGAGAAACTGTGACGGGGAGCTGGGGCAGAGCGACCAACCCAGTGACCTGACACAGCCCTGCTGGGATGTCACACAGCCCCTCTGGGATGTCACAGTCTGCTCTGTGATGTCACAGCCCCTTCTCTAATGTCACAAAGCTGGTCTCTGATGTCCCACCAGAGTCTGTGATGTCATAGTCTGCACTGTGATGTCACACCTCTGCCCTGTGATGTCACGCGTGGGTCTGTGATGTCACAGAGGCAGTCTATGATGCCATGGCTGCTCGATGACCTCACATAACCCACTCTGTGATGTCATAGCCCACTCTGTGATCTCATGCTACCAGATGATAAATTGTCTCCACCAGCTGAGGTGACACCTGGAGCTTGTTCTCCACAACCCCAGGCCTGTGGAAACCACACAATGCCCATTGTGTGAGAAGGGGAACTGGAAATCCGCGAGCCTCAGTGTCCTGCCAGCTCAGCCAGGCCCATGGGAACATTGGGGTCAACGAGCACCGGGGACCACCAGAGAGACCCCCAGGACAGAAGAAAGCATGGGTAAAGGGGAGGGGAAATCTTAATGATTTTGGAGAAATGATTATCACATATGTGAAAAAGAATAGAAAATCACCAAATTTGCAGATGACACCAAGCTGGGTGTGAGTGTGGATCTACTGGAGGGTAGGAGGGCTCTGCACATCGCCCTGGATAGGCTGGATCCTGGGCCAAAATCCAACAAGGTGAGGTTTAACAAGTCCAAGTGCCGGGTCCTGCACTTTGGCCACAACAACCCCTGCAGCAGTACAGGCTGGGGACAGAGTGGCTGGACAGCAGCCAGGTAGAAAGGGACCTGCAGGCACTGATGGACAGCAGGCTGGACATGAGCCAGCAGTGTGCCCAGGTGGGCAAGAAGGCCAATGGCTCCTGGCCTGGATCAAGAATGGTGTGGCCAGCAGGAGCAGGGCAGGGATTCTTCCCCTGCACTCAGCCCTGGTGAGGCTACACCTCGAGTGCTGTGTCCAGTTCTGGGCCTCCAATTTAGGAAGGCCATGGAGGGGCTGGGGCGTGTCCAGAAAAGGGCAACAAGGCTGGTGAGGGGTCTGGAAGACAAGTCCTTGGAGGAGTGGCTGAGGGATCTGGGGTTGTTTATCCTGGAGAAGAGGAGGCTCAGGCGAGATAGGGCAGTGTCAGGGCACAGGGTGGACTTGATGATCTCCAAGGACTTTTCCAACATTGCTGATTCTGGGATTCTCTGGAGCCACCCTTGGAGCACTGCAGGATGAGCCCTGGGTCTCCTCTTCAGAAGCTCCAGCAGCCCAGGTCCCTCAGCTTCTCCTGCCAGCCCCAAAGCCCATCCTGTCAGTCCTGCAGAGCCTCTGCAGCTCCTCCTCACTGCCCAGAACAGAGAGCACTAGAGCCAGACACAACAGCCCAGATGTGCCCCCCTGGCCTGGGATGCCTCTGGCAAGGGAGCAGCACCAGGCACTGCAGGAGCCTGCAGACAATTCCTGCAGCACATGTAGGATGATCCTGCTCCCCAAGGGATGTTCCCATGGTGCCAAGTCAGGAACTGCAATGGGGAGTGGGGCCAGAGAGTAAAGGGCAAACAGGGATGGGCTCCTTGGAGGGGAGGAAACAGGGATGGGCAAGAGGGAGAAATCTGGAACAAGAAAGAGGAGAGAAAGCAAAGGTGAAGCATAGGAAATGCTCAGGGCAGTTTGGGGGTGGCTGCCAGGCAGCCCTGGCTCTGAACAACAGCGTCTGCAGTGGGATAGGAAACTCCCAGCTGATGGGAACAAACTTTCTGGCTGACTGCAGAGGCCAGGACAAAGCTGAGTGGTTTCCCTGCTGTCCCCCAGCCCTTGCTGGCCCCAGGGGCTGATGGCATTTGTGCTCCCTCATGTTCATGTCCCCACACCAACAGCATAGGGATGCTCCCCCTGCTCTGTGCAATGCAAACAGGGGCTGCTGAGCCAGTGCTGCTGTGTCTGTGCCTGCAAGGATGGGGCACCTGTGTGAACTGGGGGAGAGGCCAGGGCTGCAGAGGGGGGATGTTGTTGGCAGCTCCATGAGGACGCTCTGGGACGCTGCCCTGGGCTGTGCAGCACACTGGGGATGGATCAGCCCCTGCTCTGCTGCTCCTTCCCATCTCCCCCAGGGCCCTTGCAGAGCACCAGCCATGCTGTTTGCGACCACCCTGTCCACGGCCAGCCTGGGGCTGCTCACGGGGGTTTTCTGTGCTGAGCATTGGCCTGGCTGTGTTCTTTAGAGAGCCTGGGCAAGGAGCCTGGAGCCCCCAGGGCCTGGGCTGAGGCGTCAGTGCTGCACCAGCAGTGCCCATGGCCTGTCCCTGCTGCAGCCCCGGCACTGCCACCCTCAGGACTGTGCCCGGCCCCGAGAGCACTCAGGCCCTACAGCAACACCAGGGCCACCAGGGCAGCGGGGCAGGGCCACGGCAGCAGCACTGGCAACACCAAGTGCTGCTGCTGCTGGGCACAGCTGCTGGGCCAGCACTGATCTGCCCCCAGCTCTGCACACAGACATTGCTGCTGCAGCTCCAGAGAAGGCAACAAAAGGGCATCTCTGCAGGAAACTCTGCTGGAAGATCCTGTAGAGGCACCAGGGATGCAGCCCCTCATTGACACAGTATGTGGCCACAGAGAAGGCAGAAAGAAACAAAATGAGAAATGGCACGAACAATATTTATCTGTAGACAATATGATGAAAGTAAAACAAAGGAAAAAACACCACAACCAAAGCAACAAAAAGTATCAAGGATGACTTTTATTACAAATGATTTCCAGAAAGTGGCCAGCATTTAAATGTTTTTGAAAGCATCCAGTTATCAGTGTCCACACTGCAGCCTTGAGCTCCTGGTTCCTCAGGCTGTAGATGAGGGGGTTCAGGGCTGGAGACACCACCGAATATAGAACTGACAGGGCCAGATCCAGGGATGAGGAGGACATGGAAAAACATTTCAGGTAGGCAAGCAATGCTGTGCTTACAAACAGAGAGACCACAGCCAGGTGAGGGAGGCAGGTGGAAAAGGCTTTGTGCCATCCCTGCTCAGAGGGGATTTTCAGCACAGCCCTGAAGATCTTCACATAGGAGAAAACAATGAACACAAAACAGCCAAATGCTAAAGAGGCACTAACAGCAATGAGTCCCAGCTTTCTGAGGGCGTTGGTGTGTGAGCAGGAGAGTTTGAGGATCGGGGGCACATCACAGAAGAACTGGCCCAGGGCATTGCCATGGCACAGGGGCAGGGAAAATGTATTGGCTGTGTGCAGCAGAGCATTGAGAAAGGCACTGGCCCAGGCAGCTGCTGCCATGTGGGCACAAGCTCTGCTGCCCAGGAGGGTCCCGTAGTGCAGGGGTTTGCAGATGGACACGTAGCGGTCATAGCACATGACGGTCAGGAGGAAAAACTCTGCTGAAATGAAGAAGAGAAAGAAAAAGACCTGAGCAGCACATCCTGAGTAGGAGATGTTCCTGGTGTCCCAGAGGGAATTGTGCATGGCTTTGGGGACAGTGGTGCAGATGGAGCCCAGGTCGCTGAGGGCCAGGTTGAGCAGGAAGAAGAACATGGGCATGTGCAGGTGGTGGCCGCAGGCTACGGCGCTGATGATGAGGCCGTTGCCCAGGAGGGCAGCCAGGGAGATGCCCAGCAAGAGGCAGAAGTGCAGGAGCTGCAGCTTCCGTGTGTCTGCCAATGCCAACAGCAGGAAGTGGCTGATGGAGCTGCTGTTGGACATTTGCTGTGCCTGCACATGGGGACCTGTTCATGAAGAAAGGACAGGGATAAGTCAGGAGAGGGTGCTTTGAACCAAACCTGGGCCATTCCCTGCAGGCTGTCCCACTGGGACTCACCCAGCCTTGTTCCTGCTCTGGGAAAACCTTCACCCAGGTCCCTGCCGAAGCTCCAGCTGGGCTGGCTGAGTGTGCCAGGAGCAGCCAGGCCTGTGCATGGGGGCTCTCGAGGAGTCATCCTTGCCCCTCTGCCCTGGGTTTGTGGCCATGTGGCAGAGGGATAAAGCTGGATATTCAGGATTTGTCAGGGGAATCACTGCTAATGCAGAAAGGCTTTGTAGCATCTGCATTCACAGTCCTATAAGATACAAATGGCAGGAGTTTGTTTTAGGAATTGTTTTCCTACTCACACATCGTTCCTGGCTCTCTGAGGTCAGCAATCCCCAGCATTTCTGCTGCACTCAGAGTTTGCCACTGAGAGATGAGAGAGGCAAAGGATTCCCTGTGGCTGAGGGAAGGTGAGGGGCTGTATGGGCTTGTTCCCAGCTGCTCTGGCTTTGCACCTTAGGCTGCAATCAGAGCACAATCACACTCCTGGATCACCCTGGGATAAACAAGACCCTGCCCAGATCAGAGGATCCCTGAATGTCTCACACTCTCTAAAGGTCTCTGGGCAAGGTCTCCGCACCCCCTTGTGCCAAGGACACTCACAGCTCCCTGGGAAAACCCAACAGCATTTCCTCAGCTGAGGCAGCTCTGCCCTTCCCCGGGAGACATTCAGGGAACTCCCAGAGGCTCTGGCACAGATTTGCACCTGCCAGGAGGGCAGCTCAGAGCTTGGAAGGGCACAGCAAGGAGATCCCTGGCTGTGCCCATGATGGGATCTCAGGCAGGGGCTCAGCTCATTCCCCTTTCCCATGGACTGCTTTGCCCACAGCCCCACAGGTGCCAGTGAAGTTTGGACTAACCATTCTCATGGACACACCCCTGCCTGGCAGGAATGCCAAGGGCAGTGCTTGACTCAGCTGCTGCAAATCCCAGAGCCTCCCTGAGATCAGCAGATAACAGGGTCAATATCAGGGCAGGGCAGAACCAAGAGAAGATGTTGTGGTGCTGTGCCTGAGAGGGCAGGGCAGAGACAGCCGAGCACTCAGGACAGTGTTCCCGAGCCCAGCTGTGCCCGGTACCTCCCACACACCAACAGTGCCCTCATCCTGCCCCCAGCACTGCTCTCTTCAGCCCCCTCTCCTTCCCTGAGCATCTCCCTGGGCCTGGACATTCCCTCCTGAGAGGAGCCTTGTTCCTGCCAGCACTCACAGAGCCCATCCCAGCCTGTGTGCCCTGGCTGGGGCCCTACAGAAACCTGCCTGTGTGCAGGGCCCTGGCTGGGGCAGGCTCTGTATGCAGCTGGGCAAGGGCAGCTCAGGAGAGCCCTGCTGGGCCCTGCAGAGGTGATGCTGGTGCTGCCCAGGGCTGAGGAGTGGCTGAGGGCCCTTTGGGAGGCTCCCAGCAGAGAGACTGACCACCCAAAGTTACAGTTCTGGAGTCTGTGTAAATGTTCAACCATTCCTTTGATGATCCTGTGTGTCCCTTTCAACTCAGAATGTTCTGTGATTCTGGGATTACAATTCCTGTTCTGCTTCTCTTATCCCCCTGTTGTCTATAACCCAAAGAGGAAAAAACCCCCTTGCAGCAGTGTTAGAACAGTAAAAATGAGACATTTTTTGGAAGCTTCCAGGTGTCCTAGTGAGGAAGGGGCAACCCAGGGCCTGATTTCAACAATTTATTAAGGTTGATTAATTAGGATATTTAACAGGAACCTCCAAAAGGAGATTCAGTTTCCCTAGTTACACATCCCTGGGTCAACCCATTGGAGTAGGTCCAAAGGCTTCTTTGCCTTCACTTTTTATGACTGCTCATATTCTGCTCATTCTCAAAACCCAAAATGCTCCTATATGTCCAGTTCCTAGAAGACTATATAATATTTCAGGACTATATAAAAGAATAGGACTATACCGCCTTTTAGCAATATATTTAGACAGTCAGGTTATTAAGAGAAAGGTAAGGAAACATACTAGAGTTAATTCAGGATTAAAGCCATATAAGAATATAATAGTGGTTTAATACAGTTAAGAGTTTATAGAGTTAAGTAAGGATTATAGAATTGTAACTATATAATAGTAATTCAGAGAGCTATGAATATATAAAAATGTAAAAAACACAAAAATCTTTTTGTCACCACCCCAACATTCCCATCTTTGTCCAAGAAGGAAATTGAAACACTCTCAGGAAAGCTCCTGATCTTTACAGCAATCCCTGGCTTACCTTCTTTGGGAAGTGTCCTCCGGAGCTGTGCCCAGGCTGGTCTGGAGCTGGGAGCAGCCCTGCCCCACCCAGCCCCTCTCAGCAGCAGCCCCTGCCCTGCTCAGGGTGGCTCCTTCCCCCCACAGCTTCTCCCCAGTGCCAGGAGCAGCTGCCAGGGCTGGCTGAGAGCTGTCCCTGGCAGGCAGCAGAGTCCCTGCCCCAGCACAGCACCCTGGGCTGCAGGACCCTGCTCTGCAGGACAGCCCTGGGCACCCCTGGCTGCAGCCCCGGTTGCTCGGCCCTGCAGCAGAGCCTGGCAACAGGAGCTGCCTTGGGCTGTGCCTGGGCTGGGCAGCAGGGAAAGCCAGCCCTGCCCTAGGGCCACAGCCCTGCCCTGGAGCAGCTCTGAGAGTCCTCCTGAAAGGTCCTCAAAGCTGTGGGATGTGCCAGCTCCAGGAGATCCCTGCAGGAATGGCAGCTTCTCTTTCCACAGCCAGGGAATGACTGTTTCAAACCTAGGATGCTTCCTGCTCTGGTGAGCCCTGAGTGAGCTCTGCTCTGTGCTCCCAGCCCAGGCTGAGTTTAACCCCTGTGTGCCCCTGTGCTGTGCACAGGGGAGCTGCAGGCAGTGCCCCAGCCCTGCTGGGCTGTGCACAGGAGCTGCTCCTGGCCAGAGCCGTCTCTCTGCAGCGCTGCCCTTGCCAGGAGCTGCCTCTGTGCGGGAAGCCTCTCTGCAGGTTTTTCAAAGGACTTTGGGTTTTGCTTTTGTCTTGGAGTCTCTGAGAGGTTTGTGCAATCATGGCCTCCAATTATCTGCTGTAGTTAGTCCCTGGAGAGGCTTTGTCAGTAACAACACACAGTGGGGCTCATTAATACTTCAGGATACTTCAGATTTTTTAAGGTACTTGGTGTTTCCCTTTTGATACAGACTCTGTGAGAGCTTTGTGGAATCATGGCCCAATTTTCTGCTTTAACGAGTCCCTTGAGAGCTTTGTACTGACACCCAGTAGTGCTCATTAATACTTTGAGATACTCAAGGTTTTTAAGGTACTTTGGATTTTCCTTTCTGCACTGACTCTCTGAGAGGATTTCGTGCCATCCTGGCCTCCAATTCTCTCCTCCAAGGAGTTCATGAGGAGACTGTGTTGGGGATGGACCTCAGAGGGACCCATTCATGCCTCAAGAAACTTTGGGGTTTTTGTCCATCTTTGACTCCTGGAAAGGCTTGTGCAATCTCCTCTCAGGCTCTGAGGTTCCAGGGCTCAGCTCCAAATGCACCATGAGGCTCATTATGATCAAGCACTCCTGACAAATCATGGTTTTGCTTTGATTTCCCTCAGCTGTAGTGCAGTTCACTAGGAAGTTCTTTTTCTATTGTTATAGAGAAATATTTCAAATAGCTTCTAATAAATCCACATTCCTGTTTTAAGGGTGTATGGTTCTCTTTAGAGAAGAAATGATAACAGCATTTTGTGACTGATAGACCCAGGGGCTTTCCTAAGGAGGTCTGGCCTGCTCTGAGAAGCTGTGTCTTGAGATCTGACCCAGTGTGGAGAGCCTTGCTCCACATTTCCAATCCCCATCCTGTCTCTCCTCACTCACCTGGGGTCAGCTTATCTTGGAGAACTGGCTGCAGTCAGGCAAAGAGGGGATTTTCTTCTTTTATTTTAGCAATCCAAAACTCCTAAGCTCCCTGTTGAAAACAGACACCCTCCTCAAGTGTGTGCCAAGCCCAAGCTGCCACCAAGACCACTCTAGACCTGCCCTGGGCCAGCTGTGAGGATGTGTGGAGGCCCAGAGGCCTACCATCAGAGTCTCAATCCCCTAGACATGGAGGACTGGTTCCAGATAAGAGGAATAGGCTTTCAGGTTAGGGTGAAAGCTCTCCCATTGATCCAAAGATCAATCTCCCATTGATCTTTGCAGACACATGATTCATGTCACATTATGTTACCCCATTGGCCCATTGGCCTAATTATCCTAGTTCAACTCCTATTGCCCACGTTTGTTTAGCCCTAGAATGTTCTCCCTCTGTCCCTCCACTGGCCCTAGTTTGCTGCATTCCTCCACCCTTGTTTCCTATTGGCTGACCTGAGCTCTGACCCCTCCTCTGCACCATTTTCCCCCATATCCATTGGACTCTGACTCTCAGCTCCACCCTCACTACCCCATATAACACCCTGTTCCCTCAGCCTACACCCTGTCTTCATCCCTGGACCCTGTTCAGCTGTGTACCCTGTTCCTGTACCAATAAACCCAGTTTGCAGGAGATCATATGAAAACCCATCCTGCCTGTTCTGTCAGCTTTCTAAGATAGCAGTGAGCTTTGGGCTCATGAGTGCTGGATGCTACAAGGGCCTCAGTAGAGCAATGATGCTACACATGGCACCCAAACAGGGACATGATTTGTTAAGGTCCCCGGTAGCATCTCCAGCAGTGATCCTGCCAGCCAGATGTCACTGGAAGCTGTACCCCTTCAGGTCAACCACAACGCTGAAATGAGACTTGAGTTTTATTGAATCTCACTGAAGAAGAAGTCAACAATCCCCTCAACATCTGTGGGACCAGCTTTGCTGACAGCCCCACAGGCCCCACTTTGTCTGAAGATTGTGCCTGTGAGACTGAGAGTGAGTGACTGAGGGGCAGAGAGCTCCCAGGGGTTTGGGCTTTTGATTTTCTGTTCCTGTGGATGGGCATTTCCTCTTTCATTGGGTGCAGCTATGGAAAATAATCAGTTCCAAGCTGCAAAGGATGTTTTTGTTAAGTTTTGGAGAGTTTTAAATTTAGAGGGGAGTTAATTTTCTGAGGGGAGTTTAAAAGGTATTGTTCATGGTTATTTGAGGAGTTTCCTGATATCTCTGTTGATTCTATCTATCAGTTACTGTTTTGGGATGCTGTTGAGAAAAAGCTTTATATTTTACAAACACAAGGGGTTTTAAAAGTTGGGAAATTGTATCTGTTGTTTCATTCAATTTATGGGATCATGTAACGAGTTCATGGTTCCAACCCATTGTCCTGGTTTATTCAATCCTCCCACCACGTTCCCGAACCCATGTTCCCTGAGAACAGGATGGGAGATGGAGCCCGCCCTTTGGCACAGACAAGCCATCTGCTACCTGTCATCTCCCCTCCTTTTCTGTCCTCTCCTCAGGGTGGTAGTGTTAGCGTTCAAAAACACATAATCACGGAGCGATTATATGCGGTGCTTTTTATTAAGAGCTCTGGGAATCGGGGTATATTCAACCCAAATCTGACTCCGACCATACATCTGAAATGATCATGTTTTATACTCTATCGTTACATAACTTTCATGTTAATTATTAAACTTATATTGTTCTATTGTATACATAAATTTAGCCCCTCTCTGAATTTCCAACATAGTTTCTCACTATTCTTCTTATGGTTATATAATAATTACATTTAATTACTAAACAATCATCACATCTAACAATTATATAATTTATCATACTGCTTACGCAGGTGCAGTTGGTCTGGGAAAGCACAAAGCCTAACATTTTAGATTCTATCTTTAACTTTTTCCAGGGTTCCACTATCAGTAGTGGCCATGCTGCCCTGACATTCCTTCATCTCCTGATCCTAATCCCCCTTCCTATAAATCACAAGATGGCAATGCTCCTGTTTGAGAGACCAGCATTTTAGATTCCCTTCGGCCTTCATCCCCATTTCCTGCCTTTGCTCCACGTACCTCCCCTGTGACAGGCCCCACCTTGATGTTGAGTTCCGACCCTGGAACTGGACATGGGACCAACTGGAAGGAAGCCATTTTGGCTACCAAAGGCCTTCAACGCAGTGTGTTGCCAGTTGGCTCAATGCCCTACGCCCCTCCCAGCAGACCTGCTTCCTCTACAGAGGAAGAGAGCGATAGCTTATCTGAGAGTGAGGATGAGCCCAAGCATTCTTGGCAGAGGATGCAGAGAAAAGCTGCAAAGGAGGGGGACTGGGAGGTGGTAACCAAGATTCAGGTGGCACCTGGGCAGTATAAGCGGGGGCCAAAACCTAAATCTATTCCCTACAGATTCCCATTTAGGTTTTGGCCCCTGCTTATACTGCACAGGTGCCATCTGAATCTTGGATTCTCTACCTCCATAGGGAAATTAAGGACTTAGTTAATGCTGCAAAGGACTATGGGAGGAGTTCTCCCTATTTTAAGAATTTGCTGGATGCACCATTTACTGCCCACACGATGGTACCATAAAATTTAATAGAGTGTATAAAAATTATATTGTCACCTGCTGAGTTTATTTTGTGGAAACAACTTTGGATAAATAAATTTAATGAATTGCCAAAAAGTTATGTTGAGGAAGAACGGTGACAACACCTCACAATGGACCGCGTTACCAGGGAAGGAGACTATACTAGACTGCAATATCAGGCTGAAGTCCTCCCCTGGTCAATACTGGAAGATCTCAAAGGGGCTGCATGGTGTACCCTCCTTCACCTGACACTTCTACATCCAAATTGACTTCACTGACATTTGCCAGGGCCCGGATGAGAGCTACATCAAGTTTTTCGATCACCTTAATAAAGTGCTGGAAAAACAGGTAGATGATCAAAAGGTCTGGGATTATCTTATTAGCAAATTAGCTTTCTGTAATGCCATTATTGAGTGCAGAAAGGTTCTGGACACCCTCCGCCTTGTCCATGAGCCGACCATCGCTCAGATGGTTGATGCTTGCATTTGCCCAGTGGTCTCAGGCCATGACTCCAGCTTAGCCAAGGCCACAGGCCAGGGTGCAATGGAAGCACTGGTTGCAGCAAATGTGCTTCCCCACTACAGAATGTAATAAAGGCAGTGGAAACTGTTAAAACTGCGAGAAAACTGGACATATAGCAAGACTGTAAATACAAGACTAACAACCGTTCTCATTTTTCACCCAGCCCTCAGTCCTAGAGCCATTGCCCAAACTGTTCCTGAAGCCAACAGCACTACCAGACCTCGGGAAACTCCCAGCAGAGCTCAAAATGACCTCAAATATGAAGTTATTCCATCCCACCTGTGGTGGTTTGACCAGGAAGAAGTGGGAATTCTGGGATGTTGTGGTCAAACCAATGGGTGCTTGGATTTTGATATTGGCACCTGGGGTAGCCAGTGGGTTTTAGGACACATCTCCGAGAACACACAGGGGTTAAAAGCAGAGCTTCGGCGCTGGGAGGCTCTCTTGGGACTTCGAGGGACGGAGGTCGGAGCTCTCCCCCGTTCAGCCGCTGCCGCTGGGCGGGGGAGGGGCGGCCATGCGGTAGGCCTGGGCCTGGACAGACATGGGAGTGAGGAGGCCCTGGAGGATGGAAGGGTGGAGGAAGAGCCCCAAGAGACATCGGACAGCCTTTCCCCCCCCCCCCCCCCCCCCCCCCCGGAGACAGATAGAGAGAGAGAGAGTGCAGTCTGTGTCGTTACCTTGAAATTCAGTAAAAAATTCAGTAAATATGTGCTGGCAGCAGACAGCCCAGCTGAGGAGATGGGGGGGGGGGGTGCAGCCAGGAGTCCAGCCGCCTGGAGGAGTTTTTAACCCCTTTTGGACAATGAAAACCCTACAGAACATTAACCCTTCCTAGACGTGTGATAAGAGTGGAGAAGGACGAAGGAAATGAACGAGTGATGGAGGTCTGGACCAGAGAGAGAGAGAGTGAGAGATGTTGAAAGAATGGAGAAGATGGAGTGGCATTTTATGCTGCACTCTTTTGTGTAGCCATGGACAGAGCTATGTTTCCGTGAGATACAGAGACTGAGTCCAGGGGGAGAAATGTCCCAGTGCCAGAGAAGATTCAGTGTGGGTACCCCTCGGCCCCAGGGGGTATATAAAATATGGGGGGGATAGATGTCCCAAAGGTGAGAAGGTGAGATACTGTGCTTTTCTGGAACTGGACAAAGCATCCTTAAAAAAAGACAACCCTGGAAACAGCCCTGATCCCTGTTGGGTGGTGAGAGCACCGGAACAAGGACGGAAGAGGCCACCATGACACATGGAAGGACTCCTCTCCTCTTGGGGAGCTGAAAGTCTGAGCAATCTGAAGGGTGGTGTTGGACCTAGAATTGGTGATTTTGGAGGATGTATTGTATTGGGAATTTAGGGGGGAGGAGGGGGGAGAGCGTTTTTTGTGAGGTTTTCATTTTCCTCGTGGTTTTTTTTCCCCTTTTTTTTTTCTTTTGTGTGTAGTTTAGTAATTGTTTGTGTGTAGCTTAGTTAATAAAATTTTCTTTATGTTTAAGTTTGGAGCCTGCTTTGCTTATTCCTGGTCACATCTCACAGCAGACACCGGAGAGAAGGTGTACCCATGGGGGCTCTGGCTTTGCCAGGCCCAAACCATAACACCACCCTTCCATCAGTGATAGATGTCCTAGGTTACAATGTAAAGATGTATTCTATTCCAATCCTCAAGAGCTGTTGAAAGCAGGAAGGGCATTATTTTTTCCTTATCTCCTGTAAATGGGCCAATCAATGCCTTGCCATGTGACTCAGAGATAACTCCTTCTGGGAGCCATTTCTTGACCCACCCCATGACTTATAGAATGATTTTAGCTCATTGTGAGATGCTCCGCCTAGTGGGGAGGAGCTAAGCATCCCCACCCGGATATAATCTGGGATTTGGGACAAAACAAGCTGCCTTTCCATTGGATTTCCCAGGGAACAGCTGCCATTTCCATTGGATCTTCAGAGGAAGACTACACCCTACTACAGGATCACTGCTCCAACATAACCACATCTGCCACTCCAGGAGGACTGCAGCCACCATTCCAACTGGACTGCTAACAACACCCTGACCAACAGGGTGTCAAGTTGTATTCTGACTTTATCAATGATTTTCTTTTGTATTATTGAATGCATTTTTTTTTTTTTTTTTCTTTTCCTAATAAATTGTAATTCTGACTTGGAGTCTCTCACTGGTTTTGCTTTTAAACCAGAAAAAATGGAAAAGCCTGAGCAGATTTCCTGAACAACAAACCCAACTCGGGAGCCACCTGCTCAGTCCAGGCTACCTGGAATGGTGTCACCTTTCTACGAGGGACAGTGTGAGGAGAAATGATCTCTGGGAGCAGAATTCTCTGAGTCTTGCAGCTGAATTCTCTGTCCCTGTCCTTTCCCTGGATCTCTGTTGCAGATGGAAGCTGCTGGTGCCACCGTCACCATTAACATCTCTCTTGAATGCAAACAGATGTTCCCAGTTTTATTAAGCAGGATTTACTCAATGTTTCTACAAAACTTCTGTATTCCTCATGGAATGAAGGGACCATTTTGACACTAAGACAGTGACATGGAAGCAAGGAGTCAATTGTGACCCTGGGGTCCCATGGAACCAAGGGCCCATAGTGACACAGCAGGGCCATGTGGATCCAGTGGTCCATTGTGACACTGTGGATCCAAGGAGACCATGGAGACACTCCCGGAACCTCATGGAACCAAGGAGTCCATGGTGTCCCAGTGGGGCTGCATGGGGCCAATGGTCCATGGTGACACTGCCCATCCAAGGAAGCCATTGTGGCACTGTGGAAGCTCATGGAGAGAGGGATGACATTGTGACACTGAAGAACTTCATGGCACCAAATATCCATGGTGACACAGCAGGGCATCATGGGAACCAAGGAACCTCTGTTTGCAGTATGGACACTCATGGAACCAGGGGCTGTTGTGGCACTGCAGAACCAACAGAGCTGCTGGACCTTGTCCCCTGGCCCTGCACAGCTCCTTGGGAGGCACAGGAGGAGCAGCACCCTGGGAGCCTCGGGAATGCCCCTCTGGGATCCATGGAACACACTCCCAGGGGCTGGTATTCCAGTTCCCAGCCAGGAAAAGATGTTCCTGCCCTCAAAGGCAAAGCTCTTAAGAAGGAGCCAAAAGCCAAGTGCAGCAAGATCTTACAATGACATTTCACTGCCAGCTTTCATAACTTCACCCATGGTTGTTGTAGCTCATGGATTGGGAAGTAAATCAGGGCAGGATCTTTGGTGGGAGCTGCCCTGGGTTAAGGGAGACACTGAGAGAGAAACAGAGCAGGCAAAGAGAGGCAGGAGAGAAAGGAGGACACCAATACAATCAGCTGAGAAGATGGCACTCTGAAAACAGAACTGGAACTGATGGAAAATGAATGGGACAGAAATCGATAGTTCTGAAAGTTTTATTTACTATCAAAATAGATCACACACACCCAGACTTACACAATCCCAATCCCACACCCTCAAATTTCGATCTCACTTGTCCCAATCTCCTTCCAACACCATCTCACCCTGGAGATTGTGGAATCAACTAGATATGGCATGGGACTGAGTTTTTCTGAGGTGGGAACAAGGCAATTTGACATGAATTGAGCCATTTTGGGGTAAAATTGAGGTGTTTTCAGTGGGATTGAATAATTTTGAGGTGACAGACCAATTTATCTTGAATTCTGGAGTGCAAGGATATGGAGAATACTTCCTGAAATCCCCCAAGAACACACAAATCTTCCAGAATACGTTCCCAAACCATAAATTCCACCTCAAACACCTGTTAAATAGTAGGATTTTAGATATCCTTGATCAATTACTTTCTTTTTTGTCATATTTCAGGTGTTTTTAAGTGATAAAGAAAAATCAGAAGAAAATTAGGGCCAAACCAAAAGGATAACCAGCCAGGTGTCCTCCCAACATGGATCACAGGAAATGTGGGTCACCAGGCCTCTGACCAATGTGGATCCTCCCATGGGGGATGAAGCTGGAGCGGTGCACGAAGCTCTTCGGCAGTTGGAGCACTTGCAGGACTTCCCTTACCGGCACCTCCATTGGTGTCTGGTCAAGTCAGAGCTGCCAAAGAAACTCTTCCCACACTGGGGACACTCGTAGGGCCTCTCCCCAGTGTGGATGCGCCGGTGCGTGACGGGGATGGAGTTGTCCTTGAAGCCCTTCCCACAGTCAGGGCAGCAGAAGGGCCTCCCTCAGTGTGAATCCACTGGTGGCCGAGGAGATTGGAGCTGGTCTGAAACCTCTTCTGACACTCGGGACACTCATAGGGCCTCTCCCCAGTGTGGATTATTTGGTTGATGATCAGCTGGGACCTACGACTGAAGCTCTCCTCACATTCCCCATACTTGTAGGGAGGGCATTCCCTGGTGTGGATCCTCTGGTGGCAGCTAAGGCTGAAGCCCCAGCTGAAGCTCATCTCACATTCCCCACACTCACAGGGCCTCTCCCCAGTGTGGATACGCTGGTGCATGATGAGGTGGAGGTTTTGCTAGATACTCTTCCCGCAGTCAGGGCAGCGGAAGGGCCTCTCCTCTGTGGGAATATGCTGGTGGCTGAGGAGGTGGGACCTAATGTGAAAACTCTTCTGACACTGGGGACACTCATAGGGCCTCTCCCTAGTGTGGATGCATTGGTGGGTCATGAGGGTGGATCTGTAGCTGAAGCTCTTCCCACATTCCCCATACTCATAGGGCCATTCCCCGGTGTGGATCCTCTGGTGGCTGATCAGGGTGCTGCTCTGCCTGAAGTTTTTCCCACACTCCAAGAACTTGTAGGGCTTCTCCCCATCATGAATCTGCTCATGGACCACCAGCTCCAAACTCTGTCTGAAGCTCTGTCCACCTTCCTGGCTCAGGGTGGGTCTTTCCTTCTCAGCCACCCTGGGCTGGCTTTGAAGCCCATCCTCCTGCAGGATCTCTGGGGATTTTCCTCCCCATTGGAATTCTGCACTGTGGAGTCACTCAAAATGACATTTTCAATGAGGTTCTGTGGGATCTCAGCACCTCAGGATGGAGGTGCAGAGTGGCCGAGATCACCCTTGGGGGGCTCGGGAGTCCTGGAATGATGCCAGAAGTGTCTGGTGGCTGGACTTTGATCCTACACAGGAGACGACACCTGTATGAGGATGGGAGGATTTCACTGGGTGAATGGTGAAGGGATAAGTTAATTAGAGTGTAAAACACAGGATTTAGGATTTTGGTACAGGGGGGTCTAAAGAAGTAAGATGGAGGAATTGGGGCGTGTCCTGTTCTTCTTCTTCTTGGCCTCCATCTTCTGTGGTGATGTTGGCACTTTGGGATTGGTTATTACTAGAAGTGCACTGGTTAATAAGGGTAAAAGGTATTGGGGAAAAATTATAAATACTGTATACGTAACTTCAAGTATAAAGATAAGTGACCGCCCCGGGGGCTCTCAGTGTGCCCATGGCTGACATGCTGTGCAGACCTCTGTTGGGCCGGGAGAAAATCTTTTAGATAAACAATTAATAAACACCGAGACCGAGAAAAGATCAGAAGTCTCTTCTTGTCCTTTGAAGCGCCGGACTGTCCAAGGCCACCCTGGGCCTTTCCAGGCCACCTAAACAGCCAAGAAAACAACAAGGTTCTGTCATGGAGATTTTTCCTCCACTGTCTCTGAGCTTTGGCTTAAACTCTGTCCACCTTCCTGGCACAGGGTGGTCTTTCATCCTCAGAGCACCCTGGGCTGTGTTTGCAGCCCTTCCTCCTGTTCTACCTCAGAGGCTTTTCCTCCCTGCTGGATTCCAGACCGTGGAGCTGCTCAAAATGGCCTTTTCTACCATGTCCTGCCATAGGGATTTGTCCTCCCTCCTCAGCTCCTTGTCTGGGGGAGGAAGGACAAGGAGAGGATGTGATTTCCCTCCGTGCCAGAGGGAAGGAGAAGGAGATCCCCTCAGTGCATCCCCAGCAGGACGTCACTGGCACTGGGGTTGTCCTGCAGCCAGGGGCCATGCTGGGCTGGGAGATGGAGCGGGAGAGAAGGGGAAAGGGGCACTGACTTTCTCCTCACCTGCCTGGGGGTCCTGGGGGATTCTCATTTTCCTTGCAGCATTGTGTTCCATCTGGTGAAGGTTTGGGGATGGGAAATTCTGTTGTGGGAGGAAAATAAGGGATAAGCACATTGAATTTTGTACTGGTTTGAAGGCAGACCTGGGGGAGAGTCTAAACCAGAACTGCAATGATACACAAACTGCGGTGAGGTGTATCTGGCCTGGGAGGTCAGTGTCTGGCTAGCAGAGGGTAGGCCGACACCCAGCTGCAATCCAAAGCGAGCACCCCTCAGCATCTGAGGGCCTCGGGCTGTGCTCACCTGCGGACTGGTCTCGCTGCACACACGATGGCAAATAAGGAGCTGGACTCTCGATGGCGTCAAGTCAGGTTTAATATGAAGCCCAAGACGACAACCAGGGAGACACCAGGAATGAAAGGTGGAACAAGGTTATAAAGGGAGTGGGTGTTTCAGGGAGGGGTTTACACAGAACCAATAGGGAAGGGTGAAGAGATGAACTTAACATAACGGGCATGAGGGAAAACCCAATCAATACAAAGTAAGGGAGGGGCCCCGGGACTACAGCCAATCATAACCCCCCTAGGGAAGAAGATTCTGGCAAAATAGGAGGAGTGGGGGTGATTGACTAGGCCTAGGGAGGAGAAACAAATGTACATATAAGGGTATTAGGGGGAGGAGGAATTATATAACTAAAAGGACTGACAACCCCAGTGGCAGGAGTTGCCATGGGAACAACATAATAGACAGTCGAGAGAAACAGGGAGGGCAGAACCATTATCAAATGGGCGGGGAGCAATACAGAAAATAGGGGAGCAAACAAATAAACTTAACACACTACAACAAGAAACAGTGCCTTAAACTGACAGAGTCAGGATATAATCTGACAAACTGTTAGTCAGGGTGGTGGCAGCAGTACCAATAAATGGTGGCTGCAGTCCTGTTGGAGTGATGAACGCGATTTTGTCAAAGCAGGGATCCTGTAGAAGCATCTGTTCTTCCTCTGAAGGTCCCGTGATGGTTATGGAGCTCTTGTCCTCTGGGAATCCAGTAGGCAAGCTGCTCCTGGTGTTGAAAGACTCAGCTTATATCCAGGTAGGAATGCTTGGATCCCCCCACCCCGGGCGGAGCATCCCACAATGGGATGATGGAATTTTATCAGTCCTGCAGTGACAATCAATGGCCCATTCACAGGAGATATCTCCCCTGGAGGGCGTTATCAGGGCTGAGTCATGGAAGAGATAAAGAACAATGCCTCACCTGTTTATAGCAGTTGATGAAGATGGGGATTGAAAACATGCATTTGGTTACATCTTACATTGCAGCCTGAAACAGTGGGGTAATCCCTGCTCAGGGGGTGAACACCACCCCCCTTACCAGAACTGGCTCAGGTGTAAAACCCCTACCCTGGGAAGGCTACACCCACAGGGGACAATGTCACACTTAGCCTGCTTCAGGGGAGGTCTCTGTCCCTGTCACTCCCTTGCTCTTCCCCCCTTTTCTCTTTCCATCTCTCTGTCTACCTCACATTTACTGTTCAATAAAATCCACTTTCGGTTTGGTCTTGTTAGCACCTTAATTGGGGCAGAGGCATCTTTCTAAGAATTTTCTTAACCAAATTGTGACATTATTTTGGCCAGTGAGTTCGGGGCACTGTTGTCTGACCCCAAGTGCCTTTGACAACAACATGGCTCCCTCCTCTGAGGAGGTTTTGGTTCTCTCTGGAGGAACTTTAAGAAACTTTGACACAGCTTCCTCAGAGAGACTTATGGGAGAACTGATGAGGAAAATGGCTGTTGTAGGTGGCCAGTGAAAAAGAAAATATTTTGTTGTCTTTCCTTGAAAACTTTACTAAAATCACTGCAGGAAAGGGATCATGTGATACAAGCGAGACTGACAAGGTTCATTCCCTCCAAGGTGAGGAACACAAGGGGCTGCTGGAAGTCCCACAAGAAGCCCAGCTCAAGTAGCTAAATTCCCAAATAACTCTTGAGTTCACACCCTTGGGGGCTTTGCCAAATGTGAGAGTCATTATTCTCTTCGTCCCTGTCACCTTTGTGACAGCTACACAGAATTCTCCTTCCTTTTAATAATTTGTATTGGGCCAAATTTGCACTTTTCTTTAACTGAAACCTGCAAGCAGCTGAGTTGGAGCTGTGCAAGAATTGATCTGACTTGTAATTGACACAGAATTACTTCTATTTTCAGTGTAATCATGTTTGGGATTTGTTTGCATTTACATCATATATGACTTGTGGGAAAATCAAATATTCATCAAGTGATTTATGCAGAGTAAAGTTTGATTGCTGCCAAGTTTATTTTGCCCAGTGCCCAGGGGATTCTCAAGGATCTCTGTGCCTCTCGCACTGGGGGATTCTTGGGAAGACTTTGGGGGGGTTGTCCCTGTCCCTGTCACTCCAGGCCATTCCCCAGGGGTGTCCCTGTCCCTGTCACCCCAGACCATTCCCCAGGGGTCCCCCATCATTCTCACCCCAGGGAATGCCTGGGGGGTCTCCCTCCCTCTCATCCTCCTGTCAGGGGGTGCTCGGGGCAATCTCTGCCCCTCTCAGGGGATGCTCGGGGGTCTCTGTCCCCTTGCCCTGGGGGATACTCGAGGGGTCTCCATCCCTCTGGCCTCAGGCAATGCCTGTGCAGGGCTGGGGACCAGGGGCTCTGTGTCCCTCTCACCGCTGAGGGCTGGGGGGGCTCTCCGACCTTCTCACACCTGGGGAGGCTGGGGGGGTCTCTGTCCCTCTCAGCCCTGGTGTGACTGCACCCAAACATCATCGGGGTCAGAGGGACAGAGACACCCCCAAACCCCCAGAAGGGCTGAGCCTGGGATTTGGTTTGGGACTGAGGATTTAGGAAGGGACTGGAATTAGGGCTGGGGTTGGAGTTGGGGCTGAGATTTGGATTAGAGCTGGGATTGAGGTTAAGGCGAGACATGGGATTGGCTTTAGGGCTGGGATTTGGTCTGGGGCTAGTCGAGTCTGGGACGGGGATGAGGTTAAATACAGAACTGTGAGTGTGTCTCAACATGGAGTGAGATTGAGACCAGGATCAGGGTCAGGTTTTGGACTGAGATCACCCAGAGCTGGACAGGGGGGATGTTACTGCAGGATGTCCCTGGCATCGTCCCAGCCCTCCTCAGGCACCTCCAAACATGGGGGGCAGCTGGGTGCTCCAAGATCCAGGTGCTCCCACACTGCCCCTCAATACCAGGTGAACATTCCCTAGGGCAGCCCTGACTCTGACCCTTGGGGCTGTGGGATCAGCCCTCACGTCCCTGTGGGAGTATCTAGAGGCAGGGCGAGAGATTTCTGCCCCCCCTCTTCCCTGTGGAAGGATGACGCCCAGCTGCCCTTTTCTTCTGGTGCATTCTCCTCTCCTTCAGCATGGATATCCAGCGACAGGAGTGGAGGGAACGGCTGCAGCTGAGTCGGGGCAGGCTCAGGTTGGATGTCAGGAAAAGGTTTTTGCCCAGAGGCTGCTGGGGCCCTGCCCAGGCTCCCCAGGGAAGGGTCCAGCTTCAGGGCTCTCTGAGCTCCAGCAGCGTTTGGACAGTGCTGCCAGGCCCAGGCTGGCATTGTTGGGGTGTCCTGTGCAGGGCCAGCAGTTGGACTGGAGGACCCTGATGGGTCCCTCCCAGCTCAGCCAATTCTGTGGTTCTGGGATCCCATGAGCCTGGGGATGGGGCTGCCAATGGTTGCCATGGCAATGGGCTGTGGCTGCAGGCCTGAGCTGGTGTCCATGGCAACCACCCTTGGCATGGGGTCTCCATGGAGCTGCTGAGGGACTGAGCCTAGCAACAGGGGGCTGGTGATGGTTGCCATGAAACTGACCATAGCAATAGGGGGCTGGTGATGGTTGCCATGGAAATTGACCATAGCAACAGGGGGGCTGGTGATCATTGCCTGCTAAGGATCAGATTTGTCACAGGACCTCAGAGGGGTTCCATGGGGACTTTCCAAGAGTCTCCAGGCTGTTCCAGAGCTGGAATGTCACAGGCAGAGACAGGGGCTCCATGGATACCTCCCAGAGCTTTCTGGGGATGGTAAAGAGCCCTGTGGTCAGAGGCAGTGACAGCCATTCCATGGTGACATCCCAGGGGACCTTGGGCTGCAAAGGCACCAATCTGTCACAGGCACTCACTGGGGCTCTACGGTGACATCCCAGGAGTTCCCAGGCTGCCAAAGAGCCAGGATGTCCCAGACACTCACAGGGTTCCTGTCATGGGCACAGTGAGACCTTCAGGCAAAATCTATTAGGGAAACTCCTGTTGGGTCACAACATGCAGAAAGGATTCCCAATAGCCCCCACAGATGCCCAAACGTCACCATTGAATCAGAGATGACACAGACTCAGATCAGAAGGCTAAGGGCTAAAAGCCACCTGTATTTTCAATCCTCTTCTTTTATACCTCGGTTTGCTACAGGTGGACCTCACTGGTCCTTTAAACACATTTCACATGATTGACCAATTAAGACAACATCCTTCAGTAAACAACATTATGGAAAAACAACCTTTTATAAATATTGTCATGGTTCCAATTATTGATGTTTGTTTTATGCTGGGCCTTTCTGGGGGCTCTCTGGATGTGGGAAACCCTCCTGTAGCAATTTTGTGCCAGGTAAAAGAAGATACATAAGACTTTTTTGGTCTTCGGCTTCCTGTTTATTGTTATCTTCTCTAAAGTTTTGCATGCTGTGCATACCAGGCTCAGCATCCTGGACAAACACCTCAAAATGGCTCCAAAATATATGATTTCAAGGTCTTTTAAAGTTGTCTCACCCAATTAACTCTTAAAACGTACATTATTTCTACTTATCGACCAATAACTCATCTCTTGACTGTCCACATAAGCTCTGCACTGTGCTTCCCTTGACCAATCACCCTCTGCCACAAATACTGCAGAAAATGGAGTAGATGAAGAAGAAGACAGGGACTACATCCAAATTCCTCCATCTTTCTTCCTATCTACATCATATTAAAAATCCCAAAATCTAAATTTCGCACCCAAAAGGAAAATGCTATACTACCCTCTAATCTATTTCACACTTCGGTAAATTCTAATCTGTCTCAAAGTTCTGGAAGTCCTCTCCATGGGCGAAGATTAAAGGCAGTGTTTCTCTGGTGGTCAGAATGCCTCAGAGCAGACACAGAAATATTCCCTGTGCCCTGGATTCCCACATATTTAACCTAAAAACCTTTAACCCTCAACATGTGAAGTTACCAAAAATGTTCCAGGTAAGTAGGATTAGAAGGAGAAGGAATAGAGAACAACAGAAAGACAGAAGATCCAGAGAAAGACACACACATACATACCAGCTGCTGGGGTTACAGCATCGCTAACAGACAAACCCCAGGAGAAGGCAGGATCCAGATCATGGGCTGGCCTCGTGCTCTGGCTTTTAACCCCCTGGGCCTTCATGGGCCTGCCCCTGGGGTGGGACTGCCAGGTGCTTGTCCAATCAGAGCCAGGGTAGCACCAGATGCGAGTGTGTGATAGACTGACAGCTCAGCCAATCAGAGAGGGGTTAGCACAGCATTTGCTGTGTGATTGACAGCTCTGCCAGGCCAGGGCTGGGGCAGGGTTCTGTCCCACCACAAACCAAGTCCTGACCCTCCCCTGGCCCCTGGCCCTACACGGGCATTCCGAGCATCCCAAGGTGTCTCAGGACATCGATCCCATCCAGCCTCTGACAGCGACCATGGTGACACTACGGAACCTCATGGAACCATGGGTCAGTTGTGACAAAGGAGGTCCAAGGAAATTATTTTGAGACTGTGGAATCCAGGAATCATAAAATCAAGGAGACCATTGTGCAAATAATGGGCCCTATGGAAGCAAGGATCAACGATCAAACTGAGATTTGATTGTGATTGATTTAAATAGAAACAAGGAGCCATTGTTTCACAGCGAGGCTGCATGGGGCCAACGGACCCTTGTGACTCTGTTGGGGCTCATGAAACCAAGAAGCCATTGTGACATTGCCAGACCTCATGGAATCAAGGAGAATATTGTGACAGTGTTAGGACCCATGAAGTCAATGGAAAATGGAACAGGTCTGCCTGGTTTGGACTCCTGGGGACTGTCTGACAGGTCCCACTGAATTTGACATGTCAAGGGGCACTTCCCATCTGACCGTGAAGCACTGGGGCTCTGTGCTTTTAGTCATATGTGAAAGAACTGTCATTCTTGTCTAGGCACCTATGGCCAAAATGGGAATTCTGCATCTAAAATTCTCTATATCCAAGGGTTACTCCCAGACAAAATCTGCCCATACAGTCAAGTCTGGCTAGACTTGGCCTCTGGTGACTGCCTCTCATCTGCCCCAGCATCACTGGGGCTCAATTGTTTCGTTCCTGTGGAGACCATTGTGACACTGCGGAGCATTGTGGAACCAATAGGCCATGGTAACACTGCAGGCCCTTGTGGAACCTGCTACACTGTAGGAACCTGTGGAACCAAGGGAAACATTGTGACACTGTGGATACCATGGATCCAAGGGGCCACTGTGACACTGTGGGGCCTTGTGGAACCAAGGACATCTTTTTGGCTCTGTTGGGCCGCATGGTCCCAAGGGGCCAGTGTGAAGCAGCAGGGCTTTGTGGAACCAAGAGGCCATTGCTGCATTTCAGGGCCTTGTGGAGCCAAAGGGCCATTGTGATCCTGGAGGGCACTGTGGATCTATGGAGAGCATTGTGGCATTGCAAGGCCCCGTGGAATCATGGAGAGTATTGTGACCCTGCGGGGCCTTATGGAAGTAAGGGGCCATTGTGACACTATGGGAAGTGTTGGAACCAAGGGAATCAAACATGCACTACTGGACCCCAATGGAACCAAGGGGCCATTGGACACAGTGAGGCTTCATAGAACCAACAGACCATTACGACACTGTGGGGCCTTGTGGAACCATGGAGACCATTAGGATACTTAAGGACTTTTGTAAGGGGCCATCATGACACCTGAGGAAGTCATGGAAGCAAGAGAACCATTGTGACACTGCAGGGCCCTGTGGAACCAAGGCAACATGAAATAGGTATGGCTACCTTGGTCTCCCAGGGGTCACCTGACAGATCTGGCAGAGCAGAACTTGGAATGTGGAAAGCCACTCCCATCTGCCCCTGAAACACTGGGGCTTTTGGCTTTTCTTTTTATGGAAAAGAACTGTTCATTTTTTCCAAGCATCCATTGACAAAATTAGGATTCCACCTCGAAATTTCTGTGTATCCAAGGATTGCTCCCAGACAAAAGTTGCATGGACAGAAAAGTCTGACTGGCCTTTGACTCCTGAGGGGCAGCACTCACCTGTTTTCCAAGCACTGCAAAGGGCTTTCTGCTTTTCTTTTTATGAAAAAAAGACCCCATCACTTTTGTCCAGGTACAAATGTTTTAAGTTAGGACTCCACATTCATCATTTCAAATATCCAAGGGTTGCTCCAAGCAAACCTGCCAGGACAGACAGGTCAGGCTTGCCTTGACCTCTGGTGGTTGCTGTTCATCAGCTCCTGAAACATGAGGGTTCCGTGGTTTCCTTCCTAATGAGACCAATGTGACACTTGGGAGACTTGTGAAATGAAGGTGCCATTGTGACACTGCAGAGCACCATGGATTCAAGGGACCATTGTGACACTGTGGGGCCTCATGGAACCAAGGACATCATTGTGGCTCTGTTGGGCTGCATGGTCCCAAGGGGCCATGCAAAGTAGTGGTGTGGGAGTTAGCCCAGCTGTAACTCAGTGTCAGCCAGATTTTACACGGAAAGAACTGGGCATTAGTGTCAAGCCCTGGGAATCATTAGTTTAACTTCAGGTGAGCTTGAGAATTTCCCCATAAGCCTTTAGTGTTGTTATGCTAGCTTGTCCAAGTTCTATTCCCCTATTGGTTACTTGTTTCCCCTATACGTTTATTGTTCTAGAGTGTTCTACCCCGAAGTGTATATGCTGTTGCTTCCCCTTTGTCTCGGGTCTTTAGATTCTGCACCTTGTACCGTGCTTGACTTCTCCCTGTTTATTGTTTCTCACTCTGTTACTAAAATTCTTTTTGGGCAACTGCATCAAACCTGCTCCTTTTAATTTTCACCACCCTTGCCCTGAAGTCAGGGAACCAGAGAGGTTTGTCATAGCCACCTTCACTGTGACTTTTGGTGTCCAAACAGGGACCATGACATTTAGGGCTCCCTGTGTCAGTCACGTCAGCTGGGGTTAGCTGATGGATAGGCCAGTGCCCCCTGGGATTTTGGATTGTGCTGAGCCCAGTGGATTCATCGTTGCTTCAAGAGACCTTATCCAGGATCTGCAGGGACAACGATGGTTTCACCTGCATAGGATTGCAGGTGGGTTTGGGGACATGCAAGACATTTCTTGCCTATTTTGCCCCTGTGTTTTTACAATATGCACCCATGTCCCATAACTGATTTTGGGTGTTCCGGTGGCCCTCTCACATAAGGCAGAACAGGAGAAAAATGGGCAGCCAGATGTCCAAAGTAGAAAGGAGCGAATAGGGATGCTTTAATTCTCACTGATCATGACATAATATTTTCAAAGAACGAATTGAAATCAATCATGAGGTGGATCGTTAAAAATTTTCCAGACACCTCTCCTGATGAAATCCATACCACTGAATTTTGGGACTCAGAGGGAGTTAAATTGTGCAACGTTTTGATCAAAAGGGACCACATTGCACCCCACATTCTCTCCATCTTTCACACCATCCTTGAGACTCTTCACCAGAAAGCAGTGTGTCAAAAACTCAATGCGTTGGTCACTCCTAACTTGGGACCTCCCCTCAAACCTGCCTTTCTCAGACTTTCCACGATGGTCCAAAATGGCAATGCCAGGCTATCTTGGAGCATCATGCCCTGGAGACTCAAAATGGAAGGAGCCTGAATGTGGCTTGGGATCCCAATCACCCTCCCTCCATCTTGCTTCCTCCACTTCCTGCTAACACGACCTTGTCTTCCGCCCTGAAAGAATCTCCAGACTCCACCCCTAAAACTGCGGGTAATGCTGCCACTGTGAATCATCCTCTCCACCCTGGGCCATGCCTCGAGTTAAGTAAGAAGTCTGGCAAATAGCCTTGAAACTCCTTATTGCCCCGTTATGAAAGAAGGGGACAGACTCCCATGTGTCAGCCATTGGTTTACGAGGAAATCAAGGATCTGTGTAGGGCAGATATAGACCATAGAAGGGACTTACTTGTTTTAATGGCTTAATGAGGGCCATGTTTACAGCACATGTCTTACCTCCCTATGATTTAAAATGTATTAGAACCATGTTGTTGTCACCTAGAGAATATACCCTGTAGGAAAGTGGATGGAAGGGTTTACTAAATCAATTAATAGCATACTATGCTAATAATGAGGGAAGGGCGGAATTGACAATCAACCATCTAGCTGGAGAAGGACAACACAGCCTACCAGATGATCAAGCAGCAGGTATCCCCAGAGAAGTATTTGATGATATCAAAGAGATGGCTTTGAAACATTTAATCCAGGTATTGGATGGTAGCATCCCAAATTTGGACTACCTTGGGTGGCTGCAGCTAAACCTTTAGGACAATTAGACCATCTTGGGTGCCTGTTAAGTAAGCAAACCAATGCTACTCCCTCACATTGAGTGGCCTGCTCTAAGACAGCGAGACCATCAGATATGCCACCTCTCAGAACAGTGATAGAGTTTTTACTCGGGGCACATGGGCATGGCTGTGTAGACTCTGAGGGCATGTGTTGCATGAACCTCTCCATCCACAGCGAGTCAATCCACAAGAGCATTCAGGTACTGAAGGAAGGGTTCAAGAAGCTTCAAGTGGAAAACAAAGACTGCTTCAATAAACTCTTCCAATCCAAGGGACTAAAGGGTTGGATGATGTCTAGCTAAAACAGGACATTTAATTTTCTTAATTGTTGTTGTATTGTTAATTGCCTCATGTTTGTTTAGATGCTTTTAGAAAGTCTTACAAAATTCTTACAGTTCCATCTTTGTTGTAAAACAGAAAGTTGGAAGATACGCAGCACAGGATCCTCATGGACTCCTTGGAAGAGAGAACTGGAGGTGAGGATGGCACAAAAACCTTTCAGAGACTCAGTGTGGGAAGGAAAGTTCTTAAAAGTACTTAAAAGTATTCTTAAATCCATAAAATACCTTAAAACCTTGAGAACCTCAAAGTATTAATGAGCCCCCCTGTGTGTAAGTACAGAGCTCTCAAGGGACTCGTTAAAGCAGATAACTGGGGCCACGATTGCACAAACCTCTCACAGAGTCTGTATCCAAAGGGAAACACCAAGTACCTTAAAATAACTGAAGTACCTTGAAGCATTAATGAACCCCACTGAGTGTTGTTACTGAGAAAGCCTCTCCAGGGACTAATTACAGCAGATAATTGGAGGCCATGATGGCACAAGCCTCTCAGAGACTCCAACTCAAAAGCCAAACCCAAAGGCCTTTGAAAAATCTGCAGTCCCTGCAGGGAGAACTCAGGAGCCCCCAAGGGCCATTCCTGAGCAAGGCTCCCCAGGGACTCCTTCCAGCAGATCCTTGAGGCCACTGGGATGTGGGCTGGGGGGGAATTCTGAGGGCAGGACAAGGGGCTGACAGTGCCCAGCCTGGCTGGGGCTGTGCCAGGAGGCCCCAGGGCCTCAGGACAAGGTGCACAGACCCTGCTGCTGTGCTTCAGGGAAGCAAGACTTGGCTTCTCTTTGTCCCCACCTGTCAGCACTGCCTCCAGTTCTCTGCTCTGCCTGGGGCCTGGGGACACTTTCTCAGTGGTGTCCCTCAGTGGGACCCATTAAAAGTCCAAGAAACTTTGGAGTTGGATTCTGACTTGGAGTTCTGGAGAGGTTTCTTCAGCTCCCTCTAAGGGACTGATGTTCAGAGCCTGAGCACAAAGCCCCAGAGGCTCATTAATGTCCTTGTGCTGTATCTGTGCTGCTGAGCTGGGCTGGGCTCCTGGCACAGAGGCAGCTCCTGGTAACCAAGAAGAGCTTCAAAAGCACATTTCTCTTGATGAGCAGCTCTTCTGCCAGCCCAGCAGGGCTGGGGCACTGCCTGCAGCCACCCCGGGCACAGCACAGAGGCACAGAGAGCTTCAATCAGTCAGGGCTGGGAAGGTGCTGAGAAGTGCCCGGGACAGAATCACTGCCAGCCCTTGGCACAGGAACCTCTGGCTGCAGGGAAATGCAGCTGCAGCTCCTGGAGTGATCTCCTAAAGCTGGAATATCCCAATGCCTACAGACCCTGTGAGTACATTCTCTGATTGTTTCTTGTGCAGAGCAGCCAGGGGTGCCCAGGGCTGTCCTGCAGAGCAGGGTCCTGCAGCCCAGGGCGCTGTGCTGGGGCAGGGACTCTGCTGCCTGCCAGGGACAGCTCTCAGCCAGCCCTGGCAGCTGCTCCCAGCACTGGGGGATGTGAATGGGAGGAGACAGCTTGTGCGGCTTGGAAGTGTTCTCCTTGTGTGGGGAGGATGCTGCATTGTTCAGGACTGCTTCCATCCCGGCATTTAACTGCAGAAAATTTCAAAGTTGAATTTACAGGGAGCACAGCAAGGCAAGGACTGCATAAAAGGGAAAATCCTGCTTTTTTAGTTTATTGGTCTGTGTTGCCTTGATGGGAAATTGCACATAGATATTCATCTCTCAGTTCAAGTTTAGAATAAAAAAAAAACTCACAGATCTGAATAAATGAGGCAGTTAAACAATCAGCATAGGGCCCCTTAAAGGCAGCATCACTGTAACTTTTCCAGTCTCCTCAGGGTTGCTCTGATACTGCCATCAGAGCCTGCAGAGCCAGAGCTGCCCTCAGGAAGTGCCAGAGCTGGGAGGGGTCTGCAGGGCAGAGCTGAGACCACAGGGCTGGGCTTGGCTCTGGCAGCACTGGCAGGGCCCAGCCCTGGGCACAGGGAAGAAGCTGCTGGCAGAGACAGCTCCAGGCAGCAGAGCCTTGGGCAGGGAGTGGAGGAAAAGTGCCCACAGGCTGTGCTGAAATATTTAAAGTCCTCTCCAAACCCAAGTATTCCATGATTACTTTTCTTACAGATCCCCATGCCAAGACACAGAAAATGTCCAACAGCAGCTCCATCAGCCACTTCCTCCTGCTGGCATTGACAGACACACGGAAGTTGCAGCTCCTGCACTTCTGCCTCTTGTTGGGCATCTCCCTGGCTGCCCTCCTGGGCAACGGCCTCATCATCAGCGCCGTAGCCTGCGGCCACCACCTGCACACACCCATGTTCTTCTTCCTGCTCAACCTGGCCCTCAGCGACCTGGGCTCCATCTGCAGCACTGTGCCCAAAGCCATGCACAATTCCCTCTGGTACACCAGGAACATCTCCTACTCAGGATGTGCTGCACAGCTCTTTTTCTTTGTGTTCTTCATCTCAGCACAGTTTTGCCTCCTGACCATCATGTGCTACGACCGCTACGTGTCCATCTGCAAACCCCTGCACTACGGGACCCTCCTGGGCAGCAGAGCTTGTGCCCACATGGCAGCAGCTGCCTGGGCCAGTGCCTTTCTCAATGCCCTCATGCACACGGCCAATACATTTTCCCTGCCCCTGTGCCATGGCAATGCCCTGGGCCAGTTCTTCTGTGAAATCCCACAGATCCTCAAGCTCTCCTGCTACAAATCCTACCTCAGGGAACTTGGGCTCATTGCATTTAGTTTCTGTTTGGTATTTGGTTGTTTTGTGTTCATTGTTTTCTCCTATGTGCAGATCTTCAGGGCTGTGCTGAGGATCCCCTCGAAGCAGGGACGGTACAAAGCTTTTTCCACCTGCCTCCCTCACTTGGCTGTTGTTTCCCTCTTTGTCAGCACTTCAGCATTTGCTTACCTGAAGCCCCCCTCCATGTCCTCCCCATCCCTGGATCTGGCAGTGTCAGTTCTGTACTCAGTGATGCCTCCAGCCCTGAACCCCCTCATCTACAGCCTGAGGAACCAGGAGCTCAAGGCTGCAGTGTGGACACTGATGACTGGATGGTTTCAGGAACATTTAACTGTTGGTCAATTTCTGCAAATCACTTGTAATAAAACTCATTTTTGATACTTCTTGTTGGTTTCATTTTGGAGATCTGTTTCCTTTGTTTTAATATTTTCATATGGTCAACAAAGTAAAGCCATTCCTTGTGCCATTTCTCATTTTGTTTCTCTCCACTTTCCCTGTGGCCACAGACTGTGTCAATGAGGGGCTGCACTGTTGGTGGCTTTAAATGAACTAAAGGATCTCCCAACAAAGATTTCTGCAGAGATGCCCTTTTGTTGCCTTCTCTGGAGCTGCAGCAGCAATGTCTGTGTGCAGAGCTGGGGGCAGATCAGTGCTGGCCCAGCAGCTGTGCCCAGCAGCAGCAGCACTTGGTGTTGCCAGTGCTGCTGCCGTGGCCCTGCCCCACTGCCCTGGTGGCCCTGGTGTTGCTGCAGGGCCTGAGTGCTCTCGGGGCCGGGCACAGTCCTGGGGGTGGCAGTGCCGGGGCTGCAGCAGGGACAGGCCAAGTAATATAATTATTTCATAATATAAATAATTTGTAATATAAATAATTTTTGATAGGTCTTTTGGCTTTGTTCTTTTTTTCCCCTGTGTTTTAGTTTTTCAATATTGTCCATAAAATAAAAGCATTGTTTTTCCATGTCTCATTTTTTTTTCTCCACCTTCCCTCGAGCCACCGATTGTGTCAATGAGGAGCTGCTCTGTTGGTGGCTTTAATAGAACTAAAGGATCTCCCAGCAGAGTTTTCTGCAGAGATGCCCTTTTGTTGCCTTCTGTGGAGCTGCAGCAGCAATGTCTGTGTGCAGAGCTGGGGACAGATTAATGCTGAGTACAGCAGCCCTGCTCCTGCTGGCCGCACCATTCCTGATCCAGGCCAGGAGCCATTTGCCTTGTTGGCCACCTTGGCACACTGCTGCCTCATGTCCAGCTTGCTGTCCATCAGTCCCTGCAGGTCCCTTTCTGCCTGGCTGCTCTCCAGCCACTCTGTCCCCAGCCTGTAGAGCTGCAGGGGTTGTTGTGGCCAAAGTGCAGGACCCAGCACTTGGTCTTGTTCAACCTCACCTTGTTTGATTTGGGCCCTGGATCCAGCCTGTCCAGAGCCCTGTGCAGAGCCCTCCTACCCTCCAGCAGATCAACACTCACATCCAGCTTGGTGTAATCTGCAAAGATGTCCTTGGTTCCATGGGGCCCCTCATTGTCACAATGGCCTCTTGATTATCCCAGGCCCTGCACTGTAACACTGGTCTCCTTGGATCCATGAGACCATGCAGAGAAACAATGGTCTCCTTGGTTCCATGGCGGTCCAAAATGTGACAATGGACTCCTTGGTTCCATGGGGCTTCACAGTGTCACAATGTTCTCATTGGTGTTGCAATTTCACAGTGGCCCCTTGGTTCAATGGGGCCCCAGAGTGTCACAATGGTCCCATGGTCACATGAGGTCCCACGCTGTCACCATGGTCTCTGTGGTTCTACAACTCAGTGTCGCAATGGACTCCTTGTTTCCACGAGGCCACACAGTGTCACAACGTTCTTGCAGATTCCTTGAGGCTCCATCGTGTCACAGTGGCCCCTTGGTTCCATGAGGCCCTGCAGTGTCACAATGTCCCCTTGGTTCTGCTGGGCATTGGAGTCCACCAATGCTCTCTTTGGTTTTGCAGTGTCAAAATGGTGAAACTCCTTGGCTACACAAGGCCCTGCAGTATCACAATGGTCTCTGTGGTTCCATGAGGACCCAGAGTGTCACAATGCACTCCCTGGTTCCATTTGGCCCTACAGCACCACAGTGGACCCCTGGTTCTGTGGGGCTGCACGGTGTCACCATGGTCCTATTAGTTCCACGAGGCCCTGCAGTGTCACAATGGCCCCAGTGTCCCCCAGTCATCACAGAATGACAGAATCAAATAGGCTGGAAAAGACCTTTGGGATCATTCAATCCAACCAATGCCATAATACTGCCTTGTCACCCAGACCATGCCACTAAGTGCCACTGGAGAGGGACAGTGACTCTGCCACCCCCTCCCCAGCCAGCCCATTCCAATGCCCACTCACCCTTTCTGTGAAGAACTTCTTATTGCCCAGCCTGAACCTCCCCAGGTGCAGCTTAAGGTTGTGTCTTCTTTACCTGCCCTCCAGCAGATCCACACTCACACCCAGCTTGGTGTCATCTGCAATTTGTGCACGGTGGACTCGATCCCCTCACCCAGATCATCAGTGAAGATATTAAACAGGACTGGGCCCAGCACAGATCCCTGGGGGACACCACCAGTGCCTGGATACCAGCTGGGTGCAGCACCATCCCCACCACTCTCTGGGCCCAGCCTCCAGCCAGCTCTTAAATCTCCCAGCGAGGACGGAACCTGCCCAAGCCGTGGGCTGCAGCTTTTCCAGGGAATGCTGTCAGAGACAGTGTCAAAGGCTTTGCTGAAATCCAAGCACACAACATCCACAGCCTTTCCTGCATCCATAGGTGGGTCACCTCGTCATAAAAGGAGACCAGGTTGGTCAGGCAGGACCTGCCACCCCTAAATCCATGCTGGCTGGCTCTGATCCCTCGGCCATCCTGTGGGTGCCCTGTAATGGCACTCAGGGTGATCTGTTCCTTAACCTTGCCGGGCACCCAGGTCAGGCAGACAGGCCTGGAGTTCCCCAGCTCCTCCTTCCAGCCCTTCTTGGGGATGGGCTCACACTGGCACCTCCAGTGCTCTGGGACCTCCCCACTGAGCCAGGACTGATGGTAAATGATTGAGAGCAGCTTGGGGAGCTCATGCCCCAGCTCCCTCATCCTCCTAGGATGGATCCCATTCAATCCCATGCACCTGAGAGTCTCTGAGTGTCTCAGCAGGTCAGCAGCTCATTCCTCCTGGACTACAGGGGGGCTGTTCTGCTCCCTGTGCCCATTTACCAGCTCAGAAGAGCACTTGTCCTGAGAACAGCCTGTCCTAATATTGAAAATTGAGACAAACAAGGTGTTAAATAGCTCAGCTTTTTTTCTCTTTAGTTTCTAAATTCTCCACTACATCCAATAAGGAGTAGACATTCCCTTATTCCTCCTTTTGCTATACACTTTTTTATACAAAGATTTTTTAATTTTTTTAGGTTAAGTTCTGATTGAGCTTCACTTATCTAATTTTCTTTCGGATAACATAATGACATCCTTAAACACTTCCTGAGTTGCTGGTCCTTTTTTACACCGGAGTTCCCACAAAACCTTAATGGGCAGCCAAGCTAAACATTTTCCTCACTAGGTCATCTTTTGCCACACTGGCAGAGGCTGCTCCTTCCCACTTAGGATTACTTCCTTGAAATGTGTCCATCCTTCCTGGACTCCTTTGTTTTTAGGGGCTATTTCCCTTCAAAAAATCAGGATCTGATTTGGTACTCCCCAAATCTGCATCCTAAATAGGCCAAAGTTTGCCCCTCCTAATTCCAGTGCAGAAGTTTTGTTGCTGCCCCTCCTTCTTTCACAGAACATTGAAAACTTCATTATTTCATGGTCACTGTGCCCCAGGCAGCCTCTGACCCCCACATCTGCCACCAGCCCTTCTCTGTTTGTGAACAGCAGCAGACAGAGCTTTCCTTGGCAGTGGGAGTGTTACCAAAAATTTGGTGAAACAGAAAACTCCTTAACCCCAGTGTAGCATAAGGAAGCAGCATTCTTTATTCAGCTGGATGCACGGGGAGAGCTCCTCCCAAAGCTGTGCATGCTGAGAACAGGAAAGTTTCTGTTTATTTTCTGTATTTTGCACAGATATTCATTGATTGTCCTGGACTAAACATACATATGAATATCATTTCCCCAAAATCATTAACACATTTCCCCTCCCCTTTACCCATGAGTTCTTCTGGTGGTCCCTGGTGGTTGTGGACCCCCATATTCCACTGGGCCTGGCTGAGCTGGCAGGACACTGAAGCTGCTGAACTTCCAGTTCCCCTTCTCACACAATGGGCATTGTGTGGTTTCCATAGGCCTGGGGTTGTGGAGAACAAGCTCCAGGTGTCAGCTCACCTGGTGGAGACAGTTTATGATCCGGTAACATGAGGTGACAGAGTGGGCTATGACATCACAGAGTGGGTTATGTGAGATTATCAAGAACTATGACATGATAGACTGCCTCTGTGACATCACAGAGCAGGCTGTGATATCACAGGGCAGAGATCTGGCATCACAGAGCAGAATATTACATCAAAGAGCAGACTGTGACATCAGAGACCAGCTGTGTGACATTAGAGAATGGGCTGTGACATCACAGAGCAGGCTGTGACATCCCAGAGGGGCTGTGTGACATCCCAGCAGGGCTGTGTCAGGTCACTGAGTTGGTCACTCTGCCCCAGCTCCCCCTCACAGTTTCTCCCAACAAGTCCAATGCTGTTCATGCCCAGCAGGGTCCCTGTCCCCCGGGATCCCCCCGGCCCACCTGGAGCCACAGCCTCCACCAAAGGATGTTCCACAGAATCCACCCCAGAGCCTGACATGGGGACAAGGGGCCAGGGCTGTGTGACCAGGACATCAAGGACGGGGATTATCCAGGTCACTGTGGCCTTCTTTGGGTTGTCCAGGACAGGAAAGATGTCTGGCAGCTGGAGCAGGGTCTGGGAAGAGCCTCCAAGGTGGGGCTGGAGCCCTTGGGCTGTGAGCAGAGGCTGAGGGAGCTGGGCTTGTCCAGCCTGGAGCAGGGAAGGCTGAGGGGCTCCTCATCCCAGCCTGGCAGTGCCAGTGAGGAGGGGATGGAGAACACAGAGCCAGGCTCTTCACAGGGGGCTGGGGGGAGACAAATGCCAATGGGTGGAAGGGGAAAGAGGGGAGATCAGCCAGGGCATGAGGAGATGAAATGAGTCAGGCTGGTTTCAGCATTTCCTCAACACCAAGAGCAGCCTGACCTCCCTTCTCCATTCACCAGTGACAGCTTTGCAAATCAGGAATTGTTTGAGCTCTTTTTCCTCACTCCAGGATGGGCATCCTGATACAAGAACTTAATTGTTTTTGTATCTATCACAGAACCACATTTGTCTAAAATTACTTTTTAGTATGGAAATCACTTATGGATGGTGGACTCATCAGGTACTGCTGGGACATTATGCATAGCTCAGGGAAGAGCGTGATTGTTAGTAAATTCTGTCCTGTTCAAGTGTGGTCTGTTGGCCATGAAGAGAAACTTTCTGTGACTCTGAGTCTCACCAGTTCCTGATCCCTCAAAAGACAAAAACCTGATGAGTTGTGGCTCCATCTCCAGTGGTGGCACTTGGACATCGCTCCACATCCAGAACAGAGCTCCCTTGTCCCAGAAAGTCCCTGGCAATGCAGGGATGAAGGAAACAGGACAGGCTGTGGGGATCAGGGGCAGGGCAGAGCCAGGGAAAAGAATGACTTTTGCATTTGATGAAGCTGTTACTTGCCTTGGCTTTGTTGGCTGACAACAAATGAACATCCCTCTGTGTCTCAGGCAGCTCCTTCTCCAAGGAAAGCAGGTGGGAGTTGGAGCCAAGGAGCTGAAAGCTGCAGGTGCAGCCTGGGCTGGAGGGAGCTCAGATTTGCACAAGGCTGCTCTGAGTGCCAGGGCTTGGATGGGGGAAATGGTGGCGTGGGGGTAGGGACAGAGTCTGATTGATTGTCAGCCAGGAAGGGTCTTGATTTCATATCTATTCAAACTGCATGAGTAGGTCCTTGGATTCAGTGTCAGCTGGAGATAGGACGTATCAATAAATTAACAGGGAGAAGAAACCTAAATTGGACCTAGGAAATCTTTGCTGGGGTTCCAGGGCAGGGCAAGGCTGGAGACCTGCCCCTTCCTCCCCCACATATGAAATGTTTTGCAGCCAACAATCTCCTCCAGTCTCTCACAACAGGCAATACTGGAGCTGAAATTCCTATTCTGGCCATGGGCATCTGGATGAGAAGGAAAATTATTTTCCATAGGAAGGAAAGCAGAGCGTCCCTGTTTTTGGAAGGCCGGTGAAAGCCTCACTAGGCCAAGGCCAGACAGACTTGTCAGGAATGGCATATTTTGTCTGGGAGCAATCTTTGCATTTAGGGAATTTTGGAGGTGAAAGCCCAATCTCAGCCATGGCCACCTGGAGAAGCAGGACAGTTCTTTTTCATAGGAGGGAAAGCACGGAGCCTTCCCCAATGTTTTAGGGGCAGATGAGAGGTGACCCTTGTTAAACCATTACCTGCCAGACTTGTTCTGGAAATATTCCTTTTGGAACAATTCCTGGATATAAGGAAATTTGGAGGTGAAATCCCAGTTTTGGGCATGGATGCTTGGAGGAGAAGGAGAGCTCTTTTTCTATAGGAAGGAAAGCACAGAGCCCCAGTGTTTCATTAGCAGAAGAGACAACTGAATTCTTGAGGGTCTTGGCACCAAGGGGCACCGCATTCCATGGGGTCCAGCAGTGTCACAATGGTCCCAATGATTCCATGAGGCCTTGCAGTGTCACAATGGTCTCCATGGTTCCACAGGCCCCACAATGTCACTTGACTCCTCTATTCCATGAGCCCTGCAATGTCACAATGGACCTTTGGCTCCATGGGATGTCACAGTGTCCCAATGGTCCCTTGGTTCCATGATACCCCAAAGTGTCACAATGGTCTCCAAGTTCCAAGAGGCCCCGTGGTGTCACAATGGACCTTGGTTTGTTGGGGCCTCTCAGTGTCACACTCCATGGAGCCACACAGCTGGCATTCCACACATGGAATAGATGTGTGTGGTTCCATGGAATGTAGGGATAATTGTGACACTGGTGGTGGGACCTGGGGGCACAGGGGTCCCCACTGTGCATGAGCAGGGTTGGACTGCTCTGGGGAGAGCTGTGAGGGGGGCCAGGGCAGAGTGACCTCCCCAGTGCCCTCACACAGCCCCTGTGATGTCACACAGCATCCTGCAATGTCACATAACTGCTCTGTGATGTCACAGAAGACTCTGATATAAAAAAAAATCACACCGTGATGCCACTGTCTGTTCTGTGATGTCACAGCCTGCTCTATGATATTACACAGCCACCCAGTGTTGTCACAACCCACTCTCTGATGTCACAGAGACACCCTCTATAATGGCAGGATCTGCTCTATGGCCTCACACCCTACTCTACAATGTCACAGCCAAGTCTGTGATGCCAAAAGCCCTCTCTGTGATGTCATACTGCCGCTCTATAATATCACAACACACACTTTCACATCAAAGCCTGCACTATTACATCATACAGCCATACAATGGGGTCACAGCCTAGTCTGTGATGTCACAGAATCCCCTCTATGATGCTGTAGCTGCTCAGTGACCTCACTCAACAACCTCTGTGATGTCATAGCCCAATCTGTGATCTCACACAGCCCACTCTGTGCTGTCACACAGCCCCTTGCTGACATCACAGATGCTCTGTGCCTCTGTGACACAGCCCCAGAGAAGCTGCTGTGACACAGCCCCTTCTGGGACATTCCACAGCCCCTCCTGCCAGTGCTGAGCCCCTGTGACTCTGTCTGTGCCCTGCTGGTGTCCCTGAGGGGCCCCAGCAGTGCCCCAGCCCTGCTGGGCTGTGCACAGGAGCTGCTCCTGGCCAGAGCTGTCTCTCTGCAGCGCTGCCCTTGCCAGGAGCTGCCTCTGGGCCAGGAGCCCAGCCCAGCTCAGCAGCACAGACAGAGCACAGGGACTTCAATGATCCTCTGGGGCTTTGGTGCTCTTTGCATCAGACCCAGTCCCTCAGAGTGTGCTCAGAGAACTTCTCAGAACTCAACGTCAGGTAGAAACAGTGAAGTTTCTTGTACTTTAAAGAGATCCCTGTGAGGGATATGACTGAGAAAATGTCCCCAGGTTCCAGGTAGAGCAGAACCCTGGAAGCACTGATGACAGGCAGGGACAAGCAAGGCAAAGGTGTCTCTGGTGCTGAGCAAAGCTGGATGTGTTTGAGGAATGCAAAGGGCCAAGGCCTGAGCCCCAGCCCCCAGCCAAGCACATGCTGTCCCTCCCTCCTTGCTCAGGGCTCTTGCCCGGATAGGCACTATCATGTTGGGATGTGCAATGGCAAGGGCAGGAGCATGGGGCGGCCCCTGCCAGGCTGCTGAGCAGGGACGAGGAGGCAATGAGGCCCCAGGCCTGCAAGGGTCACTTGTCCCCTCGTGGCCTCAGGCCCAGGCCCAGCAGCCATGGCCAAAGTGCTGCCCATGTTGGCTCTGTCAGGGCTGTCTTGCAGCTGCTGCCCATTCCTGTGCCCTGTTTAGCCCAGGCTGTCCCACGGTGTCCCTGCCCTGCGCCTCTGTCCCTGCAGGCTGTCGGCATCCCCCGGCTGCCCCACCTGGCTGGGTCCTTCCTTTGCTGACAGCTCTGCCTCCTGCCTGCCTCTGCCTGCCCACACAGAGCCTGGGGCTGCTCCAGGCTCCTGCTGAGGGACGTGCTGCACCACAGCCCTGCCCTGGGAGAGAAATTTCGCTCTTGTCATGCTTCATCTGGGCCTCTCCAGCTGCCCTTGGTGCCATTATTCCTTTCTCTGGCTGTTTTACACAATGAAGAAAAGCTCCAGTCTCTCTGAAACCACCCTTCAATCCTTCCCAGGCTACTTCTGTTCTGTCCTCAGTCCCCACACCACTGACCACAGAGCACTCACCCTCTCCCTGCTGCTTATGTGTTGAGGCCTCCAAACCCCATCCTGGGAGATTTTTGGTTCCTCTCCAAGGTCTGTGAAAATGGAAAAATAGAGATCTAAGTTATTTCCTCCCACATCTTGCAGTGATAAAAGGGTCAATATCTTTAAAATGAATGAGGGCAAATTAGCATTTGTTAGCAGAGGAAATATTTTTCAAGCATGAGGGTGACACAAAACTGCAACTGTATTTCCATATAAGTGAATTCCCCATCCCAGAAATTGTCCAAGGTCAGGAGCTTTCTGCAACCTGACCCAGTGAAACCCTCTCATCCCCAAGGATGGAGTTTCTGTAGTGTGGGTTCTCTGATGTGCTGGGTGCCCTCACAACGTTTCTGGCCAGAATGTCTGCTGAGGGCAGTCAGGCTGCTGCAGGGGCAGTGGCCTCACAGCCATCACCATGGCAGCCCTGTCCCCTGGGCCTGGCTCTCTCCTTTCCTCTGCCCCTGCCTTGTCTCTGCTGCCATGAAGAGTTTTGTCATTAATATCTTGTCCCCAAGGTGCTGGGGCCAGTGGCTTCCCAGTCAGGCTCCTGGAGCAGAAGTGGCTTTTCAGAGCCCAGCCAGGAATGAGCCCTGAGGCAGCAGCTCTGCAGAGGTGGCCACCAGGCCGGGCTGCCAAGGGAGGCTTCTGGCCATGGCCTGCAAGCAGCTGCTGCTGCCAAGGTGCCTTTGGGGCCTCAGGCTCTCCCTGGCACAGCTCCCAGCACGGCACTCTGCCCTTGTGCCCGAGCCCTTCCCTGTGCTGGGGCTGGCCTGGGGCTTTTCCTGCAGCGGGCCCTGCCCTGCTGATGGCACAGGAAAGGCAGTTCCTGCTGGAGCAGGAGGCTCTGCCTGCAATGGCCTCCAACAACTCCAGCAAGGCCCTATTTGCAAAGCCCCCAGTGGGAAATGAAGGAGGGGTGTCACACTGCTTTTGGGGTGAATAATGCTGAAACCCGCCTGACTCCTCCATCCCAAAGCTCAACATCCTCAGAGGGAGCTGAAGATGTGGCAGAGCTGGAAAAATCCCCAGAGAAAGGAGAAACCAAGTGACACCACTGTGAGCTTCTGCAGAGCGTCTGAGCTGGCCCAGCCTGGGCACACCTGACTGACAGGGCAGCACCTCAGACGAGAAAATCCCCGTCCCAAATATTAATGGCAGCATCTCCTGACATTTCCCTTCTTGAGGGGTGTGGGGATTCCTCCCAGCAGTGGGGACACCCTCAAGGTCACTGCTCCAGGTTGAGCCAAAGAGATTTGCCCATGGTCATTGGTCGGGGGGAGTGACATCGATCTCTGCTTAATTACAGGTTTTGCTAAATACAGTTGCTTTGAAATAATTTCCTAGTGCCACGTATAATATATTTTACATCTCTTATATCCTGGCATAAATACTTCTGATTAAGGCAATTTTGTCTAATCATTACCATAATAGAGAATACGTATTTGTATAAATATATCTGACCATGACAGGAACCCCTGTGAGTGTCTGGGACATCCCGGCTCTTTGGCAGCCTGGGGACACCTGGAATGTCACCGTAGAGCCCCAGTGAGTGCCTGTGACAGATCGGTGCCTTTGCAGCCCAAGGTCCCCTGGGATGTCACCATGGAATGGCTGTCACTGCCTCTGACACCAGGGGTCTTTACCATCCCCAGAAAGCCCTGGGAGGTCTCCATGGAGCCCCTGTCTGTGCCTGTGACATTCCAGCTCTGGAACAGCCTGGAAACTCTTGGAAAGTCCCCATGGAACCCCTCTGAGAGCCTGTGGCAAATCTGATCCTTAGCAGGCAACCATCACCAGGCCTCTGTTGCTCTGGTCAGTTTCCATGGCAACCATCCCCAGCCCCCTCTTGCTATGGTCAGTTTCCATGGCAACCATCACCAGCCCCCTCTTGCTATGGTCAGTTTCCATGGCAGCTCCATGGAGACCCCATGCCAGGGGTGGTTGCCATGGACACCAGCTCAGGCCTGCAGCCAGAGCCTGTTGCCATGGCAACCATTGGCAGCCCCATCCCCAGGCTCATGGGATCCCAGAACCACAGAATGGGCTGAGCTGGGAGGGACCCATCGGGATCCTCCAGTCCAACTGCTGGCCCTGCACAGGACACCCCAACAATGCCAGCCTGGGCCTGGGAGCGCTGTCCAAACGCTGCTGGAGCTCAGAGAGCCCTGGAGCTGGGACCCTTCCCTGGGGAGCCTGGGCAGGGCCCCAGCAGCCTCTGGGCAAAAACCTTTTCCTGACATCCAACCTGAGCCTGCCCCGACTCAGCTGCAGCTGTTCCCTCCACTCCTGTCCCTGAACACCAGAGGGAAGAGGTTCCCACAGCCCCAGCCAGGGACCCGCTCCAAAGGCTGCTGCCATGGCCACCAGGGCTGGGACCAGCTGGGATGCTCGGTTTGCATGGGCTGGGGTTCAGGAATGGGATTCCCTAATTTCCTGCTCCTGCTAAAACTGCTCTTCCTTCACTGCCCTCCTGCCTCCCATGGAAAGTACAAAAGGCAAAGATCCCGGGCTGGGATAGAAACAATTTATTGGGAACAGAAACAAGATAAGGAAAAAATGGAACAGAAACAATATTGATAACAGAAGATATAAGAAAAGCTATTTACAGGGAAAACTACAACATCAACAGCAGGCTCTTCCTGGCCACGTATTTCCCCCTGCCTGGAAAGGACACCCTTCTCCTCTGGGGAGAGAGAGAGAGCCCCTTTCCAGCCCCTGGCAATGACCTGAGGTTGGAGTGAATGTTATGACAGAGCCATGGGCAGACCCTCATGTTTTCACTGCCACATCATGTCATTGGCAGGGGCAGGAAAAGGGACAGGTGTCTTCCCAGCATGGATCACAGGGAACATGGATCACCAGGACTCTTCCCAACATGTGACTTCCAATGGGGAAAGAAGCTGGAGCTGGGCATGAAGCTCTTCCTGCAGCTGGGGCACTCACAGAACTTCCTTACTGATGACTCCATTGGTGTCTGGTCAAGTCCGAGCTCATGGAGAAGCTCTTCTCATGATGTGGGGCAGTCTTAGGGCCTCTCCCCAGTATGGATGTGCCGATGGGTGATAAGGGTGGATTTTTTCTTGAAGCCTTTCCTGCACTCATGGCAGCGGAAGGGCCTCTCCTCTGTGTGATTTCGCTGGTGGCAAAGGAGATGGGAGCTGGCCTGAAACCTCTTCTGATACTCAGGACACTCATAGGGCCTCTCCCCAGTGTGGATGCACTGGTGGCGGATCAGGGTACTGCTCTGCCTGAAGCTCTTCCCACACTCCAAGAACTTGTGGGCCTTCTCCCCATCATGAAGCTGCTCATGGACCACCAGCTTTGAGGTCTGGTTGAAGCTCTGTCTACCTTCCTGGCTCAAGGTGGGTCTTTCCTCTTCAGAGCCCCCTGGGCTGGGTTTAGAGCCCCTCCTCCTGTGAGATCTCTGGGGCTTTTCCTCCACACCACATTCCTGTGCTATGGAGCTGCTCAAAACAGCCTCTTTTACGAGGTTCTGCCATGGGGATTTATCCTCCCTGGTCCCCATGCTCAGCTGCTTTTCTGGAGGAGGAAGGACAAGGAGAGGATGGGATTTGCCTCCGTACCAGAGGGAACAGGAAGGACATCCCTCAGTGCATCCCCGGCAGGATGGCATTGGCACCAGGGTTGTCCTGCAGCCGGGGGCAGTGCTGGGCTGGGAGATGGAGCAGGAGAGAGGGGGAAAGGGGCACTGACTTCCTCCTCACCTGCCTGGGTGTCCCAGGGCATCTTCCTCTTCCTCGCAGCTTCCTCTTCCATCAGGTGAAGGTTTGGGAATGGGAAATTTTGTTTTGGGAGGAAAACAAGGGATGAGTACACTAAATTTTGTACTGGTTAGAAGGCAAACCAGGGGAGGGTCTAAACCAGAATTACTGTTTAGCAGGCAAGGTGCTCCTGGTGTTAAAAGCCTCAGAATATATCCAGGTAGAAATGCTTGGATCTTCCCTCTGGGCAGAGCATATCACAATGGGATGATGGAATTTTATCAGTCCTGCAGTGACACTCAATGGCCCATTCACAGAAGAGATCTCCCCTGGAGGGCGTTATCAGGGGTGAGTCATGGAAGAGATAAAGAACACTGCCCCACCTGTTTATAACAGTTGATGAAGATGGGGATTGAAACATGCATTTGGTTACATCTTACATTGCAGCCTGAAACAGTGGGGTAATCCCTGCTCAGGGGGTGAACACCACCCCCCTTACCCAAACTGGCTCAGGTGTAAAACCCCCTCCCTGGGAAGGCCACACACACAGGGGAAAATGTCACACTTGGCCCCCTCCATGGGAGGTCACTGTCCCGGTCCTGCTTTTTCACAGGCTGGGCGACTTTGCCAAATGTTAGAATAATTTTTCTCTTTGTCCCTATCACCTTTGTGACAGCTACACAGAGCTTCCCCTTCCTTTTCATATTCCGTATTGGGCCTAATTTCCACTTTTCTTTTATCAGAATGTGCCAGCAGCTGAGCTGGAGCTGTGCGGGACCAATGGAATTTGGATTTGCCACAAAATATCTTCTATTGTCAGTTTATAAAATTTTGGGATTTGTTTGCGTTTTCATCACGTGACTTGTGGGAAAAGCAAATATTCATCAAAGTATTTTATGCAGAGTTAAGTTTGATTTCTGCAAAGTTTATTTTGTCCGGTGCCCAGGGGATGCTCTGTGCCTCTCACCCTGGGGGATGCTTGGGAGGGGCTGGGGAGGGTCCCTGTTCCTGTCACCCCAGGCCATTCCCCAGGGGGTGTCCCTGTCACCCCAGGCCATTCCCCAGGGAGTGTCCCTGTCCTTCTCTCCCCAGGCCATTCCCCTGGGGGTCTCCATCATTCTCACCCCAGGAAATGCCTGGGGCTCTCCCTCCCTCTCACCCCTGTGCCAGGGGTTGCTCGGGGCAGTCTCTGTCCCTCTCACCCCAGGGGATGCTCGGGGGTCTCTGTCCCCGTGTCTTGAGGGATGCTCAGGGGGTCTCCATCCCTCTGGCCTCAGGAAATGCCTGTGCAGGGCTGGGGACCAGGGACTCTGTGTCCCTCTCACCGCTGAGGGTGCTCGGGGCTGGGGGGCTCTCCCACCTTCTCACCCCTGGGGAGGCCGGGGGGGTCTCTGTCCCTCTCAGCCCTGGTGTGACCCCACCCAAACATCATCGGGGTCAGAGGGAAAGAGACACCCCCAAAGCCCCAGAAGGGCTGAACCTGGGATTTGGTTTAGGGCTGAGGATTTAGGAAGGGGCTGGAATTGGGGCTGGGTTTGGAGTTGGGGCTGAGATTTGGATTAGAGCTGGGATTGGGGTTAAGGCTACACATGGGATTGGCTTTGGGCTGGGGTTGGGATTGGGTCTGGGGCTAGACAAGTCTGAGACTGGGATGAGATAAAATACAGAACTGTGAGGATGTCTAAATGTGGAATGAGATTGAGACCAGGATCTGGGTCAAGTTTGGGACTGAGCTCACCCAGAGTGAGACAGGGGGGATGTCTCTATGAGATAGTCTGGGGAAAAACCTGGTTTGGGAAAAACAAGGTGTGAATGCCTTCAGTCTGGGATTCCTCTTGCCCAAGTCCATCTCCAGAAGTCACCTGATGTCCCAAAATCAAGAATGAATAAAAAAAGTCTACCAGGAGTGTCCCATGTCCAGTTTCATCCCTCTCAGGTTCTGGTGGTCCCCCATCTCAGGGCTGCTGGGGATCCCCCCTTTCCAGGGTCCTGCTTTCGGATTTTGGGAGTTTTTGGAGTCCCAGGGTCCCCCTCTCCAGCCTCCCCTCAATCCAGCCACTTGGGGTTCCCCCTTCTTTCCACCACCCTGTCCTGGTTTAGGGCAAATTTGGTTGAAAACCTCCAAAAGGAGTTTCCTCTAGAATGCAGATTCAGCAGCCCAACCCTCGGCCAGTTTGGGAAAATATTTCCTCAGAGAATAGTTAAAAAAACCCTTTATTTAACAGGCAAAGCATTCACCAGCAAAAAAAATTGAACAATATTAAGCAATACTACCTCCTGCTACTCCAAAAGAGATGAGAAACTCATAAAGTCTCCTTGGTCTGTAGCTCAGCTGACTCAGCCTCTTATCAGTCTCTTATCAGTCTGTTATCAGCCCCTCCAGCACTGGAAATGCCTCAGCCCAGGCCCGGCCAGGTGGGCCGAAGGTGCATGCTGTCGGTACTCTCTGGGTGTTCAGTCCAGAGCAGGTTTAAACAGCTCCAAAGAAAAAGAAAACCCACAGTCCAGGGAACTTCTCTGCCTCAGAGACCTAAAAGCTAACTAAAAGCAAAGGAGAGCTCTGTCCTGCTGTCTCTCCATCCAGCAGATGGAATGTAGAAGAGTGAGTGCAGTTTCTGACAACAAACTGCATTCTTCCTCCTCCCCTTCACTCTCAGAACCAGCCTTAAAGGTGCAGAACTCATTTCTGTGCTAAATAGACCGATGGAGTATGAGCATCATGAAGCCACCCCAGGACACGCCCCTGTCAGGGTCAGGGGGTCCTGTCTCCGCCTCATCTCCGGGCTGCCGGGGGTCCCCCAGCTCCGCTATCGCCCCTTCCCCTCTCCCCGCCCCGGGGGTCCCCTGTTCCACAGCCCCGGCTCTCACAGGGATCCCCAAAATCAATGTCCCGCCCCTTCGGTACCAGGCCATCCCTATTTGGAACCCCCGGGACCTTCCCGAGGGGTGATCACAGGTCCTCTGCCCCTGAAAAAGCTCCTCTTAGGGAGCCTGGAGATATCCGGGGCTCAAGAGATCTGCCAGCTCTGAACACTCTCCAAAAAAATCCTCCCAGAGACCCCTGGCCGAAGTTATTTGGAAATTTAGCAACTTGGGCTGGGCATCTTATAGGACTTTCAGCAGCCTTGTGTTCCTCACCGCAGTGTGAATGAACCTTGTCAGTCTCTCTGGTAACATTTGCTCCCTTTCCTCCAGTGATTTTAACAAACTGTTCCGGAAGGACAACAAAATATTTACTTTACCCTGGCCACCCACAATGGCCATTTTCCTCATCAGTTCTCCCATGAGTCACTCAAAGGAAGCTGTGTCCATGTTTCCCAGAGTTCTTTCAGAAAGAACCACAACCTCCTCAGTGGAGGGAACCATGCTGTACTCAAAGGCACTTGGGGTCAAAGAACAGTGCCTGAACTCACTGTGCCAAAATATTGTTGCAATATGGTTAAGAAAACTGGTAGAGAGATGCCTCTGCCCCAATTAAGGTGCTAACGAGACCAAATCCAAAGTAGATTTTATTAAAGAGTAAATGGGAGGTAGAGAGAGAGATCGAAAAAAGAGAAAAGGGGGGAGAGAGAGGGAGTGACAGGGACAGAGACCTCCCCTGGAGAAGGGCAAGTGTGACTTTCTCCCGTGTGTGTGTGTTGCCATTCCATGGTGGGGGTTTTACACCTGAGCCAGTTTGGGTAAGGGGGGTGGTGTTCACCCCCTGAGCAGGGATTACCCCACTGTTTCAGGGTGCAATGTAAGATGTAACCAAATGCATGTTTTCAATCCCCATCTTCATCAACTGTTATAAACAGGTGGGGCAGGGTTCTTTATCTCTTCCATGATTCACCCCTGATAACGCCCTCCAAGGGAGATCTCTTCTGTGAATGGGCCATTGAGTGTCACTGCAGGACTGATAAAATTCCATCATCCCATTGTGGGATGCTCTGCCCAGGGGGAGGAACCAAGCATTCCTACCTGGATATAAGCTGAGGTATGAAAGACCAGGAGCAGCTTGCCTACTGGATTCCCAGAGGACAAGAGCTCCATAACCACCACTGGACCTTCAGACGAAGACCCTTCTGCAGGACCACTGCTTTGACAAAATCATGTTCATCACTCCAACAGACTGCAGCCACCATTTAATGGGACTGCTACCACCACCCTGACCAACAGGGTGTCAGGTTATATCCTGACTCTGTCAGTTTAAGGCAGGGTTTCTGTATCATAGCCTTGGTCCTAATTTTCTTATTAAATTTTCATTCTGACTTAGACTTTCCCTCATGTTTGCTATCAAACCAGTACAAAACTCAATGTGCTCATCCCTTGTTTTCCTCCCAGAAAAGGATTTCTCAATCCCAAACCTTCACCTGATGGAGGAGAAAGCTGCGAGGAAGAGGAAGATGCCCTGGGACACCCAGGCAGGTGAGGAGGAAGTCAGTGCTCCTTTCCCCCTCTCTCCTGCTCCAGCTTCCAGCCCAGCACAGCCCCCGGCTGCAGGACAACCCTGGTGCCAGTGCCATCCTGCCGGGGATGCACTGGGGGGATCCCCTTCCCTCTGGCACGGAGGCAAATCCCATCATCTCTTTCTCCTTCATTCCCCAGGTAAGGAGCTGAGGATGGAGACCAGGGAGGAAAAATCTCCACATCAGAACCTTGTGAAAGAGGCCATTTTGAGCGACTCTAGTGCAGAGGAATCCAACATGGAGGAAATGCCACAGAGATCCCACAGGAGGAGGGGCTCCAAAGCCAGCCCAGGATTCTCTGAGGAAGAAAGAACCACCCAGAGCCAGGAAGGGGGACAGAGCTTTAGGCAGAGCTCAGAGATGGTGGTTCATGAGCAGCTTCGTGATGGGGAGAAGCCCCACAAGTGCTTGCAGTGTGGGAAGAGCTTCAAACAGAGCAAGCACCTGGTCAGCCACCACATGATCCACACCAGGGATTGGGCCTACGAGTGTGGGGAATGTGGGAAGGGCTTCAGCTACAAATCCACCCTCGTGACCCACCAAGGCATCCACACTGGGGAAAGGCCCTGTGGGTGTCCCCAGTGTCAGAAGAGGTTTCACACCAACTCCAGGCTCCTCCAGCACCCACAGATTCTCTCGGAGGAGACGCCCTTCTGCTGTCCTGACTGTGGGAAGGGCTTCAACCACAGCTCCCACCTCATCAGGCACCAGCGCATCCACACAGGGGAGGGGCCCTACCAGTGCGCCACATGTGGGAAGAGGTTTCACATCAGCTCCCATCTCCTCCTGCATGAGCGGATTCACACAGATGAGAGGCCATTTTGCTGTCCCGACTGTGGGAAGGGCTTCAAGCACAACTTCACCCTCATCAGGCACCGGCGCATCCACACTGGGGAGAGGCCCTTCAAGTGTCCCCAGTGTGGGAAGAGCTTCACCCAGAGCTCTCACTTGACAAGACACCAACAGAGCCACCAGTAAGGGAGGCCCTGCAAATGCCCCAGCTGCAGGAACAGCTTCATGCACTGCTCCAGCTTCATCACCCATGGGAGAACCCACATTGACAAGAGCCCTTGTGATCCATTTTCCCTGTGATCCATGCTGGGAAGACACCTGCCTGTCATCCTGCCCCTGCCCTTGACATGATGTGGGATTGAAGAACATGAGGGTCTGGCCATGGCCCTGTCATTACATTCACTCCAACCTCAGGTCATTGCCAGGGGCTGGAAAGGGACTCTGTATGTCTCTTTCCCTGAGGAGAGGAGTGCCGTTTCCAGGCAGGGGGAAATTGTGGCCAGGGAGACCCAATAAGTTGTGTTTTAGTTTTCCCTGTAAAGTTTTATTTATCCCTTCTCTTATCAGTATTGTTTCTGTTCTGTATGTTTCTTATCTCGTTGCTGTTCCCAATGAATTGTTCTTATCCCCAGCCCAGGATCTTTGCCTTTTGTGCTTTCCATGGGAGGCAGGAGGGCAGTGAGGGAAGAGCAGTTTTAGCAGGAGCAGGAAATTAGGGAATCCCATTCCTGAACCCCAGCCCATGCAAACCGAGCATCCCAGCTGGTCCCAGCCCTGGTGGCCATGGCAGCAGCCTTTGGAGCGGGTCCCTGGCTGGGGCTGTGGGAACCTCTTCCCTCTGGTGCCCAGGGACAGGAGTGGAGGGAACGGCTGCAGCTGAGTCGGGGCAGGCTCAGGTTGGATGTCAGGAAAAGGTTTTTGGCCAGAGGCTGCTGGGGCCCTGCCCAGGCTCCCCAGGGAAGGGTCCCAGCTCCAGGGCTCTCTGAGCTCCAGCAGCGTTTGGACAGCACTGCCAGGCCCAGGCTGGCATTGTTGGGGTGTCCTGTGCAGGGCCAGCAGTTGGACTGGAGGATCCTGATGGGTCCCTCCCAGCTCAGCCAATTCTGTGGTTCTGGGATCCCATGAGCCTGGGGATGGGGCTGCCAATGGTTGCCATGGCAACGGGCTGTGGCTGCAGGCCTGAGCTGGTGTCCATGGCAACCATCCCTGGCATGGGGTCTCCATGGAGCTGCCAAGGGACTGGCCATAGCAACAGGGGGCTGGTGATGGTTGCCATGGAAACTGACCATAGCAACAGGGTCCTGGTGATGATTGCCATGGAAACTGACCATAGAAACAGGGTCCTGGTGATGGTTGCCCGCTAAAGGTCAGATTTGTCAGAGGCCTTCAGAGGGGTTCCCTGGGGACTTTCCAAGAGTCTCCAGGCTGTTCCAGAGCTGGAATGTCACAGGCAGAGACAGGGGCTCCATGGAAACCTGCCAGGCATTTCTGGGGACCGTAAAGGGCCGTGTGGTCAGAGGCAGTGACAGCCATTCCATGGTGACATCCCAGGGGACTTTGGGCTGCAAAGGCACCGATCTGTCACAGGCACTCACTGGGGCTCTACGGTGACATCCCAGGAGTCCCCAGGCTGCCAAAGGGCCGGCATGTCCCAGACACTCACAGACGTTCCTGTCATGGGCACAGTGAGACCTTCAGGCAAAATTTATTAGGGAAACTCCTGTTGGGTCACAACGTGCAGAAATGATTCCCAATAGCCCCCATAGATGCCCAAACGTCACCATTGAATCAGAGATGACACAGACTCAGATCAGAAGGCTAAGGCTAAAAGCCACATGTTTTTTCAATCCTCTTCTTTTATACCTTGGTTTGCTACAGGTGGACCTCACTGGTCCTTTAATCAACACATTTCACATGATTGCCCAATTAAGACAACACCCTTCAGTAAACAATTTTATGGAAAAAAGCCAACTTATTCCAAACAGCCAAGTGTTTCTGCAAAAATCCACTCAGATAACACCATTTATTGATGTTCGTTTTATGTTGGGCCTTTCTTGGGGGTCCCTGGATGGGAGAATCCCTCCTGTAGCAGTTCTATGCCAGGTAAAAAGAGATGCATGGGACTTTTTCAGTCTTCAGCTTCTTGTTTATTGTTATCTCATCTAAAGTTTTGCATTGCTCTCCACACCAGGCTCAGTGCACTGGAAAAGCACTGTAAAATGGCCCCAAAACTTACAGTTTCAAGCTCTTTTAACATTGTCTCATCCAATAAACACTTGAAAGGTGCCTTATTTCTACTTATCTACCAATAACTCATCCCTTGACTGTCCACATATCCTCTGCACTGTGCTTTCCATGACCAATCACCCTGTGCTACCAACAGTGCAGAAAATAGAGCAAATGAAGAAGACAGGGACTACACCCCAATTCCTCCATCTTGCTTCCTATCTACACTATACTAACAACCCCAAAAACCTAAATTTCTCACCCAAGGAACATACTATAGTACTCTCTATTACCTATTTCACACTTTGGTAAATTCTAATCTATCTCAAAGTCTTGGAAATCCTCTCCATGGGGGAAGTTGAAAGGCAATGTTTCTCTGGGGGTCAGGACTCCTCAGAGCAGACAGAGAAATATTTCCTGTGCCTTGGATTTCCACACATTTAACCTAAAATCCTTTAACCCTTAATATGTGAAGTTGCCCAAAAATGTTCCAGGTAAGTAGGATTAGAAGGAGGAGAAAGAGAGAACAACAGAAAGACAGAAGATCCATAGAACAACACACTCATAGATATCAAATGCTGGGGTTCCAGCATCACAAAGAGAGGAACCACAGGAGAAGGCAGGATCCAGACCCTGGACTGCCCTCAAGCCCCAGCTTTTAACCCCCTGCTCCTTCATGGGCCCGCCCCTGGGGTGAGACTGCCAGTTGCATGTCCAATCAGAGCCATGGTAGGCACCAGCAGCTGGTGTGTGATTGATTGACAGCTCAGCCAATCAGAACTATGTTAGCACTGCCCGTACTGTGTGACTGACAGCTCTGCCAGGCCAGGGCTGGGGGTGGGGTTCTGTCCAACCACAAACCAAGGCCTGACCCGGCCCTGGCCCCACATGGGCATTCTGAGCATCCCAAGGTGTCTCGGGACATCAATCTCATCCAGCCTCTGACAGCAACCACAATGAATCTCATGGAATCAAGGGTCAGTTGTGATCTCATGGTGCCTCATGGAATCAAGGAGACCACTGTGCAACTCAGGGGCAGTATGGCTGCAAGGGTCAAAAATTAAATGCTGGGGTCCATAGAAAGAAGGAACCATTGTGACACAGCGGGGCCGCATGGAGCCAAGGGAACCCTGTGACTCTGTTGGGGCTCATGAAACCAAGAAGCCATTGTGACCCTGCAAGACTTCATGGAATCAAGGAGAATACTGTGATAGTGTGGGGACCCATGAAATCAAGGAACCATGGAACAGGTCTGCCTGCTTTGACCTCCTGGAGGCTGTTTGACAGGTCCCACTGAATTTGACATGTCAAGGGCCACTTCTCATCTGACTGTGAAACACTGGGGCTCTGTGCTTTCCTTCCTATGGAAAAGAGCTCTCTTTCTTGTCTAGGCTTCTATGCCTGAAATTAGGATTCCACCTCTAAAATTCCCTATATGCAAGGGTTTCTCCCAAACAAAATCTGCCAATACAGTCAAGTGTGGCGAGACTCGGCCTCTGGTGACTGCCTCTCATCTGCCCCGGTGCTCGGTTGTTTCCTTCCTATGGAGACCATTGTAACAATGTGGGGGGCTGTGGAGCCAAAGGGCATTGTTACACTGTAGGAACTTGTGGAACCAAAGGAATCATTGTGGCACTGTGAGTACCATGGATCCAAGGGGCCATTATGACACTGTGGAGTCTTGAGGAACTATGGGGGCCATTGTGACACTTTGGGGTCTTCCGAAATGCAGGGAACATTGTGACACTGCAGAGTACTATGGATCCAAGGGACCATTGAGACACTGTGGAGCCTCATGGAACCAAGGACATCACTGTGGTTCTGTTGGGCTGCATGGTCCCAAGGGGCCAATGTGAAGCCACCGGGCTTTGTGGAACCAAGAGACAATTGTAGCATTTCAGGCCCTCATGGAGCCAAAGGGTCATTGTGATCCAGCAGGGCACCATGGATCCGTGGAGAAAATTGTGGCATTGCAAGGCCCCATGGAATGATGGAGACCATTCTGACACTGCAGGGCCTCATGGAGGGAGGGGGCCATTGTGACACTATGGGAACTTGTGGAGCCAAGGGGATCATTGTGGTACCACTGGAGCCCATAGAACCAAGGGGCCATTGTGACAAAGAGGAGCTTCATGGAACCAATAGATAATTATGATAGCCTGGGCTTTTGGAACCATGGAGACCATTTAGATCCTTAAAGACTTGTGTAAACCAAGGGGCCATTATGACACCAGAGGGCATCATGGAAGCAAGAGAACCATTGTGATACTGCAGGACCCTGTGGAACCAAGGGAACGTGAAATAGGTCTGGCTGCCTTGGACTCCCAGGGTTCACCTGACAGGTCTGGCTGACCTTGGAATGTGGAAGGCCACTCCCATCTGCCCCAGAAACACTGGGGCTCTGGGCTTTCCTTTGTATAGAAAAGAACTCTCCATCTTTTCCAGGTATCCATGGCCAAAACTTGGATTCCACCTCCAAATTTCTGTGTATCCAAGGAATACTGCCAAAAAAAATTTACCAGGACAGAGAGGTCTGGCTGGTCTTTGATTCCTGAGTGCCAGCACTTACCTGTTTTGCAAACACTGGAAAGGGCTCTGTGCTTTTCTTTTTATGGAAGAAAAACATCCGTCTTCTCCAGGCACAAATGTCTGAAATTAGGATTCCACATCCATAATTTCAAATATCCAAGGGTTGGTCCAAGCAAACATGCCAGGACAGACAGGTCAGGCTTGCCTTGGCCTCTGGCGGTTGCCATGCATCAGTTTCTGAAGCATGGGGGCTCCGTGGCTTTCTTCCTATGAAGACCAATGTGACATTTGGGAGCCTTGTGAAATGAAGGGGCCATTGTGACACTGCAGAGCACCATGGATCCAAGGGACATTGTGACACTGTGGAGCCTCGTGGAACCAAGGACATCATTGTGACTCTGTTGGGCTGCATGGTCCCAAGGGACCATTGCAAATCAGCAATGTGAGAATTAGCCCAGCTGTACTCAGAGTCAGCCAGATTTTACCCCGGAAGAACTGGGCGTAAGTTTCAAGTCCTAGGAGTCATTCAAAGAACAAATTAAAATCAATCATGAGGTGGATCATTAACAATTTTCCAGATGCCTCTGCTGATGAAATCCATACCACTGAATTTTGCGACTCAGTGGGAGTTGATCTGTATAATTTTTGTTCAAAAGGGACCCCGTTGCACCCTGCGTGCTCCCCATCTTCCACACCACACTTGACCAGCAAGCAGGGTGTTGAAAACTCAATCCGTTGGTAACTCCTAACTCGGGAACTCCCCTCAAACCTGCCTTTATCAAACCTTTAATGATGGTCCAAGATGACAATGGCCATGCTGTCTTGGAGCATCATGCCCTGGAGACTCAAGACAGAACGAGCCAAAATATGGCTCAGGAGCCTGACCACCCTCCCACCATCTTGGCTCCTCCACTTCCTGCTACCACAACTTTCGCCTCTGCCCTGAAAAAAGCTCCAGACTCCAACCACACAACTACGGGTCCTGCCCTCACTGTCAATCATTCCCTCTCCACCCTGGACCATGCCTCCAGTTAAGGAAGGAGACTGGCACATAGCCTCGAAATTCCTCATTGCCCTGTTATGTTATGAAAAAAGGGGGCAGAATCCCAGGTATCAGCTACTGGTTTGCAGGGAAATCAAGGATCTTTGTATCTAAAGACCATAGGAAGGACTTACCTTGCTTTAATGACCTAATGAGGGCCATGTTTACAGCACATGTCTCAACCACCTATGATTTAAAATATATTATGTTGTTGTCACCTACAGAATACACCCGGTGGGAAGAGGGGTGGAAGTGTTTATTATGCTAATAGCAATGACTATGCTAATAATGAAGCAAGGGCGGAATTGAAAATCAACTATCTAGCTGGAGAATGACAACACAGCCTACCAGATGATCAAGCAGTAGGTATCGCCAGAGAAGTATTGAATGATATCAAAGAGATGGCTTTGAAAGCTTTAATCCAGGTATTAGATGGTAGCACCCCCAATTTGAAATACTTTGGGTGGCTGCAGCTAAAGCTCTAGGACAATCAGACCATCCTGGGTGCTTGTTAAGTAAGCAAACCAATGCTACCTCCCTCACAATGAGTGGCCTGCTCTCAGACATAGAGACCATCAGACATGCCACCTTGCAGAACAGCGATAGAGTTTTTACTCTGGGCACATGGGCATGGCTGTGTAGACTCTGAGGGCATGTGTTGCATGAACCTCTCCATCCACAGTGAGTCAATCCACAAGAGCATTCAGGTACTGAAGGAAGGGTTCAAGAAGCTTCAAGTGGAAAACAACAACTGGTTCAATAAACTCTTCCAATCCAAGGGACTAAAGGGTTGGATGATGTTTATCTAAAACAGGACTATTAATTCTCTTAGTGGTTGTTGCTGTATTGTTAATTGTCCCATGTTTGTTTGGATGCTTTTAGAAAGTCTTACAAAATTCTTTCAGTTCCATCTTTGTTGTAAAACAGAAGGGGGAAGATACCAACACAGGCTCCTCATGGGCACCTTGGACAACAGAACTGGAGGCCAGGATGGCACAAAAACCTCTCAGACACTCAATTTTGGAAGGAAATTCCTTAAAAGTACCTACAAGTATACTTAAATCCATAAAGTACATTAAAAACCTTGAGTATCTCAAAGTATTAATGAGCCCTTCTAAGTTTCAGTACAAAGCTCTCCAGGGACTCATTAAAGCAGATAATTGGGGCCATGATGGCACAAACCTTTCACACAGTGTGTATCAAAAGGGAAACACCAAGTACCTTAAAATAACTGAAGTACCCTGCAGTATTAATGAGCCCCACTGAGTGTTGTTACTGAGAAAGCCTCTCCAGGGAGTAATTACTGCAGAAAATTGGAGGCCATGATTGCACAAACCTCTCAGAGACTCCAAGGCAAAAGCCAAACCCAAAGTCCTTTGAAAAACTCTGTGAGCATGAAGGAGCCCCCAGGGCCATTCCTGAGCAAGGCTCCCCAGGGACTCCTTCCAGCAGATCCTTGAGGCCACTGGGATGTGGTCTAGGGGGGGATGCTGATGGCAGGACAAGGGGCTGACAGTGCCCAGCCTGGCTGGGGCTGTTCCAGGAGCCCCCAGGGCCTCAGGACAAGGTGTCTCCTCATAGCCCTTGGTGGCACAGAGCCTGCTGTGCCCCAGGGCACCAAGACTTGGCTTCTCTTTGTCCCTACCTGCCATCACTGTCTCTAGTTCTCTGCTCTGCCTGGGGCCTGGGGCCACTTTCTCTGTCCTGTCCCTCAGTGGGACCCATTAAATGTCCAAGAAATTTTGGAGTTGGATTCTGACTTGGAGTTCTGGAGAGGTTTCCTCAGCTCCCTCTCAGGTACTGATGTTCAGGGCCTGAGCACAATGCCCCAGAGGCTCATTAAAGTCCTTGTGCTGTATCTGTGCTGCTGAGCTGGGCTGGGCTCCTGGCACAGAGGCACCTCCTGGTAACCAAGAAGAGCTTCAAAAGCACATTTCTCTTGATGAGCAGCTCTTCTGGCAGCCCAGCAGGGCTGGGGCACTGCCTGCAGCCACCCTGGGCACAGCAGAGAGGCACAGAGAGCTTCAATCAGTCAGGGCTGGGAAGGTGCTGAGAAGTGCCTGGGGCAGAATCAATGCCAGCCCTTGGCACAGGAACCTCTGGCTGCAGGACAATGCAGCTGCAGCTCCTGGAGTGATCTCCTAAAGCTGGAATATCCCAATGCCTACAGACTCTGTGAGTACATTCTCTGATTGTCTCTTGTGCAGAGCAGCCAGGAGTGCCCAGGGCTGTCCTGCAGATCAGGGTCCTGCAGCCCAGGGTGCTGTGCTGGGGCAGGGACTCTGCTGCCTGCCAGGGACAGCTCTCAGCCAGCCCTGGCAGCTGCTCCCAGCACTGGGGGACAAGATCTGGGTGGGAGGAGACAGCTGGTAAGGGTTGGAAGTGTTCTCCTTGTGGTGGTGAGGATGCTGCATTGTTCAGGTATGCTCCCAGCATGACATATACCTGCAGAACATTTCCAAGTGGATTATACAGGGAGCATAGCAAGGTAGGGGCTGTAGAAAAGGGAAAATCCTGCTTTTATATTCTACTGCCCTGGGTTGCCAGGATGGGAAATTGCAGATATATTAATCTCACAGTTCAGGTTGAGAAAGATAAATAATATTTATCTCATACTGGTTAATAAACCAGGCAGTGACAGAAATACCGTAGCGCCCCTCAAAGGCAGCATCAGTGTCTCTTTCCTCTGATGGTACCATCAGAGCCTGCAGAGCCAGAGCTGCCCCTTGGCAGTGCCAGAGCTGGGAGGGGTCTGCAGGGCAGAGCTGAGCCCCCAGAGCTGGGCTGGGCTCTGGCAGCACTGGCAGAGGGCACAGGGAAGCAGCACAGGGCACAGGGAAGCAGCTGCTGGCAGGGACAGCTCCAGGCAGCAGAGCCCTGGGCAGGCAGAGGGGGGAAAGTGTCCCCAGGCTGTGCTGGGATATGTAAAGTCCTCTCCAAACCCAACTATTCCATGGTTACTTTTGTTACAGATCCCCATGCCAAGACACAGCAAATGTCCAACAGCAGCTCCATCAGCCACTTCCTCCTGCTGGCATTGGCAGACACACGGCAGCTGCAGCTCCTGCACTTCTGCCTCTTGCTGGGTATCTCCCTGGCTGCCATCCTGGGCAACGGCCTCATCATCAGCGCCGTAGCCTGCGGCCACCACCTGCACACACCCATGTTCTTCTTCCTGCTCAACCTGGCCCTCAGCGACCTGGGCTCCATCTGCACCACTGTCCCCAAAGCCATGCACAATTCCCTCTGGGACACCAGGAATATCTCCTACGCAGGATGTGCTGCACAGCTCTTTTTCTTTCTGTTCTTCATCTCAGCAGAGTTTTATATTCTGATGATCATGTGCTATGACCGCTATGTGTCCATCTGCAAACCCCTGCACTACGGGACCCTCCTGGGCAGCAGAGCTTGTGCTCACATGGCAGCAGCTGCCTGGGCCAGTGCCTTTCTAAATGCTCTGCTGCTCACAGCCAATACATTTTCCCTGCCCCTGTGCCATGGCAATGCCCTGGGCCAGTTCTTCTGTGAAATCCCGCAGATCCTCAAGCTCTCCTGCTCACACTCTTACATTAGAGAATTTGGGCCTCTATGGGGACTGCTTTTCTTTTCTTTGGCTGTTTTGTGTTCATTGTTTTCTCCTATGTGCAGATCTTCAAGGCTGTGCTCAGGATCCCCTCTGAGCAGGGAAAGCACAAAGTCTTTTCCATCTGCCTCCCTCACCCGGCTGTGGTTTCTCTGTTCATCAGAACCTCATTTTTTACTTACCTTAAGCCACTTTCAATGTCGTCTGCATCCCATGATCTGGCAGTTTCAGTTCTGTACTCGGTGGTGCCTCCAGCCCTGAACCCCCTCATCTACAGCCTGAGGAACCAGGAGCTCAAGGCTGAGGTGTGGAGACTGATGACTGGATGCTTTCAGAAACATTAAACTGCTGGTCAATTTCTGCAAATCACTTGTAATAAAAGCCATCTTCGATACTTCTTGTTGTTTTCATATTGGGGGTTCTTTTTAATATTTTCCACAAATAAATGTCATTCCTTATGCCATTTCTCTTTTTGTTTCTCTCCACCTTCCTTCTGGCCATAGACTCTGTCAATGAGGGGCTGCTCTCTTGGTGCCTTTAAAGGAACTTAAGGATCTCCCGGCAAAGTTTTCTGTGGAGAGGTCCTTTTGTTGCCTTCTCTGGAGCTGCAGCAGCAATGTCTGTGTGCAGAGCTGGGGGCAGATCAGTGCTGGCACAGCAGCCCTGCTCCTGCTGGCCACACCATTCCTGATCCAGGCCAGGAGCCATTGGCCTTCTTGCCCACCTGGGCACACTGCTGCCTCATGTCCAGCCTGCTGTCCATCAGTCCCTGCAGGTCCCTTTCTGCCTGGCTGCTGTCCAGTCACTCTGTCCCCAGCCTGTAGAGCTGCAGGGCTTGCTGTGGCCAAAGTGCAGGACCTGACACTTGGTCTTGTTCAACCTCACCTTGTTGGATTTGGGCCCTGGATTCAGCCTTTCCAGGGCCCTGTGCAGAGCTCTCCCACCCCCTAGCAGATCCACACTCACACCCAGCTTGGTGTAATCTGCAAGGATGTCCTTGGTTCCAGTGGGCCCCTCATTGTCACAATGGCCTCTTGGTTACCCCAGGCCCTGACCTGTCACACTGGTCTCCTTGGATCCATGAGACCATGCAGAGAAACAATGGTCTCCTTGGTTCCATGGTGGTCCAAAATATGTCAATGGACTCCTTGGTTCCATGGGGCTTCACAGTGTCACAATGTTCTTATTGGTGTTGCAATTTCACAGTGGCCCCTTGGTTCCATGGGGCCCAAGAGTGTTACAATGGTCCCATGGTCACATGAGGTCCCACGCTGTCACCATCGTGCCTGTGGTTCCACAAGTCTCCTCAGTGTCACAATGGACTCCTTGTTTCCACGAGGCCACACAGTGTCACAACGTTCTTGCAGTTTCCTGGAGGCACCATCGTGTCACAGTGGTCCCATGGTTACACAGCATCCTGCAGTGTCACAATGTCCCCTTCGTTCCATGAGGCCCCGCAGTGTCAGAAAGGCCCCTTCGTTTCGCTGGGCCGTGGAGTGTCCCAATGATCTGCTTGATTTTGAAGTGTCAAAATGGTGAAACCCCTTGGTTACATAAGGCCCTGAAGTGTCACAATGGCCTCTGTGGTTCCACAAGGACGCAGAGTGTCACGGTGCACTCCCTGGCTCCATTTGGCCCCAGAGCACCACAGTAGACCCCTGGTTCTGTGGGGCTGCACGGTGTCACCATGGTCCTATTAGTTTCAGAAGGCCCTGCAGTGTCACAATGGCCCCAGAGTGTCCCAGTCATCACAGAATGACAGAATCAAATAGGCTGGAAAAGACCTTTGGGATCATCCAATCCAACAAATACCCTAATACTGCCTTGTCACCCAGACCATGCCACTAAGTGCCACTGGAGAGGGACAGTGACTCTGCCACCTCCCCCCTGGCCAGCCCATTCCAATGCCCACTCACCCTTTCTGTGAAGAACTTCTTCTTATTATCCAGCCTGAACCTCTCCAGGTGCAGCTTAAGGCTGTGTCTTCTTTACCTGCCCTCCAGCAGATCCACACTCACACCCAGCTTGGTGTCATCTGCAATTAGTGCACGGTGGACTCGATCCCCTCAGCCAGATCATCAGTGAAGATATTAAACAGGACTGGGCCCAACACAGATCCCTGGGGGACAGCACCAGTGCCTGGACACCAGCTGGGTGCAGCACCATCCCCACCACTCTCTGGGCTCAGCTTCCAGCCAGCTCTTAAATCTCCCAAGCTGTGGGCTGCAGCTTTTCCAGGGAATGCTGTCAGAGAGTGTCAAAGGCTTTGCTGAAATCCAGGCACACAACATCCACAGCCTTTCCTGCATCCACAGGCGGGTCACCTGGTCATAAAAGGACACCAGGTTGGTCAGGCAGGACCTGCCACCCCTAAATCCACGCTGGCTGGCTCTGATCCCTTGGCCATCCTGTGGGTGCCCTGTGATGGCACTCAAGGTGATCTGTTCCATAACCTTGCTGGGCACCCAGGTCAGGCAGACAGGCCTGGAGTTCCCCAGCTCCTCCTTCCAGCCCTTCTTGGGGATGGGCTCACATTGGCACCTCCAGTGCTCTGGGCCCTCCCCACTGAGCCAGCACTGATGGTAAATGATGGAGAGCAGCTTGGGGAGCTCATCCACCAGCTCGTTCATCCCCCCAGGATGGATTCCATCCGATCCCATACACCTGTGAGCATCTGAGTGGCTCAGTAGGTCACCAGCTGCTCCCTCCTAGATTAGAGGGGCGGTTCTGCTCCCTGTGCCCATCCACCAGCTCTGGAGAACACTTGTCCTGAGGGCAACCCGTCCAAATACTGAAAATTGACAAACATGATATTAAGTAGCTTTGTCTTTTACTTATTTTCAGTTACTTTATTCTCCCTCCTCCTCCCTCCTGTTGCTATAAATTTTTTTATAAAAACATTTTTCATTCTTTTTAGACAAGCCTCCAGGTTAAATTCTAATTGAGTTTTCACCTCTCAACTTCACTTTCTTAATAACATAATGACATCCTTGTACACTTCCTGCAATTGTGGTCCTTTCTTCTCCTGAGTTCCCAGAAAAGCTGCATGGGAAGCCAGGACAGTCCTTTTCCTCACTAGACCATGTTTTGGCACACTGGGACAGGCTGCTGCTTCCCCCAAAAGATTACTTTTTTAAAATGTGTCCATCCTTCCTCGACCCCTTTGTTTTTAAGGGCTGTTTCCCTTCAAAAAATCAGTACCTGATTCAGTACTCCCCAAATCAGCATCCTAAACAGGCCAAAGTCTGCCCTTCCTAATTCCAGTGCGGAAGTTTTGTTGCTGTCCCTCCTTTTTTCCCAGAACATTGAAAACTTGATTATTTCATGGTCACTGTGCTCCAGGCAGCCTCTGACCCCCGAATCTGCCACCAGCCCTTCTCTGTTTGTGAACAGCAGCAGATAGAGCTTTCCTTGGCAGTGGGAGTGTTACCAAAAATTTGGTAAAACAGAAAACTCCTTAACACCAATGTAGCATTAAGAAGTAGTATTCTTTATTCAGCTGGATGCACGGGGGAGAGCTTCTTCCAAAGCCGTGCATGCTGAGAACAGGAAAGTTTCTGTTTATATTCTGTATATTGCACGCATATTCATTGATTGTCCCAGACTAAACATAAATATGATAATCGTTTCCCCAAAATCATTCACATATTTCCCCTCCCCTTAACCCATGCATTCTTCTGTCCTGGGGGTCTCTCTGGTGGTCCCTGGTGGTCGTCGACCCCAATGTTCCCGTGGCACTGGCTGTGACATTGGTCACAAGGGCTGCAGGCGAAGAGAGAGGCGAGAACATTGATCCATGATCAGAAGGCTTGATTTATTATTTTATGATATATATACTACATTATAACTATACTAAAAGAAATAGAAGAGAAAGGTTCTCAGAAGGCTAAGCTAAGCTAAGAATAGAAAAAAAAGAATGAATAACAAAGATCTGTGTCTCAGAGAGTGAGCAGGAGCCAGCTCTGCCGTGACTGGTCAGTAAATCCAAATATCCACAGGAGACCAATCATGGATCCACCTGTTGCACTGCACAGCAGCAGATAACCATTGTTTACATTTGTTGCTGAAACATCTCAGCTTCAGCAGGAAAAATCTTAATGAAAGGATTTTAATGAAAAGATGTCTGTGACACCTGGCTGAGCTGGCAGGACACTGAGGCTGGTGAACTTCCAGTTCCCCTTCTCACACAATGGGATTGTGTGGTTTCCATAGGCCTGGGGTTTTGGAGAACAAGCTCCAGGTGTCAGCTCACCCGGTGGAGACAATTTATCATCTGGTAACATGAGGTCACAGAGTGGGCTTTGACATCACAGAGTGGGTTATGTGAGGTGTTTGGGCAATATGACATCATATACTGCCCCTGTGACATCACAGAGCCGGCTGTGACATCAGAGGGCAGATGTCTGACATCACAGAGCAGACTGTGACATCACAGAGTTGGCTGTGACCAGCTGTGACCAGCCATCAGAGATCAGCTGTGCGGCATTGGAGAATGGGCTGTGAAATCACAGAGTTGGCTGTGACATCCCAGAGGGGCTGTGTGACATCCCAGCAGGGCTGTGTCAGGTCACTGGGTTGGTCACTCTGCCCCAGCTCCCCCCTCACAGTTTCTCCCAACAAGTCCAATGCTGTTCATGCCCAGCAGGGTCCCTGCCCCGCGGGATCCCCCTGGCCCACCTGGAGCCACAGCCTCCACCAAAGGATGTTCCACAGGATCCACCCCAGAGCCTGACAGGGGAAAAGGGGCCAGGGCTGTGTGACCAGGACATCAAGGACGGGGATTATCTAGGTCACTGTGGCCTGGGTGGGGTTCCCCAGGCTAGGAAAGATGTCTGGCAGCTGGAGCAGGGTCTGGGAAGGGCCTCCAAGGTGGGGCTGGAGCCCTTGGGCTGTGAGCAGAGGCTGAGGGAGCTGGGCTGGTCCAGCCCAGAGCAGGGAAGGCTGAGGGGCTCCTCATCCCAGCCTGGCAGTGCCAGCGAGGAGGGGATGGAGAACACAGAGCCAGGCTCTTCACAGGGGGCTGGGGGGAGACAAAAGCCAATGGGTGGAAGGGGAAAGAGGGGAGATCAGCCAGGACAGGAGGAGATGAAATGAGTCAGGCTGGTTTCAGCATTTCCTCAACACCAAGAGCAGCCTGACCTCCCATCTCCATCCACCACTGACAGCTTTGCAAATCAGGAATTGTTTGAGCTGTTTTGTCCCCACTACAGAATGAGCATCCTGATACAAGAACTTAATTGTGCTTATATCTATCACAGAACCACATTTGTCTGAAATTACTTTTAGTATGGAAATCACTTGTGGATGGTGGACTCATCAGGTGCTGCTGGGGTGTTGCACATAGCTCAGGGAAGAGTGTGATTGTTATTAAATTGTGTCCTGTTCAACTGTGGTCCGTTGGCCATGAAGTTTCTTACATCTCCAGTGTTGCTTTCCAGTAAAAACAGGAGAAGGAAAACTGTGTGTGGCTCATGGTATTTTAAAGTGTCTAAAAATCACTAAGTCACCAATCTTAGAGGTGAGGTGCATCTGGAATTACTGGATGGAGAGGTAGTGCAACATGGAAAAGGGGAGCATAGAAATTAACAGACGAAAACATCTTGGATTGTTTCCTTCATTTTCATTTCCCTTCTGGAATGCTGTTTCAGTTTTCCAGGAATTTTCTCCTGTCTGCTCTTCCCAAGAATCTCTCATGGAGAACAAGGTCAAGCTTCTGTCACAAGATTTGCCACCAGGAAATTATGTCACTGGTGAAATTTTCATGATGACTGTTTGTGCTGGTTTAGGGCAAATTTTGGGAGGAAATCTCCAAAAGGGGTCCATCTAGAAAGCAAGTTCAAGCAGTCCCTCCCCCTACTAGTTCAGGAAAAGACTTTCCTGGAGAAAAGTGAAAAAAAGCCCAGTTTATTTAACAAGTAAAGTATTCGCAAGCATGAAAAATGAACAACATTAAATAAAACCTCTGACAGTGCTGAAGAGATGGCAAATTCAGAAAGTCCTTTTTGTGGGTTGTAGTTGGCTCACTCGGTCTCTTCTAAGTCCCTCTGGTGCTGGAATGCAGCGTCCCAGAGCTCGGGGGGCCACAGGTGTGAGCTGCCAGTGTTTGTCTGGGTTTTCAGTCCAGAGCAGGTTTAAACAGTTCCAAGAAAAAGGAAAGTCACAGTCCAAGGAACTTTTCTTCCTAAGCTAGCTAAAACCACATTGCTAGACGTGGGCTGTGAAGGCACCGGGAAATTTCCAAATCTGGGCACTGGCAGTCCCAGAAAACACCAGATCTGGATGGTACTGGTGTCAGAACCTGCAGATTTCCAAATTTTGGCTTTCTGTGCCAGCAAATCACTGGACTTGGGCTGTGCCAGCACCAGGAAGTTTTCAGATCGGGGCACTGGTGCTGCCAGCAGATGTGGGTGGTGTCATTGCCAGCGACAGAAATCTGCCAGATTTGGGCTCTGCTGGCACTGGGAAATTTCCAAATCTGGGTTCTGGTTACATGAAACACAAGATGTGGGTGGTGCCAGACCCAGTAGCAGGAAGCTGCCACAGGTTTTGGATTTCTGTGCCAGCAAATTGCTGCACTTGGGCTGTGCCAAAATAGGGAAATTTCCAGATCTGGGCACTGGCAGTGCCAGCAAACAGCCCATTTCAGGCTCCAGGAAGGACTGGATCTGGATGCCTTCCTCTTTTATTTCCTTCTTTCCTTCCTTCTTTCTTGGGATCCTGCTGCCAGCAAACTCCAGATTGGGCGGTGCTGGCAAGGGGAAATTGCCAGGTTTTAGCTTTCTTGGCCAGCAAATTGCTGGACATGGGTGGTGCCAGAAGAGGGAAATTGCCAGATGTGGGCACTGGCAGTGCAAGCGCACATGAGATCTGGGTGGGGAATGTGCCACCACCAGGAAATTGCCAAATGTGAACTTTCAGTGCCAGCATATTGCTGGAATTATGCTGTGCAGGTGTTTTGCGGAGAAAAGAAGAAACCTCACAACTTCATAAAAGTTGTAAAGCCCGGTATGCTTTTATTATGACGCGCTCTGGATGCAAGCCTCCCCAAAAAGGCAAGCGTACCCCTGAAGACTTTAGGTCTCCTTTTATCCCCCTTCCAAATGCATATTCATACAGTTTCACAATAGGTTCATACATATTCATTCCGCGTGACATTTAGCACCAGTTCTTCTTTATCAAAGGAATTTCTAGGCCGGGGCAAATTGACCTCCTGGTCTTTTCTGTTTTTCTTTCTCTGTCTCCTTGCTGTCTCGGCATGCGAGCTTTTCCTTCAGCTTTGGCCTCACAGACTTTTCACCTTTCTTAGACACTTCACCTAATTCAGAATGGATCTTTACTCTGTCTCATTCCCCCCTTTCCTAGAAAATAAGTAAATTCTTTTACTTAATGAAAACCCTCACGACAATAAGTGTCTTCTAGTGCTTCACCATGTACGTTTGACAAAGATGTTAGTACAGCTATTCGTTGTAGCATTCTCCAGTTCCAAATTAACAATATAATAGATAATCCTAAGCTTATCCCAACTAATATTAGTAAAACTACAATGGGGTGGTACAACTTATTAAAGATTCCATTTGCAGTTGGTGACCACCCAAAGATCACATCGCACCAGTGATGATCCATACTTTGTTTTATTCTTTGTAGAACTCTGGTTATCTCCTTTGTATCATGTTGGACTGTAATTAAGGTTTTCTTTCCACTTTCTTGGATTTCTTTGAAGCCTTCCAATAGGTCTTGGTGCTTAATTAATTGTTTCACTAATGTAAGGTTCATCTCAATAGGGGTAGGTGGTAGTCTGATACAGTGTGTAATTGGCTTTAATCAGCTGGTGGGATGTTACTGGTACCAAATACAAAAAATCACACCCAATAATCTTAACAAAATTACAAATACAGAAATTAGAATGGTTTCTACTAGACAGAATAACATCATTGCTATCAATTTGTACAGCAGCACAAGCAGTTCTCAAGCCTACACCCTTTTCCAGTATATACGAGCACAGTTTTCTGGTCAGTAGTGACTGGATGAATTTCAAAGTGGCAAATACACTGTTCAGTGTCCAAACACACATCTTGGGCATTAACAGTATTGCTTTCACAAATGAATCCCATCTGTTCTCTAGTAATGCAGGATTCTAAGTTTACTGTCTGCCACTTTTCATTCATCTTTTGTGCCCACACTCTTTATTCTGAAGGATATTGTTTTTTCATGGTTTAATCCTAGGGCAATGGTGGGATGGATAACATAAACAGTGGCATTACATATGGTAAGCACAAAGGCAGTGGCCACATTAGAAACAGGATCATAGGTGAAATTCACCATAGTCCACCAGGATTGAAACTTCCTTTCAAAATCAATTGCATTGTCCCACACAATTTCAGCTGGAAAATTACCTTCACCCCTTTCCCATATGATCAGAGCTGCTGTTGCTTGCATCTATAACTGTGCTTGTTTACAACTGAAAGCTAAGACACATTATCTTGAACTGTACTAAGTGCTTCTACTATCAACTTGTGGTCTTGGTCCCCGGCCTTTTCATACTTCCTTACTTTGGCAGTACTTTTGAAATCTGTCACTGGCTAGTTCCTAATGCCAACAGAGATTACTATAAAGGCTGCTTCAATTTTGTTAGGCTACCTGCTGCAGTGACCAGTTTATTAATCAGTATTTCTGAATCAATTCCATTTAAAACTTCTAATCTTGTCTCTAATATGCCAGTTAGATGTTTGTTATGGGGAACAGGAACTGCTTTCTGTTCATGACTATCCCTCCCTGCCAGAGGGACGTGTTGGGCTCACACTGCAAATTCAGACACACTTCACAAGTGTATCTGACAGAGGTTTAGGTCATACTTGAGGCAGATGTTTGTTCTGAAATGTAGAGACGTCAGGGAATCTAAACTCTCCTTCCCCCTCCAAAGCACCTGATTTCCCAGATGTGTGGCAAGCAGGAATGTCTCTCCTGGTCTACAGAACCTCACCCACCTTGCCCCTAGCTAAGATCAAGCTGTGGACTGTGTTCAGGGCAGAAGATAACAGTATTTGTCAAACAGATAAGAATAAAACTGGCTGGAACATATGGGATTTGGGTAGAAAGATTTCAGGTCCAAGCCTCAAGTAAATACTGAAGGGGAAATCCATTGCAGTGCCTCAGAAGAAACTGGGATCAGGTTTCTGCTACTTGAAACACTCAGCACAAAAGTGATGCTCAAAATCCTACAGCCTGCTGCTGAGCTCTGAGGGAGGGGTCTCTCTCTCTACCTCTTTTAAGCAGAATCCAACCGCCTCAGACTGGGACAATCACTGATCCAAATCTCAGTAGGAAAAGGGATAGCTATAAATAAAGGAAATCACCTTCCTTGCTTGGGTTAATTCACCACCTGCAGTTCAGCACCCTTTACCAGCCATTGCCGGGGTGTTCGGCCAACTAGCTTGGAAAATGACCTAAGGAAACTGATTAGGTTATCACAGACTTCCTGGTGTTCATATACACCAGGGGAGATTCAGACACTAATTACATCTGGTCTCTCCTAAGCTACCCTATTGATGACCTGGCACCCGACTTTGATTTCTTCTCCTCTGATTCCTTGAAGTGTCCACAGTTCCTGTTCCTGCCATTCTTGCTCCTGATATACCTGATTCTCATGGATTACTACAGTAGATATGTTTAAATCTTTTATCTCAGAAGGTTTTCCCATGGATCCAGTATACTGATTAAATGCCAGGGACCAAGGCCATTAAGCATTGCTTTGGGTAGAGGTACTCTCTAGTTCTAAAACTTCAGTTATAATTCCGTACAAAACAATTCTGTAAACTAAAGTATGAACTACTCCCGACCGCAATATACTCATTTTGCCCGAGTACGTTTTAGTCTCAGTTCATTGTCTGCTGGTGTCACTCCTGAAGGGGCTTCTGGGCCTTCTTCACCCGAGAGTGATGGATCCAGGCATTCTGCTCCTTGATTTTGATTGTAGTGAAGGTAGTGAGAAGTACTCGCAGTGGTCTGTCCCACTGTGGTTCTGAAGTCTTCTCTGTAAGAGACTTAACATATACATCATCCCCAGGCTGTCTAACTCCCTGCTCCGAGTTCCAGCCACATGTTTCTCAATTACTCTGAGCTGTTTGCTTAATGCCACCATGTAGGTGGACATTCTGGACATTCCCTTTGTATTCTATATGGTCTTCTATAAGGCATTCCAAATGGACTCAGCATTCCTTTAGCTCAGGGTTTAGTTTGAATTTGCAATAGTGCTAGTGGAAGAACTTGGGCTAGGGTAGATTAACTTCTTGCCCCAGTCTTATGATTTGCTGCCTAATCAAATGATTCATTCTCTCCCCCTGGCCGCTTGATTGGGGGTGGTATGGGGTGTGAAGTGTTCCTAATCTATGCCCAGATGGCTACTAATCTGTTGCACTATTTTGGAAAGGAAATGTGATTCTTTATCTGAGGATATCATGGCTGGAACTCTGAAGCGTGGTATTATTTCTTGTAAAAATAATCTGGTCACCTCTTGAGCTTTGACAGCTCTAGTGGGGAATGTTTCTGGCCACCCTGAAAAAGTATCTATTAATCCCAGTAAATACTGATACCCCCCTTTCCTTGGGAGTTCTGAAAAGTTAATTTGCCACTGCTGTACAGGCCCATGGCCTCTCCCAGTCTGACCGAGCTTTGGCCCGGGGGGGGTGTTTTGAGGTTAGTCTGGAGGCAAGGACCACATTATCAGCTCACCTGAGTTATAGTGGCATATAAATTCCTGACAACGATACAACGATTGTTTCAATCAGATGTGTGTTCTAGAAAGCCTGTGGAAATTACTACTTCAAAGTCAACACTTCATTTCAATGCACTCTGTATCACTGGCAGCCTTGGTCATTTTGAGAAAGGAGCCACACTCTATAAAAGGCTTTTAAGTAGTTAGGCCCTAGTGTGTTTTCTAGTGCCCTTCCTTCACTAGTAACCACGAAAATGGGAAGGGATTACTAGCTCTTTTTCGTTGTAGCTCACCCCTTGCAGTTGTACGCGTCTTTTGATTAGTATTATTGTATTATGGCTTACCTTCGAGGAAAATCTCTACCTCACCCTTTGCTGCTTTCTTTGCCTCTCCATCCGCCAGCTCATTTCTTTCCTCCAATTTGAAGCTCACTCTCTGGTGTGCCTTAATATGCTTTTCCAGGTAGCTGAACTGCTTCCAACAGCTGGATTTTCTCTTCTTTCCCTGTGAGGTCAGCAATCCCCTCTCCTTCCAGATGTGCATGTATGACTCCAAATGCATATCTCGAGTCTGTGTAGATGGTTATTCTCCTCCCTTTTGCCCTTTCCAGAGCACAGGTCAGGGCAATTACCTCAGCCTTCTGCGCAGAGGTACCTGTTGGTAAGGGTCCAGACTCTATTACCTCTCTGTAGGTTGTCACTGCATACCCAGCATGTCGCTTCTCATTGGCAATGTAGCTGCTCCCGTCAGTGAACCAGGTCTCTGCATCGTCCAGAGGAGTGTCCTTTAAGTCTGGGCTACTGGAGTAGGTAGCTTCAATGGTCTCTAGGCAATCATGGTGTACTGCTTCTCCTTGATTTCTGCTGAGAAAGGAAGCTGGGTTGACAATATTAGTCACCACGATCTCTACATCATCTTGCTCTACCATGATGGCCTGGTATTTCAGAAACCTCTGCGGTGAGAGCCAGTGGCCACCCTTTACTTCCAGTACTGCGGACACTGTGTGGGACACTAGCACAGTCATTTTTGTCCCAGGGTAAACTTGGGTGCCTCTTGAATATTCAGCACAACTGCTGCTACACCTCTGAGGCAACCTGGCCAGCCCTTGGCTGTTGCATCTAGTTGCTTAGAGAAGTAAGCAACTGCCCTTCACTATGGGCCCAAGTCCTGAGCCAATATTTCCTGGGCAATTCCTTGCGTGGAAAAATAGAAAGAATGGTTTACTTACATCTGGAATTTTCAGAGCTGGAGCCGACATGAGGGCACTCTCTAGCTGGCAAAAGGCCCATGTGGTGTCTTGTGTCCACTGGAGATCTCTGTTTCCATTGGCAATAAGAGCATAGAGGGGTCTGACGAGCAGTCCATAATTATAAACCCACAGCTGGCACCACCCTGCCATGCCTAAGAAGGTTCAGAGTTCTTTCATTGTCTGGGGTTTCAGGGTTTGCCATATGGCTTCCCTGCCTTAAAGTCTGCTGCTCTGCACTCACTTCTTACCCCAGGTAGATTACTTTCTGTTTCACTACGTGTGCCTTTTTCTTTGAGACTCTGCGTCCTTGGAGTCCGAGGAAATTCAAAAGGCTTACCGTCCAGGCTTCTCCTGCTTCCCTCATCCGAGTGGCTACTAGAAGATCGTCCACGTACTGCAACAGCCTCCTTTCCTCTTGTGGAGCTTCCCGGGACTTTGGGTCTTTGCAAGCTGTTCTCCAATTGGAGTGGGGAATTTTGAAGCCTTCAGGCACACGGACTATGTGAGCTTGTGTTTGAATGCAAAAATTTTCTGGCTGGCTTCGTGGATAGGGAGGCAAAAGAAGGCATCTCTTAGGCCTAAAACAGTGAACCAGGTTAGCTCAGGTGTTAAACAAGTTAGTAAGGTATAGGGATTTGCTACCACAGGGTATAAATTCTGTGTCATCAGATTAACAGCCCTTAATCCAGTTCTATCACTTATTGGGCTGATTCCTTCCTTATCTTCCTTTTGAGGGTACTACTCAGTTCTCACTAGTTGTGTTCTTTCCTTAAACTTGATGCTCATGGGGGAGCATCTTTCAGTCTCCCTGGTACAGCAGAGGCCCATACCCTTGAAAACACTTATTTACTTATTCTAATATCTCCTTTCTAATGTCTTTCTTAATTTCAGTGTCTGTTAATGTTAAGCCTAACATCTTTATATCATTTGCCTCCAGAGTAACCTTTCTCATTTGAGAATGATTAGCAAATTGAGCGAATTGTACAAAAGCTTTTAGGTACACATAGTATACATGTTACTTTAAAGGTTTGCACAAGTATGCCTTCTCAGACTGGCCAGTTGTTCATTCCCCACACTACAACATAAACATTCTCCACAGGTACTAAAGCTTTATTTAAAACTGAATATATGACCCTTGTGTCGACAAAAATTCTTCCCTTTTTGGGAGGTCATCTTTACCCTTCCTCCCTTACCTTGGGAGGAGCCTTTAGCAAAACATATGTACTCATTTTGTGAACTGTGATTGCTTTGCATTTCAGCATGATAATCCTTGCCTGATTTCATATGTTGCTATCTTATGCTGCATGCTGAACAACATGTTTGATTTGCTTTCTCTTTGCCTTGTTTTCCTTTGTCAAGGGCCAAGACCAGAGGGCGGTCTGATCTTACAGTCTCTTCACCATTCTGGGTTATTTCTTAAAACAAAAAGACATTTCAGCATACAAAAACCCCATCCCACTTATCTTCCTATTTTAAAACAGTAGTAACTGCAATGAAGTATTATAAATCTTTTTATTTTCTGAGCTGCTCCTACTGGCAGCCTTCTCCCAGTGAGCCCCTCCTAAAAGGGGCTAATTTAGGAACTTCTTTGCTCTGGTCAGTTCTCATTACCTCTTTCTCCCTGCCCTATCTCGCTTCCACTCAAACCTCTTTTCACAGACCTTCACAGTAGTTTCTCAGTTTTCCTCCTACACACACACAGCTCCAGGTGGCAGGTATCAGATGTGATTCCCACACACAAGCTCTAAGACCTTGGGTTCTCAATCCGCTTGATCAGAAACCTCTAATTTGCACTCGGGGCATGTGCCCTGACGCTTATTAGAACTAGCGTTTCTCACAAACACCGTGCTGCAATAACACCTGCACATCCAGCTTTTGCCCACAGGTCATTCCCGTGTTCCCTGGGGAGACAGGGCAGCCAGAGCTGTCCCTGTGCCCAGGCGACAGCCACTGTCACCTCATGCAGCGTGCCAGCCTCTTGATACACCAAAGGCTCCCTGAAATTGCCTGCAAAGGCAGGCTATTCTGTTTGTTACAGAGAACTTTAAATCCCTACAGATTGTTTCCAGTCCAGACTTACTGCAGTACCAGCTGAAGTCTCATAAATCTCATAAGTCTCATTAACTAATTCATCTCATTCATCTCTTCTATATAAACTCTGTTTTAAAAAATATCAGTCTTTTCTAGTTCTCCTCTTGCACAATATAATTAAGCACTGTGTCTCCTTACACTTGTTTTACTGCTTTGCAAAAAGGCTGTGCTAGTCACAGCAAAAACTCTGATATACCCACAGACACAGACACACGCACCCCCCCCCCCCCCGCCCTTTATCTCAAATTCACTAGAGCCAAGGCTTGAATTGCTGTGAGGGGGAGAATTCTTGGAATTCCTTTAACTCGCTTTATCGTAGTTAAACATAAATCACTGTACTATAATTCTCCTGTGTAAAATGCTGCTCTTGTTGCAACAAAATCTTAAAATCTCCACAAACACTACTATACAATCTGAGAATCAAATTACCACAATGCAGCAGAAGAAAATCACCACACAAAATCACTGGGAAAGGGCATATTTCTCAAAGTGCTCACTTTTCTCAACACAACACAGCATACCATAATTTGACATTTACTCACATCAATTTTTCCTGGACACAATCAAAATAACAGCACACATTCTAGAGATCAAGTCCAAACATCCAAGGCAAAGGAACTCTCTGAGCTCATACTCACGGTTAAAATGTACCAAATCTACACAAATCACTACATTTAAACACGATAAATACCATCACTGACATTCCTCCACTCGCTTCTCCGCGGGGCACTTCTCTCCCTACCCCCACAGCCTGCTGCAGCCGGCGCCTCAGGCCTCACTCGGCTGCTTCAAACACGGGTAGTATTGACCTCCCCCTGCACTGTAGATTTTCTCTCTTTTATACACCATACACTTATCACTTGCACGATTACAAACACAGTGCACTGACCACACAATGCACACATTAACTATACAGCAACACAGTGTCTGGACATCACACACACACACAAACAAAACACACACAGGCTCAGCAGTTCTGCTCTATCAGAACGATGAACCCCCAACACACACATACACAGGTTCACCCGGCTCACCCTAGAGCCACTAGCGGTTCCGCTCTATCAGAACGATGAACCCCGTCTCAAATACAGCTGCTCCATCAGCTGAACCCAGACGTCTCTGGGTTGTTTACTCCCTTGCTCTCCTTTCCCTCCCCCGGGGGCCCCTCAGTACATACCATATATTCCTCTGCAGGCCAGCAGGTCGTTGTCTGTCTCCGCAGGTGGAAAGCGAGACGAGCGGAGCCCCACCAGGAAAAAAATCCTAGGGCGCGTCTTGGAGGTCTGTCTATCCCCCCTGCCCCTGCGGGGACAGAGATCCCCTGGCTGGCTCGCCATAATGTTTTGCGGAGAAAAGAAGAAACCTCACAACTTCATAAAAGTTGTAAAGCCCGGTATGCTTTTATTATGACACGCGCCGGACGCAAGCCTCCCCAAAAAGGCAAGCATACCCCTGAAGACTTTAGGTCTCCTTTTATCCCCCTTCCAAATGCATATTCATACAGTTTCACAATAGGTTCATACATATTCATTCCGCGTGACATTTAGCACCAGTTCTTCTTTATCAAAGGAATTTCTAGGCTGGGGCAAATTGACCTCGTGGTCTTTTCTGCTTTTCTTTCTCTGTCTCCTTGCTGTCTCGGCATGCGAGTTTTTCCTTCAGCTTTGGCCTCACAGACTTTTCACCTTTCTTAGACACTTCACCTAATTCAGAATGGATCTTTACTCTGTCTTATAGGAACCTGAAAAATTCTGAATCTGGACACTGTGGTGTCAGCAAACACAAGATTGGGTAGCTGTAGGTACCAGGTATTTGCAAGGTTTTGGTTTTCTTTGCCAGAAAATTACTAGACTTGGGCTGAGCTGGCACTGGGAAATTCCCGCATCTGGGCACTGGTGGTGCCAGCAAACACCGGATCTTGGCATTGCCAATGACGGTAGAAGGGAATTGCCAGATTGTGGCTTTCTTGACCAGAAAATTGCTGGACTTGGCTCTGCCAGAACAGGGAAATAGCCAGATATGAGCACTGGCTGTGGCAGCAAACACCAGGTCTGAGCACCTGTACTGGCATCAGGAGACTGCCAAATTTTGGCTTTCTGTGCCAGCACTGGGAAATTTCCAGATCTGGGACTTTGTGCAGCAAACACCAGACCTGGGTGGTGCTGGTGACAGCACTGGGAAGCTGCTGGGTTCTGGCTTTCTTTGCCAGAAAATTGCTTCATTTAGGTTTTGCTGGCAGTGAGAAATTTCCAGATGCAAATTTTCTGTGCAAGCAAACTGCTGGAATTAGGCTGTGCAGGCATCTGAAACATTCCCAGTCTGGGTACTGGTGGTATCAGCAAACCCGAGATCGGGTTGCTGTAGGTACCAGGTCTTTGCTTGGTTTTGACTTTCTTTGCCAGCAAATTGCTGCACTTGGGCTGTACCAGAATAGGGAAATATCAAGATCTGGGAACTGGCAGTGCCAGCAAACACCACATTTCAGGAAGGATTGGATCTGGACCCATTCCCTCCCTACCTCCCTCCCTCAACAAGGTGCCAGAGGGGCTGGACAGCAGCCAGGCAGAAAGAGACCTGCAGGGACTGATGGACAGCAGGCTGGACATGAGCCAGCAGTGTGCCCAGGTGGCCAAGAAGGCCAATGGCTCCTGGCCTGGATCAGGAATGGTGTGGCCAGCAGGAGCAGAGCAGGGATTCTTCTCCTGTGCTGGGCACTGGTTGGGCAGCACCTCGAGTGCTGTGTCCAGTTCTGGACCCCCAATTTAGGAAGGACATGGAGGGGCTGGAGCGTGTCCAGAGAAGGACAGCAAGGCTGGTGATGGATCTGGAACACAAGAGCTGTGAGGAGTTGCTGAGAAAGCTGAGGTTGTTTATCCTGGAGAAGAGGAGGCTCAGGGGAGACAAGGCAGTGTCAGGGCACAGGTTGGACTTGGTGATCTCCATGGCCTGTTCCACCCTTGCTGATTCTGTGACTGTCTGGAACCACCCTTGGAGCAGTTGCAGGAGGAGCCCTGGGCCTCCTCTTCAGAAACTCTAGCAGCCCAGGTCCTTCAGCTTCTCCTGCCAGCCCCAAAGCCCATCCTGCCCATCCTGAAGAGCCTCTGCAGCTCCTCCTCACTGCCCAGAACAGGGAGCCCCAGAGCCAGACACAGCAGCCCAGATGTGCCCCCCTGGCCTGGGGCGCCTCTGGCAAGGGAGCAGCACCAGGCACTGCAGGAGCCTGCAGACAATTGATCTGAAGGCCAAAGCTCCTTAGCTCCTTCTGAAAGATCAGGAACAGTTCCTCATTCCAGAGTGGTTGAATGCTGGGCACCGCAGCTCCAGGTGAGGACTGGACACAAGTTTGCTCCCACTGAGTGCTGTGATGGGTTCTGCAGCAGCTCTGGGCTCCTGTGCTTGCCAAGCACAATGAGGAGAGAAGGAGCCAAGTGCACTGATGTGGGAAATGGATTTGTAGAAAGCTTTTAGGGCCTAGTAGAAGGCCCACAGAGTATGCATCTGTATATAAACCTTGAGACAAGAAATGCTAACTTAAAAATGCCATGGAATAGGACAGATATTGTTGAGAGAGAAATGAAGCTGGAAAAAACTTCCAAAAGATGGCCTTGCAAATAAGATTTTTGAAAAACAGAGCTATGAAAGATGCATTGTAGTGGGACCCCTGAGGGGCAGTTTTAAATAATTGGCTTTAAGGCACCTACAACGTGGCATGGCAAAAGGCTGATAGACCAAGAAACGCTTATAATGTATTATAATTAGGAATTAGTTGGCTTCTGATTGTGATGGCGTGAATTATAACATCTGTATTGTCTCACCCTTCTCATGAGACTGAAAATGGAATAAAAGTTCTTAAAACACCTCTCAGTTTCCCCATCTCTAGGTCAAGAAAAGAGTATTATCCAACACACTGACACACCTTTGCCTCAAGCATAACCCAGCCTGGACCAAACACACTGAAAGGTTTCCCCTTTGGATCATGTCTCGAAACATCAGGTCTGCTGTTTGACAACTCATGTTGGGTTGGTGTCAAGGAGTTTCCCTCAGAAATACTGGGTTTTTCTTCCTCTGTGCCTTCCACCTCAGCAGCCTTGGGGATGCTCCTATGTGAAGCCATCTGTCTCACACAGTTTCAGACAACTTCAAACAGGATATTGTGCAATAAATTGTTTCCTCTAAAGTGTTCCAACAATCCCTTTCCAGCAATAGGAAATTATTACTAATGGATGGAAGTGGAAAACCCCCAACAGTTTATTATCAAACAGAATCTCCCCATGACACGCGTTCCAAGAAGGCGCCGGGGTCTCTCTCGGAAGAACAGGAGCTGTCACGGAGCAGTTCCAGCAGCTGATGGAAGCTCGGGGACTCATCCGGTGTCGGCTTTCTCCCACGGCAGAGCTCCATGGGGCGGGCAGGGCAGTGAAGCAGCTGGGCTGGAGCCCCTCGCTGCCTTGTCTCCCCGGCGTGGCTCAGCTCACAGACTCTCGGGCTGGGAGCGGGGCCGCTCCGCTCCTGCCGGCACCGTGTCCCTGGGCTTGGACAAACAGTTTCCTGCCAGGAGAGCCCTGCACACTGCTCCACAGATCTTTCATAAAGGCCCAAACCAACTCCAAACACTCTGTCTGCAGCAGCTTTTCACAAAGGGCTGCAGCAATCCGGGACAGCTGCAAGTGAGTGTCGGAAGGCTCTTGTCTTGTTCCTGACAGCAGAATTCTTGATGATCTGATGCAGTTTTATTCAGATGTAACATGAGAGCTGATTTTTTTTGTTAAAATATTTCATGATGAGTAACAAGCCGTGGGAGCATGAGGTACAGGACTGACATGCCAAAGCATGAGCATATCCTCCTAAGTGGCCAGTTTAATTGCCCATTTTATTACTCTTGTATTTACTCCACACTAATAAGGAAAACCAGGCTTTGCTTGGAGGCAAAACAGGCATGGGATACACTACAGTCCCTCGCAGGCTCAGCAGGGCTGGCAGTGACACAGCAGGCAGTCTGCTTCATTGTGAACCACTACAGAGCTACATCCCAATCTGGTTTAAGTAGCACGGTATTATTAAGAGTCCCTTTTCTGCATGAGACATAAAAAAGAGATTCCAAATGATCTTCATGCAAGCATGCAGTAAAGAACTGCTCCTGCTATCCTAACAAAGCGTTTGCTCTGGCAATTACACTCTTCACATTCATCTTTTGATGCAGACACTTCAGGTTTTTCCCTCACACCCCTGCAAGGCTGGCAGTCACTGTTTCCTAGTTCCTGTTCTTCCCTAGAGATGGTGCAGTGGCTGCTTTGAAACAAAAAGCCCTGAGATATGGACAGCTTGAAGGAGCATGAAATGCTCATTAAGTGCTCATATTGGTAACACCCAGGCCTGCACTGCCCAGTGCTCTGAAGCAGCAGCAGCAGGACCATGCATCATTCCTGTTGGTGGATGTTCATGTTTCTGGTGTGCAAGAGCAATGACTTTGAGGAGGGACAAAAATGCCCCTCTTCAAACACTGGCTGTGCAAGGAGATGTGAAGTTTCACAGCCTTTTCCAGGATATTTTAGAAAGATCTAAGAGAATATTGTGGCATGGAGTAGGTCCCTAATTTTGTCTCCAGAGAAGTCCCCAAAGGGCACATTCACTCTGCTGCTGATGGCAACCCCATAAGCTCATGGACCAGTTTTCCCTGCAACTTGCCACCCTTCCTGGGCTTTGCTAGGCTGAGACTAGACCCAGAGCTAAGCAAACACAGGCAGCCAGGTGACATTGTGTAACATCAGAAGCTGGCAACCATGAGGACTTTGCTGCCAAGAGGTTACAGTTTGCACTGGGCCCAGAAGTGTTTTTCCCTAAGGCAAAGCAAATTGAAATGTGAAGTTTAAAAGCTTCAAACGACTATGAAAGGAAACTGCAGAATAATTTCTGGAAGGGCAGCATTGTCAATGATCATGCAGCCCACCAAGAGCTGGAGCTGAACCCAGAATTGCTTCTTCCAGCTGTGTAGGAATTCATTCCACTGGCAAGCACTGGTCCATGGCAACAAATGATCCCCTAGCTCTGGGCTGAATGGCACCCAGGCTGTAGTGTAGATTGGAGGAACCCTTGTCACTTGTTATTGGCCTCCCAGTGCACTCATCCTTCTGCAAACAAGGTGCAAACAACACAGCTGGAGTGCTGTCCCGGGTAAATATACATACAGGTGACTTTGCCAAAGCAGTGCATCATTTCCCAGTGAAACATTTCCCAGTGTTGACCTCTTCTTACCTATGGAATTGTGATTGAAGACACCTGTGAGCCAGATCTGTGGGAGATTGCAAAGGAGCAAAGCTTTGGGATTTGGGCACACTTCTCTTGGTTTCTTTGCTCAGGCCTTTAGTGAGCACAGAACACACCTAGGTAGGAAACCTTTGACTAGACAGGATCTTTTGGATCCATTGTCCCCCAAACATGTCAATGTGTGGCCCTGTTACAATGACAAGTTTAAAACGGCAGCACAAATGACACAATGAAAACATGGCCAAAGTGGAAGAGGAGAGGCCCAATGAGGAAAGGAAGTGGTGAGACACTGGCACATTGAGTGAGCTGCACTCCCATAATCTCTAGGCTAGGAGGTCCTGGTCTCACATTCTCCTCTTGGTTTTTTCAATTTTGTTTATTTATTTACTTTTTTTCATCATCAAAATGAAATATATAGAATAGTTCCCCTT